>NC_064626.1:1282386495-1283011495 GCF_023864275.1 Schistocerca cancellata | reverse complement strand
AATTCTGCATTGATACGAATAGTAGGTGAACGGAACAATATGTTGACCAGACTTAATTACCTATAACGCAGCTTTTAGGATACGGTACTAAGAAATGGTGGTTGACAGGTGTTGAGTAAACGTTGAGACATGCTAGATAGCTCAAGTATGGACTGAACCAAAAGCAAATCGTCTGTAAAACTGCATCATATTATTTCCTCCCACATATATCTCGCAAAATGGCCGCAAAGGGAACATCAGGTAAACTGTAGGCCATATGAAGGTTTGTCACCAGTCACTATGTACGTCCTCTCCTGAGTTTCTTTAAACATAGTTCTGACGAAACATTTGGTAATGGTGGGAGGTAGTGCCAAGCAAAATACTGACAGGCATAGATTATCTCTTGGAGGAATTCTGTGTTATGCATCCACTCCATTCCTGTGCTGGAGAAAATGCTCTATTATTCTTCGCAAGTAAACTGCATTTCAAAATCTGGAAGAGGTGTATATGCTGTAGAAGATTGTACTTTTAACGGAATGGTTTTTGTGGCACTACTAATCTCTGTCACGCCTCTGCAATGTGTACTGGGGTCATTTTCAAGCTGCCTTTAGTTTTAATTATATACCTATAAATTAGGTGGAGACTGCTAACAAGTAGGACGTGGGTGTTATACGTAAGTGCTATACTTTAGCTGTGGAGACATTTTCCCTCCTCAGTCCAGGATCTTGTTAGTGTGATGCAACAGACACCAAATTTCAATATCAAAACGGATAATATCTAACGTGTCTTTTAGAGGCAACAGATAAAGCCACAAAACACTTCTGCGGTCCACTGCAAAAACATGATCGGAGGTTTGAGCATGTACGGTTGATCTACTTCCTGTTGTGCATACCTTTCTACAGTAGCAGCATCAGGGCTTCATAGGGTCTATTCAGCAACGAAAATCGGTATGTAAGATTACGTCATCCACAACTACTACTCCAACCACCATGTCGTAATCATTAAAGTAAGAAGGTCTATCTCACCCAAAATTAATTGGCAGAGGATACTGGAAATGAAATTGTAATATGCTTCAAACAGTATGGACGCTTGTCACAAAGAGAGTCAAGCGGCGACGTTTCTTTCATGACGCAGCTGACTGTGGTGAAACCTTGTGCAAGTTGATATCCAGAAATGTTATAATCTTCAGGGTAAATGAACAGGAACATCGAATATTATTACCTTCTAAATCGTGAACTGCAAGCCAAAGAAGATGCGGATGGATAGATCGAGCAAGCAAATTAAAAGAAAAATATTTTAGATCTGCAATAAAGCGAGCCAGAAGAGAAAATTGTTACACGGAAAGTCTTCGAGCATTTCACCACCTTATAAGAGATCGAAATAAAGGTGTGAGTAGAGACATTGAAAGGTGGCTACACTGAGCCACAGCGCCAGAGATTGCGCCAAAGAGTATTATTCACCGGCCTCCACTGGCAGTTCTTGTCGAGATGTAGTAGTGGAGAGTAGTTGTTTAGAAGCGGTGGTAGGCATTGGTTGTCGTGAAGTCGTCGTAAGAGTTCTTGTCGAGAGGCGGTGGTAGAGAGTGCTTGTGGAGATGTTGCAGTAGCGTGTCGTTGTTGAGAAGTTCCCTAAAGATTTTTGTTTGGCGACGGACTCATCATACAAAGGCCTTGGCGCACACTGATTTCAAGAGATAGAAGAAAACGTCGTTGTAGTACAGAAAACTATTGCATTTGGAAGTCGTGTTCTCTCTAAAGCAGGAAAGAATTATTCGATTTCGGAACTTGAAGCCTTGGCTGTTGTATGGGCTTTCACAAAATTTCGCATATTTTTGTATGGCAGACATACTAAAGTTTACACCAATCATCGAGCTCTGGAATTTCTTATGTCAACAAAATTAACTCATGGAAGATTGTCACGATCGGCGTTGTATCTACAGGAATTTGATTTTAGTATTGTTTACATACAGGGTTCTTTAAATTTTATTGCTGATGCTTTATCACGTGCATCGATGGGTTTGAAACAAAGTGCTGAAGAGGATTGCAAAGAAAACAATTATTGTTTAATGTATATTCAAGGTGTTGCGTTTGAGAATTTTATTTCGTCTTCGCTCCAGGACATCGCTAAGGAGCAAAATAAGGATCCAATCTGGAAGGACATTAAGGAGAAGTGGAGGAGAAAGGAAAGCGTAGCGATCAGACAGTATTATTTAGTTCGCAATGATATTCTTTTTAAACGAAAATCGGTCGACAACTCTGTTTCGTTAGTTTGTATTCCTGAGGAATGGGTTAATAAATTGATTTGGTACACACATTTCAGTTATGCACACTTTGGTCCCAGAAAATGCTTTCATAAATTACGAGAAAATTGCTACTTCAGTAATATGGAAAAACGTATTCGATCTGTTCTTGCCAAATGAAAATTATGTCAAAAAGCTAAGCCGCCAACTATTTCTCACAGAGCACCGTTGTTTTCTATCATTCCAGCGAAATTAAAGGAGATGGCTGCAGTCGATTTGTTCGGTCCAGTGGTTCGTTCTACTAATGGTTTTGTGTACATTTTTGTAGCAGTGGAATTGACATCAAAATATGTGTGTTTTACACCTTTACGCAAAGCAACAGCTCGTTCAGTATCTAATGCTTTCATCAAACATTTTCTTAAAGAAGTGGGTCATGTTGATAAGGTTATATCAGATAATGGATCACAGTTTCGTTCTAAAATTTGGCTTCGTACTCTACGTCGTCGTAAGATTAAACCAATTTTCATTTCACTTTTTCACCCTCAATCTAACGCTTCAGAGAGATGGATGAAGGAAATCAATAAATTGTGTCTTCGGACTCAAGTGGAAAGAAGATTGTCTACACACATACTTTGTTAAATCACTAAGCAGTATATACTTTTTTTTTGGAGAGAGGTTGGCTCAGGTGGACTACACAGAGGTTGTGTGTGGACATTGTGCCTTTGGATTGTATGGGATGACGAATTGAAGTTTGCACGAGAATTTTGTCTGTATTTGTTCGAGGAGACTGACTAGAGGAAAGAGTTGTTATGGAAGTGAAATGATATTGGTAATAAGGTTTATATGTATCGAAGAGGTATTATATGTATTGAAGAGGTATTATTGAGGTATTGAGATTGTGTGAAGTTGATGATTATTGGAGTTTTGGTGGACAAGAGGTAAGGTAAATGATATTGGTGATAAAGTTTATATGTATCGACGTATTGAAGAGGTATTATTGAGGTATTGAGATTGTGTGAAGTTGATGATTATTGAAGTTTTGGTAGACAAGAGGTAAGGTAAATGATATTGATGATAAGGTTTATATGTATCGACGTAAGAGGTATTATTGAAGTATTTATATTATGTGATGATGATGATTATTGGAGTTTTGGTGGATAAGAGGTGAAGTAAGTGACGAACTTTTTTTTTTTTGTTTGTTGGTCTATATGGAACAAGGAGGATGAAGATAGCAGACGAGAACACTCAAGTGGATGGAAGATTGTCTACACACACACTTTGTTAAATCAATAAGCAGTATATATATATATATTTTTTTTTGGAGAGAGGAAACAAGGTAACCAAAATGTATTTTATAATTCATAATGAGTAGAAGATTTGGCTCCGGTGGATTACACAGAGGTTGTGTGTGGACATTGGGTCTTCGGATTGTATGGGATGATGAATTGAAGTTTGCACTAGGATTTTATCTGTACTTGTTCGAGGAGACTGTGTAGAGGAAAGAGTTGTTATGGAAGTGAAATGATATTGGTAATAAGGTTTATATGTATCGACGTATTGAAGAGGTATTATTGAGGCATTGAGATTGTGTGAAGTTGATGATTATTGGAGTTTTGGCGGGCAAGAGGTACGGTAAATGATATTGGTGATAAAGTTTATATGTATCGACGTATTGAAGAGGTATTATTGAGATATTGAGATTGTGTGAAGTTGATGATTATTGAAGTTTTGGTAGACAAGAGGTAAGGTAAATGATATTGATGATAAGGTTTATATGTATCGACGTAAGAGGTATTATTGAAGTATTTAGATTATGTGATGATGATGATTATTGGAGTTTTGGTGGATAAGAGGTGAAGTAAGTGAGGAACATTTTTTTTTTTTGTTTGTTGGTCTATATGGAACAAGGAGGATGAAGATAGCAGACGAGAACACTCAAGTGGATGGAAGATTGTCTACACACACACTTTGTTAAATCAATAAGCAGTATATATATTTTTTTTTTTTTTTTGGAGAGAGGAAACAAGGTAACCAAAATGTATTTTATAATTCATAATGAGTAGAAGATTTGGCTCCGGTGGATTACACAGAGGTTGTGTGTGGACATTGGGTCTTTGGATTGTATGGGATGATGAATTGAAGTTTGCACTAGGATTTTATCTGTACTTGTTCGAGGAGACTGTGTAGAGGAAAGAGTTGTTATGGAAGTGAAATGATATTGGTAATAAGGTTTATATGTATCGACGTATTGAAGAGGTATTATTGAGGCATTGAGATTGTGTGAAGTTGATGATTATTGGAGTTTTGGTGGGCAAGAGGTACGGTAAATGATATTGGTGATAAAGTTTATATGTATCGACGTATTGAAGAGGTATTATTGAGATATTGAGATTGTGTGAAGTTGATGATTATTGAAGTTTTGGTAGACAAGAGGTAAGATAAATGATATTGATGATAAGGTTTATATGTATCGACGTAAGAGGTATTATTGAAGTATTTAGATTATGTGATGATGATGATTATTGGAGTTTTGGTGGATAAGAGGTGAAATAAGTGAGGAGCATTTTTTGTTTGTTTGTTGGTCTATATGGAACAAGGAGGATGAAGATAGCAAACGAGAACACTCAAGTGGAAAGAAGATGGTCTACACACACACTTTGTTAAATCAATAAGCAGTATATATATATATATATATATATATATTTTTTTTTTTTTTTTGGAGAGAGGAAGCATTTGCATATCTTGGCACGCTGACAGTTGTTCAGCAACCGTACATTTTGATTTGGTTGGCAAACATTGGCCTTGACATGATGACTACGACGTTGACTAACTATTATTGACTGTTATACATTGCTGCCACTACTACTTCATACACAAGTTGAACATAAAATTTAGGACAGAATTGCATTTACACAGTCAACACTATTCAATTACACAGTAGTACTTAATGTGGATGAAAGATGAGTGAGTGTGTTTTGTGTGTTTTCCTTTCCTAATCCCAAATAATTGGTACCGACCTATTTCCTGAATATTATTTTACTTGTTTGTTGTGGCCTGCACTGACACCCATAAATATTATAGGCTTACTGATATTTGTGTCTTTGTAATAGTTAATATGACAATTATCTGATATCATTTGTATGTTTATTATTATTTGTATGTCTAGTGTAAGAGCATTGATAATAATTTTGTAAAAGCAATTGTGTGTGCCTTCAAACTGTTGTTCGTGCTTGCACCTATTCAACATTGCTGGGTGCCACTTGGAAATGTTTAATTTCTGCTGATGAGCTCTGATGAACTGTCTAATTAGTGATGGTGAATATTATGGACTGTTACCTGCACCTGCTCAACATTACTGGGTGCCACTGGTGGAACTGTTTCTAGTGACATAATGTCACTTGTTGGTGTCTGCACCTGCTCAACATTACTGGGTGCCACTAATGGACTGCTTCTACTGAAATAATGTGACTTGTTGCTGTCTGCACCTGTTTAACATTGCTGGGTGCCACTACTGGAACTGCTTCTACTGAAATAATGTCACTTGTTGGTGTCTGCACCTGCTCAACATTACTGGGTGCCACTAATGGACTGCTTCTACTGAGATAATGTCACTTGTTGCTGTCTGCACCTGCTCAACATTGCTGGGTGCCACTGATGGACTGCTTCTACTGAAATGATGTCACTTGTTGGTGTCTGCACCTCTTCAACATTACTTGGTGCCACTGATGGACTGCTTCTGCTGAAATAATGTCACTTGTTGGTGTCTGCACCTGTTCAACATTACTGGGTGCCACTGATGGACTGCTTCTACTGAAATGATGTCACTTGTTAGTGTCTGCACCTGTTCAACATTGCTGGGTGCTATTGATGGACTACTTTTACTGAAATAATGTCCCTTGTTGCCGTCTGCACCTGCTCTACATTACTGGGTGCCACTGATGGAATGCTTCTACTGAAATACTGTGACTTGTTGCTGTCTGCACCTGTTTAACATTGATGGGTGCCACTGATGGACCTGCTTCTACTGAAATAATGTCACTTGTTGGTGTCTGCACCTGTTCAACATTGCTGGGTGCCACTGATGGACTGATTCTGCAGAAATGATGTCACTTGTTGGTGTCTGCACCTGCTCAACATTACTGGGTGCCACTGATGGACTGCTTCTACTGAAATGATGTCACTTGTTGCTGTCTGCACCTGTTCAACATTACTGGGTGCCATTGATGGACTGCTTCTACTGAAATGATGTCACTTGTTGGTGTCTGCACCTGTTCAACATTACTGGCTGCCACTAATGGACTGCTTCTACTGAAATGACGTCACTTGTTGGTGTCTGCACCTATTTAACATTGCTGGGTGCCACTACTGGAACTGCTTCTACTGAAATAATGTCACTTGTTGGTGTCTGCACCTGTTCAACATTGCTGGGTGCCACTGACGGAACTGCTTCTAATGAAATGATGTCACTTGTTGGTGTCTGCACCTGCTCAACTTTACTGGGTGCTACTGATGGACTGCATCTATTGAAATGATGTGACTAGTTGGTGTCTGCACCTGTTCAACATTACTGGGTGCCACTGATGGAACTGCTTTTACTGAAATAATGTCACTTGTTGCTGTCTGCACCTGCTCAACATTACTGGGTGCCACCAAGTACTCTGAGGAGTGCTACTTGTTTATTGAACTATTGAAAAGATTTTATGTGAATATTTGTAAAAACTGATTTTTTTGTGTGTTTACTGTTTATGAAATGTTATGAGATTCTTACCTGCACCTGTTCGTCATTTCTGGTGCCATTGATTGAATAATACTAACGTAAACTATTGTGTAAAATCATATGTATGCAAGCATTTGTATTCCTTACTGTATTTCATATATTAGGTTATTGAAGGGTCAGTGCAAAGCCAAAATTTATTTAGTTATGTGATATTTATTTATTAATATTACTTTTTAATTTTTGTCTGTATTTTTTGGACGAATTTGGTGGTATTTTCACCACCAATTCTGGCAAAATACCATCAAATTCTAGCCCATGGAGGAGGGGCATATGAAAGGTGTGCTACACTGAGCCACAGCGCCAGAGATTGCGCCAAAGAGTATTATTCACCCGCCTCCACTGGCATTTCTTGTCGAGATGTAGTAGTGGAGAGTAGTTGTTCAGAAGCGGTGGTAGGCATTGGTTGTCGTGAAGTCGTCGTAAGAGTTCTTGTCGAGAGGCGGTGGTAGAGAGTGCTTGTGGAGATGTTGCAGTAGCGTGTCGTTGTTGAGAAGTTCCCATGGAGAGTGCTTGTTCAGATGTTGTCATATTGCTTTGATGGACTAGAGTGTACTTTTCGTCAATATATATGAAGGTAAAAAAATCCTTTTTTTAATTATTTCAAGGTCTTAAACAATAATGCCTCTTGGTCACAGGTTCAGTCAACAAAGCATCTGGCTCGTGTTCTTGTATTAGACTGTATTTCTGGTTTCTATGTGCAATTATAGTATTTCTGGTTTTTTTTTTTAGTTACTTCAGTACTAATGGTGTTTAAAATATCTGGTCTTATTGAGGAAGAACCGTGCCATATGTGTACGTTGAATCACACTTCCACACACAGAACAGCTACACTTGAGTTTTGTTGTTTCGTAGGTTTTATAGTTGCTGGGGACTTAATTAATTAATTGTGTTAACGGAAGTTTTGTTTCATTTCTTGTTGTTATTCTATGCAGTCAGATTGCGTACAAATACTAGTCAGGGCCAACCGGTTACGAGGCTGCGTAACCGGACAGACAGTAAAAAATATTTGCATAATCAAAATATTTAATTAAGCCCCCATGCAACATACAGGGCTGCCTGCATAGTGAGGGCGGGTGGAGAGTAAAAAATCATTTCCAGAGGCTGTATGGGACACAACCATCGGTGGTACAAAAACAAGTACATATGTTTCATGATTTTCTATGTATCTATCCCAAAACTATTGCTACTTTATCGGAACCAAAAAGGATTAGAAGATTTATAAAAATTATGCAAAAATACAGGAGCCTTGAAGTACATGGTGTTCCCTACAGTTTTATAAAACATTCTGGTCAGTCATGAAGAAAGAGTTCAGTGAAATAACGAGCCATGAATGATGCCGAGATCGCTTAAATTCAGATGCACAACTCGGAATAATCGTCCTTGTTGCCAGGAAGAATAAACATGAGATTTGAACATGAGATTTGATATATTTCAGGCCGATATCAATTTGCACGTAGATTCGAAAATCATACCTTGTGGCATAGCGGCAAGATTAAAAACAAACCCATCCAGACGTATTGGGGCCGGGAAAAACGCTTAGCGCACCCAAGAAAAGCATCTTAGATGGTATTTGCTCCTTAAGAGAGACACAGTCTTCTTATGGCAGCAGCAGACATAAACATTGTCACTGAAGATCGTTTAAGAGAAAACATTCGATAAAGTCAGTCATAAGCACATCCTAATGAGTGTGCTACATAATTTCAGATTTTGACAAGCAACAAACAATCAAAAGCGACTTGTTTCGAACGGATACATAAAATTCTACTTTACAAATCATAATGTTCGTAACGGGAAACAAACCGACGCTTTCCGTCGACATTGGGCATCGCATGAAAGACATGATGAGTAGTATTTGCTTGGGACGACTCCATCTGCACACTGCAAAATCGAAATTGCAAGTGTCTGCCAAAACACCAGAGAAAATGCTCTCCTGACGACTCTTAGGAGGTATGCCCTGTATATAATCTCTAAGCATCCGTACTGGTGATAGAATTGTATGCTGGTCCTCTGTGTACGTAAGGTCGACTTCATATCGAGAGAATTCTGGGAAAGTAACTGATCCACGAAGCAAGACTTATACGACTTGAGCACTGCTCGAGTGTTTAGAGCCCCACTAGATCTGTTTAAGGGACAATATCAAAGTAATGCAGACGTGTGCTGTTGGATTTACTGCCGACTGTTATCCTTAGAGGAAAGAAGACGGTATGTTCAGGAAATACTTAGAAATTTTAGAGAATCAGCATTTGCTACAGACTGTACAACCCCACTAACATATATCTCAAGTAAGGACTGCGAAACGAGTTCAGAGAAATCAGGGTTTGTTCCGAAGCATACAGACAGCCATCAGCAACTGGAACAGAGACAGATTTTAAATGGCAGCAGCAGAAGTTCAGTCTACTTAACAATCTCTAAGTTATGAGTGTGTTTCTAAATTAACAGATTTTTCTACCACCAGTCGTCATTTTCTTTCTTAAATATAGTATGTCTTTCGACTAGAAGACAAACCCAATATTAATGTCCACAGGTAAGTACATTTGATCAGATAGCGAATATACTGTTCATGGGATGGCGGAGATCTATGTTAGGCATTCCATCTAATTTGGTACTCGGGTGACAAGGATAATATCTAAGCCTTTGCTTTGCTCTACTGGAGTAGGCTGCTAGCTATACTTCGTGTTTTAATGTCCTTGTTAATATATATCAATTGAGCGACCATCGCATTAAATTTGGAGCTGCTCTATCGAATGACCACATAAAGTCATTTTGTTCGTATTGTGCAACATGGTAGCACTTCACGTCACATTTGTTTGAGCTACCTACAGATGTTTTATGAGAAACGTACCCTCTCTCTCCGCTCGTTAAGATAGTATAGCCATATTAGCGAGTGTCCAGATAGTTTTGGTCATATTGTGTAAGCTGTTGGAAAAGGCGAGTTTTTTGGCATATATTACAGAAGATGTAATGTAATGGATATCGCTGCAGTAAATGGATCCCGTAGAATTCCTTCGAACAGTGTGTCCTCTGCGCAGATGTAAGTTGCTGTAACGTGTTCGCAGAGCACACACTGTTCGAAGGATTTCGACGGGATCCGACTATTACAGTGGTTACTGTCCTACGTATTTATACGACTGCAATAGTCCGGATGTTCGATGTGTTTGAGCCTGAAGAAGGCGCTACCGGAGCGTTGAAACAAGTAACCTAAATAATGTTTTCAAAAGTAGTGGATGATGGTACATACTTCTACAGGGCTATTACAAATGATTGAAGCGATTTCATAAATTCACTGTAGCTCCATTCATCGACATATGGTCACGACAGACTACAGATACGTAGAAAAACTCATGAAGTTTTGTTTGGCTGAAGCCGCACTTCAGGTTTCTGCTGTCAGAGCGCTCGAGAGCGCAGTGAGACAAAATGGCGACAGGAGCCGAGAAAGCGTATGTCGTGCTTGAAATGCGCTCACATCAGTCAGTCATAACAGAGCAACGACACTTCAGGACGAAGTTCAACAAAGATCCACCAACTGCTAACTCCATTCGGCGATGGTATGCGCAGTTTAAAGCTTCTGGATGCCTCTGTAAGGGGAAATCAACAGGTCGGCCTGCAGTGAGCGAAGAAACGGTTGAGCGCGTGCGGGCAAGTTTCACGCGTAGCCCGCGGAAAATTGGCTCATGCCAGAACTGGAGACCGACAGCGCCTACTTCATCTTTCAACAGGATGGTGCTCCACCGCACTTCCATCATGATGTTCGGCATTTCTTAAACAGGAGATTGGAAAACCGATGGATCGGTCGTGGTGGAGATCATGATCAGCAATTCATGTCATGGCCTCCATGCTCTCCCGACTTAACCCCTTCCGATTTCTTTCTGTGGGGTTATGTGAAAGATTCAGTGTTTAAACCTCCTCTACCAAGAAACGTGCCAGAACTGCGAGCTCGCATCAACGATGCTTTCGAACTCATTGATGGGGACATGCTGTGCCGAGTGTGGGAGGAACTTGATTATCGGCTTGATGTCTGCCGAATCACTAAAGGGGCACATATCGAACATTTGTGAATGCCTAAAAAGACTTTTTGAATTTTTGTATGTGTGTGCAAAGCATTGTGAAAATATCTCAAATAATAAAGTTATTGTAGAGCTGTGAAATCGCTTCAATCATTTGTAATAACCCTGTACAGCGATTGCACAGACAGTTGGCTATAGCGCAATGACGGCAGAACAGCTGGTGGCGAGATGGTCTCAGGAGCACAGTGGGACAAGAAGAGCAGACGCGGCTCCTTCGAGAAGGACTGCACCTCCAGAAGATCGTAGGATATTTGGACTGGCACTGACGAGTACAAGAACAACAGCCGAAATTCGGGCTCAGAGAGACACCACGAACCGATCGGAACAGGTTAGTGGAAGCTGGGCTGAGTTCTCGAGTTGCCATGTGCCGTTTACCGCTGACACCGTATGATAGATAAAAACGTGCATGGTGTAGAGGGCGAGTGTCCATAGTTTTAGCTGACAAGCAGTTTTAGGTCGCACCTAGTGTACTTAACATTAACTACAGCCGGTGGGCAAAAGAACGACCACACACACATCCTGTGGCGCGGGAGTTGCAAATTGAAAATATTCTATTTATCATAACTTTACATAAACGGAATTTTATGTATTTTTCACCGATCGTGTGATAGATGCTCACGTCTTGGGCCAATTTGATACTTGCTTAGGGCCGAATGCGGCCCGCGGGTTGGACACCCCTCTTGTCAATCAGGAGTCAGTGGGGACATTGAGTAGCACTGTGCGTTGTTCAGCGATGAGTCTCGGTTCTGCGTGTTCGTGGACTACCTGGTGGAAGGCAGCAGGAAGTAGCGAATATCGAGACCCACATCTCTCCGTCTTCTGAGATCATAGATCTGATGAATATGACAACCAGTGTAACTAACCTGTTACTACGGGCTATTCCTTATTATTGGGAATGGAAATACTTATTGCTTATGAAATTAACTTGAGAAGATTAGGGTCGCCACCGACTCTAACCATACAACTAATCGAAGGTTTGGTCGAGTCGGAAAATAAATTAATTTGATCACAGACCAAAAATTCACAAAAATGCATACGTTGTGAGGTCGCTCACAGCGGATACGATGTATTTAATAGTATTGCCTGTGCACTGTTCACGACAGTCAAACATTTAAAATAAAATAGAAAATGCATGAACGCTGCATAAGATCAGCTCCCAGCAACACACCTGAAAATATGACTTAATCTAAAGCATTTGTTATAAAATACAAGAGGAGACTAATCACTGGACCTGTGCATAAGGAAACGCATTGGATGTGCTAACGGGAAAGCTACGAGGTGAGTGGCTTAGGTGCAAAAACGTAATCTAGGAACACAAGAGAAAATTGTAGGTAAAATCATTTATTCCTAAGATAAGGATGTGAGGCATATACACGATTCCTGATAACACGTGGTTTGTGGAGACGCAATTTCTAGGTATAGTGCCAAATTCCAACAATATCACATCACACAATCGTGTTAACATTATCTAAAACAAACATGCCATCGGACAGTTAGTGATGCCGGTAGCCCGACAACTATAAAGTTCTACCACGTGGTTGGCTTCCCACGGACGAAAGACACATAAAGTAAGGAAAATTTACGAGAAGGCAAAGCTCTAAATATTTAGAAAGGTGAAAGCTTATGCAGGCACAGCTGAAGGCAAACAGACATTCATACAGAAGCGAGTGCTCACTTCTTATCGACACCTTTGTGTGGCGCTCTTCCGGCGGATCCAAGTCTGCTACAGAAATTTGCTAAAAGAAAAATCTGCCAAAGTTTAGCATTCCTTGCTGCGACAAGGCAAAGCAATCTTCCAGATTTGAAAAGCGAGACCAAAAGCTAACAGCTCTCCCCTCGCCAAGTAACAACGCGCCACGCGGTCAGTCTAACTCACCCTTCTTCGACTGGCGCACAGCTGTGGACGCTTCCCGTACCGGCGGCAGACTGCCCTCTTTTTCCTCTCCAGCCTCCTCCACCACGCTCCGCGTGGACCGGAAAGCCCAAAGGTACCATTTCCGCCACCAACCTAACGCAGGTGGATTTCTCACAAGTAGCGCAAACCTCTTTGCCTACCTGACCACTACGAGAGTTGGCTATTCTGTACCAGTGCTGCTGAATCTGTGCGACCATCGCAGACTTTCTGCAGCAGACTACACCACCGTCTAGCAACGTGACACACAACCATATTCATTCAATCACGCCACCATGAGAGTAAAGAGAAGAGAGAAACAAGGAAAAGAAAGAGAAATACTTGAGAAATTGGGCTACCGAACTAATGAAAGGTGGCTACAGGACCCTTTCACCAGGATGACTTGGTAATTGTTGAAGAGCGGCAGGATGCTCGCCACTGTGTGGCAACAATCGTAAACCATAGAGCCATGCCGAAAAGTGGCATATTTCATTAGGATAATGCCGGTACATTCTTATCGATATATTTTGGGTATGCTGGTGGCGGTGATTTCACTTAGCTTTCTTTGGCACGCCACTAGAGCTCGTCAGTTCCGGATGAGCGGCCTTAAGGCACCGCAAAAGCACTAAAGAGAAGAGAATGCTTTGGTGGCACATTGGTGATCAGTGTGCTGTCAGTTAGGAATACGTGAAGGTGGTCAAGAACAGTGGAGGACATTCATTTTTAAAGGCGCCAGGTTTTCCTGTTTGGAGATGGCTTTGTGATGGTTAGCCACATGCAAAGTAATCGCTTCTTCCGTGCCATCTCCCTGATGCTGTGGATCATTCAGTGCGGTCGTGGACTCATATTTTAATTTCGCCACGAAAGTACTTCATCGAGAAGTACTTGTTGCGAAGCTGTATCGCAGTTATTGCGACCATATAATGGAAGCTGATGGCGAGCTCCTGTGTGCTGTATGGTGAAATAACTGGGTTATGCCAAAGAATTTAACTTACTCGTCATCGGTGGAGTCCGGCTGTCCCATCATTTACGTATTCCTTTTGTTCAAAATTCTCTTGGGAGTGGTAGTGGTTATTTGGGCGTGTTTTGGGTGATTTAATTTCCTTTGTAACTATTACGCCAACTGGCGGAATTCTGTCATTGCTTGTTCTTTAACCGCCTGAGCTGTCACTCGGTTAAACATATGCGAGTTGGCCAAAGGGGCTAAATTCGTTTATGTTTTACGTGAGGGGAAACATGGGAAACTAATACCTCCTCTAAGATGATGTGTGATTGTTTTGTACGAGGGTTGCCCAGAAAGTAATGCACCGCATTTTTTTCTTCGATATTTCTTCAGTGAACATGATGAGAATTACATACACGAAAGAGTGGTGTTCTATGAACACACGCTATTTTTCCACGTAATCTCAGTCCCGTCCTATGGCCTTCCTCCAGCCCGAAACAAGGGCGTGCATGCCCTCTCCATACCAATCGTTGTCCTGGTGGCGGAGCTTCCACACTTACTTTGCTGATTGACAGTTGGAGCGCCAACTGCCGAGTCGTAATGCGTCCGCTCTCGCGAATGACAACGTCAGCTCGCTGCAACACGTCAGGTGTGACAGCAGTGGACGGTCTCCCCGACCGCTGCGAATCGTGGAGCTCCGCCGAACCGCCTTCTGATGACGTCACCCTCCGTGCCCAGCGACTAACTGTACTTCTGTCGACAGCAGATGCTCCATGGACTTTGCACAAGCGTTTATTTATGTTCCCCACAGTTTCCTTACCTGTAGTGAGAAATTCAATGACGGTACGTTGCTTGTAACCCACAGACGCCATTTTGAAACTATTGTGCAGCTACGCTATCTGTCGGAAGTGACAGAAACTTGGTGCGCTCACTTAGGAGACTTCAAACAATACATACGTAACGTTTCGCATTCGTAGCATTGTTTTCGGCTGAGAGAAAAAAAATGTTGAGCATTACTTTCTGCGCAACCGTCGTATATGTGGTTACATTGTTTGTTTTCGTTTTAGAGTTCTAGAATTTAACTGTCTTTCTTTTGCCTTTATTTCTCTTTTATTTGTACAAGATGGCCGCCGACTGAGATCACAGGTATTTTCTTCGTCCGCTAAAAGAACTTATTTAAGAGGAAATAGTATTAAATTTAAATTTTCTATTTTTTTGTATACTTGCTGTAGTGTCCGTCCTTGTCACACAACTGAATATTAGCGTCCCAACAGAGCTTGTTCTTGAAAAAGTTCTTTAGCTGATGTCCCGATAATCGCGACATAATCCGAAATTTTGCGTGACATAAACACAAAAAATTCTATACAAGTTTTCTTAATAGTGCAAAATTCGTTTAAAAAAGACAGCTACTAGTTTCATCAGTGTCTATTGTCGCTATAAAAGTGTAATTAAACGTTTCGAAATCTTATTTAATTAACACATTTCGTATTGTTTACTAATTAGATAGAAGCGATCTAGGCCAAAATTTTCCGACTTATAAACGTTTAAAAACCTGACCAAACGCGTCTGATAACGTAAATTCTCTAAAAGCAAAGTAATTACAAATTCGTTCTTCTGCCACTGTATCTCTAAATCAGTACAAAAACAACAACCACCGCACATAAGACCTTTGTGTCTTTTGTTTGTTTACACACAGCCACTCTCGCGTCGCTGACAAATTTAAAACATTCTTTAAACTTAATTATTCTTTCAACACTCATCATGAGTGCGAAATGTGGGAGCTGTTGTAGGGTAGTGAGAAGAGGGATTTGTTGCCAATCTTGTAGGAAATATTTGCACTGGGGGGGGGGGCGTAAACGGATTACAGGTATTGTTTTGCTCTGTGTGGAGCGCCATTGCCGTCCAGCGACTGTGTACTAGGAAGCATAGAGTGTGCCATCGTTGCACCATTATAGTATTTTGCGTAATCTATTTTTAATACATCGTACATAAAATACATGGAGATTGATCACCGTTTTACTTATATAAAGGATATACATCGTTATTCATCGTTTTACATACATAAAGGATATACATCGTTATATGTACTTGTAGGAATTCTTTTGTTGCCTACTTTTACTGCTAAATCTGTATAGGTTATTTATTTCGCCATGGCTGTAAGAGATTCGGACTATCAGGCCATCTCTGTCAAATACCAACAGCAAAATCAAACATGGAATCATCCCCTAAACCACAAGCCTACAAACGACAGCTATCAGAAATCAAAATAAAAGATTTTTCAAAAGAACTAGAAAACAAAGCTGGGGTGAAGTGTGTAAGGAAACCAATGTGAATATGAAATTCTCTAAATTCTCCGCATTGTTTAAATTGAACTTTGAAAAGGCATTTCCAAAAGTATGCACGTCTGTACCAACATCTCACAAAACAAGAGATAGACTCAACTTACATTTACCAAGAAAAAATAAACATAAAACTAAAAACAGTATTTTCTACCAAGGAATATAACTGTACAATAAATTACCAAAAGGGATTAAATACATTTCAAAAATACACTTATTTAAAATGGCAGCTAAAAAGTGCCTGTTATACAATACATTTGATACATTGAAGGATTACTTAGATAAATCAGAGTAGGGGTTTGATAAAAAAAATGTTATACAAATAAATAATAATAATAATAATTATAAAACATCCAACATTCCACATAACACTTTTACTTTATGTTTTTTTTCCTTTCTAGAAGTAATTACCCCCGAGCTATGCATAGCACAATACTAACACCTCTGCCTCTTTCTGAGCTCAACATCTCACTCATTATAGAGAGATGTTGACTCAGTTTTTCAGGGTAGCAAATGGGAAATTGCGGTACAGAAAATGGCCCAGATCACCAGTGTGTGTACATGTGTGTGTATGTGTGTGTGTGTGTTTGTGTGTGTGTGTGTGTGTGTGTGTGTAGTGAGTTCAGTGTTATGAAACAATGTGTGTGTAGAGTGTGTGCAGTGACTGATAGTGAGATATGAGTGAACAGTGTGGCATTACATTATTTAATAAGTTAGTTGTAAAAAACTATTTTATATCAGGAGTAAATCTAATGATTGTATCTAACTAGAAGTCTGCAAACATAAGTGTATACGAATTAGCTTATTTTAAATTGGTCTAAGCTTGTAATTACTTTGACATGTCTTACACCCTTGTAAAAAGAGATCTACGGATGAATGAAGCTGCTACTACTACTACTGCTACTACTACCTGTTTGAATCTAGTGCTACGACCTGTCGCAACAGATGTCATTGTAATGCTAGCTTCTGGGCAAAGCTTTTCAAGCCAGGCTTTAGCGTTCTTTATCGGCATAAAATCTCTGGAAGTCTGTTTGTATTTAGCTTAAATCTATGGAACGGTACAGTGTTTGTTCTAAATACTGGCACACATAAAACAAATTTTGATATTCCATTGCTTCATTTGGTCTCTAAAGTTTTTAACGCATTTTGGCGTTTTTGTTGGAGCCTATAAAGTATTTTTTTTTAATAGCAACTTCGCATCCAATTACTGGAGTCCTTTTAAATAACTTTTATGTTAAATAGTATGCTTAAATCTTTTGGATTTTATATAAATTTTGGTGTTTAATTCGTTATTTAGTTAGAGGCGCCTTTAAATATTTGTTTTTGTGTTTAACAATCAGATCTTTTCATACGCACCATTAGTATTCATGAACTGACACAGTATATTGGACAGCGTAATATGTTTCAGGTAAGTAGAACGTATGACACTGGCGATACATCGTCAGATTTTCGGAAAAACATCCTCCACACGATTTTAAAACAGCACGGGATAGATAATATTCCATCATAATTACTAAAATTATTGGGGGATGTGGCACCAAAACGACTGTTCACGTTGGTGTGCAGAATGTGTGAGTCTGGACTTTCGGAAAAATATCGTCCACACAATTCCGAAGACTGCGGGAGATGACAAGTGCGAGAATTACCGCACTATCAACTTGATAGCAAATACATCGAAGTTACTGACAAGAATAATGTATAGAAGAATGGAAAAGAAAATTGAGGGGCATTAGATGACGATCAGTTTGGCTTTAGACACCAGAGAGGCAGTTTTGACGTTGTGGTTGATAATGGAAGCAAGAGTGAAGAAGAATAAAGATACATTCATAAGATTAGTCGAGCTTGAAAAAGTTTTAGACAGTGTCAAATAGTGCAGATTGTTCGAAATTCTGAGAAAAATAGGGTTTAGCTATAGAGAAAGATGGGTGACGCACAATATGTACAAGAAGCCTAAAAAGGAAGTGCGCGGATTAAGAAGGGTGTAAGACTGGGCTTCAGCCTTGCATCCCTACTGTTCAATCTACAAATCGAAGAGGCAATGACGGAAATAAAAGAAATATTGAAGAGTGGAATTAAAATTCAAGGTGAAAGGATTTCAATGATAAAATTCGCTGATGATATTGCCATCGTCATTGAAAGTGGAGAAGAATTCCAGAATGTGCTGATGCAATGAACAATCTGACGAGTACAGAATGTGGACTGGAAATAAACTGAAGGAAGACGAAAGTAATGAGAGGTAGCAGAAATGAGAATAGCGAGGAACTTAGCATCACGATTGATGATAACGAAGTAGATGAAGTTAAGGAATTCTGCTACCCAGGCAGCAAAATAACCCAAGACGGACAGAGACAGGAGAACATAAAAAGCACAGTAGCACTGGCAAGAAAGGCATTCCTGGAGAAGTCTACTAGTATCAATTATAGACCTATTTTGAGGAAGAAAATTCAAAGAATATACGTTTGGAGCTCATCGTTGTATGTTAGTGAAATATGGACTGCGGGAAAACATGAACAGAAGAGAATCGAAGCGTTTTAGATGTGCTGCTGAAAAGGAATGTTGAAAAAGTAGGTGGACTTCTAAGGTAAGGAATGAGGAGGTTTTCCAGAGAATCAGCAATGAAAGGAAAATATGAAAACCATTAACAAGAAGGAGGGACAGGTGGGTAGGACGTATGTTAAGACAACAGGAAATGACTTCCATTGTACTAAAGGGAGTTATAGAGAGTTAAAACGTTAGAGGAAGACAGAGGTTGGAATAAATTCAGCAAATAATTGCGGACATAGGTTGAAAGTGTCACTTTGAGATGTAAAGTTTGGCACAGGAGAGGAATTTGTGGTGTGCCGCATCAAACCAGTCAGAAGACTGATGACTCAAGAAAATGGCAATGAACTCCTCAAGATGATATTCGAATTTTATTGATTTTTATGATGGACATCGGTTACAAATGGTGTGAATGTTTAATCTTTCAGTATTCGTTATGCTATGAACATCACCACGAAATTGTGATAAATACCGGCCGAGTTGGTGCTTCATGGTGTAAGACATTCCGTTCAAGTTTATGTAACAGTGACTATTTCTCCGTCTCTCTTCTCTCTCTCTTTGTGCCCGCATCTCGTGGTCGTGCGGTAGCGTTCTCGCTTCCCACGCCCGGGTTCCCGGGTTCGATTCCCGGCGGGGTCAGGGATTTTCTCTGCCTCGTGATGGCTGGGTGTTGTGTGCTGTCCTTAGGTTAGTTAGGTTTAAGTAGTTCTAAGTTCTAGGGGACTGATGACCATAGATGTTAAGTCCCATAGTGCTCAGAGCCATTTCTCTCTCTTTGTCTATCTCTCTCTCTCTCTCTCTCTCTCAAACACTAGCACACACACACACACACACACACACACACATACACACACACACACACACACACACACACACACACACACACACACACATACACGCTGTCTGCCTCTGCTCCTCAGATAATAGAAATCCTGTGTTTTGCAGAGTGTCGTAAAGCCATAACGTAAAATATGGCCGAGTTGGACAAAAACGCCATGTTGCGGTCCCTGGCAGTCTTACTTCCTCAAAGAAGGGAAACCGTGTTGTGTCTCTGTCGTTCGGCGGGAGATATTTCCTGCGGCGTTAAGTCCCTTGATAAATTCCACTCCTTCTGTCTCATTATGCCCGACATTTAATTCCACAGCAGTAAGGACTTTATGTACGATGTAAACTGCGCTGCAAAAATACCGCCCTTAAGCCACTCGCGCGCCTCCGTCCTACATTACTTTTTATCTCTCGCTGGAAATTAGCGTAATGTTTCTTGATGTTTCCCTGGCCCGCGCAAATCCAGCAGCCGGGTTTGTGAATTGTCTCTGCGCCCCCATAACGCTGTTTACGACAAGCAATAGGAGTAACGCCCCACTCAAAGTACCCTTCCGTTCCCTTTCCTTCCCTTCAACTCCCTCGCGCTGCCTTCCATTGCGGACGCTTCTGAAGTGTATCGCCCCATTCCCTGCGATGGCCATATTCCCGGAAACGTCGCACTCAGCGCCATCTCAAAACATTTGTATTTCGTAGTAAGCTACCCTGAGGCTTCCACTGCCCTTAAGACGTAAGGAATAGTTCACTGTAAGGAAAGTTATTCTCTGAATGCGGGATGAACTCTTGAGCGAGGTGAAGTGCTCGTTAACCCGGCCATCTTGGTTTACCTCTTTCCATATTCTTGTAATTCACTTCAGCCGAGTTTCGCGATAGTAGCTGCAAAACGGGGATAGCTGCAACGTACTGTCTAACGTTCCTTGAGTTAAAAGCTATTCTGCGTCTGCATTAACCTCCATATCGACTACGATACTGCAGTGCCCGTGTTGTTCGTAATTACGATACAATGTTCCTTCGTATGAGATATATGAAACATATTCGCAGTTGCGACTATGGACAGTCATCAGCTGTATAATGGAACGAAAATAATGAAAATTTGTGCCACACTGGAACTCAAATCTGCACATCCCGTTATCACGAGCGGTCGCCTTACCGTTAGGCTATCCGAGCGTGGTTGAGGAGATGTGGTTGTTTGGGACTGGCCCTGACACGTGCTCGGGTAGCCTGATGGTAGGCGACCGCTCACGCTGAGCGGGAAATCCGGGGTCGAGTCCCGCGGCGGCACAAATTTTCCTTCTTGTCGTTCCATTATACAGCTGATGGTTGCCCATATTCGCAGCTGCGAATACATTTCATGTATTCCGTATCGATTGGTCATTTAGCCAAGTGTATAGTTTTCTTGTTGAGACATTTTCTAGTACGCTGTACACGCAAGTCGGTTGATTTCATTAATACCATTGCAGTGCACCGTATAAGCGACTGAGTTCGAGCTTGTGCGAGGGTAATCCCAGAAGTAAGGTCTCCTATGTTTTTTGTAAGTACATAAACCTGTTTATTTCTACAATGGTTTACATTAGTTTACAGCTTGAACACTTAGCTATTTTCCGACACAATCACCATTTCTGTAGATGCATTTTTGTAGACGCTGTGGCAGTTTTTGTATGCCCATGTCATACCAGTTCGCCGCCTGCTGTCAGAAAGTTATGAACCTCTTCTTTCACCTCATCGTCGGAGCTGAATCGCTGTGACCACAATTAACGGTGACAGGTACTATGACACTCTGAAAAAACTCAAACGAGCAATTCAGAACCGGAGAAGAGGAATGTTGAGCAAGGGCATATACATTCTCCACGACAACACTCGCCCAGACATCTCTCGGCAAACCGTTGCTCTCCTGCAACAGTTTCAGTGGAACATACTCACCCTATAGCCCAAACTTTGCACCCAGTGACTATCACGTGTCCCTAGGTTAAAAGAATATTTGGCCGGAAAGCCATTCAGCTCCGACGGCGACGTGAACTTTCTGAACAGCATGGCGGCGATATGATATGCCATGGGCTTACAAAAACTGCCACAGCATCTACAAAAATGCATCGATAGAAATGGTGATTATGTCGAAAAATAGCTAAATGTTCAAGCTGTAAAGTGATGTACACCATTGTAGAAAGAAACAGGTCTATGTACTTATAAAGAAATAGGAGACCTTACTTTTGGGATTACCCTCGTAGTTTTGATGTGGCCTCGATTATCACAACTACCCCACTCGCGAAAACTCGGGGCTGGTAATATGTTTTATTCGGATATAACTGTTTTGTTTCTGTGTGCCCTTTCTTATATAAACTTTATGCTTAATCAGGAACACATTTCTTCGGTAGCTTTGGAAGACAAATTTCTGCCATTTTATGTAAGACTTTGACAATCGAACTTTTAAATCGACAACCTTTGAAACAACCGTTTTTTGGAGAATCTGTTGGCAATATTTTCATACAGAACGTTACGAATGATGATCGCTGCCGTGGTGGAGTTTCACCTCCTTTACAAATCACTGTTGGTGTGCGCCAACGATCTGCTGCGTTCTCACGCTTCCTGTTAATTCTGAACTTGGACACAATGTCAGCAAATATTAAGACACCCCATCCTATAACAATGTTACGCGATGATGGTTTGTTTCTCGCCAATAGAACGCTTCAAGATCTAAAAATTCTGACCCTTGACTGGAAAAATCGTTAAAACAGTTTACGGATTGAAGTTAAACATGAAGAAAACTCAGTACGGGGAGTGTGGACTTAAGATCAGTTGCATCATCGTGACAGAGAACCAGCCACTCATCAACATAAACACAGTTTGTAATAATTATGCTCTCTTATCAATCCACGTGATGGGACGCTTCCAACTGTTCGAGTATGGCTTAGGGCTTCACGGCTGAAACGGTAACGTCACTGGAGTCCACATATCCGTCATCCTGCCTGTGTCTCTACACGGCTCGGAATGTTGGTCGCCGGCCGGGGTGGCCGAGCGGTTCTAGGCGCTACAGTCTGGAACTGCGCGACCGCTACGGTCGCAGGTTCGAATCCTGCCCGGGCATGGATGTGTGCGATATCCTTAGGTTAGTTAGCTTTAAGTAGTTCTAAGTTCTAGGGGACTGATGACCTTAGAAGTTAAGTCCCATAGTGCTGAGAGACATTTGAACCATTTTTTAATGGTGGTAGGTGAGAGCAAAACAAGAACAGGCGTTGCTCGAATGGGAAATGAAAGTGGGTGTGACGGTGATCACCAGAAGAGAAACGCGCTTAGATGATGTGGACCCCAGAATCGGCGAAAAGAGAAACCGCTCTGCGTTACGATCCAGGAAGAAGGAATGGGTGAGGCCAATCTGCAGGCCTCCATCCTGAGGATGTGCTGAAAACAAACTTGGGTGGAAAACAAACAAGCACGCGAGCCCCTTATCGATACGTGACACACACTGTTGTTGTTGTTGATGATAAATATTCAATATTCATCTGCAGTACAACATTTCAAAAG
Organism: Schistocerca cancellata; assembly: GCF_023864275.1. NCBI lineage: Eukaryota > Metazoa > Arthropoda > Insecta > Orthoptera > Acrididae > Schistocerca > Schistocerca cancellata. Next base: position 1,282,988,381 of record NC_064626.1, on the reverse strand, counting down.
CCGCTGTACTTCTCTTTTCTCAACTGCTTATTGTCGTGCAAGGGTACATTCCGGACAAATACCTTCATAAACAACTTCATTTAAATTTGTCAAATTTCCTCTTTTCAGAAATGCTTTACTTGCTATTGCCAGTCTGCCCTTTCTATCCTCTCTACTTCGGCCCAACATCAATATTTTTTTTCAGAACTGATTTATTTATTTATTTATTTATTTATTTATTGTTCCGCGGGACCAAATTAAGGAGAAGTCTCCATGATCATGGAACGAGTCAATACATGAAATTATAACACGATATTAGAAACAGATAAAATGAAATATAAAAAAACATATTCAGGAGACAAGTCGTAAATTTAAATAAAGAAAATCAACAATGTAACACTGGAATTTGCTTAATTTTTTAGCTCTTCCAGGAGCTCCTCGACAGAATAGAAGGAGTGAGCCATGACGAAACTGTTCAGTTTAGACTTAAAAGTGTTTGGGGTACTGCTAAGATTTTTGAGTTCTTGTGGTAGCTTATTGAAGATGGATGCAGCAGAATACTGTACTCCTTTCTGCACAAGAGTCAAGGTAGTGCATTCCACATGAAGATTGGATTTCTGTCTAGTATTAACTGAGTGAAAGCTGCTAACTTTTGGGAATAGGCTACTATTGCTAACAACAAACGATTAAAGAAAATATATACTGTGATGGCAATGTCAGAATTCCCAGACTATTGAATAGGGGTCGACAAGAGGTTCTCGAGGTTCTTGTTATTACCAATCTGCGCTCCATATCCTCTCTGCTTCGGCCAACATCAGTTCTTCTGCAGCCGAAATAGCAATGCTCACCTACTACTTTGGTGTTTATTTGCTAATCTAATTCCCTCAGCATCGCTTAATTTAATTCGACTACGTTTCACTACATTTTCCTTTCATAATGTTCATCCTATAATATCTTATTATCAGTTCTATTCAGCTGCTCTTCCAGGACTTCACCCTCTCTCATAGAATTGCAGTGTCATCTATCAACTAAACTTCTTATTTCTTCTCCCTAAGCTGTAAATCCATTTCCTAATTTCTTTTTGGTTTCCCTTACTGCTCGCTCAGTCCCTTCTCAACTTCTGCTTCGCTTTTATTTCCTTCGACTCTTACAACTGCAGTCTGGTTTCTGTACAAGTGTAAACACTCTTCCGGTTCCCGTATTTTAAGCCTGTCGCTTCAGAATTTGAAGGAGAGTATACCAGTGAACATTATCAATTCTTTCTCAAAATCTACAGATGTTGCAATCGTACTTTTGTCTTTCTTCAACATAGGTCAGTATTGCCTCACTTGTTCCTACTTTTCTCATGAACGCAAACTGATCTTCCGCAAGGTCGTCTTCTATCAACTTTTCAATTTTTCTGTGTATAATTCGCGTCGTCCTAAACTGATGATTCAAGAGTATTCATATTTGTCAGTTACCATCTTCTTCACAAATGGGGTTATTACATTGTTTGTGAAGTCAGAGTGTTTGGCCTGTCTCTCATATTCGGGCATGATGTGTGTGATGTCCTTAGGTTAGTTAGGTTTAAGTAATTCTAACTTCTAGGGGACTGATGACCACAGATGTTAAGTCCCATAGTGCTCAGAGCCATTTGGACCATTTTTTTGTCTCTCATATCTGGTACACCAGATGGAACACAGTTGGCATGGATGGCTCTCGAAAGGATCTCAATAATTCTGAGCGGAAAGTCGTCTACTTCAGGATCCTTGTTTCTATTTAGGACTTTCAAATGCTCTATTAAATCTTCTCGAAGCACTAGGCAGACGATTTTCTCGCTGTGAGCAATTACGCCAGCCGCTTTCGGCCCACGAGGCAGTTTCCGTCTCGTGGACACATCGGTGTCGTCACGTCCTCCTGGGCCGTCGATGATGGAGCCATAGCTCCAATCGGTCCCCGACGCCTGCCGACGACGTCGTCGCTGGCTCCACGGATCGACGCCCGCGCGCCCTGTCGGCATCATGGCGTTCCGAATGGCCCCGCTGGTCAAATGCCGTCTCCCAGCAGCCGCCGACGCCGTCCACACCCAGCAACATCGCCTTCGCCGGCCATTCGACCTCGCTGCGTTCCAGGTGGTCGCCGTTGATCGAGCGTGCCCTGCCAGTGGCCGGCAATGACTGGCGACGCCGACGCCGGCTCACTGAATTACCGACGCTGCCAGTGTCCTAGGCACCAGCCGCGACCTGGTCACAGCACCACGCCGCGTCCACAGCAGATACGTTGTACACTACTGGCCATTAAAACTGCTACACCAAGAAGAAATGCAGATGATAAACGGGTATTCATTGGACAAATATATTATACTAGAACTGACATGTGACTACATTTTCACGCAATTTGGGTGCATAGATCCTGAGAAATCAGTATCCGAAACAATCATCTCTGGCCGTAATAACGGCCTTGATACGCCTGGGCACTGAGTCAAACAGAGCTTGGATGGCGTGTACAGGTACAGCTGCACATGCAGCTTCAACACGATACCACAGTTCATCGAGGGTAGTGACTGGCGTATTGTGACGAGCCAGTTGCTCGGCCACCATTGACCAGACGTTTTCAATTGGTGAGAATGTGCTGGCCAGGGCAGCAGTCGAACATTTTCTGTATCCAGAAAGGCCCGTACAGGACCTGCAACATGCGGTCGTGCATTATCCTGCTGAAATGTAGGGTTGCGCAGGGATCGAATGAAGGGTAGAGCCATGGGTCGTAACACACCTGAAATGTAACGCCCACTGTTCAAAGTGCCGTCAATGCGAACAAGAGGTGACAGAGACGTGTAACCAATGGCACCCTATACAATCACGCCGGGTGATACGCCAGTATGGCGATGACAAATACACGCTTCCAATGTGCGTTCACCGCAATGTCGCCAACCACGAATGCGACCATCATCATGCTGTAAACAGAACCTGGATTCATTTAAAAAAATGACGTTTTGCCATTCGTGCACCCAGATTCGTCGTTGAGTACACCATCGCAGGCACTCCTGTCTATGATGCAGCGTCAAGGGTAACCGCAGACATGGTCTCCGAGCTGATAGTCCATGCCGGTCCAAACGTCTTCGACCTGTTCGTGCAGATGGTTGTTGTCTTTCAAACGTCCCCATCTGTTGACTCAGGGATCGAGACGTCGCTGCACGATCCTTTACAGCCATGCCGGTAAGATGCCTGTCATCTCGACTGCTAGTGATACGAGGCCGTTGGGATCCAGCACGGCGTTCCGTATTACCCTCTTGAAGCCACCGATTCCATATTCTGCTAACAGTATTGGATCTCGACGAACGCGAGCATCAATGTCGCGATACGATAAACCGCAATCGTGATAGGCTACAATCCGACCTTTATCAAAGTCGGAAACGTGATGGTACGCATTTCTCCTCCTTACACGAGGCATCACAACAACTTTTCTCCAGGCAACGCCGGTCGACTGCTTTTTGTGTATGAGGAATCGGTTGGAAACTTTCCTCATGTCGCCAACCTTGTATGAATTCTCTGAAAAGCTAATCATTTGCAAATAACAGCATATCCTTCCTGTCGGTTAAATTTCGCGTCTGTAACACGTCATCTTCGTGGTGTAGCACTTCTAATGGCCAGTAGTGTAGTATCATGTGACAGGGGAGGTCCACTGTTAAACGCAGAGGAGAAGTTTTTCTTCATGAGGGGTAGAAGAAGAAACAGGAGTCGACGTGGAAGAGATAGAGAATAGTACTGGTTAAAAACAGTCTTGGTTGCAATTGTAGTTTTTTATTTTTCAACGGCGCGTTTCGCCTTATTGAGGCATCTTCAGGTTATCTTTTCTACATGGACGCGAGAGGCACCTGTGAACGAGAACGCGCTATGCAGATCTTGGTGCCTCTCCCCTCCATCTAGAAAAGATAACCTGAAGATGCCTAAATAAGGCGAAATGCGTCGTTGAAAAATATAAAACTAAAATTGCATCCAAGACTGTTTTTAACCAATACTGTTAAACACTGGTTTGCTGTATGCCACATATGGATTGGAAGAAGTTAGATAGAGAATACCGTATTTGAAACAGAATTTAAAAGGGATTTGTGCGACTTAAATATCACACAAAGAGGAGGGTATTTCGCCATATTGTTATTATGCAAACCTTCATATCTACCATATTATTCCACTAACTACATAGGTTTTCAGTGGAAGAATGTAATTTCTAACGTCTATCCATAGATGGTCAACCACGAGACAATTTAGGTTCTTGAAACAACTTAAGTAAAGAGATGACACGTTTATTTTTCTTCTGATGATGTGCTTTTTCATAACTTCATTGACTTTACTTGTCCTGTTTCAGTTCTTCAGTTTATAAACCACTGTTCCAGAATACTCTCGCAATTGCGAATACACAACATGCCAGCGAGGTGACGTGGTATGAACTCCGCAGTGTTCCTGTAAAAGAAGCAAATTTTGACTTGGCAACACCAGATATTTTGCATTTTATTCAAAATTCCCCTCTCATGACGCTTCTCTGAAAGTAGTTAATGGTTAACAAGTTTGACAAAAATAAATAGATGCATCTGATGCACTTTCAGCAGAATTCTTTTTGGGTACCAACTAAAGCAGAGGTGACAGTAGATCTTTATGGATGGTCACCATGCAGCTCTGCACGTGGAGATGATCCACTTAGTATTTGCAAAGGTGAGGTAGCCATCAGTTTGTAACCTCCCCGTCACTTATCGCCCTTAATGAAAGTAAAAATTAAACCGCATGTACCTAATGGAAATTTGGGAAAAGCAATCGTCACCGAAGTTAATCTGTCGGTAAAGAGGGAGGAAAGGGTTACATCTAAATGAAAGGAAAAATACTAATGAAACAGGTGGAAATTAATTTTGAAAAGGGGTAAAGTTAATAAAGAAAGTAAATGTGCGGTCGTTACGTTAACAGTTAACTGGTGTTAATTAGATATTTGAGATTTGGGGAAAATTACGGTCGCCAGTCCTATGGACAACTACTATAATAACTGAAAAAGAAAGGTTATAGCACACATAATTAGCACCAAAAGCGTGGCAACTGAAGGTTGACATGTGTAGTGTGAAAACTGCTGTTTGTCAGAAGTAATAAATTTCGCTACACTCTGACTTAATTTAGCAAACGAATTAATAATTGAATGTTAATTTAGTGACGGAAATTAATAGTGAACTTTGTTTCTGAAGCACTACGAAAATAAATTAAATAAGGTTAATCTTGGGCTACCTCAATAATCATTTCAAAAGCTACTTGAATCTACAAAATTAAAAAATAAGAGATTTAACTTTGAACTTGAATTAAATGATTCTGAACGATTAACAATACTAAAATTTAGCACGTACCAAGCTGAGCTACAGTCACAGGTAAGCTAAAATATGGTAACAAAACTCGCACTCTTAATTTGTGCTTGTGTGATCTAAATATTGTAGCCAGCTATGAATACCTTAACTGAACTTTGAAATTAAAGCAGTGAAATCGAATGACATTACTTTAATGCTGGCGTTTGAATTTCAACGACACTCGAGTTCATTTCGGAAAAGGAAGGGACCCTGCTTGGTAATGCAATTGAGACAATGAGCAACAAAGGTTCATGCTAAGTTGCTGTATTTTAGTGATGCTAATGGAATAGTTTGAAAAGCTGAGGTCTGCCATACAGTTCTAAAACTTTACGTACTTTCAGTCTTCCTTGTTGGTTGATTGAAGGTTTGAAGTCGTCGATCGAAGAGGTGACGACAATCACTCATTGTCGGATGTAGCTGTTGTAGAAGCTGGATGTTGGCGCGCCTTCTTCTCGACACGGTCACCAGGCGAAACGGGCTCTTGATGTGCGCCAGCTAATGCTTCCCGTCCGCGACACCGTGTCAGAAACTATCAGAGCAAGTCGAGCGCAATTACATGCTGCCAAACCCCGAAAGCGCGTCAACTCGCGGGAGCTTCACACGACACACCTGCCCCACTGCCCTCCTCCAGCCAGATTGTCTCTGCCCGCGCTCCACGCGTCAGAGTTAACACTACCAACGATCCTAAACGCTTTGGTTCTCCACACGACCTATCGATGTAATCGTTCGATAGCGTAGTTTTCTCTAGGCAAGACGATTGCAATTATTTTAGCCGAGCTGTCTAAGGCGCTGCAGTCATGGACTGTGCGGCTGATCCCGGCGGAGATTCGAGTCCTGCATTGGGCATGGGTGTGTGTGTTTGTCCTTAGGATAATTTAGGTTAAGTAGTGTGTAAGCTTAGCAACTGATGACCTTAGCAGTTAAGTCCCATAAGATTTCACACACATTTGAACATTTTTGAATTTGAACTCTTGTTTGGACTCATTTTACACGTGTACTCGCGCAGAGAATCAATCCAGACCAGTCAACAAACGTTTCCGACTAAATTCGCGCAGGAGTACGTTGTGTAACTAGCCTCGCGCGACGCACATCGCTAAAGGCGTCCTCACACGAGACGCGTTTCTCATTGTGAAGCATTACAGGCATGGTTTCTATCGTGTTATTTAGGTACATCACACGGAACGTGCTCGACCGTAGCGTTTCTGACTGCAGTTGTAGACTGTATATTATGCGGAAACAATATGGTTTGTTTAAGAGAATGACAGCAATTAAAATTACTACTTTAGGTCTCTTATAACGGCAATTTTCTCAGTTGTCCAAATGCTAGCCAAGTTATTCTGTTTGTGGTATATACAGGGTGTTGTTTTAACTAGATACAACTAAATTTCTCGAAAACGATGCATCGCACGAAAAAAATGTTCTTGGTGAAAAGTTAATGTTACTAATGGAGACATATGTCTGTGCTACAAACGGCCACCTCCTAACCGCCCCTCGTGCTTGGATGGGGTCGGCTTCGTATTTTCAGATGGAAACCTCCACCCTCCCTCCACCCCCGTCACCATTTTCACTGCATATTCGAATTGAAAAAAGAGGTACACCTGATTTTTTCGATTACAACGTCAAGTATCACGTATGGAAAACCGTGGTCTGAAGAAACCCTACGTATTTTTTGACGTAGGATCAGAAAATGCAATAACCGTTTAGGGGAGGGTTCCCAATTGAAAATACAAAGTTGACCCCGCCCAATTTGTAGCACAGACAAGTGTCCCCCTTAACAATATTAACTATTCACCTAGATTTTTTTCGTGTGATGCGTAGTTTTCGAGATTTTAGTTAACTTGAAACAAACCCTGTATACATATAAATTCAGTGTTCGTGAACTTGGTACAAGGCAAAAAAGGAAGATTCATATCCAGTCTGTAAGTACACCAGCTTTTAAAGCTTCCAGTACAACTAGTGATATATAAATTACAATGGTGTAGCAGTAACGTCCTTCTTATTAGATCCTTGCTTCCTTTCAGAAGCAGAATTTTATAGCGTATTTGATTCGAAACAAGTCCACAATCACCTACCGCATTTCTAAAAAAAATATTTAGCGTACAATGCGGAAGGTCATTACGATGAACTGCGATTAAATGAGAACGCGGGATAGAAAGCAGTCGTGTATTTCATTGGTCCATGTTCCCTGGTATGTTTACAAAATCGAACAAAATTGCTTCTGAGAGAGAGCACACTTACATATGAATTGACGGGAAAGAAATCGCAACATCAAAAAATAGAGAAATAAAATTTCAGGAATACATTTGTCTAGGTAATGACTTTATGTGATTAAGATTGCTAGATCAGAGGTCAATGTAAGTTCGATACAAGCCACTGAAAATGTGAAATGCTGGTGCCTTAACAAAGGGTATAATCACCAAAATGTTGCATGGAAGCATGCAGACGCCCATGCATTGTGGTGTACAGGTGCCGGATATCAGTCTGAGGGTTGGAGTTCCACGCCTATTGCAACGCTTGTGGGTGGTGCAGCAGTTGTTGTCCGATGATGTCCCATATGTCCTCGATTGGAGACAGACCTGGTGGTCGAGTACGCCAAGGTAACGTCGAGCATGTTTGGTTACAACAGCGCATGTCGTGTTGGAAAAACCGCCTGGAATGCTGTTCATGAATGGCAGCACAACAGGTCGAATCACCAGATTGACGTACAGTTTTGCAGTCAGGTAGCGTGCGATAATCAAAAAAATGTTCAAATGTGTGTGAAATCTTATGGGACTTAACTGCTAAGTGCATCAGTCCCTAAGCTTACAAACTACTTAACCTTAATTCTCCTAATGACAAACACACACACCCATGCCCGAGGGAGGACTCGAAACTCCGCCGGGACCAGCTGCACAGCCCATAACTGCAGCGCCCCAGACTGTTGGGCTAATCCCGCGTGGCGTGCGATAATCACGAGTGGTCCTGCTGCTGTACGAAATCGCATCCAGACCATAACTCAAGGTGTAGATCCAGTGCGTCTGGAACGAAGACAGCTTGGTTGCAGGCGCTCAGCTGGCTTCCTTGTAGCCAACACACGGCCACCACTGGTACTGAGGCAGAACCAGCTTTCATCAGAAAAAACAACAGACCACCTCCTTGACGGCACTGAAGTCGCAAATCGCGATGCTTTGGGGTCAGACTGGCTGTGAGCTGTCCTTGAAGTAACCGATTTGTAACAGGTCGCTGTGCCACTGTGATGCCAACTGCTTCTCATATTGCTCCTGCAGATGCAGCACGATGCTCCAGAACCATGTTGTTGTTGTTGTGGTCTTCAGTCCTGAGACTGGTTTGATGCAGCTCTCCATGCTACTCTATCCTGTGCAAGCTGCTTCATCTCCCAGTACGTACTGAAGCCTACATCCTTTAGAATCTGCTTAGTGTATTCATCTCTAGGTCTCCCTCTACAATTTTTACCCTCCACGCTGCCCTCCAATACTAAATTGGTGATCCCTTGATGCCTCAGAACGTGACCTACTAACCGATCCCTTCTTCTAGTCAAGTTGTGCCACAAACTCCTCTTCTCCCCAATTCTATTCAATACCTCCTCATTAGTTATGTGATCTACCCATCTAATCTTCAGCATTATTCTGTAGCACCACATTTCGAAAGCTTCTATTCTCTTCTTGTCCAAACTATTTGCCGTCCATGTTTCACTTCCATACATGGCTACACTCCATACAAATAATTTCAGAAACGACTTGCTGACACTTAAATCTATACTCGATGTTAACAAATTTCTTTTCTTCAGAAACGCTTTCCTTGCCATTGCCAGTCGGCATTTTATATCCTCTCTACTTTGACCATCATCGGTTATTTTGCTCCCCTAATAGCAAAACTCCTTTACTACTTTAAGTGCCTCATTTCCTAATCTAATTCCTTCAGCATCATCCGATTTAATTAGACTAGATTCCATTATCCTCCTTTTTTTATATATATTCATCTTATACCCTCGTTTCACGACACTGTCCATTCTGTTCAACTGCTCTTCCAAGTCCTTTGCTGTCTGACAGTATTACAATGTCATCGGCGAACCTCAAAGTTTTTATTTCTTCCAGAACCATAAGCCTAACGAAATGGTCTTCCCACTCGGCAGTGCCCTGTGGTCTCCGTACCCGATCTTCTTGCGACTGTATTTTCTCGTGACCATCGCTGCTAACAGCCATGTACACTGGCTACATTCCTGGCAAGTGTTTCTGCAGTATCAGGGAAGGAACATCCAGCTCCTCGTAGTCCTATTAAACAACCACGTTCAAACTCAGTGAGGTGTTGATAATTCCGTCTTTGTCTCCTTAAAGGCATTCTTGATTCTCAAAGGTAACTAACGCTCGTGACCATTACAGCTTGTGTTTAAAGCAAACCTGAATTGCATGCTCAGAGTGGTGCTACTAGCGCCACTCTTATGCGACTGGCTCGAAGTTTGAATAGATACCAACTTTCAGATGTTGAAACACGTCTACCAACTTTCATTTACGTAGCACAACTCCTCGTTGGCGTTGTGATCTTTCTTCCGTCAGTGTACACATAACATTACAGCACATAAATCCGTTAAATTGATAAGAAAACCTTAGAATACTTTAGAAGGCGAAGTTGCACACAAAAAGTCACAGACTGCTCAACGTCGAACCAATTATCTTCGATTGCAAACTCCACACCTCTACCCGCAACACTACAGTGAGGTAGTGTAATGAGGGTCTATGTCTTTGAGATATGGGACCTGAAGCCTTTAACCGCCGATGTGTCACTACCTGACATTCAGTCATAACAAGCACTAGCAAGAGCGACACCTTTTTGTTAAGTTTTCAAGGAGCCGTTACCCTGAAACGGCACTGTTTCGTAAAACGTAACTTGTGATACGAAAAAAAAACAAATACCCAAATCCTTTACCACCAATACGACGTTTCCCGTCATTTTGTTACTGTAAAACGTACAGGAAACGACGTATTGTCAAGAGATTCTCAATGTGCTCGTTCATATACTGTATATATATATATATATATATATATATATATATATATATATATATATAGGGTGAGTCACCTAACGTTACCGCTGGATATATTTCGTAAACCACATCAAATACTGACAAACCGATTCCACAGACCGAACATGAGGAGAGGGGCTAGTGTAATTGGTTAATACAAACCATAAAAAAATGCACGGAAGTATGTTTTTTAACACAAAGCTACGTTTTTTAAATGGAACCCCGTTAGTTTTGCTAGCACATCTGAACATATAAACAAATACGTAATCAGTGCCGTTTGTTGCATTGTGAAATGTTAATTACATCCGGAGATATTGTAACCTAAGGTTGACGCTTGAGTACCACTCCTCCGCTGTTCGATCGTGAGTATCAGAGAGCACCGAATTACGTAGGGATCCAAAGGGAACGGTGATGGGCCTTAGGTACAGAGGAGACTGGAACAGCACATTACGTCCACATGGTAACACCTTTTTATTGGTCTTTTTCACTGACGCACATGTACATTACCATCAGGGGTGAGGTACACGTTCGACGGGCGTTTCATAGGACGTGGAGGACGCATAAATTGGCCAGCCCGTTCTCCTGATCTTACACCTCTGGACCTCTTTCTGTGGGGTACGTTAAAGGAGAATGTGTACCGTGATGTGCCTACAACCCCAGAGGATATGAAACAACGTATTGTGGCAGCCTGCGGCGACGTTACACCAGATGTACTGCGGTGTGTACGACATTCATTACGCCAGAGATTGCAATTGTGTGAAGCAAATGATGGCCACCACATTGAACATCTATTGGCCTGACATGTCGGGACACACTCTATTGCACTCCGTAATTGCCGGCCGCGGTGGTCTCGCGGTTCTAGGCGTGCAGTCCGGAACCGCGCGACTGCTACGGTCGCAGGTTCGAATCCTGCCTCGGGCATGGATGTGTGTGATGTCCTTAGGTTAGTTAGGTTTAAGTAGTTCTAAGTTCTAGGGGACTGATGACCACAGCTGTTAAGTCCCATAGTGTTCAGAGCCATTTGAACCATTTGAACCACTCCGTAATTGAAAACGGAAACCACGTGTGTACGTGTACCTCACCCCTCATGGTAGTGTACATGTGCGTCAGTGAAAAAGACCAATAAAAAGGCGTCAGCATGTGGACGTAATGTGCTGTTCCAGTCTCTTCTGTACCTAAGGTCCATCACCGTTCCCTTTGGATCCCTACGTAATTCGGTGCTCTCCGATACTCACGATCGAACAGCGGAGGAGTGGTACTCAAGCGTCAACTTTAGGTTACAATATCTCCGCATGTAATTAACATTTCACAATGCAACAAACGGCACTGATTATGTATTTGTTTATATGTTCAGATGTGCTAACAAAACTAACGGGGTTCCATTTAAAGAAACGTAGGTTTGTGCTAAAAGCATATTTCCGTGCATTTTTTTATGGTTTGTATTAACCAATTACACTAGCCCTTCTCCTCACGTTCGGTCTGTGGAATCGATTCGTCGGTATTTGATGTGGTTTACGAAATATATCCAGCGATAACGTTAGGTGACTCACCCCATATATATATATATATATATATATATATATATATATATATATATATATATATATATATATATGATGGAAGTTATATTCATAGGATGCTAGTTATAACAAAAAAATCCAACAAATATGACTTTTAACTGCAAGTAATGTAATCCAATACGACATCTCCTAAGTTCTGCTTGTTTCGAGGTATGTGAATTTGCACCTCTTTCTTCGTGTTCGTCTCCACGAAACAAAAATCTGACTTGTCTTATTAAGTCTTTCACGGAATGCTGTGCAGGCTGACGACATCCCACTTTGTGACATCACAAAACTCGACCGGTTACACGTTTACGAAAACTTACACGTCTCCTGTGAAGACTGCTTAAGAGTGTGTGGATTGTATCTGCGGTCGAGAGTGTGTTTTCGCACGACGCCATACTAAAGCTCCGAGGTACGGAAGAAAAGGAAAATTTATAGGGCTCACACTCGTGCAGCCCTTATGCAATAACAAACGGTCAAGTCTGATTAAAATCACGTTAAAAGTTTTCCGAACACTCGCTACCAACTCACCGTTCATCCCGTGGCCCCTGCCGAATGCTCAGTACCCCGCATTCTAATTTTCCAATTCCTGAGTTAGTCTTTCTTCCCTCTCTAGTAGTACCGCCCGTTCCAAGAGCCCAACACTACACTCGCACTCGCTCAGGGAGGGAGGTATTAGAGACTGAACTGTCAAAACACGGATACCTGCCAATAACACAGTCTGTTCAAAATTGCTTTAGGATTGACAGCTACGAAGTTGTGGGGTGAGGCTCGCGTCAGAGGCACGGTAAGGATTCAGTCAGTCCCACGAGACCTGTTGCTGCAGTAACCACGCGCAGCTCCCAGGTCTTTACCCTCACCACCAGAACACTTCCCGCTCGCACGACGCCGCAGTTTCAGCTTGGTGACCTGTGGGATCGTTCGTTGCTCACTGTGATTTTGGATGCGTCCATTGCTCACAGTTGCGCAGTTAACGTTTTATCTGTAACTACGGTTGTTTCTTGTGTGTAATATGATAATGGACATCTCAGAAGCAACTTCGTCAAATGCTGTCCAATGAAAATTTTCTAAATTGCTCTCCATGCCAGAGGACTGTTCAATGAGCGCAGTCAAGGAACACAGTGATTTCGTGACGATATCACAGACTTTCGGAGAAAGGTAACTATATCAATCTGAGGTAAGTGATCTTGGTTTGGAAAAGATCAAGACGGAGATTATAAGCGAAAATCTTTCTGATATCTCTGACAGTGTAGTAGTTTTGCTAAGATTGCAGGGTATGCAACTTCCAGACGTAAATAAAGTAAACAAACAACAACAGCCGTATCATCAATAAAAGTTTATTTCAAACGACTAATTTCGGTGCCACACTTACGCCAACTTGGGGTCCACTATAAATGAAAAAAAAATACTTTCATTCCTTAGCCCATGTGTCGTACACGCCATACATTAGTAGTTGTCGTGGACTGCACACATCAGGAGGGTATACTTGTAACGCCGGAAATGCATATCCTTCTATTTCCATCTATTGTACTATAGATTTTTCCTTATTTTGTTACCTGAAGATATGACATTTCTGTGTCTTTATATATTGTAATTGTTTTACTATTTGTATATACATATTTATGCATTTATGTCGATGTTTTGTAAATGTTTTGTAAATACTATTTGTATTTTTACGCTGGGTCTTGCCTAGGAAAAACTATGCTATCGAAAGTTTACATCGATAGGTCGTGTGGAGAACCAAAGTGTTCACGATCTTTGGTAGAATTAACTCTGCCGCGTGGAGCGCGGGCAGAGACGGTCTGGCTGGAGGAGTGCGGTGGAGCAGGTGTGTTGTGTGGCGCTCCCGCGAGTTGCCGCGCTTTCGGGGTTGGGCAGCATGTAATTGCGCTCGACTTGCTATGATAGCTTCTGACACGGTGTCGCGGACGGGAAGCATTAGCTGGCGCACATCAAGAGCCCGTTTCGCCTGGTGACCGTGTCGAGAAGAAGGCGCGCCAACATCCAGCTTCTGTAACAGCGACGGCCGACAATGAGTGACTGTCGCCACCTCCTCGATCGACGGCTTCAAACCTTCAATCAACCAACTAGGAAGACTGGAACCACGTAAAGTTTTCGAACTGTATAGCAGACCTCAGCTTTTCAAAATTGTTCCATTTGCCTGGCAAAATTACAGCAATTTAGCATGAACCTTTGTTGCTCATTGTCCAAATTGCATTACCAAGCAGGGTCCCTTCCTTTTCCGTAATGAACCCGAGTGTCACTGAAATTCAAACGCCAGCATTAAAGTAATGTCATTCGATTTCACTGCTTTAATTTCAAAGTTCAGTTAAGGTATTCATAACTGGCTACAATATTTAGATTACACAAGCACAAATTAAGAGTGCGAGTTTTGTTACCATATTTTAGTTTACCTGTAACTGCAGCTCAGCTTAGTACGTACTAAATTTTACTGTTGTTAATTGTTCAGAATCATTTAATTCAAGTTCAAAGTTAAATCTCTTATTTCTAAATTGCGTAGATTCAAGTAGCTTTCGAAATGATTGTTGAGGTAGCCCAAGACTAACCTTATTTTATTTAATTTCGTAGTGCTTCAGAAACAAAGTTCACTATTAATTTCAGTCAATAAATTAACTTTCAATTATTAATTCTATTGCTAAATTAAGTCAGAGTGTAGCGAAATTTATTACTTCTGACAAACATTCAGTTTTCACACAGCACGTGTCAACCTTCAGTTGCCACGCTTTTGGAGCTAATTATATGTGCAGTAACCTTTCTTTTTCAGTTATTATAGTAGTTATTCATAGGACTGGCGACCGTAATTTTCCCCAAATCTCCAATATCTAATTAACGCCAGTTAACTGTTAACGTAACGACCGCACATTTACTTTCTTTATTAACTTTACCGCTTTTCAAAATTAATTTCCACCTGTTTCATTAGCATTTTTCCTTTCATTTAGATGTAACCCTTTTCTCCCTCTTTACCGACAGATTAACTTCGGTGACGATTGCTTTTCCCAAATTTCCATTAGGTACATGCGGTTTAATTTTTCACTGTCATTAAGGTCGATAAGTGAGGGGGAGGTTACATACTCTACAACTAGTTGACAGGGGTGGCAACACGTTGTACACAGTCCCGATGTATGCAATCCAAGAAAATTCGTACTGTATGGACCAAGGAATGAGAGTACGCCATCTTCAGATCTACTGCAAACCAAAATAGTACGTGTTGGACAGAAACTAGTCGTCTGAAGTCAATTTCCTTGATAATACGTCTGTGGTGGTTCCTTCTCTTTATGTCATCGTCGCTGTCCCAAGTCCGGGGAAACGATGGACTTCCACAACTTGAACTTTCATAGACAATGATATGGACCAGAACAAGGCGAATATTTCTAGTAAACATGGGCTCAAAAATGTGTACCTGAAGAGATATGAGCATTCCTTCTTCTTCGATATCCTGAAACACATCTCTTGTACTGCAAGATCTTTGGTACCCATATTTTTGGAGGAGTTAGTATGAAGCAAAAACAGAGAAAAAAGTCCGGTAAATTCTGGCTCTGTAACGCATACCTTAAGAGCTATGGCCACTTTTTAAGTGAAAGAGATTGTGTTTCTCAGTAGCAAAGATGGACAATCGCTCTTTGCTTTTAAGGTATTACTTTGTGAAACAACCTGTAGTTTCTTTTTCTCACACAACCCGTCAGCCGAAATGGCCGCCTCCAGGTTTGTTCTGAAGTGATCGCAAGCACCCTATAGAACAGCACTGCTTCGACAGCAGTGACTAGAGGTGCGACATAGGTTTCCTCGTCTTATTGGTAACTGTTTCGACTGCGCTCCAAACACACTAGCCAATGGGATTCAAACTCGGGCTGTTCGGGGGCCAGAACTCCTTTAAGCAGAACATGTCAACGTTACCCGAGACCCAATTTTGGACTAAATGGCTCGTATGAGCCGGTACACTGTCCTCTTGAAAGACATATTGTTTCCCCAAGGTGACAGTTACCATCCGCGGTTTCTAAACTTGCAGATAAACTTCTTTAGCGACAGTTTGCCCCTCTCCAGAGAAATGTGGCGGTATGATATCACCTCACACCTAGAACGTGAACCCCCGACTTCTTCGAAGCATTATATTTGGCCACAATATCGTAAACAGTTGACCTCTGGTACCCGAAGAATCGAAATATTTCAGTGGGCGAACGCCCAGCGCGAACGCTTCGATAATCGCGGCTCTTTGGTTGTACTCCGTTTTGGTTAGTGTTACAAGGCCAGATCAGTCAATCACCCAGACTCTTGCCCCTGCAACTACTGAAAAGGCTGCTGCCCCTCTTCAGGAACCATACGTTTGTCTGGCCTCTCAATAGATACCCCTCCATTGTGGTTGCACCTACGGTACGGCTATATGTGTCGCTGAGGCACGCAAGCCTCCCCACCAACGCCAAGGTCTATGGTTCATGGGGGGGATGCTGTATATACAATTACAAATGTCTTTCGTTAGAGTAAGCGATATGTGTGGAATGAGTTCACAGTCGACGCAACAGACGAAAATCATACAAGTTTCGTGTAATGCAAAGAAAATGGTTGTATTCTAATTTACTCCACCTCCACTTTGAGAAAACATATGTACTGCGTCAAAAGAAAACTGGGCTCAAAGAACCGTTCCTGTTATGTCTGTGCAACCAAAAATCCCTCTACTTCTGTATTGTTTTGGTCAAGGAGACTTGCGTTTATGGGCCGACAGCGATCTTTGAACCTTACAATTCATTTCACTAAGACCTTCGCAGACGGTTGCAGATTTATTGTATTAATCACCATTTAGACAATGCACTTTGTCCTTTTGCAATATTTTCTTGTACTGTCGTCAAAGACTCGGCAACTTGTCAAGAGTGTATGGCGGCAACGGAATTGTGGGACATCTCCGAAAAGATATTGAATATTAAAATAAATTTACAGCAAAGTTCGAAAAAGCCACACACACACACACACACATACACGCAGACGCACGCAAGTGGGCATAAATACATGCATATACACATAACCTACCTCCAGCTAGATTAGATTAGATTATATTAATACTTGTTCCATAGATCATGAATACGACACTTCGTAATGATGTGGAACGTGTCAGGTTAATAAAAGATGTCTGTACAAGATATTACATTACACAAAATATTGCATGACACTAATGTTTAAGTTAGTTTTTCCCCCCTCCCTTAATTTATATCTTAAAATTCAGCCAATGAGTAAAAGGAGTTGACATCTAGAAATTCTTTTAATTTATTTTTAAATGTTGATTGACTATCTGTCAGGCTTTTGATGCTGTTTGGTAGGTGACCAAAGACTTTTGTGGCAGCGTAATTTACCCCTTTCTGTGTCAAAGTCAGATATAACCCTGCATAGTGAAGATCATCCTTTCTCCTGGTGTTATAGCTATGCACACTGCTATTACTTTTGAACTGGGTTGGATTATTAACAACAAATTTCATAAGTGAATATATATACTGTGAGGTTACTGTGAGGATCCCTAGATCCTTAAATAGATGTCTGCAGGATGACCGTTGGTGGGTTCCAGCAATTACTCTGATTACACGTTTTCGAGCAATGAATACATTTCTATTCAACGATGAATGACCCTAGAATATGATGCCATACGAAAGCAGTGAATGAAAGTAGGCATAGTAAGCTGATTTACTGAGATTCTTATCACCAAAATTTGCAATAACCCTAATAGCATACGTAGCTGAACTCAGACGTTTCAGCAGACCATCAACGTGTTGCTTCCAGTTTAACCTCTCATCGATGGACACACCTAAATATTTTGAAAATTCTACCTTAGCTACAGACTTCTGTTCAAAGTCTATATTTGTTACTGGAGTTGTGCCATTTACTGTACGGAACTGTATATAAAGGGTTTTATCAAAATTTAAAGGGAGTCCGTTTGCTGAGAACCACTTAATAATTTTGTGAAAAACATCATTTACAATTACAACACTTAGTTCTTGGTTTTTGGATGTTATTACTATACTTGTATCATCAGCAAAAAGAACTAACTTTGCATCTTCATCAATGTGGAATGGTAAGTCATTAATGTATATCAAGAACAGTAAAGGACCTAAGACCGAACCCTATGGGACCCCGTACTTGATAGCCTCCCAGTTTGAGGAATCATCTGTTGTTTTAACACTACATGAACCACTTATTTCAACTTGCTGCATTCTTCCAGTTAGGTATGAATTAAACCATTTGTGCACTGCGCCCCTCAAACCACAATGATTTAGCTTAGCCAAAAGAATTCCATGATTTACACAATCATAGGCCTTTGAGAGATCACAAAAAATACCAATGGGTGATGTCCAGTTATTCAGAGCATTTAATATTTGATCAGTGAAAGCGTATATAGCATTTTCTGTTGAAAGGCTTTTCCGAAAACCAAACTGACATTTTGTTAGTACTGTATTTTTACAAATATGGGAGGCTACTCTTGAATACATTACTTTCTCAAAAATTTTTGATAGAGCTGTCAGAAGAGAGATTGGGCGATAGTTGTTGACATCCGACGTATCCCCATTTTTATGCAATGGTTTTACAATGGCGTATTTCAGTCTATCAGGGAAAACACTCTGCACCAAAGAGCTATTACGTACGTGGCTGAGAATCCTACTTATCTGTGGGGAACAAGTTTTAAGTATCTTGCTGGAAATGCCATCAATTCCGTAAGAGCTTTTACTTTTCAGTGAGTTTATTATTTTACTGAACTGCACAGGTATGGCCTCTTTATATTAGAAGCTTTGCCTCTTCTAGTGAAGATCTACATCCTATTTTCTCCACAACATTTAAAAAATGATTATTGAAAATATTATCAATTTCTGATTGTTTGTTAGTACACTTGTCACTCAGTTTTATGGCACTAAAGTCTTCCTGTGCTCTTGGTTACCCTGTTTCCCTTTCAATAATATTCCAAATTGCTGTAATTTTACTATCAGAGTTACTGATGTCAGACATGATACACATGCTTCTGGACTTTTTAATAACTTTTCTTAGTACTGCACTATAGTTTTTATAATATGAACAATTTCGGGGTCAGTACTCCCTCTGCTGTTAGATACAGTTCTGTTAGATACAGTTCTCTTTTACGGTTGCCAGATATTCTTATTCCTTTAGTTAGCCAAGGTTTTTTATATGTTTTCTTGGAATTATGTTTAACTATTTTCTTGGGTAAACAATTTTCAAATACCCTTAAAAATGTATCGTGAAATAAGTTATATTTCAAGTTTGCATCGGGTTCCATATACACTTCATCCCAGTCTAGCTGCTTTAGGCTTTCCCTAAAGTTTGCAATATTTATATTGTTAATTGAACGCACTGCTTTGAAATTCTGATTTGATATACTGCATGGAGCTATGTCATGTACTATAACTAGCTGTGCACCATGATCTGAAAGACCATTCTCAACATTATAAGCATTTATGTCCTTAAACTTATCTTGGTCTATAAAAAAGTTATCTATCTATGTCCTGCTGTTCTTTGTTATCCGAGTAGGAAAATCAATGACGGAGCTCAAATTGAAAGAACCGAGTAATACTACAAGGTCATTCTTCCTATTACACTCTTTCAGGGAATCAGCATTGAAATCCCCACAAATGATAATTTGCTTCCCCCTGTCTGACAGATAGCACAACAAAGCATCCAAGTTTTCTAGAAATAGCTGGAAATTCCCTGAGGGGGACCAATACACTGTTGCAATTATTAAAGTGCCGTCATTTAGTTTCAGTTCAGTTGCACATGCTTTCATATGTTGCTCTACACAAAATTTTTTAGTTTCTAAATTTTTTACACTGTGGAAGCTTTTGACATATATGGCAACTCCTCCTCTCATCATATTATCTCTACTTACATGTGCAGCTAATTTGTACCCATTGATGCTAACCTTTTGCATATCAGTGACAATGTGATGCTCAGACATTTTCACTTTCTATATCTTCTAAACAAAGCAGAAGCTCATCAATTTTATCCCTCAATCCCTCTATATTTTGATGAAATATACTAACATTATTTTTCACTTTACTTTTGTGAGTATCTTGAACTTTTTTAACATCTTTAGTACTTGCCTGGCTGAGTTTCCCACTGGACACTGATCTTACACTAAAAAAGAGTTTCCACCATGAGATGCAGTTCCTCCCCCCTTTAAATTTCCTGGTATCAGCCCAGCCAATTTATCCTTCCCTTTCTTGTTGAGGTGTAGGCCATGTCTGGTATAGTCCCACCTACAGAGTGAATCAACAGGAACCACACCAATGTGTGAATCTGCACCAGATCCAAGTAGCCGTTCCAACTCCGAATTAACTATCCTGACAGAAGAGCTCAAATGAGGATGGTCGTGGCGCTCCAGAACCGACACAAACCCAACACTGGTATGACTCGATGCTGATGCAATGCCAGGTCACACGCTGTACCCCGGATCTCTGTCAATACTGTTGCCCGATCCACCCACAATAACCACGGTATCTTCCTTAGTAAAGCCTCTACATAGTGAACCTAAATCTTCTGTAACCTGTCCCAATCCAGCACTAGGTTTGAAAAAACTTGTGACCTGGTTTAATGCCATCTGCAAGACATCAAACACCACGAGCAAACGATTAGCCCTACAAAAAACAAAACAAAAAATATGTAGTTGAATTCTGTACGGGGATACACTTTTCCCTAGCGGCCGTAGTTTTCCCAGTACGAAACTGAATTACCTGTTCATTTTTTCTGTGCGGCTAATAGCTTGCACTTAGCGAGCGAGTAAATATGAAAATTTGACGCGTGGTTTTTGAAGGCGTTGTGGTTTCCATGACACCCAGCTGAATCACCCCGTACATATACATCCACATAAACAGTGCAACATAAATCCGATCGCTACCTATGTTTAGCGTCAACGTGCACCAGCCATTCACAGGTCGGAGGTTGCAGCGGTAGCAGTGAAAAGTACATAAAGCGCGTCCTGGAAGCGGAAAACAAGCCGGTCGTTTCCAGAATTAAATTTTCACTCTGCAGCGTGTAACACTGTGATCGGTGCGGAGTGGCTGTTCAGTGTAATTAATGATGTGAATCGTAAAGTGTTTTCTCTTTAATACTTAATGTCATTGATTTACTGTAAGGAAACAGAGTTTTACGAAATATGTTTTGTAGAATTGTAACTGTGTATTTAAATAATGAGACTTTCTAAAATAGGTTTGTTTATGTAAAGGAAATAAAAATGTAAAAAACTGTTCATACTTAGGACCTTGCATGGTATAATGAAAAAGACATAGTACTTCCCCTCCGCGCACGCCAAAAGGTGGAATTGGTATTCAGTCTGGGTGGCAAGCGAGAGAGCACAGCAAGGAGTCAGCAGCCCGCAGCCGATGAGTGAACAGCGCAGGTGCCGAGCGAGGCATCCAGTGCCTAACTGGAGGTGGGATGGCCTCTGGTGTAACAGTGGCTGCAAAATGGTGCTCTCGCATTGGAAATGGCTATAAAAATTATATTCACGTCACCATGAAAGAACTAAATAGAGCACATTACTGCTGAAGGAGAGGCCAAGTAGCTGCCACGTGCTCGCCACCACTATTGCGCCGCCACTTCATCAGATTCCAGAGGTTAGAACTGTATATAAGTATGACCCAGTGTATTCGTGTGAATTAATTTGCAATAATAATGCAAATAATACTAACCTTTGTGTTCGAACCATGAATTGTTTCCTTTCATGGTACCTATCAGGGTCCTCTCCTCATAATGACCAATAACTGAGTACCCTGTGTGTGAAAAAATAATAATCATCTCTGTTTCCAGAATGAGATTTTCACTCTGCAGCGGAGTGTGCGCTGATTCATCTCTGTTATTTAACAATGCGTAGCCATGTATGGAAGTGAAACATGGACGATAAATAGTTTGGACAAGAAGAGAACAGAAGCTTTCGGAATGTGGTGCTACAGAAGAATGTTGAAGATTAGATGGGTAGATCACATAACTAATGAGGAAGTATTGAATAGGATTGGGGAGAAGAGAACTTTGTGGCACAACTTGACCAGAAGAAGGGATCGGTTGGTAGGACATGTTCTGAGGCATCAAGGGATCACCAATTTAGTATTGGAGGGCAGCGTTGAGGGTAAAAATCGTAGAGGGAGACCAAGAGATGAATACACTAAGCAGATTCAGAAGGATGTAAGCTGCAGTACGTACTGGGAGATGAAGAAACTTGCACAGGATAGAGTAGCATGGAGAGCTGCATCAAACCAGTCTCAGGACTGAAGACCACAACAAACAACAGTTCTGAATGCAAAAATATATAGAAGTGAGCTGTTAGATTATTAATTTTAGTGATATAAAGGGAGACATTAATTATTGATTCCATGAAAATCTTCAATATGTTTCGGTTTGCTTCCACTTTACAAATATCAGTGTTTTAATGTTCAGAAGTATAAAAATTGTCAGTGAAGCATTTGGTCTTGAAGTTAATTGAAATTGAACTATTACTTGAAGTAATTTCTCCAGTTGTAGAGAGTACTGTCAGTTCAAATAATGTTAAAACTTTGGAATATAAATGATCTTAAGTGGGGCAGTAATTCAGCTTTTACCATAATGCAAAATGTTTCTGAAAAGTGTATATAGTTTGCGTATATAAAGAAAGTATAGTTTGTGGGCTCCCCATTTCATTCTTTTATATCAGGAAGAAACCAAACTGAATAGTTCTTTTCTAGCTAAAGGAACCTGAAGTAATCATTTCAAAGAATATATGTAAAAGGTATGTGTTCAGTGTTATTTTATTGCATTTATGATGTGTTATGGGTGTTGCCCAAACTTTAATTCTTGTCAGATGTCACTTTATCTTGTGTAAGTCTTTTTGAGAAAAATTCCTGTGCTAAGGAAGTCAAAAGTAAAAGTGAAGATTATGGTCAATAAGAGTAAAGTCCATTTTTTTTTGTATCTATGATTACTTACATATGCTGTTGGTAACTACTGCTACTCACTGTGCAGTTAGTCTAGTTGTAACAGGTGTTCATTGCACTTTACAAAGAAACTACTTATGAAAGTTCCCTTTTGCAAGAGTAAAGACAAATCTATTGGAAATAATGTTTCCGTGTTATTATGCCTAATTAGGCGGCGACCGTTATATATTTCATTTACAGGAACTCTGTTGCTGTAATTTCTTAGTAAATTTTAATCTTTCTGTTGTCTGTCAACTGCTACTACGAGGGCTATCCACAAAGTACATTCCGTTTTTGAATTAAATATAAGTAAAGTATTGGAAATTTTTTTTATTATATACAGATGAAAGCCACACTTAAATACTACTTTTCTACATAGTTGCCATTTAAATTAAGGCATTTATCGTAGCGATGGGCGAGCTTGGAAATTCCTTCGTCGTAAAATTCGGCCGCCTGCGCCTTCAACCACGTGGTTACCTCTTCTTGAAGCTGTACGTCGTCATCAAAACGCTGCATGGCCAACCACTTCTTCATTGCTGGGAATAAGTGGAAGTCGCTCGGTGCCAGGTCGGGACTGTACGGCGGATGAGGAAACAACTCCCACTTAAAAGATTCGAGAACTTCACGAGCGGCATTTGCCGTGTGGGCCCGGGCGTTGTCGTGAATCAGCAAGACCTTTGAGCCCAACTTTCCCCTACGCTTGTTTTGTATTGCTCTTCTGAGGTTGTGCAGAGTTTGGCAATACCTTTGAGAGTTTATTGTAGTGCCTCTTTCCAGGAAATCCACAAAAATCACACCTTTTCTGTCCCAAATGACAGTCGCCATCAACCTGCTTGTCGACATTGTCTGCATGCATTTCTTTGGTTTTTGGGGGGAATTTGTGTGCCCCCACTGCATTGACTGCAATTTTGTCTCGCAGTTCACATGCTTAACCCATGTTTCGTCACCAGTAACGATGCGATCGAGTAATGACTCGCCATATTTCTCGTAAGCGTCCAAAAACGTTAACGGTGCAGCCATTCGCTGATTTTTGTGAATCTCTGTCAAGATTTTTGGTATCCATCTTGCACATAACTTGAGGTAACCGAGCTTTTCGGTAATGATTTCGTGCAACAAACTTCGTGAAATTTGTGGAAAACTCATAGGGAGTTCCGTTATTGTGAAATTACGGTTTTCACGGAGCGCGGCATCGACTTTTTCGACAAGTTCGGCAGTCACTATGCTGGGTCTTCCACTTCGCTCTTCGTCGTGAACGTTAGTTCGGCCATTTTTAAATTTTATGACCCATTGACGCACTCCACCTTCAGTGATTATGTTGTCCCCATACACTTCACAAAGCTGCCGATAGATTTCTATCGGTGTACAGTTTTTTGAAGTCAGAAACCTTATTACAGCACGCACTTCACACTTCGCGGCATTTTCAATTAACGCTGACTTTTCAAACTGTCACAGTAACTCAACGGAGTACAGCACGAACCTCTCACTAGCACGGCAGGATGCCGACTGAGCGGCGGAATGCCATGACACCAAGATGGCCGCGCTAGCCCCGCCCCTAACTGACGCAAACGAAAACGTAACGTGCATAGCCCTCGTATTACGAACTTCATGTCCGATCCACTCTGTCTGTTAGGTAACACACGGTCAAACTTTTTAAAATCCTCCCAGAGGGTAACACATACTGAGCGTTTAATTCATATTTAGGCAAACTGCAGTGATAGTATTATAATTGGCTTCCTTGTGACAGGTCAGAAGTTCTGTTATTGGGGAACAGTGTAGCACTTGCACGCACGCGCAACGCAGGTAATTGTGTTATAAGTGGCTCCTGGTGACCGGACTGAGAATTTTGTCATTGGGCAAACTGCATGTCGGTATAATACTATAGGCTTAACTATGAAGCGATAGTGTGCGATAGTGTACACTAATATGAAACTTCCTGGCAGATTAAAACTGTGTTCTGGACCGAAGCTCGAACTCGGGACTTTTGCCTTTCACAAGTTTCATAGGAGAGCTTCTGTGACGTTTGGAAGGTAGGAAACGAGGTACTGGCGGGAGTGAAGCTGCCTGAACGGGTTGTGCGTCGTGCTTGAGGAGCTCAGATGGTAGAGCACTTGCCTGCCAAAGACAAACATCAGGAGTTCGAGTCTCAATCAGACAGGCCGGCCGGAGTGGCCGAGCGGTTCTAGGAGCTTCAGTCTGGAACCGCGCGACCGCTACGGTTGCAGGTTCGAAACCTGCCTGGGGCATGGATGTGTGTGATGTTCTTGGGTTAGTTAGGTTTAAGTAGTTCTAAGTTCTAGGGGACTGATGACCTCAGATGTTAAGTCCCATAGTGCTCAGAGCCATTTGAACCATCAATCAGACACACCGTTTTAATCTGCCAGTAAGTTGCAGTTGTAATACGGAAACGGAGCGATTTATCTAACGTCCAAACGGACATGATCATTGGCTTTCGAACCAGGAGTGGAAACATTTCCGAAACGGATAAGTCTGTAAACGGTTCGCTGGTTTTAAAGTACACCATGCATGGCGGTCTAAAGCCCGCGCCAAGGCAGCCATGGTGCATCAAAGGCCGTAAATGACAGGGCTGGAAGACGGCTGCAGAGATGTGCACGGGCGAATAGATGCGCAAATCTTGAGCACCTGATCGCCCAGATGAACCAAGGGATTATCAGAAATGTCTCCTCAATGACCGTTATGTGAAAGCTGCTGTGTGTGGGCCTCCTTCTTCATACACCTGCGGTGCCTGCTGTTGATCGACGACGATGGCTGCAAGTTGCACAGCAGTAGCGCAGCTGGACCGCCACTGATCAGGAAAGTACTTGGGCTCGAACAAACACAAATACACCAAAATCGTGTGAGAAATAATGTAAAGGTCTCTTATTGCACTAGTGATACTCCCGCATCTGCAAAACTCTGCAGTCGTCCGTTAGAGGCCTCTGCGTCTGCTACGCCGCACATTGCCCACTGACCTGCCGGTACGCCAGTCGGGACCAGTAGGGACGGTGGAGTGTGCCTCTGAAGTTGCGTTTTGTGACATTATTTGTGTATTGAAGCGTCAGATGGCTCGGCGATTGGTAATCAATCCTGCTAATGTGTTGCGATTGGTTGTGACGAAGTTACGAAGAACCCTTCTTCGTGAAGATGGTACTGGTGTAGAAGACGAATCATTCGCATGTTTTCTGGTATCTATTGTAGTGCAGAAATACGAGCGTAAGTTAGAAACAGATACTGTTGTAACACTAACACATAATGATGATGATAGGGATGATAATGACGAACAACTTATTGCAAACGGTAGTGCTACGGCAAGTGCGGGAAGAGGCGATGGAAGCAGTGACAGTGAATACCAACCGTCTCCCAAGAAGAAGGTTAAAGTTGCAAGTATCATCACGGCGTTTGATGACAACACCCTGGAGAACACGTACGATGATTATTACGTAAGAGATTTCGACACATACGACAAGCTTCTGAAAAGATACCCTAAACTGAAGTCTAAAAGCAATATTAAAAACATACTGGATCACGTGGCAAAGAAAAGAGAAGGAAATACAGTTCTCAAAGGAAATCGTACACTGCTGTTCAAGACCATGAAGGAGCGTGTAATGGCGAAATTCGATGAAGCGCGAGAATGCGGTTCCGCCATTCATTATTGGCATTTACAACATTGGGCATTGGACGTAGCCAGAAATCTCGGGTGTAAAAACTTTACAGCTTCACTAGGATTTATTACCAATTTGAAAAAGGAGTTTAGGATAACATCACGCCGTATCACTATGGTCCAAGCACGAAAAGATAAGGATGACGAAGAAGATCTGATTGAAAGACCTCAAACGTTTGTTGCTGACGTCAATGAGCATATCACGAGAGAAAACATCGACATTAGTTCTGTATGCAACTGTGATCAGAGTCAGTTCAACTATGAACTTTCTTGTGACAGAACATTGTCCATGAAAGAGGAGAGAAACACTGTCGTGATGTTGCAATCAGTTAACTGTGCAACACATAGTTACACGATCGATGTTTCTATATCAATGGACGGACGATTGGCAGACAAACTCTGTATTTGCTTCGAAGAATCCAGTGGAAAGTTTGGACCCGGCGAGTCTAGGGAAATAGAAACGCGGTGCCCTCCAAATGTCGTTGTCGATGCAAGTGTGAGTGGGATGATGACGAAACAACATCTGAAGACGTTTTTTTCTGTCAGTTTTGAATCCACATTTATCGAGAAAGTCTTTAGTACTTTGTGACTCTTGGTCTGGACATAAGGGTGAACGAGTACTACTGGAAGCATCTGGCGGAAAACATGCAGATTTAAAAATCATTCCGCCTAAAACTACAAAATATGCACAACCTCTGGATGCGTATTTCTTCAGGCAATATAAAATATATGCCAAGAGAATAACAGACTTCATTAAACTACGTTCCAGTAATATGCAGCCGAAATTGCACGACAGATTCTTTATCATGAATATGCATTCTGTCATTTACAATCAGTTATCTGCGGGAGTATTCAGACCAATGCTTCGTTACGCGTGGAAGGACGATGGCTACGATATTGGTGAACCAGTGAACAACTTAAATAGTGTCACTGACGTGACGTTCAACACTGATATTATAGAATGTGCAAATACGCCATGCGATCAACTGTGCGTTTTGCAGTCATTCGTATTGCTCGGAGCATTTTATTGACATTCCGCATTTACATTTACAGTTAAAATTGCTGCATTGCGTATGCCATCTACAATTACATCTACAGTGATATCTAGAGCATGACTGCAGAGTTTTGCAGAAAAACGACACCAACCAGCGCATTCAGAGGTACATAATGGTCCTGCGACCAAACGTTCATACAGATCTGTTTGTTCGAGCCCAAATACTTTCCTGGTGGGTCGTGACAGGTGGCCTTTTGAGACGAGTCACGTGTTTTACTCCATCGGCGTGAAACGACTGCAACAATAGTCGAAGGGTCCCGCATGGCACGGAGAATGACTTCGTCGCATTCCGCGGACTATCTCGTTAGTCTGAAAGGCACAGTACATCAACATACACTCCTGGAAATGGAAAAAAGAACACATTGACACCGGTGTGTCAGACCCACCATACTTGCTCCGGACAGTGCGAGAGGGCTGTACAAGCAATGATCACACGCACGGCACAGCGGACACACCAGGAACCGCGGTGTTGGCCGTCGAATGGCGCTAGCTGCGCAGCATTTGTGCACCGCCGCCGTCAGTGTCAGCCACTTTGCCGTGGCATACGGAGCTCCATCGCAGTCTTCAACACTGGTAGCATGCCGCGACAGCGTGGACGTGAACCGTATGTGCAGTTGACGGACTTTGAGCGAGGGCGTATAGTGGGCATGCGGGAGGCCGGGTGGACGTACCGCCGAATTGCTCAACACGTGGGGCGTGAGGTCTCCACAGTACATCATTGTTGTCGCCAGTGGCCGGCGGAAGGTGCACGTGCCCGTCGACCTGGGACGCACGGATGCACGCCAAGACCGTAGGATCCTACGCAGTGCCGTAGGGGACCGCACCGCCACTTCCCAGCAAATTAGGGACACTGTTGCTCCTGGGGTATCGGCGAGGACCATTCGCAACCGTCTCCATGAAGCTGGGCTACGGTCCCGCACACCGTTAGGCCGTCTTCCGCTCACGCCCCAACATCGTGCAGCCCGCCTCCAGTGGTGTCGCGACAGGCGTGAATGGAGGGACGAATGGAGACGTGTCGTCTTCAGCGACGAGAGTCGCTTCTGCCTTGGTGCCAATGATGGTCGTATGCGTGTTTGGCGCCGTGCAGGTGAGCGCCACAATCAGGACTGCATACGACCGAGGCACACAGGGCCAACACCCGGCATCATGGTGTGGGGAGCGATCTCCTACACTGGCCGTACACCACTGGTGATCGTCGAGGGGACACTGAATAGTGCACGGTACATCCAAACCGTCATCGAACCCATCGTTCTACCATTCCTAGACCGG
The DNA here is from genome assembly GCF_023864275.1 of Schistocerca cancellata. Taxonomy (NCBI): domain Eukaryota; kingdom Metazoa; phylum Arthropoda; class Insecta; order Orthoptera; family Acrididae; genus Schistocerca; species Schistocerca cancellata. The sequence goes on along the minus strand of NC_064626.1, from coordinate 1,282,959,537 downwards.
CAAGGGAACTTGCTGTTCCAACAGGACAATGCACGTCCGCATGTATCCCGTGCCACCCAACGTGCTCTAGAAGGTGTAAGTCAACTACCCTGGCCAGCAAGATCTCCGGATCTGTCCCCCATTGAGCATGTTTGGGACTGGATGAAGCGTCGTCTCACGCGGTCTGCACGTCCAGCACGAACGCTGGTCCAACTGAGGCGCCAGGTGGAAATGGCATGGCAAGCCGTTCCACAGGACTACATCCAGCATCTCTACGATCGTCTCCATGGGAGAATAGCAGCCTGTATTGCTGCGAAAGGTGGATATACACTGTACTAGTGCCGACATTGTGCATGCTCTGTTGCCTGTGTCCATGTGCCTGTGGTTCTGTCAGTGTGATCATGTGATGTATCTGACCCTAGGAATGTGTCAATAAAGTTTCCCCTTCCTGGGACAATGAATTCACGGTGTTCTTATTTCAATTTCCGGGAGTGTAAGTATGCATCTATCCTTCAGGGCCACGAGCACCCCTAGATGCAGTTTACGTTTCCTCGGCACGATGGCATCTACCAGCAGGACAATGCCATGAGTCACGCAGCTTACAGTGTACGTGCGTGGTTCGAAGAGCATAAGCAGGAGTTTACCTTGCCTCCTGATGACCAAACTCCCCGGATCTAAACCGAATTCAGAATCTGTGAACCACCTCGATAGGGCTGTTCGTGTCATGGATACTCAACCGACAAACCTAGCGCAGCTTGCCACGGCCCCACTTCCCTATTGATATCTTCCAGAACTACAGTGACTCTCTTACTGTACCCCTCACAAGTGTCCGCGCTGCAAAAGTAGGTTACTCAGGCTTTTCAACAGGTACTCACATTAATACGGTTGTACAGCGAATACACACACACACATATTTAGATATAAGCGAATAGAGTCTCTGAACACGTGGGGACGGCGAGTTCGGAAAGGACATCATAGGACTCACTAGCGATTTTAAACGGAGCATATGGACCTCATTTATGATCTGTGCTACCTTCTCTCACACCTCTAACCATCAACCCTGGCTTTCCATCCTGTCACGCTTCCAGAACACAATTTATCCCTTAAGCCGGATCTACTGCACTTAGATATGGTACAAGCATGTAGCTAATATTCATTCTTATCCCACGATGTTTGAGAGTATACATTAATTTTTTATCATTAACACACTATTTTTAATACTCTGCGATTTTTTCCATCCCCTGCAACGCGGAAACTACTCCTCTTAGAGAAAAAATGATTCACACCTTTTTCGTAGGAAGTTTCATGTAGTTTAATTTTGTATTGGAAGACATATTCGCTGAAAGCTACAGTTTTTGAGGCAGTCAAGAAACATATTTAAAAAAATGACCCCTTGCAACAATGCTCACGCTCCACCGGACAGGATTTTTAATGTTATTCATTATCGTCTCCCCGTTCCTACCACTGCACAAAAATGTGAAACTACACCAAATCTTCCCTTTAACGTTCCTTCGTTGAGTGGAACCACTCTCTCGTTGTTGGCAAGGTGCCTACGACGGCAAACTGAAGGCAGGTGATGCCTGGTTTCAGCGTAAAAAGATCAAAGGGGGCAGTTCATTTTAAAAGGTGGAGCTTATAGACCTGGACTCTCCCCACACGTCGTTGTTGACCACATTCAAATTATCGAACTGACAAAAACATACGGGCTTAGAGACATTAGGGTGTCACCCTATCGCGGCCATTTCAAACCAATATACTGTACCTAATATACACTCAAATTAAGAGGTACGTTTGCCGTCGAGGTATTCGTGCATTACCACAATTCCTCTTTCTTCAAAATTTGTAAGTTGCCTCACCTCGATAAACAGTTGCAATTTTTTTTGTTATACCACAAATAAGTAGATAGTTTAATCAGAAAACCTAATTGCGGAGTAACTATAAACCTAGCTCTTCGTTTCCAGAATGAGATTTTCACTCTGCAGCGGAGTGTGGGCTGATATGAAACTTCCTGGCAGATTAAAACTGTGTGCTGGGCCGAGACTCGAACTCATGACCTTTGCCTTTCGCGGGCAAGTGCTCTACCATCTGAGCTACCCAAGCACGACTCACGCCCCCTCCTCACAGCTTTACTTCTGCCAGTATCCCGTCTCGTACCTTCCAAACTTCACAGAAGCTCTCCTTCGAACCTTGCAGAACTAGCACTCCTGGAAGAAAGGATAGTGCGGAGACATGGCTTAGAGCACTTGCCCGCGAAAGTCAAAGGTCTCGAGTTCGAGTCTCGGTCCAGGACACAGTTTTAATCTGCCAGGAAGTTTCTAGTTCTTTGTTTCTCTTGGTGAGATCAAAAGGGCGACCGCTAAGGGTTTGATACAAGAGCGCAGCATTATCTATCACATTTAACTCGAATTATCAGCACAGTTTCAGTTTCGAGGGGATGCAAACTACAGGAATTATTAAGATTTATTTTGCTTAATGCATTCGCCTAATTTAATAACACAACAACTTCTTGCATGTCAGTAGTTAGATAACATCGTCAGTAAATCTGTTTTCGTAAATTTTTTGAAGGACATTATCTTGCCGCCAGTGACTGTTATAAGTTTTTATTACCCTATTGCAAATTCAGCCTTAGGCCATTATCGAGTGCTGATATTATGGCTTTAAGCCATTTCAACGTAATGTAAGCTGAATCCCAGCTACAACAAGTTTATTTTAGTGAACTTCCGAATATAATCTTAAATATTCCAGAATGAGATTTTCACTCTGCAGCAGAGTGTGCGCTGATATGAAACTTCCTGGCAGATTAAAACTGTGTGCCCGACCGAGACTCGAACTCGGGACCTTTGCCTCAAAGGAAATCTCATTCTGGAAACATCCCCCAGGCTGTGGCTAAGCCATGTCTCCGCTGTATCCTTTCTTTCAGGAGTGCTAGTTCTGCAAGGTTCGCAGGAGAGCTTCTGTAAAGTTTGGAGGTAGGAGACGAGATACTGGCAGAAGTAAAGCTGTGAGTACCGGGCGTGAGTCGTGCTTCGGTAGCTCAGATGGTAGAGCACTTGCCCGCGCGAGGCAAAGGTCCCGAGTTCGAGTCTCGGTCGGGCACACAGTTTTAATCTGCCAGGAAGTTTCATATCAGCGCACACTCCACTGCAGAGTGAAAATCTCATTCTGGAAACATCCCCCAGGCTGTGGCTAAGCCATGTCTCCGCTGTATCCTTTCTTTCAGGAGTGCTAGTTCTGCAAGGTTCGCAGGAGAGCTTCTGTAAAGTTTGGAGGTAGTAGACGAGATACTGGCAGAAGTAAAGCTGTGAGTACCGGGCGTGAGTCGTGCTTCGGTAGCTCAGATCGTAGAGCACTTGCCCGCGTGAGGCAAAGGTCCTGAGTTCGAGTCTCGGTCGGGCACACAGTTTTAATCTGCCAGGGTTTCATCCTAAATATTTATTGCCGCAAATAAAAGTGAAATGAAAAAAAAAAACAGAGTAACTCTTTCACAAGACAATGATGCCACTTTAATCTTCACACGTAGAATAAATTGAGCGGTTGGGTGAGTTGAACGAAATGTAAGATTACGCTCTATGCTGATCGTGACAAATCAGCGCCTCCATGTACTCCTGCCTATTATCAGTACATTATATCAGGGGCATTCAATAAGTAATGCTTCACATTTTTTCTCCATCAATTTCAGTTGAAAAAAATATGGATTTTCTTGCGGGGCATCATGGAACAGTTCCGCTTAAGGCCCGATAGTTTCGTGAAGCTACGACATTTGGAGGCGGTGTAAGTAGCCTTCAGAATGGTGTCTGAAACGGAGGAGTGGTACAGGCAGAGAGCTGTCATTGAGTTTCTTTTGACTGAAAACCAGAGCGCCGCAGGTACTCACAGGCGCTTGCAGAATGTCTATGGAGACCCCCTGAGAGTGAAAACAAGGACAGTGGGTTGTTGGGTGAGCCGTCTGCCATCATAGCAACACGGTCGTGCACACCTGTTCGATCTGCCGGTTGGCCACTCACAGGTGTCTCCCGAAATATTGGAACGTGTGGACACTCTCACCCGAGGTCATCGAGAGGTCACAGTCAAACACATCGCTGTTCACCTGGACATCTCTGATGGCAGTGCCGACACACTTGTCCACCAGTCAGGGTACTCAAAGGTATCTGCCAGCTGGATCCCTCGCCGCCTAACAGAACATAATACACAGCAACGATGTGTATGATCTGTGTGGAACTGCTTGCGTACTACGATGCGGAGAGTGGCAATTATTTATCGAACATCGTCACAGGCGATCAAACGTGGGTTCATCACTTCGCACCACAGACAAAACAACAATCCACATTTTCTCCCAAGAAAAAGTTTAAGGCTGCACCCTCAACCCGTAAAGTCATGACGAATGTCTTCTGGACTCTGAAGGGATTATTCTAATTTATGTATTGCCTCATGGTGCAACGATCAACTATGTAGTGTATTGTGCTACCTTCAGGAAACTGAAGAAACGATTTCTCCGTTTCCGTCGCCACAAAAAATATAACGCAAGGCCTCACACAGATCTACGCACCCGAGAGAGGCTCTCAAAACTTTACTGGAATGTTTTTCCTCAAGTCTACTAGTATCGCCGACCGGAGTGGCCGAGCGGTTCTAGGCGCTTCAGTATGGAGCCGCGCGACCGCTACGGTCGCAGGTTCGAACCCTACCTCGGGCATGCATGTGTGTGATGTCGTTAGGTTACTTAGGTTTAAGTAGTTCTAAGTTCTAGGGGACTGATGACCTTCGATGTTATGTCCCATAGTGGTAAGAGCCATTTGAACCATTTCTTTTTTTATCCACACTTCAGCCTGGAATTCGTACCTTCCGACTTCTATTTGTTTGGCCGAATGAAGTATGCACTTTACGAGAATCTGTAGCCTTTGTACGTGGGTGAAGGGGAGGTTACTGATGCAGGGAGATATTGGCTCCGACGTTGACTGGTAGAGTGGTACCATGCGGGCATAGAGCCCCCCACCCCCCGTATGTAGTAAGTGACATTAATGGCATCGCATTAAACGGACATTATTATTTGTTGGACCTGGATAACACAAATCTGCTTTCAGAAAAAATGTGTTTCATTATACTTATCGAACGACCCTCGTAGCAGATATCTTGTCGAATAATTGTAGTAACGATTTATTATATTTCCAATATTTAACGAGAACTATGGACGCACGATTCAGTTCGAACGCGCAAGCACAAACAGGCCAACAACTGAAAGAATGATGTGCGTGTGAGGGAGAGAGCGAGTGCACGAAAACATTTGCGACGCTTCGCCAACGTTGGAAGAGTACCGTTCGCTGTACCTTCACTTCCAATCGCTCTGTTTTCGCGATACCACATTTTTGTTTATAAAAACAGTTTAAATGCAGTAATTACTGAATCAGCGGAACGTATAGCGCCTGCCAAAAGTGAAACTCGGCAGTAGTCTGATAAACTGGATAAAAGTGAAGTAAGATTGTAACCATCCTACTACCGTGAATACGGATTAAAATACTATTTGTGTTTGTGTATTGCTTCAGCTTAACAGCGAACCGTGTCACAAATTTGAATGCGGCGACAGAATAATACAATGCTATAAAATTTAGCTTATCTCGACTGTTTACTTCTCGCCGAAAATGTATTTCAGTATTTGCTTATTGCAGCCTGCAACGCACTGGACTTTCGTGAAAAGGAAAAATGGTATTCTAATTAAAAAGAGATGCTAAAAATTTCCAATAATGACTTTGATCTAAAAAATTCCATGTTATTTTTGCAAAAAAAAATCTAGTAAATTACATCCGGGACTAAATATTACACTCAACAACAATTTGAAAGTAACGTTCCCACTGATTTGACGGACGCAGTCGACGTAGTGTAAATAACGATGTACCAATGGAATATTTACAATGGGTTACTAATACAATGGCGTAAATATACTTACAATTAAAAATTACAAGTTCACGAAAGATACGGTCACATGGTTTCCAAAATTCTGAAACATGCTTGACATAATCACAATTTTGGTAAGAGTCCACCTTCAAAAGCAAGATTAACAAAATACACCTAGGAAACAGTTACATTTGAATTATTTTCAATAAAATTTCAAATATATAATTATTTACAAACATTTTTACAGAATGTTAAGCAAATGCTAAACAATTTATTATAATTACTTCATAGCTTAATAACACATATTTTAAGCTGATTCGTTGTTATCCAGTCGTCTTCTCGAAGTTTCTGAATAGTAAAATAATTACTGAATAGTAAAATAATTGTGTTGGGAAAAGCAAATAAGATTCGTTATACGGCTAACAGTATTTATAGTGTCATAAAACAGTGAATCATGAGGGACAAAATATGGAGAGAAATTATATGTTATTACAATGACTGCAGTTTTGTATCAGGTGCTAGATTATGAATATGAATCGTGTTCTATATTAGAGGATATTACAAATAAGTGTGAGCAAACTTTCAGGAAACCATATATACCACTACATATGGACAAGCAGTTGTTTAACGTTGTTACCAACATTCTCGAAAAGTTCTGTACTATTTTACTTCAGATCTTTTCACAATGTTCTAATAAATTTTGGGATACACATAACTTACATATTTTAATATGTTTTTATATAAATATTTGCATATACACAGCGTGAATCACCTAAATTTGCACCGGAAATATTGCGGAAATGGGAAGTGCTATAGATATGCGGTTTTCACAGAATGGATTGGTATCAGGGACTCGTATTGTTATCTCGTCAACAGATTCTAATAATACTTTGAGTCATCAATCTTCTGACTGGTTTGATGTGGCCCATCACTAATTCCTCTCGTGTGCGAATCTCTTCATCTGAGAGTAAGACTTGCAACCTACATCCTCAATTATTAGCTCAATATTGGTTAGACCGTCAGTGACAGAGCCACTCGAGTTGCTGGTGCGAATAAGGCAAGTACACCATTTCGTTTATGACATATTTTCACGGGCGTCAAAAAGGAGCGACTTCAGAAATGGATAGGTACTGTGATTGCTGTGTACAGATGCGAGCTGAGTTGGTGACCCTTCGCTCACAGCTCCAGGCAGTGTTGCCTTCCATCACACAGCTTGAGGCTGCTCCCAGGGGTCATCACTGTGGGGGGGGGGGGTCGGACGCAGGGATGTGAGGGACGTCGTGCACGACCCACGTATCCCCAAGAGGTTGACCCCTCACCTGTGGTCGAGTGGGATACCATTCCAAACCAAAGACTGCGATTCATTGACAGAACACTTTTTCAGTTAAGGCCCCATTCCTGTGTATACACGTTAAGTGTCTTTAATGCAGTGGTTTCCATTGCCTTTTGCATCCTTGCGTCGTTGATCATTGCTGATTCTTCCGCCTTTAGGGGCAGTCACCCATACCAAAGGCAAGAGAGTGCCCTGAACCTCTGTGCGCTCCTCTGCCCTCTTTGACATGGCCGTTGACAGCATGAAGGTGACTTCTTATGGCGGAAGTCTTTCAGCCGCCAATGCTGACTATTAATCAGATTTTAAGCGGTGGTGGGTTTCGAACCCTGTACCGAAACGTTTTGATTACTAATCAAAGACGCTACCCGTAGACCATAATACACAGGAACTGTATTTTTTGTACAACTGTGCACTTATTTAAATGAATCAATGCCTGTTGATAGTAATAAATTAAACGTAGGGCAAATTAGAAAATAAGTTTTCTTCGTTGCAGAATTCTCGTGCCAGTCGGTTAAGATATAACTTATGTTGAAAAGTTTCCACTGTGACAATTGTGAAATCCAACCTGTGTAGTTGCTGGTTACGATTGTGAGTTAACGAGCATTGCTCTCTCGTTTAAATATATGGCCGAAAGAGTCATCCTACAGGAATTGTGAAACGAACCCTGTCGTCCAGGACCGTGTGCCACAAATGGCGCAGATTCACTACGACATGGGGAAACTCACAGGCGTCTATTGTCTATTGAGACCTAAGCGCTGTAGTGTGCGAGTGAGACAGACGAGAACCTACGTGATAGGTGTAACCTCCCCCTCACTTATCGACCTTAATGACAGTGAAAAATTAAACCGCGTGTACCTAATGGAAATTTGGGAAAAGCAATCGTCACCGAGGTTAATTTGTCGGTAAAGAGGGAGGAAAGGGTTACATCTAAATGAAAGAAAAAATGGTAATGAAACTGGTGGAAATTAATTTTGAAAAGGGGTAAAGTTAATAAAGAAAGTAAATGTGCAGCCGTTACGTTAACAATTAACTGGCGGTAATTAGATATTTGAGATTTGGGGGAAATTACAGTCGCCAGTCCTAAGGACAATTACTATAGGAACTGAAAAAGAAAGATTACTATACATATAATTAGCACAAGAAGCGTGGCAACTGAAGGTTGACAAGTGTAGTGTGGAAACTGAAAGTTTGTCAGAAGTAATCAATTTCCCTACACTCTGACTTAATTTAGCAAAAGAATTAATAAAACCGGAAAATCGAAAGTTAATTTACTGGCTGAAGTTAATAGTGAGCTTTCTTTCTGAAGCACATCGAAATTCAGTAAAATACAGTTAGTCTTGGACTACCTCTACAATCATTTCAAAAGCTACTTGAATATACGAAATTTAGAAATAAGAGATTTAACTTTGAACTTGAATTAAATGATTCTGAACAATTAACAATAGTAAAATTTTGCATGTACCAAGCTGAGCTGCAGTCACAGGTAAGCTAAAATACGGTAACAAAACTCGCACTCTTAATTTGTGCTAGTGTATTCTAACTATTGTAGCCATCTATGAATACTTTAACTGAACTTTGAAATTAAAGCAGCGAAATTGAATTATGTTACTTTAATGCTGGCGTTTGAATTTCAACGACACTCGAGTTCATTTCGGAAAAGGAAGGGACCCTGCTTGGCAATGCAATTGGGACAATGGGCAACAAAGGTTCATGCTAAGTTGCTGTAATTTTGTGATGCAACAATTTTAAAAGTTTGAAAAGCTGAGGTCTGCCATACAGTTCTAAAACTTTACGTGCTTCCAGTGTTCCTTGTTGGTTGATTGAAGGTTTGAAGCCGTCGATCGAGGAAGTGGCGACAGTCACTCATTGCCGGCCGTCGCTGTTGCAGAAGCTGGATGTTGGCACGCCTCCTTCTCGACCCGGTCACCAGGCGAAACGGGCTCTTGATGTGCGCCAGCTAATGCTTCCCGTCTGCGACACCATGTCAGAAACTATCATAGCAAGTCGAGCGCAATTACATGCTGCCAAACCCCGAAAGCGCGGCAACTCGCGGGAGCGTCACACAACACACCTGCTCCAGTCGCTACTCCAGCCAGACTCTCTCTCTCAGCCCGCGCTCCACGCGGCAGAGTTAACACTACCAATGATCCTAAACACTTTCGTTCTCCACACGACCTATCGATGTATTCGTTCGATAGTATAGTTTTCCCTAGGCCAGACCCAGCGTATAAATACAAATAATAGTCACAAAACAAACCAATTATACATCGACATAAATGCATATATATACAAATAGTAGAACAATTACAATACACAAAGACACAGAAATGTTATATATTCAGGTAACAAAATAAGGAAAAAAATTTGCAGTGCAATAGATGGGAATAGGAGGATATGCATTTCTGGCGTTACATAGGGAAACCCAGTAGAAGCCGTCTGTGGCCCCAAACAGACGTAGCAGTGTTAAACGTGGCGGACCTAAGATCGGCCATAAGGGGAAACATTTATGAAACTATTTAATTCTGTAGTAGTGCAGGGAATGAAGCCACAATAATTTTAATCTACCATCCTTCATAAAATTTCATTGTGATCCCAATAAAACTTCAGTATTGATCATATCCATAATAGTTTAGGATTTACTGTTAAAGTGAAATTAACAAGTTTTGTAACAGAGACCTGAATACTAAAATCTGAACTCTTTGGTCGAACAAAACGATCGACATTTCGTATACAAGCACATCATTAAAATGACAAATGTTGTAAATATCAACTCTGTAACTTTTTTTGTTTAAAACATATAGTAAATTTAAATTGTCAGTATTTTCAGTTAAGTATCAGATCATCATTTCCTCCACACAAAATACATTGAACGATGGTAGCAGGACACCTTATTCAATCATTAGGTAACAGAATATTTGTTGTAAAGTTTACTGCATAACATTTACTTTTGTTCTTTATTCATTTATCAGAATGCACATTGGTGCAAGGCAACTGGCCATGGCATTCAAATTTAAGAAGGAAATTGTATTGGTTTTATGTAAAAGAATTTAATGTTTATTATGTAATGGATATTATTGTTACTTTATTTAGAACGTGAAAGTGATCAAGCTTTGATTATTTAAACATGATGAAGTGTAAAATAATGTACAATAAGCTGTTGCCAATCAGATGGACGGCTTCAGGAAAGGTCAGTTGAGCGAGGATATTCGGCGCGAGGGAAAGACGGTCGGAGACGGGCTGCGGGCAGTTCTGGTCTAGACACCAAAGGGTGCAGTTCGGACTGAGATGCGAAAGCGGACAGTCGGTCTTTAGGCCGCTAGGAAGTGAAACGACTTTGAAAATTTCGCGTTGTGTGGTCTCTGAGCGGTGAGCAGCCGCGCGCCTGGTTTGAACTGTAACTTTTCGTGTAAATGATGATGTGGAGTATCGGACTTGTATTTTGGGTTGATATTGTGAATGATCGAACCGTGTCAACTGGATATGCGCTCGGGTGTAATAGTAATTCTAAATACGACCACGTTCGCTATTAGTTTGCTTTCTGAATAAACATTATTCTAACCAAATCGGAACTGTGTGGCCTACATCATTTATGGGGCGTTAATTTAGTTTATTACTGTTATTATATGTTACATTAACTTTGTTTCATACAATTTCGCAAACTTGCCATCAGCCAGACAATTTAACCAAAAGGTCACAAGTGTCTAATATAGGGCGTGTAATGCGACACGTGAGGTTCAGCCCCTAGACGAGTTTGAGCCAAGACATTTCGACCAAGAGGAACCGCATGTGTGCCCGAACATCTTACGGGTGTTAGCTCGCATTATGTTGTTTTGTTTGCTTAGAGTGTGCTTCTGTGTTCCTTGAGAGCACTGCTATTTGCTACTTAATTAGTATGTGGCAATCCAAGCAGTGGGTCGTAAGTGGACTATGGGATTTACCAAAGCAGTAAAAGTCTACACGAACATGGCATATAGAGGGCGTAGGATGCAGTTCATTATTGTACGGTGTATGCGGCAAGGTATCTCAATAGACGTCTTTTTATCAACCTCTTTCACCAGTTACATGAAAGTGGTACTGTAACACCTAGACAACGCAGCAGAACGAAACAAGTCACAAATCATGTTTCATTTTTTTTCTTACAGTCAGTTTTAACAACGATAGCAGGGCATTTAAAAATTACACAAATACATAGGGTAAAAATAGTGGGCAAGACAAATTTGTAAGCTCAAAGGGAGACATCAAATGATACTACACGTTGGATGGTTGGTTGTTTGAGGTTTAAGGGACCAAACAGCAAGGTCATCGGTCCCTTGTTTCAAATGTGGTCCATTCCGCTAATGTGACATCTCAGGAAAGTCAGAACAATAAAAGGGAATGGGCTAAAAACGTAAAGGGGCAGTCATGTTGTCAATGGTAAAAACAAAACGAGGGAAGTCAGCAAGAGAACGAACCCAACGCTATGCTGAAGCAGCATAGGCAAGACCACCTGTGACTTAAAAGGTACAGCCGCTAGAATGTAGAAGTACGTATGGGAAAAGGAGACTAACCAATCCTTTAAAAAAAAGGGTGAAAACAGAGTAAAAGGGGAAGAAAAGAGGATTTCGGTTAGGGAGGTGAATCGGGAATCTCCGAACACTGCTTACAGTGGGAGACACCCAAACACTCACCGCCCTGCCCCAATACCAGAGAGAGATTAAAAACCTTAAAACTGAGAATAAAAACCACTTTCCCGGAGGAAACCGAGAACCAGAGAGACCATCCGGGAATCGTCAGCCAACATCAAAGGTAAAGTGTGGGGGAGTCTGTACATAGCACGCAGAGCCAAAAGAAGGGGGCATTCAGCCAAAATGTGGGCTACTGACTGGAAGGCTCCACAACCACAAAGTGGGGGTGGCTCATCATGCAAAAGAAAACCACGGGTCAGCCTGGTATGGCCAATGCGGAGACGACACAGTGTGGTCGAGTCCTTTCGGGAGAGGCGAAAGGAAGAACGCCACGGGCCTGGTGTCACCTTAATCGCACGAAGTTTATTAGACAGGGAGGTAGCCTCCCAAGAACTGGCCCATGACTGTGCGAAGTGGGATTTGATGTGAAGCCGTAAATCCGCTGCAGGAGGGGTTACAGAAAACGGATGTAAATGACTGCTCCCCCAGCCAAACGATCAGCGAGCTCATTACCCGGGATACCCACATGGCCAGGGACCCAAAGGAAGTCAATGGAACAAGCAGCACGGTGAATATCAGCGAGATGGTCATGGATGGCAGAGACCAAAGGATGGCGCGAGAAACACCGGTCAATAGCAAGAAGGCCACTCATCGAGTCCGTACATAACAAAACGCGGTTGTGTTGGGACTGTTTAATAAAGGTAAGGGCCTGGGAAATTCCCATCAATTCCGCAGTAAACATCCCACATGTAGGTGGCAGCAGATGATTTTCCGTTCCGACAGAGGACGTGAAGGCATACTCCACATGATCAGCAGATTTAGAGCCATCAGTTTAAAAACAACAGCATCCCGAAACTCCCATAAAATTTGGCGGAAAAAGGAACGGTACACCACCGGGGGGGATGGAATCTTTTGGCCCTCGGCGGAGATCCATCCGAATTCGAGGCTGAGGAACTAACCAAGGGGGACGGAGGGGAGGGAGCGAAGAAGCAGGACAAAGAAGGAAGCTGAAAATCACGGCAAACAGACGCAAGGCGGAGCCCAACTGGTAAACCCGCCCGAGGGCGGGAGGCGGGTGGGCGACGTCCATGGTCTGGGAACAGGATAGAATAGGAAGGATGAGTGGGAGAGGAACGGATAGCGAGTGTATAAGGCACCAGAAGCTGGGACCGCGGAACAGAAAAGGGGGGGGAGGATCCCAGCTTCAACCAGGAGACTATCAACAGGGTTAGTAGGGAAGGCACCGGTGGCCAAATGGATACCACGATGGTGGACTGGATCCAGCACGTGCAGTGTGGAAGGAGCAGCTGAATCATAAACTTGACAACTATAGTCCAAGAGCACGATAAAGACGGAGAAGGAGGGAACGGTCCGCACCCCAAGAGGAGTGGGCAAGGAAGCGAAGGACATTGAGTTTACGGAAACATCCTACCTTCAGATGTCTGATATGGGGCAGCCAAGTGAGCTAGTTGTCAATAAGAGGACCCAGGAAACGAAACTGTGGGACCACAGGCAATTGTTGGGCATCGAGATAGAGCTCTGGATCAGGGTGGATCGTAGTACGGCGACAGAAGTGGACCACCCGCGATTTTAGAGGAGGGAACTGAAACCCATGTGAGAGGGTCCATGCAGAGGCACGCTGTATAGCTCCCTGGAGCTGCCGCTCTGCAGATGCCATCGAAGAGGAACTAACCCAAATGCAGAAATCATCCACATACAGGGCAGGGGCGACCAAAGGACCGACAAAGGCCACAAGTCCATCGATAGCAATGAGGAAAAGAAGGACACTCAAGACAGAACCCTGTGGGATGCCCGCCTCCTGGGTCCGTGGAGAAGTAAAAACACTACCAACTCGAACTCTGAATGACCGATGAAACAGGAACTGGCGGATAAGAATTGGGAGTGGGCCCCGAAGGCCCCACTGATGAAGGGTAAGTAAGATTTGATGGCGCCAGGCCGTGTCATAGGCCTTGCGAAGGTCAAAAAACACTGCAACCAAATGGCGGCGCTGGGAAGAAGCCTGCCGAACTGCGGATTCCAAGCAAAGTAAATGATCGATTGGAGACCGTCCCTCTCGAAAGCCACACTGGTGAGGGGACAACAGATCCCGAGATTCGAGGACCCAATTGAGCCGGCGGGCTACCAACCGTTCAAGTAACTTACAATCAACATTGGTCGAACTAATTGGTCGATAGCTGTCAACAGATAGGGGGTTCTTACCAGGCTTAAGGACAGGAACCACGATGCTATCCCTCCAGTGAGAAGGGAAGTCACCCTGGAGCCAGATGCGGTTAAACACCTGAAGAAGATGTTGCCGTTGTGGAGCACTGAGATGCTGAAGCAGTTGGTTATGAATGGAATCTGGGCCAGGGGCCGTATCATGAGAAGAAGATAGAGCAGAAAGAAATTCCCATTCAGTAAAAGGTTCGTTGTAAGATTCTGACTCACAAGGGGTAAAACATAAGGTGGAAGCTTCAGCCCCCTGTTTCTGGTGAAGGAAAGCATCTGGATAGGAGGCTGATGCTGATGCCACTGCAAAATGGGTCGCAAGATGTTCTGCAAGAACTAATGCGTCCGTACAAAGGCCATCTGGGAGGTGAAGGCCTGGGAGGGTGGACTGCCGATGGCAACCTTGGAGAGAGCGAAGTGTAGCCCATACCCATGACAGAGGGACAGTAGAACCAAGGGAAGAAACGAATCGTTCCCAACATATCCGCTTGCTCTGTTTGATTAAATAATGGGCTTTAGCGCGGAGGCGTTTAAAGGTAGTAAGGTTGGCTATGGATGGGTGCCTCTTAAAGTGTTGCAAAGCTCGACGGCGGTCACGGATGTAAATGGCAATGGCCGTACTCCACCATGGGACTTGCCGGTGACGAAATGGTCCAGATGAGCGCGGGACAGCAAGGTTAGCATCGCGAACAATCGCGTCAGACACGTTACGTAAGACGTCATCAATACAACCCGACAAAGTGGGAGAAAACACGACCTGTGCAGTGTATAGAGGCCAATCGGCGCATTGGAAAGACCAACGAGGTAACCTGTCCATTGGGGAGCGGGAAGGGAGTGAGATAATCAACGGGAAATGGTCGCTATCACAAAGGTCGTCGTGTGGCGACCAGTGTAATGAAGGGAGAAGAGAGGGAGTAGAAGGAGAAAGATCAATGGCAGAAAAGGTACCGTGACCGGCACTGAAATGAGTAGGGGAGCCATCATTAAGAAGGCACAAGTCGTGGTCTGCAATAAACTGGTCTATAAGAAGACCTCGTCTAAATGGAAAGGCACTGCCCCACAAGGGATGATGAGCATTAAAATCCCCAAGGAGGAGGAAGGGAGGAGGAAGTTGCTGAAGAAGGGCAGTTAAGGCAGCAGGTGTGAGAGTCCTGTCAGGAGGGAGATAAAGATTGCAAACTGTGACCACAGAGTCTAGGTGGACCCTAACAGCAACCGCTTCCAATGTAGTTTGAAACCAGAAACCCGTAGACGTCCGACCTGATTTCGACAGAAAACACGGAACCCACGGAGGGTCGGTGAGTGAGAATCAGTAAAATGAGATTCCTGGAGAACCACACAAGCTGCAGAGTAAGACGAAAGAACGGATTTCAATTCCGGAAGGTGACGATAGTATCCATTACAATTCCATTGGAGAACCACAGAAAGATGATTTAAATAGGGGCTGAACACGCTAAAGCCAGTCATACCGCCGGGTCCCCACCCGTCACCGACAAGGAGGGGGCGACATCCATGAACGACAGGTCAGAATCCGGTTGTGAAGTCGGGGAAGGGACCTCTGGTGACACCAGAAGCTCTTTGTCCCGGGAATTAAGTTTCTTCTTCTTCTCACGCTGAGATCGAGGAGGGCTGTGTGGCATGCAGGAGCCAGCTGCAGTAAGATCAGGAACAGAAAGAGACCGGGCGACCTAAGGGCCGACAGACCGCAGCTCTCGCGGTCGTCGCGTGGCAGCAGACCTTTGGCCTGGAAGGTGCCGAGAAGGTGCATCCCAGGAGAGGCGCCCTTGACCGGCAGACGCCGAAGGAGTGGGACACTTCTCCAGCTGGGGAGGGGGAGCAGCGCCCAGAGAAGAAGTTGTGGGAGCCGCAGGGGGGGGGGAGGAGAGGGGTCCGGGATGGGGGTAAAGAAGGGGGAGGAAGGGGTGAAGATGTAACCAAGGCGTAACTAGATGTCATGGACACAGGGTGAAGACGTGTATATTTCTTACGGGCCTCTGTGCAGGTTAAACGATCGAGGGACTTATACTCCTGTATCTTGATGATGATGATGATGTTTGGTTTGTGGGGCGCTCAACTGCGTGGTTATCAGTGCCTGTACAATTTCCCAACCTTTGCTCAGTCCAATTTCGCCACTTTCCTGGATGATGATGAAATGATGAGGACAACACAAACATCCAGTCATCTCGAGGCAGGTGAAAATCCCTGACCCCGCCGGGAATCGAACCCGGGACCCCGTGCTCGGGAAGCGAGAACACTACCGCGAGACCACGAGCGACGGACACTCCTGTATCTTCTTTTCCTTCTTATATACTGGGCAATCTGGTGAACGTGGAGAATGACTACCATGACAATTTATACACACAGGAGGGGGAACACAGGGACTCCCCTCATGGAGTGGACGTCCACAGTCACCACAGAGAGGGGCCTGTGAACAGCGGGCAGACATGTGTCAATAACGCAAGCACTTAAAACACCTCATAGGTGGTGGGACGTACGGCTTCACATCACATCGATAAACCATAATCTTCACTTTCTCAGGGAAGGTATCCCTTTCAAAGGCCAGGATAAAGGCACCAGTATCAATGTGATTGTCTTTAGGACCCTTCTGAACACGCCGAACAAAGTGAACAGCACGCCGTCCGAGATTGTCCCGAAGTTCCTCATCAGTTTTAAGGATGAGGTCCCTGTGAAAAACCACGCCTTGTACCATATTTAGAGACTGGTGGGGGGTAATGGACACAGGAATTGTGCCAAGATGGGTACAGGCACGAAGGGCCGCAGATTGGACAGCTGAAGCAGTTTTGATCAGCAGCGAACACGACCACATCTTGCTCAGGGAGTCCACTTAGCCAAACTTGTCTTCAATGTGTTCCACAAAGAATAAAGGTTTGGTATTGGTGAAAATATCTCCATCAGACCTGGTGCAAACCAGATAGCGGGGGAAAGGTTCCGCCCCTAGCCGACTGGCCTGACCCTCTTCCCAGGGGGTAGCCATGGAAGGGAAGGCTAAAGGGGCAAGAGAAGCAGCACTAGAAGAATCAGTTCCACACAGAGAGTCGGCCGCAGAAAAACGGCGTGAGTTCTGGACCCGTATGCGTTTCATTTGCATAGCCTCCGCCCTGAGACCACCCACTCCGATCAGGGACTCTCCTCACGGGCGCCAGCCAGCCACAGCGAGGGCCATCTGGCACGGCGGCCATTGCCGGGAGTTCAGATGCTCCAGGATGACGAGCAACCACTCCAAGGCATGCATGAGGAGGTCACAGCTTAGGTATCAGAAGTGTGATCCCTGTGCGTTCAGGGGGCTCAACCAAAAGGGTACATAGCGACCCCACCACACGGGCTGGCTACCATGCTGTCTATGCACCCTAGCATCAACAACGAGGTGAAAGAAAAGGTGGAATGTACTAGGAGGGTGCATGTCGGAGACACTAGGTAAGGTGCTCTTCCCCAGATGGCTCACACCACGGAGGAGAAATTTTGTAATGGAGGTCAAACCCCAGGGGGTACCAAGGAATGCCAAACGCAACAAAGCCGAATTGTAAAACCAACAGAACCAGGAGGATAGCGGGGGCCAACATAAGCAAGGACACCAAGAGAGGGAGAGGAGAGGGCGACGGGAAAGGAGAAAGGAGAGGAAGGGGAAGGAAATGCAACCCTGGAGAGAAAGAAGGCTGCAATAGCTCGGGGCCCCGTGCTCGCCACGCACGTATCCACAAAAGAGTTGTGGACCACCTGGTGGGGATACCACACGTGACCTCCAGCCCCTACCGCCTTGGGTGGGGCGAGGGCAACTTTTAAATCTTAAATGGAAACACCCATTTTTTATTGCAGATTCGGACTCTCCATAAAAAAAAGCAACAAAGTTTTGTCTGAAACATTTTTTTAAACCATTGTCAGATGGCACTGAAATCTAGAAAAAGCAAAATTGGGGAAGATCTCTGATTTATTTAGAATTGTCCGAGAAGGACGCATCAAATCGATAAAAAAATGTGCACGAATTCTTTCGTTACACCAAATTAAGCTATTTTTGTACAAAATGTACTGTATCCTACGTTTAGCGTTACCCAGGAACAACGACATGGAAGTGGTAGAATGATGTTCCCATGGGGTGTTTCATTAGTGTGAGTCCCCTTGCCTCTCACAATTTGGGGTGCTTAATTAATGCAATTAGCCACGAAGAAATTGTTCAAAATTATCCCCATTTGCTTCAATGCATAAAGTCAATCGCCTGCAAAAGTTGTCCACAATTTTGAGCAGCACATCCCGTGGCATGGCTGCACACGCGTTGCTCCATATCGTTTCAGGTTGTGGGCTGTCTTTCACAAACAACACCTTTTAAATAACCACACAAGAAAAAATCAGGAGATGTTAGGTCTGGTGAACATTGAGGCCACTGAATTGTTCCGCCGCGTCCTATCCACCGACCAGGGTACCGTAAATTTAAAACGTCCGCACATTTTTAGCATAATGGGGAGCTGCTCCGTCCTGTTGGAAGCACATCCGTTGTCTAGTTTCTAAATCAACATCTCCTCCTACAAATCATTGCGGAGAAGTTGTCAATAAGATTCCCCAGTACCATTTCGGTCAAAAAAATATGGTCCTATCAAGTAACCGTTTAAAATTCCACACCAGACCATTAACGACCATTTGTGTTGATTGTTAACGGGTCTGTGCCAGTGTGGATTAACAGGGGACCAATGATGAGAATCATGACGATTTAATCCACCATTGTTTTTGAATGTGGCTTCATCGGTGAACATAACGTATCTAAAAAGATCATTGTCACCTCTCATCATTTCCAAGTCCCATTGGCAGAAATGCATGCATATTTGCATATCTTTCGGCGTTAATGTTCGTGTCAGGGTGATATGATACACATGCCTTCAAAATCCTTAAAAAAGGTTGGTTACAGTATGCCAGTTTGTCTCTGAATCGTACGACTACTCATTTCGGGATCCAGTTGAACACAGGCGAGAACGGTAAGGGTACGAGTGTCATTTTCAATGCATTAGCGATGTGGACGGTGCATGTATCCATTTCGAACTCGTTGAGTGAAATTTGGAATAATGTTTTCACTTGGTTGTTGTCTGTTTGGAAAACCATCCGCATAGAATTGAGCAGCGTTAGCGTAATTTTTATGTCATTCACCTAAAATTAACATCATATCAACAATCTCTGTAGGAGGATAGTGAGCCATGTTTCGCTAAAGAATAATTTACTTTCGTCAGTTGATGTTTACGGTTCACAATCGGAAAGCGAAATGGCGTCTGATCGCATTGCACCGACCTTTGTAGTGAGCCATAGTTCGCAGTTTGGCCACGGTAGCGCCACAGTCGGGTGAGTAATGCAATTGTGAAGAGATCCCTAACAAGATTTTAGTACCATTCCGCCTCCCTCGGGTCATTCTAAATAAATCGGAGTTCTTCCCCAATTTTACTTTTTCTCGATTTCAGTGGCATCTGTCAATGGTTTAAGAAAATGTTTCCGACAAAACATGATTACTTTTTTATGGGGAATCCGAATCTGCAATAAAAAATGTGGGTTTCCGTTTAAGATTTAAAAGTTTGCCCCCACCCCACCTAAGGGGGCGGACGCTAGGGGTCACGTGTAGTATCATTTGATGTCCCCCTTTGAGCTTACGAAGTTGTCTTACCCACTATTTTTACCCGATGTATAGTTTTCGACATAATGTCATCCTAAACTTCAGATGGACCACCCTGTTACACATAAAACAGGAAAATGTTGTTAGAAAACCTCCAGAACGTCTTCATCGATTTACTTTAAAGTATATATATATATATATATATATATATATATATATATATATATATATATATATATATATATATATATATATTCTTTAAAGTAAATATATAAGCATATATGTACACGTACACAAAAAATATAAATTACATGCATCTGAACGTTAATTAAAGAATCTAGTAAATATTTAAAGTAAATCAGTGAAGAAATAATCTCGGAATTTCTTCACTGATTTACTTTAAATATTTGCTCGATTCTTTAATAAACGTTTAGACGCATGTAAGTTATATTTTTTTTGTATATGTACATATATGCATATGTATTGGAAATGTTGAAAGGAAAATCTCTAACAATTACTGATCAATTAAATTAAAACATTACACACTACTCTAATAAGAAGTTGGATAGAAACCAGCTAGATAAATTTTGAATGCATGTGGTATATAAACACGTACACCCATACATACACACAAACACACACACACGGTAAAATTTCGAGAAGTACTTGACCGATTTACTTCAGATTTCTACACTATATTGTAATATACATTTCGATAGAGATAGGCCGTATATTGTTCAATATAAATAGTACATGAATATTTACGTATATAATAGCATAGGAAAGAATTGTTGGCGAAAATATCGATAACTTCTTGACCGATTTACTTCACATTTTTACATAGTACTCTAATGGACATCCATGCGGACGTAGGCTATATTCTATTTTTAAACAACAGTGTAAGATTTTCTACTAAAATTGACAATGAGAAAGAAAATGCAGTGCAGTGTTTTGTAGTGAAAATGTGGGGTTTCATTTTCTTTCTCGCAGGCAGTATTAACTATGATAGCAGGGCATTTAAAAATTCCACATATTTTTTTCTTGCAAACATTCTTTCTTCTTATACGTAATTTTAAACAAAAACTGTATTTAGCAGAAAATGGTAAACTTGTGTTCATGGCATATCGGCTTATGAATGGAACGTTACTACAA
This sequence comes from Schistocerca cancellata, assembly GCF_023864275.1. Taxonomy (NCBI): domain Eukaryota; kingdom Metazoa; phylum Arthropoda; class Insecta; order Orthoptera; family Acrididae; genus Schistocerca; species Schistocerca cancellata. The sequence goes on along the minus strand of NC_064626.1, from coordinate 1,282,938,689 downwards.
AATCTTAATCGTCTGAAACTTTGTAATCCTACCCGCTCTCAGAATAAGACTACATCTACGTCTCCATCTGCGTGATTATTCTGCTATTCACAATAAAGAGCCTGGACGCGGATTTGAGCCGTCGTCCCGAATGCGAGTCTTGCGTGCTAACCACTACTCTACCTCGCTCGGTTCACAGCTCCAACAACAGGAGAGGTTTTTCTCATACCCTATATGCCAACGATAATCGATTTACCCATTCATTTGAAGCCATTGTAATTCCCCACTGAAGGTTTCATTGACAACAACTATAAACAAAGCTCAAGTCTAGGGAAAGCGGGAAAGACAAGGTGGAGAGAGAAAGGTTTGGGGGAAGGGAGGGGGGAACATATGCAAAGAGGGGACAGAAGGAGACGGACAGAGAGGTTGAGCAGACGTAGAAATGTAGAAAGAAGGAGGCGTAAATAGAGGGTGAGGGAGGTGATGGATAAATAGGGGGAGGAAAAGGAGTTTTGGACGTATATCCCAGTCCCATACATAATTAGAAATTGCTAAGCATTTCTGGGTTCGTTAGTAAGTTAAATGGACATGAATCAGGAAGAACTTCCAGGTTAGTTTTTACAGTTCTTCATAATATTAATCGTGGAACACACACAGGAAAAGAACGATCTGCGCAGTATGAAACAACACAGTATGAAACAATTTTCTAAATAAAATGTTCAAAATCCCCTCCATTAGTAAGGATACACGCATCAACCTGACATCACCTTGAGTCACTGACGTGCTGATACGAAGGGTCATACCAAAAGAAATGCACACTATTTTTTTTAAAATCCACCATTTATTCTACATGCTTGAACGTTTTACAGTGTGTAGATACATCCTTTAGGAACAATATTTTCATTTCTCCACATAATTTCCATCCCTTCCAGTTGCCTTACGCTATCTTGGAACCAGCGCTTCTATACCCGCACGGTAAAATTCTGGACCAATCTGTTGCAGCCACTGTTTGACAGCGTGCACAAGATCATCTTCAAACCTTGTTCCACGAAGATAGTCTTTCAGATTCCCAAAGAGATGAGAGTCACATGGAGCCAGGTCAGGACTGTAAGGCGGGTCTTTCTGTTCTGTCCATCCGAGTTTTGTGATCGCTTCCATGGTTTTTTGACTGACATGTGGCCGTGCATTGTCGTGCAACATATGTTTACACAGCTGTGTATTGTTTCACAGCTTTCCACAGTACGGGCACGTAGAATCTGTACATCTTGTACAGGGATATCGCACGCAAGAGCTTCCAAATGACCCCACAAATAAAATTCTGGTGGAAGGAACACGTCTGCCTCTGCTTACTCATCTGTCACGAAATCTTTTATTTGGAAGCCTACGAATTTTAACACTGAAATTAAGAAGAACTCCATTGTGCACGAAGTAAATGTTTTGAGCACTCTCTAAGGTACATGTTCTAGTAGAATGGGTAGTGTACTGTTTAAGAACACATCGTAAGTTTCTCCTTCGTGCCTCAGTGGATGAACATGAGGCCCTGACGAACAATGCCGACCAATTCGTTGACAGGAAGCCTTTCTTGACGGCATCCCGTAACGAACAGTAGATATGGACCCAAAATTGAACTTTTTGGACTCCCTTCGTGATTCTCCCTTGTTATTAAAATTTTTTCTCATGCCAGCATTGTTTGCAGTATTCAGCACAACGTTTTGCATCCTGCTTGTTAAGGATGATTTAAACTTGTTGCGTTACCGGTGATTAATGTAATTATGAAGAGAAGTATATATGACCTCTGATATGGAAATAAAGCCTTTCCGGAGCCACGTCCATATAACACACTTTCGTCCTCTACGTGCAAGGAATGTTTCCTGCAAGTTTGGCCATAACTTTTTGTTTCACCGTATAAATACTTTTCCATCTGCTACATTATAAGCTGCAAAAACTGTTTCGAAAATTTCAAGTCTTTGAGAAATGCTTAAAACACGAAAAAGAATTTTAGAAACACGCCATCAAACAACAAGGTGAAATAATTTATATAATAACTGGAGAGTGGACAGAGCATTACATACACGGCTGGAAAAAATTAGTACACTTGAAAGGCCGATGAGTGCATATGACACCTTGAGGATAGTAGATGTACTGAGACCGGTTTCAACGGAGTCCACCAACAGATAATGTAGTACCTAGCTACCATTCCGCCAACTGTCTCTGTCATTTAACAGGGAGCACTTATAGGCAGAAGACTCAGTGTGGGGCAAACGTGTGAAGTAAGCAGGCAACCAGGCCATAGAGACGCACTCGCGCTTCCAGCAATGAACTGAGCACATTTGAAAGGGGTCAAATTGCGACGTTACGAGTGGTGGGACGGTGTTTCCGGAGAACTGCCACACAATTTGGACGTGCTGCGTCGGCTGCGCAACAGTGCCGATATCAGTGGCTACCTGAACTAGATACTGCCTACAGGAAAATTAAAGAGACCTTTGGAGATAAGAGAGCCACTTGTATGAACATCAAGAGCTCAGATGGAAACCCAGTTCTAAGCAAAGAAGGGAAAGCAGAAAGGTGCAAGGAGTATATAGAGGGTCTATACAAGAGCGATGTACTTGAGGACAATATTATGGAAATGGAAGAGTATGTAGATGAAGATGAAATGGGAGATACGATACTGCGTGAAGAGTTTGACAGAGCACTGAAAGACCTGAGTCGAAACAGGGCCCCGGGAGTAGACAACATTCCAATAGAACTACTGACGGCATTGGGAGAGCCAGTCCTGACAAAACTCTACCATCTGGTGAGCAAGATGTATGAAACAGGCGAAATACCCTCAGACTTCAAGAAGAATATAATAATTCCAATCCCAAAGAAAGCAGGTGTTGACAGATGTGAAAATTACCGAACAATCAGTTTAATAAGCCACAGCTGCAAAATACTAACACGAATTCTTTACAGACGAATGGAAAAACTAGTGGAAGCCGACCTCGGGGAAGATCAGTTTGGATTCCGTAGAAACACTGGACACGTGAGGCAACGAGGTCACTAGAGTGGGAGCACAAGCTCGGATTAGGGAAGGATGTGGAAGGAAATGGGCCACTTCCTTTCATAAGGGACCATTCCGGAATTTGCCTGAAGCGATTTAGGGCAATCACGGAAAACGTAAATCAGAATGGTCGGAGGCTGGTTAGAACCATCGTCCTCCCGAAGAACCCAGCGTGCTAACCATTCTCCAACCTCGTTCGTGGATCACCAGCTTACGACTTATCTTAGAAGAAAGATTAAGGAAAGGCAAACCTAGGTTTCTAGCATTTGTAGACTTAGAGAAAGCTTTGGCAATGTTGACTGGAATACTCTCTTTAACAAATTCTAATGGTGGCAGGGGTAAAATACAGGGAGCGAAAGGCTATTTACAATTTGTACAGAAATCAGATGGCAGTTATAAGAGTTGAGGGACATGAAAGGGAAGCAGTGGTTGTGAAGGGAGTAGGACAGGGTTGTAGCCTCTCCCCGATGTTATTCAATCTGTATATTGAGCAAGCAGTAAAGGAAACAAAAGAAAAATTCGGAGTAGGTATTAAAATCCATGGAGAAGAAATAAAAACTTTGAGGTTCGCCGATGACATTGTAATTCTGTCAGAGACAGCAAAGGACTTGGAAGAGCAGTTCAATGGAATTGACAGTGTCTTGAAAGGAGGATATAAGATGAACATCAACGAAAGCAAAACGAGGATAATGGAATGTAGTCGAATTAAGTCTGGTGATGCTGAGGGAATTAGATTAGGAAATGAGACACTTAAAGTAGTAAAGGTGTTTTGCTATTTGGGGAGCAAAATAACTGATAATGGTCGAAGTAGAGAGGATATAAAATATAGACTGGCAATGGCAAGGAAAGCGTTTCTGAAGAAGAGAAATTTGTTAACATCGAGTATAGATTTAAGTGCCAGGAAGTCGTTTCTGAAAGTATTTGTATGGAGTGTAGCCATGTATGGAAGTGAAACATGGACGATAAATAGTTTGGACAAGAAGAGAATAGAAGCTTTCGAAATGTTGTGCTACAGAAGAACGCTGAAGATTAGATGGGTAGATCACATAACTAATGAGGAAGTATTGAATAAGATTGGGGAGAAGAGAAGTTTGTGGCACAACTTGCCCACAAGAAGGGATCGGTTGGTAGGACATGTTCTGAGGCACCAAGGGATCATCAATTTAGTATTGGAGGGCAGCGTGGAGGGTAAAAATCGTAGAGGGAGACCAAGAGATGAATACATTAAGCAGATTCAGAAGGATGCAGGTACTGGGAGATGAAGAAGCTTGCACAGGACAGAGTAGCATGGAGAGCTGCATCAAACCAGTCTCAGGACTGAAGACCACAACAACAACAACGTGAACTTTTCAGCACCCGTAGACGAGGTCCTGGACGTCCACGCAGTACGAAGGGCAGCAGTGGCAGATGCTTCAAGTAGCACAGCATAGTTAAGAAGGCTGGTGAGCCACGGAACGAGGTTGCAGAGTGGTTAGAACGCTGGGTTCTTCGGGAGGACGACGGTTCTAAGCAGCCTCCGACCATTCTGATTTACGTTTTCCGTGATTGCCCTAAATCGCTTCAGGCAAATGCCGGAATGGTTCCTTTTGAAAGGAAGTGGCCCATTTCCTTCCACATCCTTCCCTAATCCGAGCTTGTGCTCCCACTCTAGTGACCTCGTTGTCGACCGGACATTGAACGCTAACCTCTTCATCTCCCGCTAGAGAGTCCACACGTTTCAGTAGTAACTTTTGCTAACCCGTTGTTAGGAGTGGGACTAAGGACACGCAAACCTCTAGCTTTTCTTCCGCTCACTTCACAACACCGACGTATACTGCTCGACTGGTGGCGAGAGGGCATCACTTGGAAAATGGATTGTCACGCCGTGGTTGTCAGCAATGAAAACCGATTCTGCCTGAACATTTGTAATGTTCGCCTGCGTGTTCGACGTAGATGTGAGCGCTGTCTCAAACAGTGTATTCGCCCACGCACACTGGCCCCATCTCACGCCTTATGGCCTGGGGTGCGTCAGACTACAACTCTCGTTCACCTATGACGCTTCTGGAGGGGATGCTAACCAGCGCTCTGTACGTGCAGAACGTTGTTAGACCCTGCCTTTCGCCGGTCGTGCAACAGGAAGGTGCTGTGGTGTTTCAACACGATAATTCTCAAACTTAAGCTTCCAGCGAAACTCATCCTGCTCTGCAAGAAATGCGCCAACTTTCCTGACCAGCACGATCTCCAGACTGGTGTCAAATCGAGGATTACGGGACGAGAAAAGACTCGTGTGATTCGTCAACCAACAACTCACACAGAACTACGTGAACAGGTTAAGCAAGCCTGGCAGTACGTATGCCGCCCGTGGAGGATATACCACGTAATGAGTGTTTCCAGTATGAATAGATACCTGGTACCTAAGAACCGCTTTCTAGGCGCGCAGTCCGGAACCGCGCGACTGCTACGGTCGCACGTTCGAATCCTGCCTCGGGCATGGATGTGTGTGATGTCCTTAGATTAGTTAGGTTTAAGTAGTTCTAAGTTCTAGGGGACTGATGACCACAGATGTTAAGACCCATAGTGCTCAGAGCCATTTGAACCATTTGGACCAAGAACCGCTTGTGCTAGTAGTCTGTAAATGTAATCATTTCATGTACTCCATGTGTACTGTTGCACCAATACATCTTGAGTGCACTGGAAACCTCAAAAAGGTGTACTAATCTTCTATTTCCCTCAACGTATGTGTCAGTACAATTACATAATGACAAGGATAGAAAAAGGACTTTAATCAAAAATGTATTTACTTTTAGGTACTATTCAGCAGTTTTCCTGATAATGTGTTCTGTAATTACATATTTCAATTTCCAGATTTTTAAAATACACTCATACTCATAAATTAAGAACAGTGCTGATGATGAAAGAACGCTCTGGCGGGCGGGTTGCGGGTTTAAATCACCTCGGGGTATGACTATGCGGGGCATTTCACCTGTGGTTGTCGCACGGTGGCGCTGGCAGCAGTCCATATACGCAGAGGTGTGTTGGCACATGTCAGAGTGTAACCTCCCCCACACTTATCAACCTAAATGACAGTAAAAAATTAAACCTCGTGCACCTAATGGAAATTTGAGAAAAGCAATCGTCACCGAAGTTAATTTCTCGGTAAAGAGGGAGGAAAGGGTTACATCTAAATGAAAGGAAAAATGCAAATGAAATTGGTGCAAATTAATTCGGAGAAAAGGGTAAATTTAATGAAGAAAGTAAATGGGCGGTCTTTACGTTAACAATTAATTGGCGTTAATTAGATATTTGAGATTTGGGGAAAATTACGGTCGCCAGTCCTATGGACAACTACTGTCATAACTGACGATGAAAAGATTCACGCACATATAATTAGCACTAATAGCGTGCCAACTGAAGGTTGACACGTGTTGTGTGAAAACTGAATGTTTGTCAGAAGTAATAAATTTCAATACACTCTGACTTAATTTAGCAAAAGAATTAATAAAACTGGAAAATTGAAAGTTATTTTAGCGACTGAAATTAATAGTGAACTTTGTTTCTGAAGCACTACGAAATTAAATAAAATAAAGTTAGTCTTGGACTACCTCAACAAACATTTCAAAAGCTACTTGAACCTACGCAACTTAGAAATAAGAGATTTAACTTTGAACTTGAATTAAATGATTCTGAACAATTAACAATAGTAAAATTTAGTACGTACCAAGCTGAGCTGCAGTCACAGGTAAGCTAAAATATGCTAACAAAACTCGCACTCATAATTTCTGCTCGTGTAATCTAAATATTGTAGCCAGCTATGAATACTTTAACTGAACTTTGAAATTAAAGCAGTGAAATGCTATGATATTACTTTAATGCTGGCGTATGAATTTCAACGACACTCGGGTTCATTCCAGAAAAGGAAGCGACCCTGCTTGGTAATGCAATTGGGACAATGAGCAACAAAGGTTCATGCTGAGTTGCTGTATTTTTGTGATGCAACAGTTTCAAAAGCTGAGGTCTGCCATACAGTTCTAAAACTTTACGTGCTTCCCGTCTTCCTCGTCGGTTGACTGAAGGTTTGAAGCCGTCGATCGAGGAGGTGGCGACAATCGCTCATTGTCGGCCGTCGCTGTTGCAGAAGCTGGATGTTGGCGCGCCTTCTTCTCGACACGGTCACCAGGCGAAACGGGCTCTTGATGTGCGCCAGCTAATGCTTCCCGTCCGCGACACAGTGTCAGAAACTATCATAGCAAGTCGAGCGCAATTACATGCTGCCAAACCCCGAAAGCGCGGCAACTCGCGGGAGCGTCACACAACACACCTGCTCCACCGCCCACCTCCAGCCAGACTCTCTCTGCCCGCGCTCCACGCAGCAGAGTTAACACTACCAAAGATCCTAAAAACTTTGACTCTCCACACGACCTATCGATGTAATCGTTCGATAGCATAGTTTTCCCAATTATACAAATAGTAAAACAATTACAATATATAAAGACAGAGAAATGTCATATCTTCAGGTAACAAATAAAGGAAAAAATTATAGTACAATAGATGGAAATAGGAGGATATGCATTTCCGGCGTTACAAGAGTACGGTGCAGCGAGTAAGTGTGCAGGCGTTTTCAAACGTCCTAATGGCGACTGTGTGTTGCAAATGGCTGAAAGAACACATATTGATGATGCTATGAGGGGTAGAACACCAGGGCGACTGGAGGCTGGTCAAACATAGCAGGTCATAAGACGGGCCCTCCGTATACCACAAAGTGTGATCTCACGATTATGGCAACGATTCCAGCAGACAGGAAACGTGTCCGGGCGCTACAGTACGGGACTTCTACATTGTACAACACGACAAGAAGACGGATATCTCGTCATCAGTGCCCGCAGACGGCCACGGAGTACTGCAGGTAGCCTTGCTCGGGACCTTACCGTAGCCACTGGAACAAAAAAATGGTTCAAATGGCTCTGAGCACTATGGGACTTAAGTTCTGAGGTCATCAGTCCCCTAGAACTTAGAACTAATTAAACCTAACTAACCTAAGGACATGACACACATCCATGCCCGAGGCAGGATTCGAACCTGCGACCGTAGCGGTCGCGCGGTTCCAGACTGTAGCGCCTAGAACCGCTCGGCCACCCCGGTTGGCAAGCGACTGGAACAGTTGTCTCCAGACACACAGTCTACAGACGACTGAACAGACATGGTTTGTTCGCCCAAAGACTTGCAAGGTGAATTCCGCCTACCCCTGGTCACAAAAGAGCCCGTAAAGCCTGGTGTCAAGAACACAATACATGGTCATTGGAACAGTGGTCCAGGTTATGTTCACGGACGAGTCCAGGTATAATCTGTACAGTGGTTCTCGCTGGGTTTTCATCTGGCGTGAACCAGGAACCAGATACCAAACCCCTTAATGTCTTTGAAAGCGGCCTGTATGGAGGTCGTGGTTTGATGATGTGGCGTGGGATTATGATTGGTGCACGTACACCCCTGCATGTCTTTGACAGAGGAACTGTAACAGGCCAGATACATCGGGACGTCATTTTGCACCAATATGTACGCCTTTTCAGGGCTGCAGTGGGACCCACCTTCCTCCTGATGGATGATAGCGCACGGCCCCACCTAGCTGCCATCGTGGAGGAGTACCTTGAAACAGAAGATATCAGGCGAATGGAGTGGCCTGCCTGCTCTGCAGACCTAAACCCCACTGAGCATGTCTGGGATGCTCTCGGTCGACGTATCGCTGCACGTCTGCAAACCCCTAAGACAATTCAGGAGCTCCGACAGGCACTGGTGCAAGAATGGGATGCTATGCTCGACCACCTGATCCAGAGTATGCCAACCCGTTGTGTGGCCTGTGTACGTGTGCATGATGATCATATCCCATTTTGACGTCGGGCTTTATTCGCTTTTTGTAGCACATGTGTTTCGGGACGGTTTTCTCAACATATCCCCAATACTGTGGACTTAGAGATCACTGTCGTGTGTGTTCCCTATGTGCCTATGCTATCAGCGCCAGTTTTGTGTAGTGCCACTTTGTGTGGCACCAAATTTTGCAATTATCCTTAATTTATGAACATGAGTGTAGCAATCAGAAAGGAAAAAGAACCTTTGGCTGTTTTAACTGCGTGAAGAGTTTGACAGAGCACTGAAAGACCTGAGTCGAAACAAGGCCCCCGGAGTAGACAACATTCCATTGGAACTGCTGACGGCCTTGGGAGAGCCAGTCCTGACAAAACACTACCATCTGGTGAGCAAGATGTATGAAACAGGCGAAATACCCTCAGACTTCAAGAAGAATATAATAATTCCAATCCCAAAGAAAGCAGGTGTGGACAGATGTGAAAATTACCGAACAATCAGTTTAATAAGCCACAGCTGCAAAATACTAACACGAATTCTTTACAGACGAATGGAAAAACCAGTAGAAGCCGATGTCGGGGAAGATCAGTTTGGATTCCGTAGAAATACTGGAACGCGTGAGGCAATACTGACCTTACGACTTATCGTAGAAGAAAGATTAAGGAAAGGCAAACCTAGGTTTCTAGCATTTGTAGACTTAGAGAAAGCTTTTGACAATGTTGACTAGAATACTCTCTTTAACAAATTCTAATGGTGGCAGGGGTAAAATACAGGGAGCGAAAGGCTATTTGCAATTTGTACAGAAACCAGATGGCAGTTATAAGAGTCGAGGGACATGAAAGGGAAGCAGTGGTTGGGAAGGGAGTAAGACAGGGTTGTAGCCTCTCCCGGATATTATTCAATCTGTATATTGAGCAAGGAGTAAAGGAAACAAAAGAAAAATTCGGAGTAGGTATTAAAATCCATGGAGAAGAAATAAAAACTTTGAGGTTCTCCGATGACATTGTAATTCTGTCAGAGATAGCAAAGGACTTGAAAGAGCAGTTGAATGGAATGAAAGGAGGATATAAGATGAACATCAACAAAAGCAAAACGAGGATAATGGAATGTAGTCGGATTAAGTCGGGTGATGCTTAGGGAATTTGATTAGCAAATGAGACACTTAAAGTAGTAAAGGAGTTTTGCTATTTGAGGAGCAAAATAACTGATGATGGTCGAAGTAGAGAGGATATAAAATGTAGACTGGCAATGACAAGGAAAGCGTTTCTGAAGAAGAGAAATTTGTTAACATCGAGTATATATTTAAGTGTCAGGAAGTCATTTCTGAAAGTATTTGTATGGAGTGTAGCCATGTATGGAAGTGAAACATGGACGATAAATAGTTTGGACAAGAAGTGAATAGAAGCTTTCGAAATGTTGTGCTACAGAAGAATGCTGAAGATTAGATGGGTAGATCACATAACTAATGAGGAGGTATTGAATAGAATTGGGCAGAAGAGGAGTTTGTGGCACAACTTGACTAGAAGAAGGGATTGGTTGGTAGGACATGTTCTGAGGCATCAAGGGATCACCAATTTAGTACTGAAGGGCAGGGTGGAGGGTAAAAATCGTAGAGGTAGACCAAGAGATGAATACACTAAGCAGATTCAGAAGGACGTAAGCTGCAGTAGGTACTGGTAGATGAAGAAGCTTGCACAGGATAGAGTAGCATGGAGAGCTGCATCAAACCAGTCTGAGGACTGAAGACCACAACAACAACAACAACATTGATGTCGGGGTATATGCGCAGGAAACAGTGGAGTTTTGTAGCACATGTGTTTCGGGACGGTTTCCTCAACTTATCACCAATACTGTGGTCTTACAGATCCGTGTCGTGTGTGTTCCCTATGTACCTATGCTATTAACGCCACTTTTGTGTAGTGCCATGTTGTGTGGCACCACATTCTGCAATTATCCTTAATTTATGAGCATGAGTGTGGTAACCGGAAAGGAAAAAGAACCATTGCCTCTTTTAACGCTTCTATTTGTCTTTTTGAGGATTTCGGAAACCGACTGTCTCTATTTCTTGTAAACAGGTTTTGAAAACATAGATGGGGAAATTGAAGCCAATAGTATCTACTCAGTTTGTTAACAGAGGTAAATGTAGATATCTCAACTATCGGTACTTTTGTTTCGATGTTTCTATAACATACGTCTCTTACTGGCTATTTTTCGTTCGATACCGCGTCTCTAGAAAAACAGGGGAAGTGATAGTGGTAAAAAAGTTCCGTCCGCCAAATAACATAAAGAGGCCTCCGGACTGTGGGTGTGGGTGTAGTGGTAGATGCTGGGACTGCAGTGAGGTGTACGCGGCGACGCCCCCGCGCCTCCCTGCCTCCCCCCTCGCAGTACCTCGCAGTCCCCGTGACGCAGCCCTGCTAGATTGCATCACTGAGCTCTGCGGCGCTAGCCGGCCAGCGCGGACACGCTCCGACGCCTCCAGATTGCCGCTCCGAGCCCCGCCCTTCCCTCGAGTTCTTGTACCAGCCAGCCTCCGGGCGGGGGCGTCTTTTTGCGACGCCCCTGACCACCGCTCGCCCCCGCTCGGTTTACAGACCTGCACACTTCTGCGGGCTCCGCACTCTAGCCACTGTCCCGCCACGTCGCAAACTTGTGGACACTTCAGCTGTCCAGAAAGCACGTCTGTCGAACATCATAAACCAGAGGGAATAAAAATATCTGTCGGGGGAACTTGTAGGAACTGCTGACCTGCTTTTCAACAAGTGGTCCATCAAAACTGAACCACTTGTCATACCGTGTTATCATATTTTGTATGCACATTTTAAGTACGTACTTCACGCGTTGATTAGCCCTGGTATTCCGTGGCAGGATACCGTATACACAATTCATTTTCTTTTAAATATTTTTAGGAGATAGCAGCAATTCGTTATTTGAGATTACACCTTACCTTTGGGAGACAGAGACCTAGCTAGTACAAACCTCCACATATTTGAAGCGTCGTGTTTTTCACTAGCAGCATTGTTGGGACGCGACGTACCTATTGTAAATATTTTTTAGTGTTTACAGTTTTTTATTCTAATATAAAACTATGCTAGCGTTCCAATAATCATAATATTAACAATAATATCTCCCTTTGTGTGCCTTTAACGGGCTGCTCATCTGATGTCACCGCGCGGGATTAACCGAGCGGTCTAGGGCGCTGCAGTCGTGCACTGTGCGGCTGGTCCAGTCGGAGGTTCGAGTCCTCCCTCGGGCATGGATGTGTGTGTTTGTCCTTAGGATAATTTAGGTTAAGTAGTGTGTAAGCTTATGGACTGATGACCTTAGCAGTTAACTCCCATAAGATTTCACACACATTTGAACAACTAAATCTTGGCAAAAAACCAGTGAGTCCCTGGATCGAAGCAACAGCAATGAAACCTGCGACTTCCATGAAAATGTTATGAGACGGAGCGGCCTATTGATTCACTTTAATAACTCTCAGATGTCTTGATAACAATTTGTATTGTTTCCAAAATCTGCTCGTGCGTTTCGACATACTGTCATTTTCAAAGGCTGTAAAATACAATACCAAACAAAAATAGTGTCAAAAGATCTGAAAACATGTTTCATTTTTCGCAGTCACTATATTTAGTCCCCTCATAGTTGTCACGCCTGGCTCCAATCGAGTGTCGTAATATTTTTCCTTAATGTAGTGCTAGTTTGTAGACCCAAATCGACATTATGCCTACTGAATCCTGTTACTATATGATCAGTGAATGTTCCTTTAAATCTCATACTCATCATTTTTTGTTGCTGTTTTGGCTGTTGGGCGCTTCTGCTATTTGTAAGGTTACTGTATGGAGATCTTTCTTTACTATTATAACCATTCCACTTTGCTATCTGTTCCAAAATATTCACTTCTTTTTCACTGTCATTCTCATTTAAGGTAAGCTTTTGGGAAGCATGAGTCCGCTGGCCTAATGGCGTCTGTAAACGTTGGCTTCCTAAAAATGCCAAATGTCAGCATCTCAGTGGACGTATTTACAGATAAAGTAAGAAAATTTATAGCTTGTCCAACTTCGTGTTCTGCTGTAAATTATATGTTCGGATGCTTATTACTAAATTTAAAAGCTACTTCTTTGATCGTTTGACTTTTACCTTGTGAAGGTGTCATTCTCATAACTACTATTAGTGAGACTGTTACTCCACAGTTCTAGATATCTGGTAATGGCATTATTTTCCAAGTAATCCATAAAAATCCCTGCTACTGTGCTCGATAAACTGTTCCTCGTAGCTAGACCTACTAGTTGATGATTAAGATCAAAGGAGAAATACTTGAAAGATAAAGCGGACTCGAATATAGTGACCAGCTCTATAATCTTACGTTGGCAATTTTCCTTATGTTTTAATAAAGTACGGTTGATAATGTCAGTGATTTCAGGAATTGGTATATTTTATACACGCTATTCACCCGTGGTCTACGGGTCGCGTCTTTGATTTACAGTCAAAATGTTTTCGGTCCAGGGTTCGAATCCCGCCGCTGCTTAAATTTTGATTAATAATCAGCATTGGTGGCCGAAGACTTCCGGCATAAGAATTCACCCTCATTCTGCCAACGGCCTTGCGAAAGAGGGCGGAGGAGCGGACAGAGGTTCAGGGCACTCTCTTGACCTAGGTGTGGGAAACTGCCCCTAAAGGCGGAAGAACCAGCAATGTTCAACGGCATGAGACTGCAGAAGGCAATGGAAACCACTTCATCAAAGACACGTAACGTGTATCCACAGGACATGTGGCCTTTAATGGAATAAGTGTCATGATGATCTCTCCATTGGCAAAAAGATTCCGGAATAGTCTCCCATTGAGATCTCCGGGAGGGGACTGCCAAGGGAGAGGTCACCATGAGAAAAAGGTTGAATAATCAGTGAAAGGATAACGTTGTACGAGTCGGTGCATGGAATCTCAGAAACTTGAACGTGGTAGGGAAACTAGAATATCTGAAAAGGGAAATGAAAAGGATTAATCTAGATAAAGTAGGGGTCAGTGAAGTGAAATGGAAAGAAGACAAGGATTGCTGGTCAGACGCGTATAGGGTAATATCAACAGCGGCAGAAAATAATATAAGAGGAGTATGATTAGTTATGAAGAGGAAGGTAGGGCAGAGAGTCTGTTACTGTGAACAGTTCAGTGACCGGGTCGTTCTTATCAGAATCGACAGCAGACCAACACCGACAACTAGAGTTCAGGTATACATGACGACGTCGCATGCTGAGGATGAAGAGATAGAGAAAGTGTATGAGGAAACTGAAAGGGTAATACACTATATAAAGGAGGATGAAAATCTAATAGTCATGGGAGACGGGAAAGCAGTTGTAGGGGAGGGATTAGAAGAAAATGTTACAGGAGAATATGGGCTTGGGACAAGGAATCAGAAAGGAGAAAGACTTATTGCGTTCTGTAGCAAGTTTCAGCTAGTAACAGCAAATAGTCTGTTCAATAATCACAATAGGAGGAGGTATACATGGAAAAGGCCTGGAGATATGGGAAGATTTCAGTTAGATTACATCATGGTCAGACAGAGATTCCGAAATCAGATACTGGATTGTAAGGTGTACTCAGATCGCAACATAGTAGTAATGAAGAGTAGGCTAAAGCTTGAGCGATTAGTCAGGAAGAATCAATACGCAAAGAAGTGGAATACAGAAGTACTTAAGAATGAAGAGATACGCTTGAAGTTCTCTTAGGCTGTAGATACAGCAATAAGGAATAGCTCAGTAGGCAGTACAGTTAAAGAGGAATGGACATCTCTAAAAACTGCCACCACAGAAGTTTGGAAAAAAAACATAGGTACAAAGAAGGTAACTGCGAAGGAACCATGGGTAACAGAAAAAATACTTCAGCTGATTGATGAAAGAAGAAAGTCCGAAAATGTTCCTGGAAACTCAGGCATACAGAAATACAAGTCGCTGGGGAATGAAATATATAGGAAGTGCCGGGAAGCTAAGACGAAATGGCTGCAGGAAAAATATGAAGACATCGAAAAGAAACAATTGTTGGAAGGACAGACTCAGCATACAGGAACGTCAAAACAACCTTCGGTGACATTAAAAACAAGGATGGTAACATTAAGAGTGCAACTGGAATTTCGCTGTAAAATGCAGAGGAGAGAACGGATAAGTGGAAAGAATACATTCAAAGCCTCTGTGAGGGGGAAGATTTGTCTGATGTGATAGAAGAAGAAACAGGGGTCGATTTAGAAGAGATAGGGGATCCAGTACGAGAATCAGAATTTAAAACAGTTTTGGAGGACCTAAGGTCAAATAAGGAAGAAGGGAAAGATAAAATTCCATCCGAATTTCTAAAATCGGTTGGGAAAGTGGAAACAAAACAACTATTCACATTGGACTGTAGAATGTATGAATCTAGAGAAATGAAAAATAACATCCACACAATTCCGAAGACTGCAAGAGCTGACAAGTACGAGAATTATCACACAGTCAGCTTAACAGCTCATGCAATCACGTTGCTTACAAGAATAATATACAAAAGAATGGAAAAGAAATGGATGTGCTAGATAACGATCAGTTTGGCTTTAGGAAAAGTAAAGACACGAGAGAGACAGTTATGACGTTGCGGTTAATAATGGAAGCAAGACTGAAGAAAAATCAAGACACGTTCATGGGATATGTCGACCTGGTAAAAGGGTTCGCAATGTAAAATGGTGCAAGATGTACGAAATTCTCAGAAACGTAGGGGTAATCTATAGAAAGAAACGGGTCATATACAATATGTACATCAGCCGAGAGGGAATAATAAGAGTGGATGACCAAGAACGAAGTGCTCGTATTAAAAAGAGTGTAAGACAAGGATGTAGCCTTACACCCCTACTCTTCAATCTGTACCTCGAGGAAGCAGTCATGGAAATAAAAGAAAGTTTCAGGAGTGGAATTAAAATTCAAGGTGAAAGTGTATCAATGGTACGATTCGCTGATGACATTGCTATCCTGAGAGAAAGTGAAGAAGAATTTCATGACCTTCTGAACAGAATGAAGTCTAATGAGTATACAGTATGGCTTGAGGACAAATCGAAGAAAGACGATGGTAATGAGAAGTAGTAGAACTGTGAAAAGCGAAAAAAAAAGATATAGGTTAACATCTAAGGAGGTCAGGTAATCATTGTCTGGTAGGACCATATCTTTTGCCTTTTGATTAAAATGGTACGCGGTCCACAAGGAAAAACACCTCTCAAAAGTGTAAGATTCTCGAAGTCCTTTAATGAGATCCACACTTAACTTTAACGTGGATGCAGCATGACTGTTCACAATTTGTGACTGAAGTTACTTTGTTCCTCTATCCCTATGTATCTCTGCAGGATATAGAAATAACTCTTTTCAGGACTGCAGTTTTTTTATCCACCAAGTTACATCCAATACTGGTTATACCACTACTCATAAAAAACTCCATAGCTTTGTTAAAATAATTGAAATCGTTAATTATCACAAACAAATTGCCCTTCTCATCCTTTGTCACTGTAAGTTTGTTATTATACAAATTTTTACTCAATTGCCTTCTGATTTTAATAGCACTGGGGATTTTCGCATGTCTTGTTTGACTTTTCCTATTGCCCTCTTTAGATTAACGACGATGTCTGCTTGTTGACTTCTACTTAATTTGCTACATCGCAAATTGTTTTCACTTCTTCGGTAGTTCTTTTAATTACATTACTGTCAGTTCCAGGAGGTATGTTGAACTTCAGTCCTTTATGCAACAAATTTAGTTCCTTACTGTTTAAATAGTCACCCATGGTGTAGGGATAGCGTCATTGATAAGTAATCTGAACGTTCTCGGTCCCGTGTTCTATCCCCGCCACCGTTTGAATGTTGTATAAAAAATCATCAGCAATAGCGGGCGAAGAGTTCCGGCGTAAATAGACATCTTCGTTGCGCCAACGGCGTTGTCAATGAGATTGGAGGAGCGGACAGAAGTTCAGGTCATTCTCTTGCCCTAGGGATTGACAACTGCCTCTAAATTACCCCTAAAAGGCGGAGAATCAGCAGTTATCAACGACATGAGGATGCAGAAGGCAATGGAAACTAATGACATATAAAGTGAGTCCACAGGACTTGTGGTCTGCAACTGAAGAAGCGTCATGATGATCTTTCCAAAGTCAAAATATTCCGTACTAGTGCCCCATTCGGATCTTCGGGAGGGAACTTCCAATAAGGAGGTGACCGTGAGAAGGACACTGAAAGAATGACAGTCGGGGTGTGGACTGTCTAAAGTTTTAAAGTGGTAGTGAAGCTACAAAATCTGAAAAGGGAGACGCTATGCCTCAATCTAGATGCAGTGGGCGTCGGTGAAGTGAACTAGAGAAAAGACAAGGTCAGAAGAGTAAAGAGCAATATCAACAGCAACAGAAAAATGGTATAACTGCAGTAGGATTCGTTATGAATTGGAAGGTACCACAGAGAATGAACTATAGGGAACATTTCAGTGATAGCGTTGTTCTCGTTAGAATCTACAGCAAACCAACAACAACAGTTGTATACATTCCGGCGTCGGAAGCATAAGATGAAAAGATAAAGTAGTATATGAAAATACTGATTGGGTAAACACCACGTAAGGAAGAGGGAAATATAATAGTCACGGAGAGTTGAAATGCGGTTGTAGGGGAAGCAGCAGAAGAAAGGGTTACTGGAGATTAAGCATTTGGTGGTAGGAATGAGAATAATTGATTTCTGCAATAAATTTCAGATATTCTGTTCAAGAATTACAAGAGGAGGAGGTATACTTGGAAAACGCTGGGAGATAGAGATACTGGATTATAAGGAGCACCAGGAGCAGATACAGACTCAGATCACAATCCAGTAATGATGGAGAATAAGCTGAAGTTCACGAGACTAGTCAGACGGAGGCCGTGGGCAAAGAAGTGGGATACGGAAGTACTTAGAAGTGAGGAGATACGTTTCAAGTTCTGTGTGGCTTTAGATAATGCAATAAGGAATAACTCAATAGGCAGGAGGAATGGACATCTCTAAAAAGTGCTACCACAGAATTTGGAGAGCAGGTAACTGCGAAGAAATCATGCGTAACAGAAGAAATACCTCAGTGAACAACGATATAACGAAGTACAAAAATGTTGACAGAATTTCAGGAATACAAAAACACAAGGCTCTCAGGAATGAGACACATAGGAAGTGCAAGGAACCAAAGGCGAAATGGCTCCATGAAGAATATGAAGAAATCGAAGAAGAAATAATTGCTGGAAGCACTGACTCAGCATATACACTCCTGGAAATGGAAAAAAGAACACATTGACACCGGTGTGTCAGACCCACCATACTTGCTCCGGACACTGCGAGAGGGCTGTACAAGCAATGATCACACGCACGGCACAGCGGACACACCAGGAACCGCGGTGTTGGCCGTCGAATGGCGCTAGCTGCGCAGCATTTGTGCACCGCCGCCGTCAGTGTCAGCCAGTTTGCCGTGGCATACGGAGCTCCATCGCAGTCTTTAACACTGGTAGCATGCCGCGACAGCGTGGACGTGAACCGTATGTGCAGTTGACGGACTTTGAGCGAGGGCGTATAGTGGGCATGCGGGAGGCCGGGTGGACGTACCGCCGAATTGCTCAACACGTAGGGCGTGGGGTCTCCACAGTACATCGATGTTGTCGCCAGTGGTCGGCGGAAGGTGCACGTGCCCGTCGACCTGAGACCGGACCGCAGCGACGCACGGATGCACGCCAAGACCGTAGGATCCTACGCAGTGCCGTAGGGGACCGCACCGCCACTTGCCAGCAAATTAGGGACACTGTTGCTCCTGGGGTATCGGCGAGGACCATTCGCAACCGTCTCCATGAAGCTGGGCTACGGTCCCGCACACCGTTAGGCCGTCTTCCGCTCACGCCCCAACATCGTGCAGCCCGCCTCCAGTGGTGTCGCGACAGGCGTGAATGGAGGGACGAATGGAGACGTGTCGTCTTCAGCGATGAGAGTCGCTTCTGCCTTGGTGCCAATGATGGTCGTATGCGTGTTTGGCGCCGTGCAGGTGAGCGCCACAATCAGGACTGCATACGACCGAGGCACACAGGGCCAACACCCGGCATCATGGTGTGGGGAGCGATCTCCTACACTGGCCGGACACCACTGGTGATCGTCTAGGGGACACTGAATAGTGCACGGTACATCCAAACCGTCATCGAACCCATCGTTCTACCATTCCTAGACCGGCAAGGGAACTTGCTGTTCCAACAGGACAATGCACGTCCGCATGTATCCCGTGCCACCCAACGTGCTCTAGAAGGTGTAAGTCAACTACCCTGGCCAGCAAGATCTCCGGATCTGTCCCCCATTGAGCATGTTTGAGACTGGATGAAGCGTCGTATCACGCGGTCTGCACGTCCAGCACGAACGCTGGTCCAACTGAGGCGCCAGGTGGAAATGGCATGGCAAGCCGTTCCACAGGACTACATCCAGCATCTCTACGATCGTCTCCATGGGAGAATAGCAGCCTGCATTGCTGCGAAAGGTGGATATACACTGTACTAGTGCCGACATTGTGCATGCTCTGTTGCCTGTGTCTATGTGCCTGTGGTTCTGTCAGTGTGATCATGTGATGTATCTGACCCCAGGAATGTGTCAATAAAGTTTCCCCTTCCTGGGACGATGAATTCACGGTGTTCTTATTTCAATTTCCAGGAGTGTATAAAAGCTAGCCTCCGGTGACAATGAAAGCAAGTATGGTAATACTAAGAATGGAGTGGGAATTCTAGTGTAAGTGACGCATATGTGGAAACAGAACATTGAAGGCCTCCATGAGGGGAAAAACTTGTCTGATGACGTTATAGAAGAAGAAACAGGGGTCGATAGAGAAGAGATATTGAATTCAGCATCAAAATCAGAGTTTAAAAGAGGTTTGGAAGACTTAACATCTAATAAGGCAGAAGGAACAGCAACGTTCCATCGGAATGTCTAAAAATATTGGGTAATGTGGCAACAAAACTGCTATTCACGTTGATTAGTTGAAGGTGTGAGACTGACGATATAACATCAGAGTTTCGGAAAAAACATAGTCCACACAATTCCGAAGACAGCAAGAGCCGACAAGTGCCATGATTATCGTACAATCAGTTTAACAACTCATATATCCAAGATGCTGACAAGAATAATTTACAGAAGAATGCAGAAGAAAACTGGGGATGTGTTAGATAACGATCACCTAGGTTTTAGGAAAGGTAAAGACACCAGAGAGGCAGTTCTGATGTTGCATCGAGTGTTACGTGGCTTTATGCTTAATTGATGATGATGAGTCCCATACTTCTTTACAGAGCGTAGGGGAGCGACGCGGGAGACCTGCGTCGCCTTACTAGGCAAGGTCCCAGTGGAGGTGGTTTGCCATTGCCTTCCTCCAACCATAATGGGAATGAATGATGATGATGAAAACGACACAACAACACCCAGTCATCTCGAGGCAGGAAAAATCCCTGGCCCCGCCGGGAATCGAATCCGGGGACCCCGTGCTCGGGAAGCGAGAACGCTACCGCGAGACCATGCTTAATTACAGACTTACTATTTTATCAGTTGATTTGTTTTCACCACGTAACGCCCGCTGTTTACATCGTTCTTCGTTGCTGAGCAATGTATCACTTTTCCTTCTGACGCCGCAACTCTTCCTTTCCTATATCTTTACTACTTTTTATCTATATAAATGATGAACCATTGGTTTTGCCGCTCAACAACTTTTTAATAACTGTGGAAGTATTACAGGCATCGGGTCCCACATAATGTGTCACTCACCTCCACGTTTTACATGAACGTCGAACAGATGTGCAGAACTATAGACCTATACCTCTAACGTCGATCAGTTGTAGAATTTTGGAACACGTATTGTGTTCGAGTATAATGACTTTTCTGGAGACTAGAAATCTACTCTGTAAGAATCAGCATGGGTTTCGAAAAAGACGGTCATGTGAAACCCAGCTCGCGCTATTCGTCCACGAGACTCAGAGGGCCATAGTCACGGGTTCACAGGTAGATGCCGTGTTTCTTGACTTCCGCAAGGCGTTCGATACAGTTCCCCACAGTCGTTTATTGAACAAAGTAAGAGCATATGGACTATCAGACCAATTGTGTGATTGGATTGAGGAGTTCCTAGATAACAGGACGCAGCATGTTATTCTCAATGGAGAGAAGTCTTCCGAAGTAAGAGTAATTTCAGGTGTGCCGCAGGGGAGTGTCATAGGACCGTTGCTATTCACAATATACATAAATGACCTGGTGGATGACATCGGAAGTTCACTGAGGCTTTTTGCAGATGATGCTGTGGTGTATCGAGAGGTTGTAACAATGGAAAATTGTACTGAAATGCAGGAGGATCTGCAGCGAATTGACGCATGGTGCAGGGAATGGCAACTGAATCTCAATGTAGACAAGTGTAATGTGCTGCGAATACACAGAAAGACAGATCCTTTATCATTTAGCTACAAAATAGCAGGTCAGCAACTGGAAGCAGTTAATACCATAAATTATCTGGGAGTACGCATTAGGAGTGATTTAAAATGGAATGATCATATAATGTTGATTGTCGGTAAAGCAGATGCCAGACTGAGATTCATTGGAAGAATCCTAAGGAAATGCAATCCGAAAACAAAGGAAGTAGGTTACAGTACGCTTGTTCGCCCACTGCTTGAATACTGCTCAGCAGTGTGGGATCCGTACCAGATAGGGTTGATACAAGACATAGAGAAGATCCAACGGAAAGCAGCGCGCTTCGTTACAGGATCATTTAGTAATCGCGAAAGCGTTACGGAGATGATAGATAAACTCCAGTGGAAGACTCTGCAGGAGAGACGCTCAGTAGCTCGGTACGGGCTTTTGTCAAAGTTTCGAGAACATACCTTCACCGAAGAGTCAAGCAGTATATTGCTCTCTCCTACGTATATCTCGCGAAGAGACCATGAGGATAAAATCAGAGAGATTATAGCCCACACAGAGGCATACCGACAATCCTTCTTTCCACGAACAATACGAGACTGGAATAGAAGGGAGAACCGATAGAGGTACTCAAGGTACCCTCCGCCACACACCGTCAGGTGGCTTGCGGAGTATGGACGTAGATGTAGATGTAGATGTAGAACCTTTCAAGGCTCGATCGATCTGTATACAAAGAGAAAACAGTATATCTCTTCCTTTGACGTCGTCCAACAACGACGTAGGAAGCTCGACGCCCTCGCGGCCCAGACTCTTCCGTGGGTCGCGGTTGTTTGCAGCATTCGTTTTATTCCTCGCCCACTTGCCGCTACGTCGAACCTTCGTGGTGATCGTTGGGCAACGTCTTCCACGTTATCTGCAACGTAAATAAACTTTCTTCCCACAGTACTTCTGAAAAACCAAAAACAAACTTAAAGAACATAATAATAATAACTGTTCTTACAATTATTCGTATAAGTCTTGGTCGATTTAAGGAGGGGTGGGACAGGCCTAAGCCTTGTGACACCACACATCTTATAATGGAAGCAAGACTGAAGAAAAATCAAAACATGTTCATAGGATTTGTCGACTCGGAAAATGTAAAATGATGAAAGATATTCGAAATCTTCAGAAAAATAGGGTTAAGATATAGGGAAAGACGGGTAATATGCAATAAGTAGAAGAACCTAGAGGGAATATTAAGAGTGGAAGTCTAACAACGAAGACTACTGATCGAAGAGGGTGTAAGACAGGCACGTAGTCTTTCGCTCCTGCTTTTCAACCTATACACCGATGAAGCAATGACGGAAATAAAACAAAAGCCTAAGAGTGCTATAATAATTCAGGATGAAAGGATATCAATGTTAAGATTCGCTGATGAGATTTCTATCCTCAGTGAAAGTGAACAATAATTACAGGATCTGTTAAATGGAACGAACGGTCTAATGAGTAAGGAATATGGATTGAGAGTAAATCAGAGAAAGACGAAAGTAATGATACATAGCAGAAATGAGGACAGCGGGAAACTGAAAATCAACTGGTGATAGTGAAGTAGATGAAGTTAAATAATTCTTCTGCATTGGCAGAAAGATAACCCATGATGGACGGAGCAAGGAGGACAACAGAAAGAAGACTAGCACTGGCAAAAACGACATTCCTGGCCCAGAGAAGTCTACTGGTGTTTAACACACGTCTTAATTTGAGGAAGAAATTTCTGAGAATGTACGTTTGGAGCACAGCACTGTATGACAGTGGGACGTGGACTGTGCGAAAACCGGAAAAGGAGATTATATAAACATTTGGTATGTGGTGCTGCAGAAAATGTTGAAAATTAGGTGGACTGATAAGATAATGAGTGTCGAGTTTCTCCCGAGAATCGGTGAGGATTGGACCAAGGAAGCACAAGGAGGAAAATTCAACAGAAAATAATCGAACAGTGGCAGTATCCCTGGCCCCAGCATGTGGTCCCTATGGAAACCGACATAGGGACGTCAGTGGGTCACAAAGAATGTTGAAGAAGAGATGTTTCGATCTTATAGTCCAATATCTGCCAGCAACTGAACGTACCAGGAAGAACTCATGAGTTTAAATCGGGCTCGTGCAGCAGCCATCAAATGACAACCCAATACCGAACTAACACATGTACAACCAATCAAGTATAGCGCCCCGTAAACGAGCAGACATTTGGAAGACGGAGGACAACACGCTGGGGGGTTTCCACTGTGGACACCCTGGGCACGTTGTATGCTTCTGGTACTACGCGGACAGACATCAATCTACACAGCAGTTCTGTTCACACCAGTCAACTGCAGACGATTATAGTCGGCCTCTGAGACGAACCCCACAGCTGTATCTGGAACTCGGTTGTTCCCCAACATGTCCTAACCATTCCCCGTCGTCATGGAGACGTACCAACTGCTAGCCTAGCTGCCGACTTCAAAGAAAGTGAGCTAGGCGTCCATCTATGGAATTGAGGCCGCCACAAATGCAGCTCCTCCACCAGTATGTTAGATAAGGTCTCTTACGTCATCATCGATGGCCAATCTGACAAGGCACTAATCGAGTCAGGAGCTTCCTTTTCCGTAATGTCGGACATCTATCGTCGTCAGCTATAGAACACTACTTTCAATGGTACGAAAACAATATTTTGCTGGAAGTCGCGAATGGGTGAAACCTTCCCGTCTCCTCTATATCTCTATTGTTACGCAACCTTCCCTTTTACAATAACCTCGAAACCTTCTCTTTTGATTTCTACCTCTTGCTTAATAATAGCAAATGAAATCTACCCCTTTGAAATTAATTCTCTTCCTCAATCTTCGCATACAAATTTAAATGCGGCTTATTAAAAGTTATTTTCTGATTATTTCGACGAAACATAGAATGTGTCGTCGTCGTGGCCCTCAGTCGTTACCTGCAATAACCCAATACTGTTCCTTACCTTTTTTTACTGTTACTGGATCGCCATCTGACTGCTACATCAAACTGCGACATGAATATACTTACTCTGTTTTAAATGGTTCAAATGGCTCTGAGCACTATGCGACTTAACTTCTGAGGTCATCAGTCGCCTAGTACTTAGAACTAATTAAACCTAACTAACCTAAGGACATCACACACATCCATGCCCGAGGCAGGATTCGAACCTGTGACCGCAGCGGTCGCTCGGCTCCAGACTGTAGCGCCTAGAACCGTTCGGCCACTCCGGCCGGCTACTCTGTTTTACTATACTCTATTAGCTGCTGGTGGGCTGTCATAATAAGGGGCTGTATTTATTACCAAAGCTGACGTTATTCTTTAATACCAAACCTGACGTTATTCTTTAATAGCAAAGCTAACATTATTCTTTAATTAATTTTACTGAAGTTACGTAATTCATAGTTAAACTTTCTATTGACAACAATAAAATTTTGCGAAGTTTTACGTTGATGGTTTTTGAGAGGGATTATAATCAGTAATTCAATTATGCTGGCAAAAATTAATTATATTCTGAATGAAATGATTTTACAAACGTTCAAATGGGACTTACTTTTTACAATAATCTTACAACTAGCAATGCGCAAACATACCTTCAGTAGTCTTGAGTTTCTCAAAAAATTAATTCAATAATATTAGTTCCTCTTATGATAATAGTTAGCTGATGTCCCTGTACACAAGTTTATAATCTCTTGTAAATCATAGCTGGTGGCTGGCAGGCACACCGCTCCTCTCAACCTCTCGCTTCAGACCTGCTACCGACTTGCTTTACTTCTCGCTTACCACTGACTTCCTACGAACGCTAAAGTGCGGTCTCTCCTGCCAACAATGCTTTCTGGTGCAGACAATCCCTCCTACCATTACAAAATGTATCAATGCGCGGTGTTTCCCGCTCTTTTCTTAAAATATATCCACACGCTGTCCCTCCCACCCTTTTTAAAATTATATCAATGTGCAATCTCTCTTGCTAACAATACTTCGGTGCAGACATTCCCTGCTACCACAATTATTTCCAATATGACAAATATTAATTATTCCTGCTTAATCCTATTAATAAAATATAAACATCTTTCATAAATTGTGGTTTGGCAATAGACAATAGAAAAATACACGTCTTACATGGGTAGTGAGAGAGCACAGCGAGTTCCTGCTGCAAATGTGGCGAGTACACACTTTGTTTATTACACGTCTTTACGAGATCCAGACAGGAGCGAGTTCAGAAATGGATAGGCACTGTGATTGCTGTGTACAGATGCGAGATGAGCTGGTGACCCTTCGTTCACAGCTGCAGGCAGTGTTGGCTTGAGTCACACAGCTTGAGGCTGCTTCCAAGGGGCATCACCGGGGGGGGGGGGGGGGGGGTCGGACGTCGGACGCGGGGATGCGAGAGGTGTCGAGCATAGCTCATGTGTCCCCCGATCGGTCCACTGCTGTGGCCGCCCCGGCTACTGCCTGCACTGAGGCTGACCCCTCACCCGTGGTCGCGTGGGAGATCATTCCGAAGTCTGGCAGGCATCGAAAGAATTTCAGTGCGGCCCATCGTAGGGCCTCCCCGGTTCGTTTGACGAACAGGTTTCTGGCCTTATCTCTGGCTGACGAAGTCTGTGAGCTGGATGCAGTTGTCCACCCTGTTCCAGAGGAAGCTTCTCGGCCCGCAAGGTCTGGGCATTCACAGATGGTGGGTTTTCTGGTAGCTGGGAGCTGCAACGTTAGGCGCGCCATGACGCCCCTTAGGAACAAGGCCGCCAAGTAGAGGAAGGAAGGCAATGTGCACTCCGTGTGCATACCACGGGGAGTCATTCCGGATGTGGAAAGGGTATTTCCGGGTGCCATGAAGAGTACAGGGTGCAGCCAACTGCAGGTGGTAGCTCATGTCGGTACCAATGACGTGTGTCGCTTTGGATCAGAGGAGATTCTCTCTGGTTTCGGGCGGCTAGCGGAAATGGTAAAGACTGCCAGTCTTCCTTCCGAGATTGAGACGGAGCTCACCATCGGCAGCATCGTCGACAGAACTGACTGTGGTTCTTTGGTGCAGACCGAGTGGAGGGTCTGAATTAGAGGCTCAGGCGGTTCTGTGACCGTGTAGGCTGCAGATTCCTTGACTTGCGAAATCGGCTGGTCGGTTACTCGGCTCCGCTTAATAGATCAGTAGTCCACTACACACAGGAAGCGGCTACATGGGTAGCAGAGGCAGTGTGGAAGGGACTGGGCGGTTTTTTAGGTTTGCGGGACTCAGAAAATCACAGAAAGGGCGTGCGTCTAAAATGGGGGCAGGTAAAACACAGTAAGGTAGTTGTAGGAACGATCGGTATTGTAGTTGTAAATTGTCGTAGCTGTGTTGGGAAAGAACCAGAGCTCCAAGCACTAATAGAAAGCAATGAAGCTCAAATAGTTATAGGTACAGAAACCTGCCTAAACCAGGAAATAAGTTCAGCTGAAATTTTTTCAAACCATCTAACAGTGTTCAGAAATGATAAATTAAATACAGTTGGTGGTGGAGTATTTATTGCTGTCAGAAATAGTTTGCCTTGTAATGTAATTAAAGTAAATAGTTCCCGCGAAATAGTTGGGTAGAGGTGCTACTTGACAATAGGACTAAACTATTAATTGGATCGTTTTACCGACCCCCCGTCTCAGAAGATATAGTTGCTGAACAGTTCAAAGAAAACTTGAGCCTAATTTCAAATAGGTACCCCACTCATACAATTACAGTCTGTGGCGACTTCAATCTACACTCGATATGCTACAAAAATTATACATTTAAATCTGGCTGCAGTCAAAAAACGTCATCCGAAATTGTACTGAATACTTTCTCAGAAAATTGTTTTGAACAATTAATTCATGAGCCTACTGGAAGGGTTAATGGTTGCGAAACATACTTGACTTATTAGCAGCAAGTAATCCTGGACAAATAGGGAGTATAATGACGAACACAGGGATTAGCGACCACATGGCGGTTGCAGCTAAGCTGAATACCGTAACACCTACAACCATCAAAAAGGAACGCAAAGTACATCTATTTAAAAAGGCTAATAAAAATGCTCTTAACGCCTTTTTGAGAGACAGTCTCCACTCCTTCCGATCTGATCACGTAAGCGTAGAAAAGATGTGGAATGATTTCAGAGAGATAGTATTGACGGCAATTGAGAGACATATACCACATTAATTAACACGTGATGGTTCTGAGCCCCCATGATACACAAAACGAGTCAGATCGCTGTTGCAGAAGCAACGAAAAAAACGTGCCAAATTTAAAATAACGCAAAATCTCGAAGATTGGCAAAGTTTTACAGAAGTTCTAAATATAGCGCGTACTTCAATGCGAGATGCTTTTAATAATTTCCACAACGAAACTCTGCCTCGGAATATGGCAGAAAACCCAAAGAAATTCCGGTCTTATATAAGGCACACCAGTGGCAACACGCAGTCAATACCTTCACTGCGCGATAACAACGGTGAAGTCACTAAAGCAGAGTTATTAAACACGGTTTTCCGGAACTCCTTCACCAAAGAAGACGAAGTAAATATCCCTGAATTCCAATCAAGAACAACTGCCAAGATGTGAAACATAGAAGTAGATATCCTCGGTGTAACAAAGCAGCTTAAATCACTTAATAAAGGCAAGGCCATCGGTCCAGACTATATACATACCGGTCAGGTTCCTCTCAGAGTATGCTGATAAAGTAGCTCCATATTTAGCAATTATATACAACCGGTCTCTCACAGGAAGTTGCAGATTGGAAGGTCACACCAATACCCAAAAAGGGAAGTAGGAGTAATCCGTTGAATTACAGACCCATATCACTGACGTCGATTTGCAGTAGGGTTTTGGAACATATACTGTATTCGAACATTATGAAGTACTTCGAAGAAAACTATTTATTGACACATAGTCAGCACGGATTCAGAAAATATCGTTCTTGCGGAACACAACTAGCTCTTTACACTCATGAAGTAATGAGTGCTATCGACAGGGGATGTCAAATTGACTCCATATTTTCAGATTTTCAGAAGGCTTTCGACACCGTTCCTCACAAGCATCTTCTAGCCAAACCGTGTGCCTATGGAATAATGGAATATCGCCTCAGTTGTGAGACTGGATTCGTGATTTCCTGTCAGAAAGGTCACAGTTCGTAGTAATAGACGGAAAGTCATCGAATAAAACAGAAGTAATATCCTGCGTTCCCCAAGGAAGTGTTATAGGCCCTCTATTGTTCCTGATCTATATTAACGACATACGAGACAATCTGAGGAACCCTCTTAGATTATTTGCAAATGATGCTGCCATTTACCGTTTTGTAAAGTCATCAGATGACCAAAACGATTTGAAAAATGATTTAGATAAGATATCTGTGGGGTGCGAAAAGTGACAATTGACCATGAATAAAGAAGAGTGTGAAATTGTCCACATGTGTACTAAAAGAAATCCACTAAACATCGATCACGCAACAAGTCACACAAATCTGGAGACTGTAAATTCAACCAAATATTCAGGGATTACAAATTCAAATACCGTAAGTTGGAACATATACAGAAAGCGAAAGGCTATTTACATTTTGTACAGAAACCAGATGGCAGTTATAAGAGTCGATGGACATGAAAGGGAAGCAGTTGTTGAGAAGGGAGTAAGACAGGGTTGTAGCCTCTCCCCGATGTTATTCAATCTGTATATTGAGCAAGCAGTAAAGGAAACAAAAGAAAAATTCGGAGTAGGTATTAAAATACATGGAGAAGAAATAAAAACTTTGAGGTTCGCCGATGACATTGTAATTCTGTCAGAGGCAGCAAAGGACTTGGAAGAGCAGTTGAACGGAATGGATAGCGTGTTGAAAGGAGGATATAAGACGAACATCAACAAAAGCAAAACGAGGACAATGGAATGTAGTCGAATTAAGTCGGGTGATGCTGAGGGAATTAGATTAGGAAATGAGACACTTAAAGTAGTAAAGGAGTTTTGCTATTTGGGGAGCAAAATAACTGATGATGGTCGAAGTAGAGAGGATATAAAATGTAGACTGGCAATGGCAAGGAAAGCGTTTCTGAAGAAGAGAAGTTTGTTAACATCGAGTATAGATTTAAGTGTCAGGAAGTCATTTCTGAAAGTATTTGTATGGAGTGTAGCCATGTATGGAAGTGAAGTAAATAGTTTGGACAAGAAGAGAATAGAAGCTTTCGAAATGTGGTGCTACAGAAGAATGCTGAAGATTAGATGGGTAGATCACATAACTAATGAGGAAGTATTGAATAGGATTGGGGAGAAGAGAAGTTTGTGGCACAACTTGACCAGAAGAAGGGATCGGTTGGTAGGACATGTTCTGAGGCATCAAGGGATCACCAATTTAGTATTGGAGGGCAGCGTGGAGGGTAAAAATCGTAGAGGGAGACCAAGAGATGAATACACTAAACAGATTCAGAAGGATGTAGGTTGCAGTAGGTACTGGGAGATGAAAAAGCTTGCACATGATAGAGTAGCACGGAGAGCTGCATCAAACCAGTCTCAGGACTGAAGACCACAACAACAACAAGTTGGAACGATCACATAGATAATGTTGTAGGTAGAGCAAACCAAAGGCTGCGATTCATTGACAGAACACTTAGAAGGTTCAACAGATCTAGTAAAGAGTCTGCTTACACTACACTGGTCCGCCCTATTCTGGAGTATTGCCGTGCGGTGTGGGATCCGTATCAGGTGGGACTGACGGATGACACGGAAAAAGTTCAAAGAAGGGCAGCTCGTTTTGTATTATCGTGAAATAGGGGAGATAGAGCCACAGACATAATACGTGAATTGAAGCGGCAATCATTAAAACAAAGGCGTTTTCCGTTGCGACAGGAACTTTCATGAAATTTCAATCACCAGTTTTCTCTTCGGATTGCGAAAACATTCTATTGGCACCACCCTACATAGGGAGAAATGATCATAACGATAAAATATGAGAAATCAGGGCTCACACAGAAAAATGTAAGTGCACGTTTTTCCCGCGCTCCCTATGAGAGTGGAATGGTAGAGAGATAGCTTGAAGGTGATTCATTGAACCCTCTGCCAAGCACTTAATTGTGAATATCAGAGTAATCACGTAGATGTAGATGTCCAATGAATAGGTACATTAATTACAAGAGTAACTGTCAGTGGCAGAATTGAATCATTCGAAATTCTCATCTTAACAGAACATAGTCATAATTTTATTCTTGGTACGACATCTTGCAAGCATCACAGATTTCCGAACTGACTAAGCTGTTCCAACAAGCAAACATAATAAATATTATCCTGGATGGTTCTTTGTAATTGAGGACGTTGTTATCCTGCCATCATCAACAAACTGAGTTCCAGTAGTCACTCAGCATGCTCAATTAAAGTGCAAAGCTTTTGTCGATTGCACAAAGTTACTCAGGCTAACAAAAGAAATCTACATGCCAGTGATGACAGTAAACACTGCATGTTGTCAAGGAGAAATTTGTGTCACTAAGTGTTACGAGTAGCCACGACTCATCCCTAAAGGTATGTGCATAGGGACAGCCAAACCAGTCCGAGAAGGGCAGCTTAGTGTCATAGACAAAGAATCGTGCTCCTCAACCACTACTTTCGAAATGTCAATAGGATCTGGGCTGACTGAGGAACAACATCGGTGAGTGATAGCCATTTTGCGTCATACCACTCCCATGCATTGATACACCATACACTGCTTGAAAGGAGCAAAGTATGTTTCATCTATAGACATGTAGACAGGGTGTTGGTAAATTGAGGTTGACAAAGCCGACGAGGAAATTACAGCATAACTGATGATGGGTGCAATGAATTTAATTATCCCATTTGGACTGTGTAATACTCCAGCCATGTAATCCTCCAGCCACCTTTGAACATACGATGAACAACAGTTAACCATGCAGTCCAAGTTGGACTTCAACTCCAGTCAAAGCAAAGTTGAAACGTCCACCACGAAAAACAGTCTGACTATGCAACACATCAATACGCTTAGCAGCATCCACATTCATATTACACTCTGGTTCCATATCTAGGGCAGTCTTTAGGATACTAGGATGACTTCTTCAGACGCGACGTACATGTCGGTGCTTCGACACCTTAAGTGGACGACGTTTCTGTGATATTTGGATAACACTGTCGTTTTTTCAAAGGAATCGAAGAAATTCGAAGTCACCCGAAACCTGTGCTGAAGCATGTTCAGACTGCACACCTCTGTTTGATCCGAAAAAGTGTCTCTTTGCCGCCCCAAAATTAAAAATCTTAGGGTATCTACCGAACAGCAGTGGAATCCATCCAGACATAATCGTGATGGGAGAAATTGTTTCAAAATATGCTCACACTACCGGAGATTCATAAATAACTCTGTACCCAGACATGCTTCTTTTAAAAACTACTGCAGGGAGACGCCAAATTTTCCTGCAAAGAGGTGCATGAAAGACATTTCCTTGTACTTAAGGATTCCCTAACTTCTTCTCCAGTCCCAGCATTGCATGGTGAGAATACCGAGAAACCGAGACTGAACTTCACACTGATGATAGTGGTTTTAGGTTAGGCGCAGTTCAAGAGTTAGTTAAGCAAGGTGCTTCCAGAGTACTCTACAACCGAAAAGATGCATAGCAGTCGTTTTGTGCATCAACAAGTTCTGGCCGTATTTATTTAGCAAACCCTTCGTCATTGCGATTCGGCACCATTCTCTACACTGGCTGGCTAGTCTGAAGGACTGTTAGATCGACTGGTGAGACGGTCATTGAGGCTTCAGGAGTGTGACATCAAAGTGATATACACTGATGCACGAAAGAAACTAATGTAGGCATGAGTATTGAAATACAGAGATATGTAAACAGGCAGAATACGGCGCTGCAGTCAGCAACTATATAAGACAGGTGTCTGGCGCAGTTGTTAGATCGGTTACTACTGCTTCAGTGGCAGGCTATAAATATTTAAGTGACTTTGAAAGTGGTGTTATAGCCGGCACACGAGCGATGGGACACAGCATCTCCGAAGTAGTGATGACCATTCCACGAGTGTACCGTGAACACCAGGAATCCGGTAAAAGATCAAATCACTGACATCGCTGCGGCCAGAAAAAGATCCTGCAAGAACAGGGCCAACGACGACTGAAGAGAATCGTTAAACGAGACAGAAATGCAACCCTTCTTTAAATTGCAGCATATTTTAAAGGTGGGCCATCAACAAGTGTGCCGGCCGATGTGGCCATGCGGTCCTAGGCGCTTCAGCCTAAAACCGCGTGACCGCTACTACTGCCTCGGGCATAGATGTGTGTGATGTCCTTAGGTTAGTTAGGTTTAAGTAGTTCTAAGTTCTAGGGGACTGATGACCACAGATGTTAAGTCCCATATTGCTAAGAGCCATTTGAACCATTTTTCGACAAGTGTCAGTGTGCGAACCATTCAACGAGACATCACGATATGGGCTTTGATGACAGCACCACACGAAGTTTTACGCCTCGCCTGGGCCCGTCAACACCGACATTGGACTGTTGGTGACTGGAAACATGTTGCTGGTCGGAAGAGTGTCGTTTGAAATTGTATGCAGTGGATGGACGTGTACGTGTATGGAGACAATTTCATGAACCCATGGACTCTGCATGTAAGCATGGGATTGTTCAAGGTGGTGGAGGACCTGTAATGGTGTTGGGCGTGTGCAATTCGAGTGATATGGGATTCCTGATACGTGTAGATACGATTCTTACAGGTAACACGTACATAAGCATCCTGTCTGATCACGTCCATCCATTCATGTCCACTGTGCATCCCGACGGACTTGGGCAATTCTAGCAGGACAATGCGACACCCGACTCGTCCAGAATTGCTACAGAGTGGCTCCAGGAAAACTCTTCTGAGTTTAAACACTTCCGCTGGCCACCAAACCCCCGCAGACATGAATATTATTGAGCATATCTGAGACGCCTTGCAATGTGCTGTTCAGGAGAGACCTCCATCCCTTCGTACTCTTACGGATTTAAGCGGGGGCTCCACAGGATGTTAGGCACGTGTAACGGTTTCTTTGGCTCTTCAGCATACAAAAGTGAGCGCATCAGTCTTTCAAGGAATCCTTTGCCAGAACACATCAGTATCGATCAAATCTCAGTTATTGCTGCATTAAAAGACGTTGCTGCTAAACAGGGGGAGGATTCAGAGCTGCTGAAGATCACAGAAGCTTTGAAGAGGGAGGAACTGACAAAATGAGAACTATAGTTTATAAATGGAAGATTGTGTAAGAGGAAATATGATCCAGCAGGGCAGAAATGGGTGCTCATCATCCCAGCACATCTACAGCCATCTACACTCAAGTATGTCAATTACGCTGCTGTATCTCGTCACCTGGCATTTGTGAGGACTCTAAACATAATCAGACTCAAGTGTTACAGGCCAGGCCTCTACCGATCCGTCAGACAATATGTGAGCCATTTTAAGGAACGACAACGATGGAAGCGTGTGCCGCAGTTACTTTATACCTGCAACAGCGACATTCTACCGAATTGTGATCGATCTTTCGAGTCCAGAAGCGGGACTCGATGGATAATGGTGTGTGCACTGACTACCTCAGGCGCTTTGGTGTCATCAAAGCTGTGACAGCTACCGTAGCTGAATAAATTGCAAAGTTCCTGGTAGAAGACATCACTTTCAAGCACAGGATGTCCTGTGTGATGAGATATGTCTGATCTTGCTTCATTTCTGGTTGTTCCTCCACGTTTCCACTTAGCTGTTACATCACCAACGATGGACTTCAGCAGCCTTAGATGGGTTCAAATATCCTTGATGGATTTGTGACTGAGGTGACATACAATAACTTGTCCATTAGCCTGTACTGACCAACCCATTATACTGTTATTTTTTTTCCTAATAACAGTACACTCTGTCTCCTTTTACACTGCCGGATCCAATCCCATCGTGGAAAAGTTTTCCAGAGGAGATTATCGACAGAGGTAATTTCTCGTTGCGACATCAACACAGGCAGACAACTGTGAAGGACTGCGGGCTTTCAAAAAACTACGCACCGTCAGACTCAGAGCTGTAATATTAAAAGTTTTGGCTGGTTTCGTTGTCTACGGGCTGGGATACGTAGTTTCCGTACTACAGGCCAAATACTGCAGAGTCCACAGTATACGATAGGAATACACACATGAATGGAATGGTCGTAGGTTTCTATCACTCGGGAATTGCGAATTATGAATGTAACACATAAATTTATAAATGAAAGATTGCAATTAAATAAAATCTGTAGGTACTGTGTTAACGACTTTAAGTGATGCGTACAACAGTAGAAGTACTTTTGAGAATGCGGTATACTTCTGCAAAACACTTATTGGTGTCTATGGTCCATCAATTAAATAAAATATAAGTTGAAACTTCCTGGCAGATTAAAACTGTATGCCGGACCGAGACTAGAACTCGGGACCTTTGCCTTTCGCGGGCAAGTGCTGTACCAACTGAGCTACCCAAGCACGACTCACGCTCCGTCCTCATAGCTTTATTTCTGGCAGTACCTCGCCTCCTACCTTCCAAGCTTTACAGAAGCTCTCCTGCTAACGGGGCGTGAGTCGTACTTGGGTAGCTCAGTTCGTAGAGCAGTTGCCCGCGAAAGGCAAAGATCCCGAGTTCGAGTCTCGGTCCGTCACACAGTTTTAATCTGCCAGGAAGTTTCATATCAGCGCACACTCCGCTGCAGAGGGAAAATCTCATTCTGAAAATATAAGTTGAATAACAGGGAAACAATAGATTCCTACTGCACGTAATTAGTTTTGAACAACAACAAAGCTCGCGAGATATTCACTTCTGAACGCACACTGCGTCTTCACTGCAGAAGCTACGGAAATATCACAGGTCCACAAGTCGTCACACCAAAGTATTTCTATCTGCCGCGACCACTCGCAAACCTCTTCACACTCTCCGAGTCCCACTCGCGACTGTGCGTCCGTCGGGCCGATACGTCCAGCCCTCCCGGGCCGTGTGCCGCCCTCCCAAGGACTACCACGTGTCCTTTCCGGAAACGATGCTCCTCTCCCAACCCCCCTACGTCACTCTTAGTAACGAGCGCTGTGACGGCCTACAGCGCTCCCTCCATGTCTCCAAGCCAAACGTGCACTCACAAACATATTGAAAAACATATGAAATACGGGATTTACATTTAATTTTTTTTTCTTTTTGTCATCAGTCTACTGACTGATTTGATGCGGCCCGCCACGAATTCCTTTCATGTGCTAAACTCTTCATCTCAGAGTAGCACTTGCAACCTACGTCCTCAATTATTTGCTTGACGTATTCCAATCTCTGTCTTCCTCTACAGTTTTTGCCCTCTACAGCTCCCTCTAGTACCATGGAAGTCATTCCCTCATGTCTTAGCAGATGTCCTATCATCCTGTCCCTTCTCCTTATCAGTGTTTTCCACATATTCCTTTCCTCTCCGATTCTGCGTAGAACCTCCTCATTCCACCTAATTTTCAACATTCGTCTATAGCACCACATCTCAAATGCTTCGATTCTCTTCTGTTCCGGTTTTCCCACAGTCTATGTTTCACTACCATACAATGCTGTACTCAAGATGTACATCCTCAGAAATTTCTTTCTCAAATTAAGGCCGATATTTGATATTAGTAGACTTCTCTTGGCCAGAAATGCCTTTTTTGCCATAGCGAGTCTGCTTTTGATGTCCTCCTTGCTCCGTCCGTCATTGGTTGTTTTACTGCCTAGGTAGCAGAATTGCTTAACTTCATTCAATTCGTGACCATCGATCCTGAGTTTCTCGCTGTTCTCATTTCTACTGCTTCTCATTACCTTCGTCTTTCTCCGATTTACTCTCAAACCATACTGTGTACTCATTAGACTGTTCATCCCGTTCAGCAGATCATTTAATTCTTCTTCACTTTCACTCAGGATATCAATGTCATCAGCGAATCGTATCATTGATATCCTTTCACCTTGTATTTTAATTCCACTCCTGAACCTTTCTTTTATTTCCATCATAGCTTCCTCGATGTACAGATTGAAGAGTAGGGGCGAAAGGCTATAGCCTTGTCTTACACCCTTCTTAATACGAGCACTTCGTTCTTGATCGTCCACTCTTATTATTCCCTCTTGGTTGTTGTACATATTGTATATGAGCCGTCTCTCCCTATAGCTTACCCCTACTTTTTTCAGAATCTCGAACAGCTTGTACCATTTTATATTGTCGAACGCTTTTGCCAGGTCGACAAATCCTATGAAAGTCTCTTGATTTTTCTTTAGCCTTGCTTCCATTATTAGCCGTAACGTCAGAATTGCCTCTCTCGTCCCTTTACTTTTCCTAAAGCCAAACTGATCGTCACATAGCGCATTCTCAATTTTCTTTTCCATTCTTCTGTATATTATTCTTGTAAGCAGATTCGATGCATGAGCTGATAAGCTGATTGTGCGATAATTCTCGCACTTGTCAGCTCTTGCGTCTTCGGAATTGTGTGGATGATGCTTTTCCGAAAGTCAGATGGTATATCGCCAGACTCATATATTCTACACACCAACGTGAATAGTCGTTTTAAATACTGGAAATTAAATAAATATTCCTACGGCTGGACCATAAACCCACTCTAATACACATTATTAAATACATAAACAAATCAAACAAATATATATCAAAGAAAAAGCAAGTAAAATGTAGGCCAGTAGCCTAATGTCTCTTTGCTTTCTAAGACACAGTAAATATTTAACCAATTTCTTCATGAATAGTATATATCAAATATAAACAAAGACGCAGACGAATAAATATATTTACAAGCCTGATGCTACCGATTTTTCGTGTAACTGTGAAGTACTTATGTCCTGACGCGATCGATAGTAATCGGCCACTTTGACCTTCAGTAACTCATGTACTATTCAAGTTACATTCCTGTAATTTATACCACTTCAGGTTTACACTAATAGCTTTCTAAGGACACGTAGATCGACGAAATGGGATGAACCGTTAAGATTTTGGAAATTCGTTGCTGGGTGCTACTTGTATAATTTACTGTCAGATACTAAACTTTAAACTCATAAAGATATTGGAAATCTGATTAGACCATCAGAATCGTAGTGCAAATAATGGTAATGTACTTGTTTCTTTTTGAGGTATCATGATTCATCTGGCTACTATTAATTTCTATACGGACTGTGAAATGTCTGCCATTAAGGTTTCACAAAGTCCGCCATCTTTGGCACTCCCGGCGCGTCTCCTTCATTGTCACAAAGCACTGTCCTCGTCACAGAGGAATTCGCAGCCACGCGGCTGGACCATGCGCTGGGGCTACCCCTCTCGTCGAGCTAACGTTCGGTACCATGTGTTTGCCGCCGGGCCCCGGTTGGCGGAGCTGCTCCCCCAACTCTTGAACATGTAATATTTCCAGGGCGCCACAACTGGCCCGTTACCTCGAAGGACCCACAGACGAATGGACTCGCAGAAGGCTTTAATCACTAGTTGGTGGATATGCTATCGGTGTACACCGATGTCGAACAGAGAGATTAGGGTACAGCACTGCCAGCCGTGACATTCGCTTGCATCACAGCAAAGCTAAACGCTACAGGCTTCACACGGTTCTTTGTGCTCCATGGTCGAAGGTCGAAACGACAGGGTATATACTGTTTCCATTTGAACCAGATAATACTGAAGATGACTACATCGAACACCTCATTAATAGGACCGAAGAGGCAAAGCAACTGGCTTGAATAAGGACTCTGAACGTCCAGGAGAGAGACCCATACCGCTATAATCCCAAGCACTGATCGCTGAGATCCAGGTTGGGAGACTTGGTATGGACTTTTATGGCCTTCGGTAAAGTTACTAAAGCACTGCTTTGTGCCGTATCGTATCGTTCGTCGCTTTTCTGATGTCACATGTGAAGTCGAGGTTTAGCACCCTTCATCAAAAAGACAAAAGGCAGGGACGTCTTCCATGTCCTCCATATGTGGACTTACTACAGATCGACGATGGGAGGTTCGAGGAAACTGAAGACCCAATTGACGAACGCGAGCTTTCGACGGAGAAAGCTGTCTTCGATGCTCATCACAGTGGGATGTGACAACACGATCTGAACGCGAGGATCCGCTGACGCTACCATAGAACGGACCATCGACAAGATCTGGACCCACGATGCTCCACTGAGATCTTCCGAAACCATGGGTCGCTTTTTCTCCAGAACAGAGAGCAATACCACGTGCTGCGATAGATGGAGTGGCTATTTTTTCTAATAACAGTAAGTTGCTGCATGTAATAAAATGCTTTCACTGCTACGTGTTGCATTTTGTTGGCGATTTTGCTTTCGGATTTGGAGTAATGCGTAGTTACGACGTGACAATATTTCGGAAAAATTACCTCGGTTTATACTTCTACAACCGATGATAACGCTCGAGCTGGACGTTGTAGTGTATGTGCCGGGAAGTACGACATAAAGGCTACGGTTAAGTGCGAAAAATGATCGTATTTATTTACCATGTGAAAACACATTGTTGATACTTTCACAGCAATAAAACATGACTGTCCACCATCTGAATAGATATTTTAATTATTTTGATAATTAATTGAGGTATACATTTCCCCAGTAGAGTTTTCACTGGTAACACGCATAGGTATAGTTTTGCAGGGTTAATATGCGTGGTTCTGCGAAGATCTTATTCCGAACAGAAACAACAAAAATTAAACTAGATACCTACACTGACACACATTCTGTTTGATGATTTTCGTTGGCCGCTGCCTGTGATGTGTACCTACCTGGTTTGCCGCGAGGCTTTCGGCACCCGCTCCATCAGCGGCGTGCGTTCCTTTAATTAATTAACGTTTGCGGCGTCGGGGCAAGGAGAAACTGCAAAATGTCCCGAGCAAAACTCTGGTAGAATCGTTCGTCTGCTGAGGCCACAAACAACGTAAATGTGGGCTGCACTGTCCACAGTTTACGGTCTCACACGACGTGATGATCGACCGAAATTTAATGAATGTAAATGACCCTTTAATCAACTGGTGACCTAATGTTATGTTACACTGAATGAACGTAAGTGCGTTAGTCAAGAGTGATTAATTCCACGTGTGAGATTTTGAGCTGAAAAGAATGAAACTAATTTTACTGTTCAACTGACGAGCTGTGGTCATATACTAAACTTGTACTTCTTTTATTCAAGCATCCAAAAATTAACATAAAGAATATCAAATAAACTTCATTCATAAAATATCTTTCCAACGAGCGTATGGTATCGATTTAGTGGAATAATATGCATGCACCCAGAAATTTACGACCCGACTGAAAATACATTTACAAAAAAAGACGCACCTTGAAGCAATTATCCGAATGGAACGGAAATCGGTAGTCGCGATGTACATGTACAGACAAACACAAGATTACAATTTCAGCCCGCATCTCGTGGTCGTGCGGTAGCGTTCTCGCTTCCCACGCCCGGGTTCCCGGGTTCGATTCCCGGCGGGGTCGGGGATTTTCTCTGCCTCGTGATGGCTGGGAGTTGTGTGCTGTCCTTAGGTTAGTTAGGTTTAAGTAGTTCTAAGTTCTAGGGGACTTATGACCACAGCAGTTGAGTCCCATAGTGCTCAGAGCCATTTGAACCATTACAATTTCATAGAAGCTGAATGATTTATTCAAGAGAAAGGGCATCACAAATTGAGCAAATCAATAATACATTCGTCCGCATCTGGCCACTGTGCACGTAGTTATTTGCCTTGGCATTGCTTCATGTAAGTCCTTTTGATGGATATCGTGCCAAATTCTGTAAAATTGGCGCATTGGCTTACTAAAATCTCGAGCTGCTTGGAGGCCCTGCAGACGTTCTCAAGGTCTTGCCAAGGTAGGATCTGGCAAGCATGAAGACATGCAGTAGAAACTGTCGCCATATGGAGACAAGCGTTATCTTGCTGAAATGTAAGCTCAGGCAGCTAGTCATGAAGGGCAACAAAACAGGCGGTACAACATACCTCTGTGCCGTAAGGGTGCTGCAGATGACAACCAAAGGGGTCCTGCAATGAAATGACATGGCACCCCACACTACTGCTCCTAGTTGTTGGGCCGTGTGACGGCACACCAGGAACCGCGGTGTTGCCCGTCGAATGGCGCTAGCTGCGCAGCATTTATGCACCGCCGCCGTCAGTGTCAGCCAGTTTGCCGTGGCATACGGAGCTCCATCGCAGTCTTTAACACTGGTAGCATGCCACGACAGCGTGGACGTGAACCGTATGTGCAGTTGACGGACTTTGAGCGAGGGCGTATAGCGGGCATGCGGGAGGCCGGGTGGACGTACCGCCGAATTGCTCAACACGTGGGGCGTGAGGTCTCCTCAGTACATCGATGTTGTCGCCAGTGGTCGGCGGAAGGTGCACGTGCCCGTCGACCTGGGACCGGACCGCAGCGACGCACGGATGCACGCCAAGACCGTAGTATCCTACGCAGTGCCGTAGGGGACCGCACCGCCACTTCCCGGCAAATTAGGGACACTGTTGCTCCTGGGGTATCGGCGAGGACCATTCGCAACCGTCTCCATGAAGCTGGGCTACGGTCCCGCACACCGTTAGGCCGTCTTCCGCTCACGCCCCAACATCGTGCAGCCCGCCTCCAGTGGTGTCGCGACAGGCGTGAATGGAGGGACGAATGGAGACGTGTCGTCTTCAGCGATGAGAGTCGCTTCTGCCTTGGTGCCAATGATGGTCGTATGCGTGTTTGGCGCCGTGCAGGTGAGCGCCACAATCAGGACTGCATACGACCGAGGCACACAGGGCCAACACCCGGCATCATGGTGTGGGGAGCGATCTCCTACACTGGCCGTACACCACTGGTGATCGTCGAGGGGACACTGAATAGTGCACGGTACATCCAAACCGTCATCGAACCCATCGTTCTACCATTCCTAGACCGGCAAGGGAACTTGCTGTTCCAACAGGACAATGCACGTCCGCATGTATCCCGTGCCACCCAACGTGCTCTAGAAGGTGTAAGTCAACTACCCTGGCCAGCAAGATCTCCGGATCTGTCCCCCATTGAGCATGTTTGGGACTGGATGAAGCGTCGTCTCACGCGGTCTGCACGTCCAGCACGAACGCTGGTCCAACTGAGGCGCCAGGTGGAAATGGCATGGCAAGCCGTTCCACAGGACTACATCCAGCATCTCTACGATCGTCTCCATGGGAGAATAGCAGCCTGCATTGCTGCGAAAGGTGGATATACACTGTACTAGTGCCGACATTGTGCATGCTCTGTTGCCTGTGTCTATGTGCCTGTGGTTCTGTCAGTGTGATCATGTGATGTATCTGACCCCAGGAATGTGTCAATAAAGTTTCCCCTTCCTGGGACAATGAATTCACGGTGTTCTTATTTCAATTTCCAGGAGTGTATTTCAGGAATTCGGCCGTTACACTTCAAGCAATAAATTCGTTAGCACCGAATCCGACAAACATGACAGAGGCAGCTATTAACGTACGGCAGACCGACAGACAGACAGACACTAACTGCCTAACAAATGCGGACGGGAGACAGGCGAGCTAACTGGGGACGAGAGACTGACCAAGAAAACAAGTAGAATTTAACAAGTAAATGAACCACATATCACGAGTCACTCAACTTCTAATAAACTGCGATGTCTGGCGAAGACCTGGCGTAGCACTCCAAAACGCTCTTCCGAACCGTCCGCTGTCAGCCGTTTCAACGGACGCAGGAAGGCGCGCCGATCTCCCGTCTCATGGCGTCGCAGCTCGCAGCGACCAGACCGATGTCGTGGGTTGACTCCTGTTGCTCTCGTGTCGGCCGCGAAGCCACTACCCCTCGCTATACGGCGCGGCCCACTGGACTGACGTGGCGACCTCACATGCGCCGACGCTCAAGACGGACAAGTCATCTCGTGTCCCAGTGCACGACCGACCAACCGATCGATCCGACCGCCAATGCCCATTGCCTGAACAAACTCGAGCAGACTGGCGGCCTAACACATACTTGCACTCCGGACGACAGACAGACACTGGCTGCCCCACACTGACCCGGCTGACCAACTGACCCCGACTCGGCACCTGGCGAGCTCATAGCGCCCCTTAAATGCACGTGAACAGGCTACCTCTCCGCTTTCCCACCAGAGGGAGACACCAAAGCTGCGATTGCCACAGCGGCGCCACCGCCTGAAACGGAGGGCGACTGCTTCACACTACGCGCTGCGGCGCGCTCTTCAAAACAGCAAATTTTTACCACGGCTCACTGAGCTTAACCTGTAAACTGTGATTTTGTATCTATATAAACTGTGATTTTGTATGAATATCATTCTAAATTAACACTTGCAGTTAACCAGAGCTTAATCCGTAAATTATGACTTTCAACGAATAAAATTTGCAGTTTTAAAATTTACGATCATTTAATAGCAAATGTGACATTCTCTCTCCCTCTCCCCCCCCCCCCCCTCGCTCCCTTTTAGTGCTGTAGGCTTAACGAAATGAAGCAATATGATCAGAATCCGAGCATGTTAAAACCTGAAAGTTAGAATATGTACTGAAAACATTTCCAGACATGCTACGAAAAGTTTTAAGACAGCGCTGAGCTCGCCACAGTGAGACGAGTTCAGTGAGATAATTATTATGTGCGTAAAGCCATTAGTAACGAAGTTATAATATTTATACTTGATATTGTTTATAAAAATCAGTGACAAGTGATGCAGCAACGCAGCTTATCTACATCTACATCTACATTTATACTCCGCAAGCCACCCAACGGTGTGTGGCGGAGGGCACTTTACGTGCCACTGTCATTACCTCCCTAGATTAGATTAGATTTACTTTCATTCCAATTGATCCGTAGTGAGGAGGTCCTCCAGGATGTGGAACATGTCAGAAAAACAACAATACATGACAAATATTTACAACTAAAACAAATAAGCTAATGTACCATTCCACAGGTCCCAAGTGGAATGATCGTCATATTTTAATGAACACTAAGAGTCATTTTACAAATACTAATGCACTGAATTTAAAATAAAAAAGTTTTTTATTTATTTATAAGGTAATAAACATGTAATACAACTACTGAAATACTTATTTACAATGAACACATTACTGCACTGAAATTATGCAGAAGTTATGTTGTACTTATATACAAATCAGTTGGTTTTACTAAGAAATTCATCAATGGAGTAGAAGGAGTTGGCCACCAATAAATCCTTTAGGCTTCTCTTAAACTGAATTTCATTGGTTGTTAAGCTTTTTATGGCTGCTGGCAAGTTATTGAAAATGTGTGTTCCTGAATAATGCACACCTTTTTGTACAAGACTAAGTGAC
Source organism: Schistocerca cancellata (assembly GCF_023864275.1). Classification (NCBI taxonomy): domain Eukaryota; kingdom Metazoa; phylum Arthropoda; class Insecta; order Orthoptera; family Acrididae; genus Schistocerca; species Schistocerca cancellata. Next base: position 1,282,895,149 of record NC_064626.1, on the reverse strand, counting down.
TTTAAATCCTTGTGAAGATTATTCTTATTTCTAGTATTGATTCCATGAATTGAGCTGTTGGTTTGAAAAAGTGATATATTTTTAATGACAAATTTCATTAAGGAATAAATATATTGGGAAGCTGTAGTTAGTATCCCTAGTTCCCTAAACAGGCTTCTGCAGGATGTTCTTGAGTTCACACCACATATAATTCTTACTGCACGTTTTTGTGCCCGGAAAACTTTAGCTTGGCTTGATGAATTACCCCAAAAAATAATCCCATATGACATTATGGAATGAAAGTAAGCATAGTATGCCAGCTTTTTCATTTTTATATCCCCTATGTCTGACAAAATTCGCATTGCAAACAGATTTGTTAAGACGCTTCAGCAGTTCTGTGGTGTGCTCCTCCCAGTTGAATTTATTATCAAGCTGTAATCCCAAGAATTTAACACTGTCCACTTCTTCCATCTTCTTGTCATCATATGTTAGACATATACTCTTGGGATACCCCTTACAAGTTCTGAACTGCATGTAGTGTGTTTTTTTCAAAGTTTAGTGACAAAGAATTGGCTAGGAACCAGTGATTAATGCCCACAAATATTTTATTGGCTGATCTTTCTAAGACTACACTTGATTTGCTATTTATTGCAATGTTTGTATCATCGGCAAACGAAACAAACTTGGCATCTGGTAATGTTACTGATGAAAGGTCATTGATATACACAAGTGTTCCAGTCGCGTATGGTTCGCGGGAAGAACGACTGTCTGAAAGCCTCTGTGCGTGCTCTAATCTCTCTAATTTTACATTCGTGACCTCCTCGGGAGGTATAAGTAGGGGGAAGCAATATATTCGATACCTCATCCAGAAACGCACCCTCTCGAAACCTGGCGAGCAAACTACACTGCGATACAGAGCGCCTCTCTTGCAGAGTCTGCCACTTGAGATTGTTAAACATCTCCGTAACGCTATCACGGTTACCAAATAACCCTGTGACGAAACGCGCCGCTCTTCTTTGGATCTTCTCTATCTCCTCCGTCAACCCGATCTGGTACGGATCCCACACTGATGAGCAATACTCAAGTATAGGTCGAACGAGTGTTTTGTAAGCCACCTCCTTTGTTGATGGACTACATTTTCTAAGGACTCTCCCAATGAATCTCAACCTGGTACCCGCCTTACCAACAATTAATTTTATATGATCATTCCACTTCAAATCGTTCCGCACGCATACTCCCAGATATTTTACAGAAGTAACTGCTACCAGTGTTTGTTCCGCTATCATATAATCATACAATAAAGGATCCTTCTTTCTATGTATTCTCAATACATTACATTTGTCTATGTTAAGGGTCAGTTGCCACTCCCTGCACCAAGTGCCTATCCGCTGCAGATCTTCCTGCATTTCGCTACAATTTTCTAATCCTGCAACTTCTCTGTATACTACAGCATCATCCGCGAAAAGCCGCATGGAACTTCCGACACTATCTACTAGGTCATTTATATATATTGTGAAAAGCAATAGTCCCATAACACTCCCCTGTGGCACGCCAGAGGTTACTTTAACGTCTGTAGACGTCTCTCCGTTGATAACAACATGCTGTGTTCTGTTTGCTAAAAACTCTTCAATCCAGCCACACAGCTGGTCTGATATTCTGTAGGCTCTTACTTTGTTTATCAGGCGACAGTGCGGAACTGTATCGAACGCCTTCCGGAAGTCAAGAAAAATAGCATCTACCTGGGAGCCTGTATCTAATATTTTCTGGGTCTCATGAACAAATAGAGCGAGTTGGGTCTCACACGATCGCTGTTTCCGGAATCCATGTTGATTCCTACATAGTAGATTCTGAGTTTCCAAAAACGACATGATACTCGAGCAGAAAACATGTTCTAAAATTCTACAACAGATCGACGTCAGAGATATAGGTCTATAGTTTTGCGCATCTGCTCGACGACCCTTCTTGAAGACTGGGACTACCTGTGCTCTTTTCCAATCATTTGGAACCTTCCGTTCCTCTAGAGACTTGCGGTACACGGCTGTTAGAAGGGGGGGCAAGTTCTTTCGCATACTCTGTGTAGAATCGAATTGGTATCCCGTCAGGTCCAGTGGACTTTCCTCTGTTGAGCGATTCCAGTTTGCTTTTCTATTCCTTGGACACTTATTTCGATGTCAGCCATTTTTTCGTTTGTGCGAGGATTTAGAGAAGGAACTGCAGTGCGGTCTTCCTCTGTGAAACAGCTTTGGAAAAAGGTGTTTAGTATTTCAGCTTTACGCTTGTCATCCTCTGTTTCAATGCCATCATCATCCCGGAGTGTCTGGACATGCTGTTTCGAGCCACTTACTGATTTAACGTAAGACCAGAACTTCCTAGGATTTTCTGTCAAGTCGGTACCTAGTATTTTACTTTCGAATTCACTAAACGCTTCACGCATAGCCCTCCTTACGCTAACTTTGAGCTTCTGTTTGTCTGAGAGGTTTTGGCTGCGTTTAAATTTGGAGTGAAGCTCTCTTTGCTTTCGCAGTAATTTCCTAACTTTGTTGTTGTACCACGGTGGGTTTTTCCCGTCCCTCACAGTTTTACTCGGCACGTACCTGTCTAAAACGCATTTTACGATTGCCTTGAACTTTTTCCATAAACACTCAACATTGTCAGTGTCGGAACAGAAATTTTTGTTTTGATCTGTTAGGTAGCCTGAAATCTGCCTTCTATTACTCTTGCTAAACAGATAAACCTTCCTCCCTTTTTTTATATTCCTATTAACTTCCATATTCAGGGATGCTGCAACGGCCTTATGATCACTGATTCCCTGTTCTGCGCTTACAGAGTCGAAAAGTTCGGGTCTGTTTGTTATCAGTAGGTCCAAGATGTTATCTCCACGAGTCGGTTCTCTGTTTAATTGCTCGAGGTAATTTTCGGATAGTGCACTCAGTATAATGTCACTCGATGCTCTGTCCCTACCACCCGTCCTAAACATCTGAGTGTCCCAGTCTATATCTGGTAAATTGAAATCTCCACCTAAGACTATAACATGCTGAGAAAATTTATGTGAAATGTATTCCAAATTTTCTCTCAGCTGTTCTGCCACTAATGCTGCTGAGTCGGGGGGTCGGTAAAAGGAGCCAATTATTAACCTAGCTCGGTTGTTGAGTGTAACCTCCACCCATAATAATTCACAGGAACTATCCACTTCTACTTCACTACAGGATAAACTACTACTAACAGTAACGAACACTCCACCACCGGTTGCATGCAATCTATCCTTTCTAAACACCGTCTGTACGTTTGTAAAAATTTCGGCAGAATTTATCTCTGGCTTCAGCCAGCTTTCTGTACCTATAACGATTTCAGCTTCGGTGCTTTCTATCAGCGCTTGAAGTTCCGGTACTTTACCAACGCAGCTTCGACAGTTTACAATTACAATACCGATTGCTGCTTGGTCCCCGCATGTCCTGACTTTGCCCCGCACCCGTTGAGGCTGTTGCCCTTTCTGTACTTGCCCGAGGCCATCTAACCTAAAAAACCGCCCAGCCCACGCCACACAACCCCTGCTACCCGTGTAGCCGCTTGTTGCGTGTAGTGGACTCCTGACCTATCCAGCGGAACCCGAAACCCCACCACCCTATGGCGCAAGTCGAGGAATCTGCAGCCACACGGTCGCAGAACCGTCTCAGCCTCTGATTCAGACCTTCCACTCGGCTTATGCTTATGACGCATAGATGGATAGTGCTATCAATAGAATCATCATTTTCTACTATTTTCAACAAATACACAAACTGTTATAAATCATTCATTAAGTAATTCATAAATAAGTACCAAAACAAATATTTCTTGACATATACACTAATAACTAGAGTCATAAAGAGTGATTAGTCCCATTATCCAGTTATTATTTAATAAGAAAGTTGGTAAAATAGTGATTGTAAAATTGTAATTTGAGTTGCGTATGACTGCAGACCCTAGCTGAATAAAGTTCTCCATTTGACATGGGTTAGTTTGCGATGTATAATATTTAAATGTAACCAATTGTTTACCTGTGTATAAAACTGAATAATGTAGAACAGTCTGCAAATCAACTGAAACCAAATGTCATAAGTGCGTGAAAGGTATAAATGGTTAATATGGGTTATCTTATGAATGGCGGCCAGTTTTTAAGTTATTGTCAGGCTGTGGTTCACATTACGATGCTTTTAAATAGGTAAGCACAGCTGGATTGGACAGTTTTGATCGTCATATCTTGGTACAGTTTGCACTGCCAGAGAGCTGCCTGGACTCAAGTGTTTCTCGGGACTTGGAAATACATCGATGTGACCAGTTCGGGATAATAAATATAGGGCAGTCTCAGAGCTTGTGAGCATAAACTCGTAGAAGGGCTTCAGATGACTGGACTTTTCTGCCTAGTTGAATTGCGTTATTAGGTAAAGTCTTACGTGAACTTTCTGAACCTTTGAATTTTCATGCGGTTTAAATGATAGGCTGCACTTTTCCATGTCTTTGGTTAACGTTTATTACAGACTTTGAACAGTTCCCTTGCTCTGAATTGTCAGTCATTTGATTCCTTGTTTCTGCTCTGCGCTCAGTAACAACCAGTTGAGGTCGCTATTTGGAATAGCTTTGCCTCTGATTTTGATAAAACATCAAACCTTTCACTTTAGCCCACAGTATTATCCTACCGGATAGTATTCTTAACGTTTCGCTTCAAGTTCACTATCAATTTTATTAACTAGTTTAACCAGTTCACTAATGTTTCTGTACCAGATTCATGTATCTCATAAGAGATGGACGTTTTTAGATAATTGCTTCAGGCAACACTGCATGACCGAACGAGTGTTGATCCATACAGATGAGCCACGTAAAAATTTTAGTTCGTGCACTCGCCCTCTGGTGGTTACATACCAACGAACTAGTTTCTACTGGCGATTAATTTCCTGCAGTTATTTGTTAATAACCCCCCCCCTCCCAGTATAGTTGCGACGTCGACAGTCATTGTCTCCTTCTCACTGACACTTATCCATTGCTCAGTTTCGATCGTCAAAAGGGACTCCCTTATAGCAAAGATACGTAAAGATGCAATGAACATCTGTGCTCAGATAGATTTGTAATATTTAAATGTAACATTCATTACTAAATATGATAAACAGAAAAAAATATTAAAAGTAAAAATATACACCAGCTAATCGGAAGTATCCAGTCACGTTGTTGTTGTTGTTGTTGTCGTCTTCAGTCTAATGATTTGTTTGATACCGTTCTCCACACTAGCTGCTTCTGTGCAAGCCTCTTCGCATCCGAATAACTGCTGCAACCTACATCCATTTCAACCTGCTGACTGCATTTCCTCTCAACAATTTTAACCGCCCGCACTTCCTTCCAATACTCAATTGATAATTCCTTGTGTGTCAGAACGTGTCCTATCAACCGATTCCTTCGTTCAGTGAAGTTGTCTCACATTCCGTCTGGCATGTCCCTGTCCTCACCGGTGGCCAGCCCAGTCACTGCTCGCACTGAGGCTGACCCCTCACCTGTGGTCGAATGGGAGGTCGCCCCGGGGCGTAGCAGGCGGCGAAAGACTTCCCAGCCGCCCTCACGTAAGGCTTCCCCGTTTGTCTGACAAACAGGGTCCAGGCACTGTCTGTGGCTGACACTGTCGCTGAGCCAGATGCTGTCGCCTGTCCTGTTTCAGAGAAAACCACTCAGCCTGCAAGATCCGGGCAATCGCACAGGGTGGGATAATTGATAGTTGGGGGCTCCAACGTTAGGCGCGTTATGGGGCCCCTTAGGGACGGCTGCCAAGAAGGGAAAGAAAACCAATGAGCACTTCGTGCGCATACCGGGTAGTCATTCCATATGTGGGAAGGGTCCTCCGTGACGCCATGAAGAGCACAGGGTGCAACCATCTGCAGGTGGTTGCTCACGTCTGTGTGTCACTTTGGATCAGAAGAGATTCTCTCTTGTTTCGAGGGGCTAACAGAAGTGGTAAGGGCTGCCGGTCTTGCTTGCAAGATGAGGACAGAGCTGACCATTTGCAGCATAGTCGACAGGACCGATTGCGGTCCTCTGGTACAGAGCCGAGTGGAGGGTCTGAGTCAGAGGCTCAGACGGTTCTGCGACCGTGTAGGCTGCAGATTACTCTACTTGTGCCGAAGGGTGGTTGGGTTTCGGGTTCCGCTGAATAGGTCAGGTGTCCACTATACACAGGACGCGGCTACTCGGGTAGCAGGGACTGTGTGGCGTGGACTGGGCGGTTTTTTAGGTTAGAGGGTCTCGGGAAAACACAAGATGGGCTTCAGTCACAAAGGGTGCAGGCTGAACATAGGAGGAACGTAGACATAGGAACCATAGGTATAACAGTTGTAAATTCTCGTAGCTGTGTTGGGAAAGTACCAGAACTCCAAGAACTAATATAAAGCACTGATGCACAAATCGTTACAGGCACTGAAAGTTGACTAAAGCCAGGATAAGTTCAGCCGAAATTTTTGCCAAGAACCTAACGGTGTTCCGAAAAGATACGCTAAACACAGTTGACGATCGCGTGTTTATTGCTGTTAGAAGTAGTTTAACTTGTCGCGAAACTGAGGTAGATACTTCCTGTGAGTTAGTAGGGGCAGAAGTCATTGTCGGCAACCGGAATAAAATAATAACTGGATCCTTTTACCGACCTCCCAATTCAGATGATACAGTTGCTGGAAGGTTCAAAGAAAACTTGAGTTTGATTTCAAACACGTACCCCATTCATACGATTATAGTTAGTGGTGACTTTAATTTATCCTCGATATGCTGGCGAAAATACATGTTTAATCCCGGAGGTACGCATAAAATATCATGATCGCACTCTAATAGTAAACGGTTGTGAAAACGCACTTAACCTCTTAGCAGCATATAATCCTGAATTAATAACCAGCATCAAAACCGATATAGGGATTAGTGTACACAGGGTTATCGTAGCGAGATTGAATATTGTAATCCCCAAATCCTCGAAAAATAAGTGAAAAATATACCTATTCAATAAAGCAGATTAAAATTCACTTGACACATTACTGAGAGACAATCTCCACTCATTCCAAACTAATAATTTAAGTCCAGACCAGATGTGGCTTGAATTCAGAGAAATAGTATCGGCAGCCAAATAAATTAACAAACGACGGGGCTGATCCGCCTTGTTCCACAAAACGGGTTAGAACACTGTTGCAAAAACAACGTAACAAACATGCCAAATTTAAACAGACGCAAAATCCCCACGATTGGCGATCTTTTAGTGAAGCTCGTAATTTAGCGCGGATTTCAGTGCGAGAGGCATACAACAGTTTCCCCAAGGGAACTTTGTCTCGAAAACCTGGCAGAAAATCCAAAGGGATTCTGGTCGTACGTGAAGTATGTTAGCGACAAGAAACAATAAATGCCTTCTCTCCGCAATAGCAATGAGGATACTATCGAAGACAGTGCTGCCAAAGCAGAGTTACTAAACACAGCCTTCCGAAAGCTTTCGCAAAAGAAGACGAAGTAAATATTCCAGAATTCGAATCAAGAACAGCTGCCAAAATGACTAACGAAGAAGGAAATATCCTCGGAGTAGTGAAGCAACTTAAATCACAAGCAAGTCTTCCGGTTCAGAATGTACACCAATTACGTTCCTTTCAGTCTATGCTGGTGCATTAGCTAGATAATTAACAATACTATACAACCGTTCGCTCGCCGAAAGATCCGTAGCGAATGACTGGAAGGTTGCACAGGTCACACCAATATTCAAGAAAGGTAGTGGTAATCCACTTAATTACAGGCCCATATCATTAACGTCCATATGCAGCAGGGTTTTGGAACATATATTGTGTTCTAACATTATGAATTACCTCGAAGGAAACGCACAGCGAAGGAATTACAGCATATAATGTGAGGAACTTCATGGAAGATTACTTCTTGAGCTCCATTGGATTTACAAATAGGCAATTTTCTAAAATATAATTTTTGCAAAGACTGTAATTGCTCCACTCATGTGAAAGCATTTTCGAAAATAGTACAATAAAACATCTGTAAATGATTGGACAACTCACATACCGTATTCATTTTTTCCCTTGTCGTTCGTGTCTTGACATGATTCACTCAATCCCTTGAATATATTGATCCCGTCCGAACACCGTGATTTTCGAGACTTCCCTCTCACAAAACTGGCCACTCGTCCAGAACAGTAATTAATCGCTGAATTTCTATTTTCCATAGCATGTGTAGGCCACCAAGAAGAAGTTTGAAAGATATAATCTGTCTTGATCGCAAAAGGATTTTTAAATACTAATCTGAGCCTTAATGAACATCATCAGAGCGTTACTTTTCTCCTAAGGTGGTGTGCAGAACACCTAGCGTACCACGAACGAATGTCAAGAGACACGTGTTCTGATGATTATCGTCAAGACTGAAACCGGTTACCATTAAAATAAATTATTTAAAAATACTTTTGCAATCAGCAAATTATTTCTTCCAAATTACAATATAGATCGAAGTTTTCTCAATAATGTCATTTAAAAATCTCAAACTCAGAGAAGAAATTACGAAAACAAAAAGAAGGGCAAACGAAAATAGAACGAACGCGCAGTTGTTGCTTTGAAGACTGCCGTGTCGTGTCTCAAAGATCTGAAAACGGTGACGTTTACTAAGCTCCCCTTGTACCACACGTCAGCGGGAGAACAGAACGGCAGCCGTCCACCGATGCCTGGCAGTTTCAGGCTAGCCGTGTGCCGTTTGGACGGCTCTCCAGGCCTTGCTGCGTGGATTTGGAAGCTCGGTATCCCGACAGTGTATACGATGCTGCATAGAGGGCTGCCAGACAGGTGCGAAATGGGCACAAGGCGTACCAAACACCGTTTACTGATAGCTCGAACCAACGCACGCACGCAAATACAAATCCGTTGAAGGCAGCCAGAGAGCCCTGACAGAATCTGAACACACTATGCTCATAGCAAGTTGTGGTTTTCAGATGCGGCCACGGTGGGAAACGAACCGACGACGACTGGAATCCCGTTGAGTGAGTTGGTGTAGGAGTAACACATCCCGGCAGTCGGCAAACGGGCTATCAGCGACGTACAGCGGGCATTTCAGCCCCTGTGTAGCAAACAGGCGGTCGCACAGAGCGACATGTGGCCGCTCTCTAGACGCAGCGGCAGGCGTGTGCACCACACACACAAACACACACAGACACAAACGTGCACGCACGCACAGGCACCGACCACCCGCTGAGATCACGTAGCACTGCCCGCCGATTGGATCGATGAATAGCCGTCTCTGTCCGTGCTGCAGGGCCAACACAGGGCACACAGCGTTTCGCATCGATGTCCTTAGCAGGCAAGTTCTCCGCCTGCAACTAATTCGATACAGCGCGTCGGAATATATTGATAGTGTTAGGGGAAGAAGATTAGAACGGTTGGCAGAAGCATCCCTACGTGACGCTCAGATTTGGTTCCGACGAAACCTAGGAACACACGAGGCAATTCCGACAGCATCTCTTAGGAGACAATTTAAAGCAACAGAAAGCAACATTTACGGCTCTTTCAGATTCAAAGAAATCTTTCGATAACGTTGACTGGAGCAGTTCTTTGAATCTTGTCAGTGTTGAAATACAAGGTTCGAAAGATTATGTAGAACCAGCTCAGAAATCAGACTGCAGCTGCTAGACAGGAAGTATATGAAAGGAAGACATTAGATGAGAAGACTTTGAGACAGAGGTCTAACCTACACCTAAAGCTACATAGATACTCCGCAAGCCACCGCACGGTGCATGGCGGAGGGTACTTGTACCACTACTAGACATTTCCTTTTCTGTTCCACTCGCAAATAGAGCGAGGTAAAAAGAACTGTCTGTATGCCTCCGTATGAGCCCTAATTTCTTTTCTTCTCTTCGTGGTCCTTACGCGCAATGTATGTTGGCGTCAGTAGAAACCTTCGGCAGTCTGCTTCAAATGCCGGCTCTCTAAACTTTCTCAGTAGATTTTCTCGAAAAGAAAGTCGCCTTTCCTCCAGCAATTCCTATTTCAGTTCCCACTTGCACGTTGCTCGAACCTGCCGATGACAAATCTAGCAGCCCGCCTCTGAATTGCTTCGATGTCTTCCTTCAGTCCGAACTGGTACGTGTGGTGGGCGTACTGTAAGACCTTCGGTGCACACACCATCAGATTGTTGTACTTGTCGCTCTAACAAAGTAGGCGAGTGTCAGCAATATGTCTCGTGGTCTTATTGTGGCGTGTTTATCTTCTGCCGTTAGGTCACACGATAGAAGTGCCACTTGCACGCTTAGGGTAGCAGATTGACAGTGACCAACTTTAAACAGAACTTGATTAATTTTCACACACATTTATTAAAATAATAAAAAATCAAAGATATTACATAACTTGATTCTGGATGCTGTTTACAATTGACAACCTGAAGTTCCCTTGGTCTTGGTACGTAAATCTTATTCTCACATATCTCTGATACTTGACAAAGTGTCTATTCATTTATCTTCATGGCTATGTACAGGAATATGATAATCTTATTAGGCGCAGACTGAAACTTGACTATAGACTGGTACTGACTAATGCAGATTGGTACAGACAGGTGCAGATAAAAGCAGACTCTTACAGACTAATGCAGACTGACTAATCGGAGGTCTGTACACTCGTTATAATACCTCGAGCGTCCAGGTATCACTGCGCGAGTGTGATCCACGAGGAGAAAAGGTTCTACGTTAGCAACAATCTCATTGGCTGCGTTACATATTAATACGCGGATCGGCGGAAGCAGAATTTGACCCGTCTCTAAGACAGCGCCATCTCGTAGTGCGGAGACGGACGATCGCTGCGCCTACGCTGTTGTGCTTAGCGGGGCGCGCTCTAGTGGGAAAGTTGTGTACGCGCTGACTACGCGGAACTATGTAGACAACAGATAGTAATAGGGGAAGAAGATTCGAACGATTGGTAAAAACGTACCTACGTGATGATCAGTTTTCGTTCCAAAGAAATGTAGGAACACGCTAGACTATTTAGACTGCATGTCTCATGCGATAATTTAAAGCAACAGAGAGCAACATTTACAGCTGTTTTAGATTCAAAGAAATACACTCCTGGAAATTGAAATAAGAACACCGTGAATTCATTGTCCCAGGAAGGGGAAACTTTATTGACACATTCCTGGGGTCAGATACATCACATGATCACACTGACAGAACCACAGGCACATAGACACAGGCAACAGAGCATGCACAATGTCGGCACTAGTACAGTATATATCCACCTTTCGCAGCAATGCAGGCTGCTATTCTCCCATGGAGACGATCGTAGAGATGCTGGATGTAGTCCTGTGGAACGGCTTGCCATGCCATTTCCACCTGGTGCCTCAGTTGGACCAGCGTTCGTGCTGGACGTGCAGACCGCGTGAGACGACGCTTCATCCAGTCCCAAACATGCTCAATGGGGGACAGATCCGGAGATCTTGCTGGCCAGGGTAGTTGACGTACACCTTCTAGAGCACGTTGGGTGGCACAGGATACATGCGGACGTGCATTGTCCTGTTGGAACAGCAAGTTCCCCTGCCGGTCTAGGAATAGTAGAACGATGGGTTCGATGACGGTTTGGATGTACCGTGCACTATTCAGTGTCCCCTCGACGATCACCAGTGGTGTACGGTCAGTGTAGGAGATCGCTCCCCACACCATGATGCCGGGTGTTGGCCCTGTGTGCCTCGGTCGTATGCAGTCCTGATTGTGGCGCTCACCTGCACGGCGCCAAACACGCATACGACCATCATTGGCACCAAGGCAGAAGCGACTCTCATCGCTGAAGACGACACGTCTCCATTCGTCCCTCCATTCACGCCTGTCGCGACACCACTGCAGGCGGGCTGCACGATGTTGGGGCGTGAGCGGAAGACGGCCTAACAGTGTGCGGGACCGTAGCCCAGCTTCATGGAGACGGTTGCGAATGGTTCTCGCCGATACCCCAGGATCAACAGTGTCCCTAATTTGCTGGGAAGTGGCGATGCGGTCCCCTACGGCACTGCGTAGGATCCTACGGTCTTGGCGTGCATCCGTGCGTCGCTGCGGTCCGGTCCCAGGTCGACGGGCACGTGCACCTTCCGCCGACCACTGGCGACAACATCGATGTACTGTGGAGACCTCACGCCCCACGTGTTGAGCAATTCGGCGGTACGTCCACCCGGCCTCCCGCATGCCCACTATACGCCCTCGCTCAATGTCCGTCAACTGCACATACGGTTCACGTCCACGCTGTCGCGGCATGCTACCAGTGTTAAAGACTGCGATGGAGCTCCGTATGCCACGGCAAACTGGCTGACACTGACGGCGGCGGTGCACAAATGCTGCGCAGCTAGCGCCATTCGACGGCCAACACCGCGGTTCGTGGTGTGTCCGCTGTGCCGTGCGTGTGATCATTGCTTGTACAGCCCTCTCGCAGTGGCCGGAGCAAGTATGGTGGGTCTGACACACCGGTGTCAATGTGTTCTTTTTTCCATTTCCAGGAGTGTATTTCGATAACATTGGCTGGAGCAGTTCTTTGAAATCCGGGTGTTGTCAGTGTTAAAATGCAGTTTCCAAACAGGAAGTATATGAAAGGAAGACATTAGATGAGAAGACATTGAGGTAGAGCTCTAACCTACATCTAAATGTACATAGATACTTCGCAAGCCACCGCACGGTGCATGGCGGAGGGTACCTGTACCATTACTAGACATTTCCTTTCCTGTTCCACTCGCAAATAGAGCGAGGGAGAAAGGACCGTCTGTATGCCTCCGTATGCGCGCTAATTTCAAGAATCTTATGTTCTTACTCATGCGCAGTGTTTGTTGCCGGCAGTTCTCTAAATTTCCTCAGTAGTGTTTGTGAAAAAGAAAGTCGCCTTTCCTCCCGGGTTCCCTATTTGATTTATCGAAACATCTCCGTAACACTGACATGGTGTTCGAAATAACAGGTAACAAATCTGGCAGTTCACCTATGAATTGCTTCGATGTCTCCCTTCAGTCTGACATAGAACAGATCCCAAACACTCGAACAGTACTCAAGAATAGTTCGCACCAGGGTCCTATATGCGGTCTCCTTTACAGGTGAACCACTCTTTGCTAAAATTCTCCCAATAAACCGAAGTCTACCATTTGCCTTCCCTACCACGGTTCTGACATGCTCGTTCGACTTCATATCGCTTTGCAACGTTATGCCCAGATATTTAAACGACGTGACTGTGTCAAGCAGGACACTACTAAAACTGTAACCAAACATCACAAGTTTGTTCTTCCTCCTCATCCGCTTTAACTTACGCGCTGCCGCTGCGGTCGCAGGTCTGAATCATGACTCGGGCATGGATGTGTGTCATGCCCTAGGTTAGTTAGGTTTAAGTGGTTCTAAGTCTTAGGGGACTGATGACCTCAGATGTTAAGTTCCATAGTGCTTAGAGCCATTTGAACTATTTTTGAGCACTAACTTACATTTTTCCACATTTAGACATAGTTGCTATTCACCACACCAATTAGAAATCTTGTCTATATCGTAAGTTCTTATAGTCACTTAACTACGACACCTTATCTTACGCCAAAGGATCATCAGCAAACACCACAGACTGCTGTCCACCGTGTCCTCCAATACATTTGTGTACATAGAGAACGGCGGTCCTATGACACTTCCCTGGCGCATTCCTGCCGGTACCCTACACTCGCCGTCGAGGACACCATAGTGGCTTCTATTACTTAAGAAGTCTTCGTGACACTACCATATCATGTGAACTTTTTCCATTTTCTCGTACCTGCAATGTAGCACCGTGTCAAATGTTTTTCAGAAATCTAGAAATATGCACTCGGCCTTTTGCCCTTCTTCCACAGTTCGCAGTATATCACGTGAGAAGAGGGCAAGCCGAGTATCGCAAGGGCGATGTTTTCTGAAACCAGGGTGGGTCGTGGACATGAGCTACTCAGCCTCAAGAACTGAGAATATGTTTAAGGATTCTGCACCAAACCGGAGTTAAGGATACTGGTGTGTAACAATGCGGGTCGTTGTTTTACCCTTCTAATACACTGGAGCTACCTGCGGTTTTCTCCAGGCGCTTGGGACTTTATGCTGGGAGAGAGATTCACGATAAATGAAAGGCACGTAAGGGGCCAGTGCCATAGAATAATCTTTGTAAAACTGAATTAGGATACCACTCGAACCTGGTGATTTATTTGCTTTCTAATCTTTCACTTATTTCTGTACTCCATGGATGCTTATTATGTCGTCCATACGGGAATCTGTCCGTTGGTCAAATGACGGTATGTCTGTACGATTCTCCTCTGTGAACGATTTCTTCAACGTGCGACTTTGGTTTTGCTGTCTTGAACTGCCACATCAGGTCGGTCACCCGGAACTGAATGGAAGCCTTAGACCCGCTCAGCGATTTTGCACAGGACTAGAATTTTCTCGGGTTCTCTGCCATATCTTTTGCTTAAGTTTCACTGTGGTAGCTTCGCGCACAGATCTTTTCAAAGCCGGACGAATCACTTTTGTGCGTTCTCTTTTGAAGCGAGAGTGCAACAGCCTCTGCTTCATCAGCATCTTCCGAATTTCGTTATTAAACCATGGTGGGCATTTGTTGCGATTCTTACGAATGCAACTGACCATTTTCCTTCTTTATTACCTGTATCTTATGAGCTTATGGTTTACAATTGCAAATATTTGCAACTGTATCTGCTGCACAGCTGCAAATAATGGGCATTTGATGCGCTTTTTACTAATGCAACGACCATTTTCCTCCTTTTGTAACAACGGTTCGCGAGATTTTTGTTTACAACCTATCTCGCCCTCGGCGAAGCTTTTAACTACAGATTATCCCAGTCCTGTTGGCCGATAATACGAAAGCATGTCACTGCATGACTGTTGCTAATGATGATGTTTTCCAATGAATATTCAATTCGTTTTTACGATCTCAAAGTGGTTCATCATCATCATAAAGTAAAGGCTATGCCTTGTCGATTTAGCCACGTCCCTCTCTCCGTTGTCATCCTCTTCAATTCTTCATACGATTTTATCCCCATATCTTCTTTGGTATTATTAAAATACGTTGGTCTTGGCCTGCCTCTTCGTTTTTTCCCTAAACCTATTCCTTCAAATACATTCTTTAGTTACTGGTTGTGTCTCATTATCTGCCTTATCATTTTTGATTTTCTTCTTCCTGTATAATTTAGCAGCGTTCTGTTCTCACTCACTTCTCTTGAGACCTGTTCGTTACTTTTTCTTTCGTCATTCTTCTCCATATCCACATTTGCATTGCTTCCAGTCTCTTTTTCTCCGCCTTTCTCAGAGTCCACGCTTCACATATGTATGTTAAGACACTCCAGACAAAAGTTTTGGCAAACTTTTTCCTACTTTCTAGTCTTATATGATTGTCTGTTAGTAAACTCCTTTTATTTTGGAAAGCTTGCTTTGCTAAGGCTACTCTTCTCTTTATATCTGAGATACATTTATTGTCGTCAGTGACTGTGCTCCCCAAATAACAGAAGTTCTCAACCTGCTCTAGAACATCATCTTCTAGTTTAATATTAACTTTACCATTATCTTTTGTCTTCCCTAATACCATAGTTTTTGTTTTCTTCTTATTTATTTTTAGATTAAATTCTCTTAGGATTTTGGCAAATTTTAGCAACATTAATTCCATTCCCTTTAGTGAGTCAGCAAGTACTACTATATCATCTGCAAAACGGATACGGTATATTCGTTCCCCGTTCATTTTAATTCCTTTGGTTATTCTTTTCATTTTTCAATGGTTTTTTCAATAAATAAGTTGAACAAATGTGGTGATAATGGGCATCCTTGTCTTACTCCCCTACTTAGTTTTGCTTTCTTCTTCACACCATGCACTTCTATCTCTGCTTCCTGCCTTTTATACAAGTTTCAGATTAATCTTCTGTCCCTCCAATCAAGATTCATTGTTTGGAATAACAGTTTCCAGTTAACGATGTCAAATGCTTTTTGTAAATCTATAAAGGTCAAGTAGGTTTTCCTATGATGGTTTTCCTAAGATGGTTGTAGAGTCGAAACTAGTCCTCATGCTCTACAAACTACTCTATATGTTGGACAGCCACAGCTAAAATGATACGTGATTCATGGAACTGGAACTTTCGTACACTAACATTACACAAGATATTATTATCAAATTAGAATTATTATAGAATTACAATATGAACCTTCATTCATTTCAGTTCTAATCTGATAACAACTTGTGTAATATTACGATATGCAAGTTCCAATTCCATCAGTCACTTTTTTTAAATTTTATAATGAAAACTACAGTCTAGAAATTAAAAGCATTTTACATTAAAAATTTTTATTTAATAAATTACGTTGAGATTGCCGTCTCCTTCCTGACAAAGACACGCTTCACCAGGAACTGGACGCTCTGGTCTTCGGGCAAAGAGACAGCCCCCGCACAGTCACCATGGCACTGTGGAGCTGGATACCGCGCGTCTTGCAGGCCCGCTAAATGTGCCTGTAGCTGCACCCGCTGTTTGTTGCGGACGCCTTCCTACCAGATGCACAGTGGAGCAGCTGTAGCTGTAGCTGGCTGTGGTCGACCACAGCCTCTCCTTCGGACAGCAATGCCTCAGGTTCGCAACGCTCGCCATGCACGCGAAGTGATGCTGTGTGCAATGACAAACTCCAGGGCTACACTCGTCACACTTTGATCTTCTACCAGTTTTCTGATGATTTTTCCCCGTGATAAATCATCTAAATGTCTCCGAACCATGTTGTAGTGAAGAACACCACCTCAAGCGACGTAACTACTCGCTGATTGACGCATTGCCTTTCCCCGTTCCTTCAACTGCCCCGTGTTGCAGAGCCAGCCCGTTTGACGCCATAGTCACACTGACCTCATGCCGTGTATCGGCCAGCCCTCTGTGTATGAATGGGAGACCTATGGCAACATCGTTGTGCATTTTCATCCGTAGCACCGCGTAGTTAATACGCTACGGTTATGCACTGAAGCGCCAAAGAAAATGGTGTAGGTATGCGTATCCAAATACAGACATACGTAAACCGGCAGAACACGGCGCTGCAGTTGGCAACAGCTACGAGGGTGACTCAAATGAAAACCTTAAATTTGTAATAACAAATCGAAATTACGCGCCGTTATCCTGTAAGTTGGTAATCGTGCTACAAAAAGCGTGCCGAATGGTCTGTAGGTGGCAGCATAGTGCAGATGCACACATACCTTCGCAGTATCAGTATAAAGATGGCCACCCCACTTGTAACTTGCTCCAGGGAAGAACAGCGTTCTGTTATTAGGTTTTTGCGTAGTGAAGGTGTGTGACCTATTGAAATTCATCGACGAATGAAGGTTCAGTACGGCGATTCATGTTTGTCACAGCAACAAGTCTACGAATGGAGTAGGAAGTTCGCAAATGGTGTGACTTCAGAGGAAGATGCTCATCGTCCAGGTCAGGCACAACGAATTTTGACTGCACAGAACATTGCAGCAGTTGAAGCCATAGTGAAGGATGACCGTCAAGTGACACTGAATGACATTGCATCATGTTTACAGATTAGTCATGGGTCAGCACACTGTGCATGATGTGCTCCAGTTTCACAAAGTGTCTGAAAGATGGGTGGCACGGCAGATGAATCCTGAAATGAGAGAATGACGTGTTGATGTTTGTGAAGAACTTTTTCGGCGTTTTGAAGGAGAAGGTGATGGCGTCCTTGCAAGAATCGTTACTGGGGACGAAACCAAGGTTTACTTACACCAACCGGAAACGAAGAGAGCGAGCAAGGAATGGCGCCATTCCTCATCACCAAAACCAAAGAAGTTTCGAACAGAACCATCAGCACGGAAGGTTATGCTGACACTCTTTTGGTACGATAAAGGCGTCATCTTGGAGCATTACATGCCTAGAGGAACCACTTTCACCAGTACATCATACACAGATCTCCTAAAAAATTATCTGCGGCCTACAATCAAATTAAAGCGACGTGAATTGCTGTCAGCAGGTGTCCCTTTGCAACATGACAATGGAAGGCCCCTCACTGCCCGTACAACAGTTGCAACAATCACATACCTGCATTTTGAGTGTCTTCCTCATCCACCATACTCTCCAGACCTTGCCCCAAGTGATTTCCATATGTTTCGACCACTCAAACACGCAATGGGAGGAAAGAAGTTCCGTTCTGATGAAGAGTTACGCCACATGGTACATGACTGGTTGCACGGACTACCAAAAACATTTTTTTCTAAAGCAAATTATGCACTTTGTAGTCGCTGGAGGACTTGCATTGAGCGTGGAGGAGATTATGTTGAAAACTGATACAGCTTTGTACGACTTCTCCACAATAAATAATATTTAAAAAGATATTTAAGGTTTTCATTTGACTTATCCTCGTATATAAGACAAAAAGTTTCTGGAGCAGTTGTTAGATCGGTTGCTGCTGCTACAATGGAAGGTTGTCAAGATGTAAGTGACTTTGAACGTCGTGTTACAATCGGCGTACGACCGATGGGACACAGCATCTCCGAGGTAGCGATGAAGTGCGAATTTTCCTGTACGACCATTTCACGAGTGTACCGTCAATATGAGAAATCCGGTAAAACATCAAATCTCCGACTTCGCAGTTGTCGCAAGAAGAGTCTGCAAGAACAGCACCAACAACGACCGAAGAGAATCGTTCAATGTGACGGAAGTGCAATCCTTCCGCAAATGCCCGCAGATTTCAATGCTCGGCCATCAACAAGTATCAGAGTGCGAACCATTCGACGAAACATCATCGTTACGGACTTTCGGAGCCGAAGGCTCACTCGTCTACCCTTGATGACTGCACGGCACAAAGCTTTACGCACCGCCTGGGCCCGTCAACACCTGGGCCCGTCAACACCGACATTGGACTGTTAATGACTGGAAACATGTCGGACGAGTCTCGCTTCAAATTGTATCGAGCAGTGGACGTGTAAGGGTATGGGGACAACCTCATGAATTCATGGACCCTGCATGCCAGCAGGGGACTGTTCGAGCTGTTGGAGGCTCTGTAATGGTGTGGCGGGTGCGCAGTTGGAGTTATATGAGTTATATGGGACTCGTGATACGTATAGATACGACTTTGACAAGTGACACGTACGTAAGCATGCTGTCTGATCACCTGCATCCATTTATGTCCACTGTGCATTCCGACGGACTTGGGCGATTCCAACAGGACAATGCGACACCCCGCACGTCCCGAATTGCTACAGAGTGGCTCCAGGAACACTCCTCTGAGTTTAAACACTTCCGCTGGCCATCAAACTACCCAGACATGAACATTATTGAGCAGATCTGGGATGCCTTGCAACGTGCTGTTCAGAAGAGATCCTACCCCGTCGTATTCTTATGGGTTTATGGGCAGCCCTCATGGTATCAATTCCCTCCAGCACTACTTCAGAGCCGCGTGGTTTGAGGAGCCATGTCACAGACTGCACGGCTCCTCCCGCCGGAGTTTCGAGTCCTCCCTCGGGCATGGGTGTGTGTGTTGTTCTTAGCATCAGTTAGTTTAAGTAGAGTGTAAGATTAGGAACCGATGACGTCAGTAGTTTGGTCCCTTAGAAATTCACACAGATCTGAACATTTTAACTACTTCAGACATTAGTCGAGTCCATGCCACGTCGTGTTGCGGCACTTCGGCGTGCTCGCAGGGGCCCTACACGATATTAAGCAGGTGTACCAGATTGTTTGGCTCTTCGGTGTAGTTGCGCTCTACCAAAACTACGGTTCGGCAGTTATAGGACACGGTAGCGTTCTCGCTTCCCACGCGCGGGTTCCCGGGTTCGATTCCCGGCGGCTCAGGGATTTTCTCTGCCTCGTGATGACTGGGTGTTGTGTGATGTCTTTAGGTTAGTTAGGTTTAAGTAGTTCTAAGTTCTAGGGGACTGATGACATCAGATGTTAAGTCCCATAGTGCTCAGAGCCATTTTCAACAATTTTCAGGTAAAAATTGACAGTTTCAGTTTTGCTATAAATACTGTGTATTCTTACGTAACAAACCAGAGAACAAAAGTATTCTCTAGGTTACCCTACCCTCTATACATCTACAGTCAATTTTTAAACTGCTGACCGTTTCCGGTTTTTTGAGGACTCTAGTAAGACACTGATCACTTATGTGAAGAAAGTATTCATCACGAAGTAACGCCTGATAGGTATACAACACATTCAAGTTACAAGCAATGCGGGTATGATTTTAACTGAGCAATGCTACTAACAAAACTACTGCAATCTACAGTTACGTGTGGTAGTCTACAGAAGCCTACAGTAGTTTTATAAGACTAGCTATGGTACATTGCTCTTATCTATCTCTTCCTTAAGTTTTGCAGAGCAGTGTAATATAGCAGTGCGAGCACTGAGCAACAAATGCTACAAGCATGAAAAATATCTAGGGGAGCCAATCCGTAAGATACTTTTGTTAAGCAGAACAAGCTGAGAACAGAGCTTTATTGCTGTACTGAAAGTTGTTTTTGACTGACAAGGGGAGGCCACGACGTTTGGAACGCGGATTTACTGCAAACTTCGTGCAATCGTAGTATTCCATGAGGACAACAAAATGTGTAAGCAGTAGCGCGTTCTTCTCAAGCTTTACTGAGAAAATCGCAAGATAATTTCGGTCGTCGAATATATATCTGTGCGTGGCCATTTTAACCATGAAGTGGCTGCACATGAGTGGTGCCGGCGCGGTAGCTAGCCGGCACGGTAGCTCAGCGTGTTCGGTCAGAGAGCCGGTTGGCCTCTCTAATAAAAAAACTGGGTGGAAGGATCAACCACCGAACTTGAACACGATGTCTTGCGACGTCCGCAACGACCAAACACAACGAACAAAATGCAAAAAAAAAAAAGAGTGTTCGCTCAGAGCGTTAGCTATGCTTTATAATAAAAGAACTGAGCGAACGGATCACCGATCAAACTGAGCGGGTGTCATCGGGCGTCCGCCCTGAACAAATACAACGAACAATATAGAACGAAATGTTTTTTTTTAAGTGTTTGGCGTTCAAGCCGCTGGATTGCTGGATCGAGTTCCGTTCGTGTTTCTTTTTTTTTTTCAACACAGTCATTTTCTTTATTATTTATATTACAATTGACATAATGGGGAAAATGCGTGTAATCGGATGAAATTTTATTAAATTTACAATGTCATTTGGCAGTCTACTAATTTTTATTCTCACAAATAATGTAATATTTATAACTATCGACTAGTAAACGACCAAATGCATACAGTCATACTGAAAATCTATGCTTGTCCGTGATATGAGAAATCCGATATACCTGGAAGGAGCCCAAAACGACTTGTTACCTCCAAGTTTGGACCGGCACAGACGGCTTTCGAAACATGTACAGTTAATCGTCGCTTTAGACATTACAAGATGCAGGATGGTATTTTTCGTAAAAACATGGAAAACATAAAGTTAAACGGCACCAGATCCATTGAATAAATGCTATATTTCCGCAACGCAAGGTCTTTTGACGTTTTCTGTGGAAAAACGAATCTTGTTAACATTTTCAAAAACCTCTCTTTCAGACGATAATTTGGAAGCAAGTCATGCATAACGCAGTATTTCCTTAAAATTCGGAACTGAGTGAAGGAAACAAAATAAAAATTCAGAGACAGCAAAGGACTTGGAAGAGCAGTTGAACGGAATGGACAGTGTCTTGAAAGGAGGGTATAAGATGAACATGAACAAAAGCAAAACGAGGATAATGGAATGTAGTCGAATTAAGTCGGGTGATGCTGAGAGAATTAAATTAGGAAATGAGACACTTAAAGTAGTAAAGGAGTCTTGCTAGTTGGGGAGCAAAGTAACTGATGATGGTCGAAATAGAGAGGATATAAAATGTAGACTGGCAATGGCAAGGAAAGCGTTTCTGAAGAAGAGAAATTTGTTAACATCGAGTATAGATTTAAGTGTCAGGAAGTCGTTTCTGAAAGTATTTGTATGGAGCGTAGCCATGTATGGAAGTGAAACATGGACGATAAATAGTTTGGACAAGAAGAGAATAGAAGCTTTCGAAATGTGGTGCTATAGAAGAATGCTGAAGATTAGATGGTTAGATCACATAACTAATGAGGAGGTATTGAATAGGATTGGGGAGAAGAGAAATTTGTGGCACAACTTGACTAGAAGAAGGGACCGGTTGGTAGGACGTATTCTTAGGCATCAAGGGATCACCAATTTAGTATTGGAGGGCAGCGTGGAGGGTAAAAATCGTAGAGGGAGACCAAGAGATGAATACACTAAACAGATTCAGAAGGATGTAGGCTGCAGTAGGTACTGGGAGATGAAGAAGCTTGCACAGGCTAGAGTAGCATGGAGAGCTGCATCAAACCAGTCTCAGGACTGAAGACCACAACAACAACAACAATTGGTTATGCAGTATCGAGTGTATTTTAATAGCGTCTCCCGAGAAGCAATTTCTCGTTCTCTTTCGATTAAATACGAGCAGTTTTGAAGATGCGGACAAGCATACATTTTCAGCGTCACTTCATGTGTTTGGTCGTTTACTAGTCGATAGTTATAAATATTATAGTTATTGTGATAATAAAAATTAGTAGACTGCCAAATAACATTGTAAATTTAATAAAAGTTCATCCGATTACGTGTATTTTTCCCATTATATCAACTGTAATACAAATAGTAAAGAATAATGACTGTGTTAGAAATAAAAAAAAAAAAACTGACGAACGGAACGCGATCCAGCGATCCAGCGGCCTGAACGCCAAACCCTTTAAAAAAAAAAAAAACAGCATTCTGTTCTATATTGTTCGCTGTATTTGTTTTCAGGGCGGACGTCCGATGACACCCGTTCAATTTGATCGTTCATTCGTTCGCTCAGGTTTTTTTTTTATCAGAAAGGGAAGCTAACGCTCTGAGCGAACACGCTGAGCTACCGTGCCGTCGCTACTGGGCTACAGTCGCTTCGTGGTGAAAATGGCCACGCACAAGTATATACAGAGTGTTACAAAAAGGTACGGCCAAACTTTCAGGAAACATTCCTTACACACAAATAAAGAAAAGATGTTGTGTGGACATGCGTCTGGAAACGCTTAATTTCCATGACAGTTTCGTCAGTATGTACTGTACTTCCTCGATTCACCGCCAGTTGGCCCAACTGAAGGAAGGTAATGTTGACTTCGGTGCAATCACGTCA
The DNA here is from genome assembly GCF_023864275.1 of Schistocerca cancellata. Classification (NCBI taxonomy): domain Eukaryota; kingdom Metazoa; phylum Arthropoda; class Insecta; order Orthoptera; family Acrididae; genus Schistocerca; species Schistocerca cancellata. The sequence continues at coordinate 1,282,872,022 of NC_064626.1, read as the reverse complement.
TCAACACAGATTTTCTGTGAACGTTTGCGCAGACATTGTTGGTGATGTCGTGATTGGGCCCCATGTTCTTCCACCTACGCTCAGTGGAGCACGTTATCATGATTTCCTACGGGATGCTCTACCTGTGCTGCTAGAACGTGTGCCTTTACAATTACGACACAACATGTGGTTCATGCACGATGGAGCTCCTGCACATTTCAGTCGATGTGTCCGTACGCTTCTCAACAACAGGTTCGGTGACCGATGGATTGGTAGAGGCGGACCAATTCCGTAGCCTCCACGCTCTCCTGACCTCAACCCTCTTGACTTTCATTTATGGGGGCATTTGAAAGCTCTTGTCTACGCAACCCCGGTACCAAATGTAGAGACTCTTCGTGCTCGTACTGTGGACGGCTGTGATACAATACGTCATTCTCCAGGGCTGCATCAGCGCATCAGGGATTCCATGCGACGGAGGGTGGATGCATGTATCCTCGCTAACGGAGGACATTTTGAACATTTCCTGTAACAAAGTGTTTGAATTCACGCTGGTACGTTCTGTTGCTGTGTGTTTCCATTCCATGATTAATGTGATTTGAAGAGAAGTAATAAAATGAGCTCTAACACGGAAACTAAGCGTTTCCGTACACATGTCCACATAGCGTATTATCTTTCTTTGTGTGTGAAGAATGTTTCCTGAAAGTTTGGCCGTACCTTTTTGTAACACCCTGTATATACACTCCTGGAAATTGAAATAAGAACACCGTGAATTCATTTTCCCAGGAAGGAGAAACTTTATTGACACATTCCTGGGGTCAGATACATCACATGATCACACTGACAGAACCACAGGCACATAGACACAGGCAACAGAGCATGCACAATTTCGGCACTAGTACAGTGTATATCCACCTTTCGCAGCAATGCAGGCTGCTATTCTCTCATGGAGACGATCGTAGAGATGCTGAATGTAGTCCTGTGGAACGGCTTGCCATGCCATTTCCACCTGGCGCCTCAGTTGGACCAGCGTTCGTGGTGGACGTGCAGACCGCGTGAGACGACGCTTCATCCAGTCCCAAACATGCTCAATGGGGGACAGATCCGGAGATCTTGCTGGCCAGGGTAGTTGACTTACACCTTCTAGAGCACGTTGGGTGGCACGGGATACATACGGACGTGCATTGTCCTGTTGGAACAGCAAGTTCCCTTGCCGGTCTAGGAATGGTAGAACGATGGGTTCGATGACGGTTTGGATGTACCGTGCACTATTCAGTGTCCCCTCGACGATCACCAGTGGTGTACGGCTAGTGTAGGAGATCGCTCCCCACACCATGATGCCGGGTGTTGGCCCTGTGTGCCTCGGTCGTATGCAGTCCTGATTGTGGCGCTCACCTGCACGGCGCCAAACACGCATACGAACATCATTGGCACCAAGGCAGAAGCGACTCTCATCGCTGAAGACGTTCGTCCCTCGTCCATTCGTCCCTCCATTCACGCCTGTCGCGACGCCACTGGAGGCGGGCTGCACGATGTTGGGGCGTGAGCGAAAGACGGCCTAACGGTGTGCGGGACCGTAGCCCAGCTTCATGGAGACGGTTGCGAATGGTCCTCGCCGATACCCCAGGAGCAACAGTGTCCCTAATTTGCTGGGAAGTGGCGGTGCGGTCCCCTACGGCACTGCGTAGGACCCTACGGTCTTGGCGTGCATCCGTGCGTCGCTGCGGTCCGTTCCCAGGTCGACGGGCACGTGCACCTTCCGCCGACCACTGGCGACAACATCGATGTACTGTGGAGACCTCACGCCCCACGTGTTGAGCAATTCGGCGGTACGTCCACCCGGCCTCCCGCATGCCCACTATACGCCCTCGCTCAAAGTCCGTCAACTGCACATACGGTTCACGTCCACGCTGTCGCGGCATGCTACCAGTGTTAAAGACTGCGATGGAGCTCCGTATGCCACGGCAATCTGGCTGACACTGACGGCGGCGGTGCACAAATGCTGCGCAGCTAGCGCCATTCGACGGCCAACACCGCGGTTCCTGGTGTGTCGGCTGTGCCGTGCGTGTGATCATTGCTTGTACAGCCCTCTCGCAGTGTCCGGAGCAAGTATGGTGGGTCTGACACACCGGTGTCAATGTGTTCTTTTTTCCATTTCCAGGAGTGTATATTCGACGACCGAAATTATTTTGCGATTTTCTCAGTAACGCTTGAATAGTACGCGCTACTGCTTACACATTTTGTTGTCCTCGTGGAGTACTACGAGCGTACGAAGTTTACAGTAAATCCGCGTTCCAAAAGTCACGGCCTCCCCTAGTGAGGTCAGACGTCGTGGTGGACACCAGTAAACATCACGAGGGGCCCAGCCGGGACGTACCCAGTGCGCGGCCTTAGGAGCCTGGCAGGTGGAGGCAGGCCCCCGACTCGGGACGTCGGCGCCTCTGATCTCAGACGGCTGCTGCCTGCTTGCTACCTGTAGGGCGCTCTGCGCGATTTCCCAGAGGGCTCGCTCCCAGTAGCACCTCGCGTCGATCCCGGCCAATAGACACCTTGTCATCTCGCACTGCTCTCCTTGCTGCACACCTGTGCGCCGCTCCCCGCGGCGGGATGAATAATTCACGAGTCCGCCGGCAAGCGTGTCGGCGGATCGCCCGATTCGGTCCACTGACTGCGTAAGACTGACTGGGGCCGTACGTAAGGCGCGCTGAAGGCAGGGGATGCGGATGAATAAAACACGATCGGGCCACGCCGCTCCAAACAAGCAGCGGGCGCCTCGGCCGGCGAGCTGGGGCCGTATGTGATACAGACAGCACGTGACGTCACTACAGTGACACCAACGTCTCGATCAGTTTGTAACCTCCCCCTCACTTACCGACACAAATGATAGTGAATAATTAAACCGCGTGCATCTAATGGAAATTTGGGAAAAGCAATCACCACCGAAGTTAATCTGTCGGTAAAGAGGGAGGAAAGGATTACATCTAAATGAAAGGAAAAATGCTAATGAAACAGGTGGAAATTAATTTTGAAAAGGGGTAAAGTTAATAAAGAAAGTAAATGTATGGCCGTTACGTTAACAATTAACTAGCGGTAATTAGATATTTGAGATTTGGGGGAAATTACAGTCGCCAGTCCTAAGGACAATTACTATAGTAACTGAAAAAGAAGGTTATTACACATATAATTAGCACTAGAAGCGTGGCAACTGAAGGTTGACACGTGTAGTGTGAAAACTGAAAGTTTGTCAGAAGTAATAAATTTCGCTACACTCTGACTTAATTTAGCAAAAGAATTAATAAAACCGAAAAATCGAAAGTTAATTTAGTGACAAGTTAATAGTGAGCTTTCTTTCTGAAGCACATCGAAATTCAGTAAAATAAGGTTAGTCTTGGGCTACCTCAACAATCATTTCAAAAGCTACTTGAATCTCCGCAATTTAGAAATAAGAGATTTAACTTTGAACTTGAATTAAATGATTCTGAACAATTAACAATAGTAAAATTTAGTACGTACCAAGCTGAGCCGCAGTCACAGGTAAGCTAAAATACGGTAACAAAACTCGCACTCTTAATTCGTGCTTGTGTAATCTAAATATTGTAGCCAGCTATGAATACTTTAACTGAACTTTGAAATTAAAGTAGTGAAGTGGAATGATGCTGGCGTTTGAATTTCAACGACACTCGGGTTCATTCCGGAAAAGGAAGGGACCCTGCTTGGTAATGCAATTGGGACAATGAGCAACAAACGTTCATGCTAAGTTGCTGTAATTTTGTGATGCAACAATTTTAAAAGTTTGAAAAGCTGAGGTCTGCCATACACTTCTAAAACTTTACGCGCTTCCTGTCTTCCTTGTTGGTTATTGAAGGTTTGAAGCCGCCGATGGAGAAGGTGGCGACAGTCACTCATTGTCGGCCGTCGCTGTTGCAGAAGCTGGATGTTGGCGCTCCTTCTTCTCGACACGGTCACCAGGCGAAACGGGCTCTTGATGTGCGCCAGCTAATGCTTGCCGTCCGAGACACCGTGTCAGAAACTATCATAGCAAGTCGAGCGCAATTACATGCTGCCAAACCTCGAAAGCGCGGCAACTCGCGGGAGCTTCACACAACACACTTGCTCCACCGCCCTACTCCAGCCTCACTCTGCTCTGCAAGGGCTGCACGCGGCAGAGTTAACACTACCAAAGATACTAAACAATTTGGTTTTCCACACGACCTATCGATGTAATCGTCCGATAGCATAGTTTTCCCTAGGCCAGACCCAGCGTAAAAATACACACAATATTTACAAAACAAACCAATTATACATCGACATAAATGCATAAAAATAGTAAAACAATTACAATATATAATGACACAGAAATTTCGTATCTTCAGGTAACAAAATAAGGAAAAAAATTGATAGTGCAAAAGAGGCAAGTAGGAGGATACGCATTTCCGGCGTTACAAGTTGACTGGAGGAACCATTCATTTGCTAGAGACTTCTGGAATACTGTTGTAACTAACTAAGCCCGGATGCTTTTTCTCTCTACGTAGCTACACATATACAAAGCGCACACACTAACACCTAAAAAACGAATAAAAGATATTGACTTCTTTGTGCATTAAATTAAATTTGGAAAATTTAATGAAACGCTTTGGGATATACAATATTTTTAGTTTTTCCACCCATTGCAAAAAAACAAAGCTTTCTGCCTGCAGCTCCGCCCACGTACACATATGTGTACGTATGACACATTTAAATATACAGGGTGAAAACTATATAAACCGACAAACTCTGGGAGGTTGTAGGGGACATCAAAACAAATATTTTTCCCTAATGTCATTTTTTCCTATGAGGATCATTTAAACTGGTGGTGGCCATATTACGCTCTTCAGTTGTTAGAGGCCGTATTAAGAGCTTCAGTTGTTTGAGGGCGTATTACGCCCTTCAGTTGTAGGCAACTGCTGTCCACCAGTGTAGTAGTGCATTGTCTCTGTTTACTAATGGACCGATACACCTTGAGTGAGTACGCTGATATGGTTGGTGCGTACTACGTAGCGCACCACAACGGACGAGCTGCACAGCGCGTTTATCGACAACAATATCCTAATCGCCGTATCCCGCATCATACGACCTTTGCTGCTGTATACCAACGTCTGTGTGAGACCGGGTCATTTAGCAGATTACCTGAACAGGTACGCCGTCGCACGATAAGAACGCTGTAATTTGAGGAAGCTGTCTTGCAGCACGTGGAGCGGGATCCTTCAATCAGCAATTGTGCAATTGCAGGTAACATGGGGACGATCAGACAGTCCTTCGAGAGCAATTGTTACGTCCATTCCACTTACAGCGTGTCCACAACCCGGAACCAGTTGATTATCCACCCAGAGCATTGCCAGAATTGCTGGAAGACGTCCCGCTTCCTACAAGACAACGCATGTGGTTCCAACATGACGGGGCGCCGGCACATTTCAGTCGTCGGGTACGTCGATTCCTGGACCGACGGTTCCCAGAAACGTGGATTGGTAGAGGTGGTCCTGTACCATGACCTGCTCGATCCGCAGGTATGTCCCCTCTAGACTTTTTTGTGTGGGGAGAGATGCGCAACCTTGTTTACGCAACTCCTGTTGCATCAGAAGAGGATCTGCTTGCCCTGATAGTAGCATCAGCAGGAACAATTCAGGTTACTCCTGGCGTTTTTGCCCGTGTCAGACAGAACATGATCCGACGGTGTAACCTTTGTTTAAGTGTCAGTGGAGGCATTTTTGAAAATCTACTCTAATTGAAATTGGGTTGTGTTAATGCGTTGTCTCTTGGTCATAAAAAATGGAAAACTTTTTCTTGGTTTAATTAATTTGCTGCCACAGAAATCTTCCTCTACCGGTTTAATTACTCCTCATAGGAAAAATTACATTAGGGAAAAGTTTTTGTTTTGATGCCCCCTACAACCTCCCAGAGTTTGTCGGCTTAAATACTTTTCACCCTGTATTTCACATACATTTAACATATTTCACACATATTTGTACACATGTTTCGTCCATACCTCTGGCGAATTTCGCCGTGCAGTTTCACATGAATTCTGAGGAAAAGGAGTCTTGCTAGCAATTGCTACACCATGCAACTAGAGAGGACGTTGGATTTGTCTGTGACACTGAGCCCCGAAAGATGCTGGCAAATTTATTGGCATGCTGTAATGCATATTCGCATGATTTTGTTGATCCATTGAACGCCTATAAGAGATAGATTGCGCTTTAAACTTTCAAAGTATTCCAAGTCAACTAATTACAAAAAAGTAATACCAGCAGGTTATTTTCGCACTTTCCTACATCTTACCATCGTCACCCGCACTGCCAGCGGTAATTGGACTATCTCAGTCCCACAATATTCTTTTTTTTATCAAAGTTCGTCCAGACGTTCCTGAATTACGCTTGTATGCCACGCTTTTTCACCCGAAACCCGCAGCCGTAATGGTGCTGGGGTCTTATTGTCACATTAAATGCCCACAGCCAGCAAGTGATATGTGTGCAAGTTTTGGCAGAAATTCCTTTAGGCGTTACGGAGATATACTGATACTTCACTACTTTTGAATCCTTCCTCCAGCCTCTCCCCAAGTCTAGGAGTGAAGTGTCATCATGAGTGTCAACGATAAGTGTAGAGACACCGAAAACTACGGAGTTGATAGTAATATCGTTAGTTATCGAATCTTTCTGTATGCCACGACTTCTCACCTTCTTCCTCCGACATCAAGGGGTGTCACATATATTCCCCTGCCATATTTTTATACAAACAATGAGTCATGTATATAAAAAATTTTGCAGAAATTACTCTAGACGTTCCTGGGTTCGGCTTCTATGACACCCGCGCACCTATGGGTTACAGATGATTCATACCCCCACAAAAACGTTCCCGGGCACGTACGCAACATTTCACCAAAGTTTCTTCATAATCGTAAGATTGGTATAGGAACACATAGGAAACGAACAAATAAATAATGATGTTTTTAAATATTATTTCGTAGAATTTTCAGTAAGTTTTTTTATAGTGTTTTATAATGTTATCTTGCGCAGCGTTTGATTGCATTGAAAGACATGTGAAAGGTAATAATTTTTCGTTCCACACGTAAAATTGCCTGAAAAAAGAAAAGAAGTTGTTTCTTGGCTCACTCTATGTCCGGAAGGTAAACGGCCGAAATATTAGTAGAAGTTGTAGAATTTGTACGACTGCAGGCCCCAAATGTACGGGACCACGCACCACACCGTTATGAAAACGCCACGTGTATGACGGCAATAAACAGGGTAAAAATTTTTCCGATATTGGCACCGAATCCACAGCTTTCAGTCTCGCTATGCTAACTGGTGACAGTGGTGACAACATTAGTTTTAACTCCATGGGTAGGAGTGTGGAAGTATTTCATTGTGGTGGTCTTCAGTTCGAAGACTGCTTTGATGTAGCTCTTTACTCTAGTCCATCCCGTGGGAGCCCCTTCAGCTCTGCTAAAGTACTGCCACCTACACTGATCTCAGTGTAATTATTGGAATGAAGCCTAGATCTCTCTATACAAAAATTCCCCCCCCCCCTCCACAAAAAAGAAATACACACACATTTGCAAATTGACGATTGCCTTATGTTTCAGCGTGTGTCCTATGAAGCGATTCCTTCATTTATTCAACCTGCGCCATTTTCCTGTTTTCCCCTGCTCTATTCATTACCTCCTCAATGGTCGTTCGATCTGCCCATCTGATCTTTGGTATTCTTCCGTAGTACCATACTTCAAAAGTCTCTACTCTCTTTTTGTCTGTTCCTTATCGCTCATGTTCCCTCATTCCGTGTAAGACTGCCCTCCACACAAATACCTTCACAACACACTTTTTAACACTTATATTTATATTCGATATTATTAAATTTCTGTTTTTCTTGCTATTGCCCTTCTACATTTTAAATCCTCTCCTCTTCGGCATCGTTATTTTGCTGTCAAAACCACGAAACTAATCGGCTATTTTGGGGGTCTCATTTTCCAATCTAATTCCCTCAGCAATTTAATAACAGGATGTATATACAGCCACTTTGGTTGCACAAAATTTTTGTCAGTTGACCATGGTTTCAATTGCACTAGAGCAATCTTGATCAGAATAAGAAATTACATGGAATACATGTAATCACGTCATCGCTAAAAACGTCTGCGTAGAAGTGCTCTCGTCAAATAGAAATGTCATAGGAATAAAAACTAAAATGTAAAAGTATAGCATGATTGTCAGCTAGATAAAATACTCCGTGGAATATAATGACAGCCGCTAGGTCGCTTAGGGCCAAGAGCGGCGTAACACAGCGGCTACCGTCAGACTTGCGGCTGCCATTACATTCCACGCAGTATTTTATCTAGTTGATAAACATGCTATACTTTTACATTTTACTTTTTATTCCTATGACATTTCTGTTTGACGAGAGCACTTTTAATTATTTTTGAATACATTGTGGGAGTATGCAGTGATCAGTGTTATTACAAATATTTACTATCAAAAACAGTCTTGATCACAAATTATTTATTCCGGTGACCGGTTTCGACCGCTACTGTGATCATCTTCAGACCAACGAATGAGAACCTTCTTCTGGTGGTAAATCACTACCAATGTGTAATTGAAATTTTGTGCAACCGAAGTGGCTGTATATACATCCTGTAGTTAAATATCGTACGGTTGCTGGATCATAGTGAATCAAAAGGTTTAAAAATTCGCTCAGCAATTTTCTATTTAATTCAACTACATTCCATTAATCTTTTTTCAGTGTTTTCGTCTTCATGTTGTAACCTGTTGACCTTAGTTTCTCCCGGCGTATACAATATTCCAGTAACTTACGGGAGGGCAGCCGGGTGACGTCATCGACAACCACCGACATTTCGATAGGAGCACAAGCTGCCATTTTCACGCTATTCCCAGCTGCATTCCCGTAAGTTATTTGGAAGTTGTAACCTATTTTCAAGACACAAACCTTCCGTTCAACTGCTCATCCAAGACATTTGACGCCTCTGACACAACTAAATATCGTCTGCAAACCGCAAAGACTTTATTTGTGATTCCTGAACGTTAATTCCGTTTCCAAATCTTTCTTTGGGTTGCATACTGCTCGCTTAATATACAGACTGAATAACCATCAGGGATGGCCTACAACGCTATCTCACTGTCTTCTCAACTATGGCTTCCCTTTCGTGTCCTTCGTCTCTTACAAGAATAGTTCGATTGAAATAAATGTGTTGTAGCTGTCTCATAAGTGGCATTGAGAAGTATCAGTTTTATTTCCTGATGGTGACTAGTTTCGGAAACCTGCGTCCATTTTCAGACCATCCGTGCTTCAAGTGTGACAAATACAGGCGATAGCCCATGTACAGAAACTGTTCCTGCAGTAATCAAAGCGGTATATGGCCCTACTTTGATTACGGCAGTCGTAGTTCCTGTACATGGGCTGTCGCCTGTATTTGTCACACTTAAAGCACGGGTAGTTGAAAATCGTCACAGGTGTCCGAAACTACTCACCATCAGCAAATAAAACTGATACTTCTCGGTGCGATTTATGAGAGAGCTACAACCATTCATTTCAATTGTAAGACAAGTTGCGAACCTATTTTCAACTTGCAGCCATGCTGCAACTACGTAAACAATTTGATTATTGTACAAAATGAAGATAACATTCCGCTCCCCGTATTTTATCCTTCCTACTCTCAGAACGTCAAAGAATGTATTGCAGTCAATACTGCCAAATGTTTTCCCCTTAACATACATATATCACAAACGTAGGTCTGCCTTTCCTTAAGTTATCTTCTGAGATTACATGTCGGGTCAGTAGTGCCTCTCATGATCTTACATTTTTCCAGAAACCAAATTGATCTTCCCAAAGATTGGCTTATACCATTTTTTCCACTCTCCTGTAAATAATACGTGTGACTATTTTGCAACCGTGACCTTTTGTCTCATAATTCTCTAACATTCGCACCTCTCAGAACCTGTTCTCAATGCAATGGGAATTATTTCATTGTCCTTGAAATCTAAGGGTACTTTGCTGTCTTGTATATCTTGCATACAGAGTGGAACATTTTTATCACAACTGGGTCTCCAGAGGATCTTAATAAATCTAAGGGAATGTCGTCTACTCCAGGCGCTTGGAGTAGACGACGTTCCCTTAGATTTATTAAGATCCTCTGGAGAGAATCTCTCAGTGCTTTATCAGACTCTTATCAAATATGACGTGGAGAAACAATCGAAAGTGACAACATTCTTGTGGAATCCATAAATAGACGGACAATGCGGTACTATCACCAAGTGAGTAACAAGTGACAAATTGCACTGCTACGTAAGTTCCCGGCAGACTAAAACTATGTGCTGGACAGGGACTGGAACCTGGGACCTCGCCTGCTAAAGGCAAAGGTCCTGGGTTCGAGTCTCGGTCCGGCACTCAGTTTTAATCTACCACGAAGTTTCATATCAGCGTACATTCCGCTGCAGTGTCAAAACTCATTACGTACAGTATATTGCTATCGACTGCTCACAATGAATGAGAGATTGCTACCACTATCGCCATAAAAAACGGAACGTACGCTGCCTAACAACGAGAACATCCTCATGAGCTAACCTGCAGAAGATTTTCCACCTGCAGGAAAATGAAGCATGCCTATTATCCTGCCCAGGAACGCATTTCGTACGCCCTCATTTTTTTTTTCCTACGAGCCGCCTGCTTTTCGCTAGCAGTGGATTACTGCCGCTATTTTCGCGGATGCCGCTTATTTTTCCACGAACTGCCTATAGCCCCTGTTCATTAATGTCGACAAACAATTTTCGGTATAACATTCCGCAGATATTTGGCATAGATTCCGCGATCGGCGCTCCGAGGTGACTAGCTATTTCCAATAACGCGAACAGCGCGCCGCCGTAATGGCATTGTTGCTCCCCCAATCGACACAGAATACGGAATGCTTATCCGTAGTTCTGCGAAGTGCTTTCCAGGCAAGAGTCACGCGTGGAGTGTCAAATCACTGAAACACGTACCTAAAAATACGTAACGCACAATTCAACAGGCATAAATCAGCTGGTAAATGACTTCACTTGGTTATTGGTCACATATTCATATTGGCTAGGAAATTCAATGACATCTACATGCCGCGTAAAACAGTACTTTATTTACATTATTTTGAATTCGTAACTAAGGTGTACAAATTATGCAGTATAATCTTTTACTAACTTCACTCTTTCGGGGTAGTCCTACCGAGTGTTTAGTGTTAGGAGGTTTTCATATTGCGTCTTATTACAAATATTATGAACTGAAAGATGTTCTTTACAGCAGATCATAGACGTTCTACCAACCTGACTTACATACTGCGTAGGGTAGTTGTTGCATTTGATCTTATACACACGTGATGCACTAAGTTTGATGCTGATGCACTGAAGCGCCAAAGAAACTGGTACAGCTATGCGTATGCAAGTACAATGGTATGTAACAGGCAGAATACGGCGCACCGGTAGGCAACGCCTATATAAGACAGTAAGTGTTTGGTGCAGTTGTTAGATCGGTTACTGCTGCTACAATGGCAGGTTATCAAGATTCGAGTGAGTGTTGTAGGTGGCGCACGAGCGATGGGACACAGCATCTTCGAGGTAGCGATGAAGTGGGGATTTTGCCGTACGACCGTTTCACAAGTGTACCGTCAGTATCAGAAATACGGTAAAACATCACATCTCCGACATCGCTGCGCCCACAAAAAGATCCTGCTAGAGCGGGACCAGTAACGACTAAAGAGATTCGTTCAACGTGACAGAAGTGCAACCCTTCCGCAAATTGCTGCAGATTTCAATGCTGGGCCATCAACAAGTTTCAGCATGCGAACCGTTCAACGAAACATCATCGATATGGGTTTTCGGAGCCGAAGGCCCAGTCGTGTACCTTTGACACAAAGGTTTACGCCTTGCCTGGTCCTGTCAGCGCCGATATTGGACTGTTGAAGACTGGAAACAGTCCCCTGGTCGGACGAGACTCGTTTCAAATCGTATCGAGCGGATACGTGTGTACCGATACGGAGATAACCTCATGAATCCGTGGACCCTGCATATCAGCGGGGAACTGTTCAAGAAGGTGCAGTGGCTGGCTGGGCTGCTGCGGGTAATCAGGCCCAGCCTCTGCTGCACCCATTTCCAGTTAATGAGATGACCGCCACAAGTGAAGCGATGGCGTAAGGTGTCGACCAGGCCACATCGGACGCATTTATCACTGTCACTTTAACCGATTCTATGCAACCTTTCATTAGTGGGTATAACATCGTTTACCACTTTATACCATGTGGACGCCACTTCAGCAGTGTGGACGGTTAAACTTATGTTGTCCCAAACTGCCTTCCAATGAACATTCGGGTATTTAAGTTCAATAGGATTTCGGACTATTGGAGATGTCCATCTTTTTAATAACAGGTGCGTCGTCTGTAAATCCTGCGTGAAATAATGTCCATCAAAATAGCTTACTTCAAGAAAAAACTGCTTGACATGTCGTAGTTTGTAATGTATTTTACCTACATCAATGAGTGGATGCGTATCGGTGGGTTGTAAGGTTCGGAAGAGCCAACTGGTTACGCTGAGAGGTTCGTTGTCCAACAAATGGGTGATTCGTTTAATATATAACGCAGTACACTTTCGGTTAATGTCAGGCATGTTTAGTCCGCCGGCCTGTCTGGAAGACGTCAGCGTGGTGTATTTCACTTTGAACAGATGCCCTTGCCAGATAAATCTATTAGAGAGTTTCATTTTGGCCTGCATCTTGGGGACTGGAAATAGTTGGGCCATATAGTACGCTTTACTGAATATATAACTGCTGAGGAGTCGTATGCGTTGGAGAATGTTAACGGACCGCCAATTGTTTTCATAGATGGCACCTTGCATTTTATTGGTGACCTGCTTCCAATTTTTTGCATTCATTTTTAGCGGGCATTTGTCGATAATCATCCCCAGAGTGGTGTGGTTTTCGACACGCTTCGCCCAAGGTATAAGAAGGTGGAGGTTCTGTAATGGTGTGGACGTGTGCAGTTGTAGCGATATGGGACCCCTGATACGTCTAGATACCACTCTGACAGGGACCACGTACGTACGAATCCTATCTAATCACCTGCATCCTTCTATGTCCATTGCACATTCCGACAGATTTCGCAATTCCAGCAGGACAATGCTGCACCCTACACGCCCTGCATTGCTACAGAGTAGCTCCAGACACACTCTACTGAGTTGAAACACTTCCGCTGGCAACCAAACTCCCCAGACATGAACATGAATCACCCTATCTGGAATGCCTTGCAACTTGCTGTTCAGAAGAGATCTGCACCCCGTCGTTCTTTTGCGGATTTATGGACAGCTCTGCAGGAGTCATGGCGTCAGCTCTCTCCAGCACTACTTCAGATTAGACGAGTCCATGAACTTCGTGTTGCGGCACTTCTGCGTGTTCACGGGGGAGCTACACGATATTAGGCAGGTGTACCAGTTTCTTCGGCTCTTCGGTGCATATCTGTGCTATGGTTACGTTTAAAGCAAACAATATCACTTGTGAGAAAGCCTGCTCTTAAAACATTTTTTAGAAACTATTGCGTTACTTGCCTCTCATATGGCTCTGAGCACTATGCGACTCAACTTCTGGGGTCATTAGTCGCCTAGAACTTAGAACTAATTAAACCTAACTAACCTGAGGACATCACACACATCCATGCCCGAGGCAAGATTCGAACCTGCGACCGTAGCGGTCGCTCGGTTCCAGACTGTAGCTGCGTTACTGTATCTGATATGCATCCTCTGCGTTCTAGCGACATATAACAGTTTTTGTACACCTGGTATTCTTATTTTAATGAAATGTTCTCTCTTCCTTGCGTGTGCTCGTTTGAGTTCTTTGAAATAATTGAGTGATAACTGAATCATTGTATCCGCAGTCACAATCTAGTACTGATTACAATACTGAAGTAGTCACTAAAATGTTTCAAGGAATTAAAACAGAACAGGCGCGGAGAGCAGAAAATATTGCATGAAAAGAGGGGCATCAAGCGCAAAAAATATGTGTTTGTGTGAAATCTTATGGGACGTAACTGCTAAGATCATCACTCCCTAAGCTTACACACTACTTAACCTAAATTGTCCTAAGGACAAACACACACACCCATGCCCGAGGGAGGACTCGAACATCCGCCGGGACCAGCCGCACAGTCCATGACTGCACCGCCTTAGATTGCTGGACTAATCCCGCGCGGCCAAGCGCAAAATCTCAGACAAACGGAAAAAAAGTCGCAACAGCAAAAAAAAGTTGTGCGACATAAACGAAAGTTGGTAGGCGCGTTTCTACACCTGATAGATGATTTCTATTCAGATTTCGCGCCAGTCTCATAGAGTGGCCATAGTGGCATCGTTATGAGGATTTCGATCAGATTTGCTTAAATTACACCCAGTGACGGTCGGGAGCGTTAGATACCTTTGAGACTGGACGTGATGAGTTCATGTCAGTCAAGAATACCTTTCAGGCGACAAAGAAGCCCTCGTCAACACCTCAGTGAGTTCGAACGATGTCGTGTAATAGCACCACCAGAAGATGGATGTTCCTTCTACGATATTGCAGAAAGACTTGGCAGGGACGTAGCCACTGTACAAGATAGCTGGCAGTTGTGGTCACGAGAATGTACGTTCGCAAAAAGATCGAGTTCCGGACGGCCACGTGACGCTAAATAGGTGGAAGACCGTCGTGTTTGGTGCATCGTATTGCATCTCCAGCTGCAATTTGAGCATCAATTGGCAACACAGTGACACAGCAGGTTGTTACAAATCGGTTACTTGAAGAACAGCTCCGAACCATACGCCCTGTAGCGTGCATTCTATTGTCTCCTAGCGAGAGCTCACTGGATTATAGGGTGGACGTCTGTTGTGTTTTCTGACGAAAGCTGGTTCTGCCTCGGTGCAGGTGATGGCCGTGTGTTGGTTAGAAGCAGGTCAGATGATGGCCAGTCTGCATGCTGGACACACTGGACCAACACGCGGAGTTACGGTCGGCTTTGCGATTTCGTACGACAGCAGGAGTGCTGTCAACTGTCTTGGTTACACCACGCACCATGACTGCGATTGCGTACGTCAGTCTGGTGACTCGACCTGCTGTGTTGCCATCCATGGGCTGTTTTGCAACGGGATGGCGCTCGCCCTTACACCGCTGTGTAGCTCAAAATGCTCTGCAGAGTGCTGAAGTGTTGCCTTGGCCTGCTCGAACACAAATTGGAGACCACCTAACTGAAACTCCAATCGAGCACATACGGGACATCATCGGACAACAACTCCGGCGTGATCCACAAACAGTATCAACCTTTTCTGTACTGACCGACAAAGTGCAACAGGCATGGATCAGCTACACACAAACTGACATCCGGCTCCTATACAACACAATGCATGCATTTTCACATGCTTGCATTCAATATTCTGGCGGTTACACCGGCTATTAATGTACCAGCATTTCCCATTTGCACTGGCTTATCTCGCGCTTACATTAAACTGTGATCTTGCAATTTTTATCACCTACATATGTGACCTAGACAAATGTATTCCCGAAATGTCATTACTTCACATTCATTATTTTTTGATGTTGTGATTTTTTTCCGTCAAGGTAGATACATGCCACTATAATACAGAGGAAGAGTGACAGAAAAAATAAACAGGTTTAAGAGTAGGCTATCTCACAAGCGAAATTCTTAGTTTTAAACTAAGTTTCAGAACAAACATATCAAGTTCTAAACTTAGTGCCTCACGTCTGTAAAAGATTAAATGCAAAAACTGCCCCAAACAGTATGTAGGCACCCACTGGTAGAACATTTGAGATCTGCTTTAAAGAACAATGTTCAGTACATTAATTCGTAATAAGACAGAATTCGGAGACCACCTAACAGAAACTAAACACGCGGTAGCACGAACAGAGATTCAAATGGTTCAAATGGCTCTAAGCACTATGAGACATAACATCTGAGGTCATCAGTCCCCTAGACTTAGAACTACTTAAACCTAACTAACCTAAGGACATCACACACATCCATGCCCGAGGCAGGATTCGAACCTGCGACCGTAGCGGCAGCGCGGTTCCAGACTGAAGCGCCTAGAACCGCGCGGCCAGTTCGGCCGGCAACAGAGATTCACCTTGAAATTTTACACAAGGCACTTAGGGGACATTTTATGATCGTACAGCAAGAACTTGAAATCTATAGACATCACCTGAAAGAACCATCTAACATACGAAATATCCAGTGTGATTTCAAGTGTTGCTGTCCACTTTAATGATTTTGGTAATGTAATCGACGGCGCAGTCAGCAGAAACTCTCCATGTCTGCTATAGACGGTCTTGTTGCTAGCAGTGCCGTAGTTGCAGGGCAGTAAGCCTAAAACAGTTAACTTTGTTTTGTTGTAATATTCAGACTGATTTGACAACTGACTGTTTCAACAACACTGCTGCGCTACTTCCGTACTCTCGAATACGATTGATAGATGCTCGCATGACTACTTGTTCTGACTGACAGCTACAGTATAGAGTCTGTGTGTCGCTGTAGACGTATAACAGACTGGCCTGGAAGAAGGAATCATGCCTAATGTAAAGTAAATGGAGGTTCCCGGGATATATTTGTTGGCAATTTTGCTGTAGAAGGGTCAAGACGTTTTTGATGGATTCGCAGCGAAAAAATAACCCAGACGACGTTTTAAAGGCAGATAGGTAGACGACTTTCGATAACCAACTGCATCGATTCGTGTATATGAAGTCTGGAACGGGCATTTCTCCAACAATGTGTGTGAAATGGCTAGTAATAATGTTGAAAGATAATTCAGTACATTGCACTGTAGGTTCAACATTTCTGCTTGACTTTCAATGATATTTCATTTCACAGAATTTTTTTAATTTCACCCCAATGGTTCCACTCGTTTCAGTGAACATAATTCATTTGCACTACCAGCGTACCATTCCACAACATGAGCCTCAAGAATCTCGCCCTGCACATGTTACCCAAGAAAGCACGCTGGAGATGCGACGTAAGAAACTCTCAGGCAGAATCAGTGAACCTACGTTCCAATTTAAGGGACATTCGTTGCCATAAAATAACAGCATCCAGCATTATGGCAACATAAAAATATAAAAACTCTCTGACAGGCTGCCACAGCAGCAACAAAATGAATGATGTGTCGATAAGCGGCACACACATCTTAACAAGATGAAATGGTTGAAGTATCGAATTCGTACAGTAATGTAGGAAAGCATAAAAACGTTCGCCATACATTCCCCACCAACAGGTGACTACTACGAATTCATTAAGGACATAGATGATGCAACGACTGCTTACATCCTACAAACAAATCCAAGGCCACCTTCGTCTTGGTAGAACAAGGAGTGCCTCTCTTATCAGCGTTGAGTACCATTGGCAAGGGATTTTAAATTGATTCAGTATTTCTAGATTTCCAGGAGACACTGTACCTCACAAGTGGTTTGTAATCAAATTGCGTGCGTCACAGTTCGTAGTAACTGAAAAGTCATCGAGTAAAACAGATGTGATTTCTGGCGTTTCCCAAAGTAGTGTTATAGGCCCTTTGCTGTTCCTTATCTATATAAAAAATTTTGGAGACAACCTGAACAGCCGTTTTAGGGTGTTTGCAGATGATTCTGTCGTTAATCGTCTAGCAAAGTCATCAGAAGATCAAAACGAATTGCAAAACGATTTAGATAAGATATTTGTGTGGTGCGAAAATTGGCAATTGACCCTAAATAATGAAAAGTATGGGGTCACCCACATGAGTGTTAAATGAATTCATTAAACTTCGGTTACACGATAAATTAATTAAATCTAAAGGCCGTTAATTCAACTAAATACCGAGGATTTACAACTACGAATAACTGAAACTGGAAAGAACACACAGAAAATTTTGTGGGGACGTCGAACCCAAGACTATGTTTTATTGGCAGAACACTCAGGAGATGCAACAGATCTACTAAAGAAACTGCCTACACTACGCTTGTTCGTTCCCTTTTGGAGTACTGCTGCACGGCGTGGGATCCATACCAGACAAGATTAACAGAGTACATTCAGGAAGTTCAAAGAACGTCAGAACGTTTTGTATTATCGAGAAACAGGTCAGAGAGTGTCACGGGTGTGATACAGGTTTTGGGGTGGACTTCATTTAAACAAAGACGTTTCTCTTCAACTTTTGTAGTCCTGTCTTCCCCAAATGGTTCAAATGGCTCTGAGCACTATGGGACTTAACATGTGTGGTCATCAGTCCCCTAGAACTTAGAACTACTTAAACCCAACCAACCTAAGGACATCACACACATCCATGCCCGAGGCAGGATTCGAACCTGCGACCGTAGCGGTCACGCGGTTCCAGACTGAAGCACCTAGAACCGCACGTGTCTTCCTCAGCTGCGTGTAATATTACGGTATATTGATAATTTTTACTTATGGACCGTCAGTTGCTGTCGGACGGTCCGTAAATAAAAATTATCAGTATACCGTAATAAAGACGTTTCTTGTTGCGCAGCGAGCTTCTCACGAAATTTCAATCACCTACCCTCTTCGCCGAATACGAAAATATTTCCTTGACACTGGTATATATATATATATATATATATATATATATATATATATATATATATATATATATATATATACCCCTGGAAATGGAAAAAAGAACACATTGACACCGGTGTGTCAGACCCACCATACTTGCTCCGGACACTGCGAGAGGGCTGTACAAGCAATGATCATACGCACGGCACAGCGGACACACCAGGAACCGCGGTGTTGGCCGTCGAATGGCGCTAGCTGCGCAGCATTTGTGCACCGCCGCCGTCAGTGTCAGCCAGTTTGCCGTGGCATACGGAGCTCCATCGCAGTCTTTAACACTGGTAGCATGCCGCGACAGCGTGGACGTGAACCGTATGTGCATTTGACGGACTTTGAGCAAGGGCGTATAGTGGGCATGCGGGAGGCCGGGTGGACGTACCGCCGAATTGCTCAACACGTGGGGCGTGAGGTCTCCACAGTACATCGATGTTGTCGCCAGTGGTCGGCGGAAGGTGCACGTGCCCGTCGACCTGGGACCGGACCGCAGCGACGCACGGATGCACGCCAAGACCGTAGGATCCTACGCAGTGCCGTAGGGGACCGCACCGCCACTTCCCAGCAAATTAGGGACACTGTTGCTCCTGGGGTATCGGCGAGGACCATTCGCAACCGTCTCCATGAAGCTGGGCTACGGTCCCGCACACCGTTAGGCCGTCTTCCGCTCACGCCCCAACATCGTGCAGCCCGCCTCCAGTGGTGCCGCGACAGGCGTGAATGGAGGGACGAATGGAGACGTGTCGTCTTCAGCGATGAGAGTCGCTTCTGCCTTGGTGCCAATGATGGTCGTATGCGTGTTTGGCGCCGTGCAGGTGAGCGCCACAATCAGGACTGCATACGACCGAGGCACACAGGGCCAACACCCGGCATCATGGTGTGGGGAGCGATCTCATACACTGGCCGTACACCACTGGTGATCGTCGGGGGGACACTGAATAGTGCACGGTACATCCAAACTGTCATCGAACCCATCGTTCTACCATTCCTAGACCGGCAAGGGAACTTCCTGTTCCAACAGGACAATGCACGTCCGCATGTATCCCGTGCCACCCAACGTGCTCTAGAAGGTGTAAGTCAACTACCCTGGCCAGCAAGATCTCCGGATCTGTCCCCCATTGAACATGTTTGGGACTGGATGAAGCGTCGTCTCACGTGGTCTGCACGTCCAGCACGAACGCTGGTCCAACTGAGGCGCAAGGTGGAAATGGCATGGCAAGCCGTTCCACAGGACTACATCCAGCATCTCTACGATCGTGTCCATGGGAGAATAGCAGCCTGCATTACTGCGAAAGGTGGATATACACTGTACTAGTGCCGACATTGTGCATGCTCTGTTGCCTGTGTCTATGTGCCTGTGGTTCTGTCAGTGTGATCATGTGATGTATCTGACCCCAGGAATATGTCAATAAAGTTTCCCCTTCCTGGGACAATGAATTCACGGTGTTCTTATTTCAATTTCCAGGAGTGTATATATATATATATATATATATATATATATATATATATATATATATCTGGAGAAACGTTCATCATAATAAAATAAGGGAAATCAGAGCTCTCATGGAAAGATATTGGTGTTCGTTTTTTCCGTGCGCTGTTCGAGTGTGGAATAATAGAGAATTACTGTGAAGATAGTTCGATGAACCCCCTGCCAGGCACTTAAGTGTGATATGCAGAGTATCCATGTAGATATAGAAAGGGGAAAGAAGTCTTCAAAATATTTAAGCAGACAGTTGCTTGGTATAGCACACTGAACTATACTATTTAACCATCTGTATACCTGAGTTCCTTTTCTATCCGCACCATTCCTTCAGCGAACTGACAGAAACCTAAAACAGAACTGTTAACGTTGTTAGCTGGTGTATCATCCTTAGATGCCACGTCGCTTACTCTCCATATTGTGTGTCAGTCCAACGGCATATAGCCAAGTGAGGTTAGTATTCGTTTCGAAATGAACTGTTCCGCTTTTTTAAGGAGATTGCCGCAGCTTCTTCAAGCTGGAGTGCCCCGCAGCCCTAACACGACAGTTCGGGATAACTGCACAAATTTTCTTATACGATTGCAATCGGTTTCACGTTCAAAACGTTAAATCGCAAGGTCTAAGGGTTGTAATTTCCCCGCATTAATCGGATTCTGAAGCGTGAAACGCCTTTGAATTCTACATCTATGTACTTATTCCGCAAGGCGCAATGTGGTGCATAGCATGAGTACATTGTGTCTCTGCTAGTCATTCTCTTTCCCGTTACATTTACAAACAGAGAGAGGTTAAAACGACTGTCGGTATGATTCAGTACCACCCCTGATATCTTGTTTTATTAATGATGCTTACATAAGGTATCTGTAGGTTCTCTAAACTTTCGCAATAGTATATAGTCTTCGTCCCTCCAGGATTTCCTACTTGATGTCATGGAGCAATTCCGTAATATCGCGTATTGATTGAACCTGACGAATCTAACACTGCGCCTCTGAATATTTTTCCTTAATCCGATCTGGTGGAGATCCCAAACGTCCGAGCAGCATTCATAAATGGGTAGCACAATTGTTCTACATTCGGTCTCCTCTGGGTAGCTACACTTTTTTAGAATTTTTACAATAAATCGAAGTGGACCATTCGCCTTCCTTTTAATAGACCTTACGAGCTCGTTTCATTTTATGTCACCTTGCAATATTACTACTAGATACTTAATGCTTGTGGTAATTTCAAGCTGCACAGAACTAATACTGCATTCTTATACCACAGATGATTTTTCTTACACATGTGCATTAACTTAAATTTTCCTGTATTTGGAACAAGCGGTATTTCATCTAACGAAATAAAAAAAAGTCCGAGTCGTCCTGTACTCTGCTACAGTCACTCAACGACGATGCTTTCACATACACTGTAGCTTCATAAGTGAACAGTAGCAAACTGCTGCTGACTCTTTCAGTCAGATGGTTTATGTCTGTGAGAACTACAGTGGTCTCGCCACACTTGCCTGGGACACTCCTGGTGATTCCCTTGTCTCTGTCGAACACTCGCCTTTCAGGACAACGGACTCAGTACTACTACTTGAGACGTCTTTGAGACCTTTACGTATCAGAAAACCAATCCCTGATGCTCAGACCATCGTTAACAGTGTGAAATGTGGTTTTGTGTCAAAATATGCCCGGAATTCTAGAAACGTGGAATATGCCTGCTGTCCATCATCGATACTTCGGAGGGTATAGTGCGAGAAGTGGTCGAGCTTACTTTCGCATGATCGATGCTTTTGCAGTAGGTGTTAATTTGTGAACATAAACTTTTCTCTCTCAATGAAATTTATGATATTCAGTAGTAGAATATGCTCAATAACTATGCATCAAACCGGCGTTAAGCATAGTGTTACTTTCTATTTTGCGGGTTCGCTCTTTTACCCTTCTTATATACGAGTGCCAATTGTGCTTTTATCCAATAGCTTGGTAGTTCTACAGGCCGAGTGGTACGCGATAAATGCAAGCTAACTAAGGAACCACAGCTGAAGTGCACTCTTTCTTCACAAGACTGTTCTAACCAAACTGCGTGCCTACGGAGTATCGCCTCAGTTGTGCGACTGGATTCGTGATTTCCTGTCAGAAAGGTCACAGTTCGTAGTAATAGAAGGAAAGTCATCGAGTAAAACAGAAGTAATATCCGGCGTTCCCCAAGGAAATGTTATAGGCCCTCTGTTGTTCCTGACCTATATTAACGACATAGGAGACAACCTGAGTAGCCCTCTTGGATTGTTTGCAGATGATACTGTCATTTACCGTCTTGTAAAGTTATCAGATGAGCAAAACGAAATAAAAAATCATTTAGATAAGATATCTGCATGGTGCGAAAAGAGGCAATTGACCCTGAATAAAGAAAAGTGTGAAGATATTCACATGAGTACTAAAAGAAATCAGCTAAATTTCGATTATGCGATAAGTTACACAAATATGAAAACTGTAAATTCAACTAAATACTTACGGATTACAATTACAAATAACCTAAACCGTAACGATCACGTAGTTAATGTTGTGGGTAGAGCAAACCAAGGACTGCGATTAATTGGCAGAACACCTAGAATGTGCTACAGGTCTACTAAAGAGATTGCTTGCACCACGCTTGTCCGCCCTATTCTGGAGTATTGCTGTGCTGTGTGGGATCCGCATCAGGTGGGACTGACGGATGACATCGAAAAAGTACAAAAAAAGGCAGCTTGTTTTCTATTATGGCGAAATAGGGGAGATAGTGTCACAGACATGATACGTGAATTGGAGTGGCAATCATTAAAACAAAGGCGTTTCTCATTGCAACGGGATCTTCTCGTGAAATTTCAATCACCAGTTTTCTCCTCCGATTGCGAAAACATTCTGTTGGCACCCACCTACATTGGCAGAAATGATCATCACGATAAAATAAGAGAAATCAGGGCACGCACAGGAAAATTTAACTGCTTGTTTTTCCCGCGCGCCCTTCGAGAGTGTAGCTTTAGAGAGACAGCTTGAAGGTGGTTCATTGAACCCCCTGCCAGGCACTTTATTGTGAACTGCAGAGTAATCACGTAGATGTAGATGTTTCTAGAAATGAACTGGAAATCCATCCGGAACTGGCGTCATGTCTGTTTACAACTCTAAACTGCTTTTCAACGCCAGGGGATGGCCATTTCTATGTCTTGCATACGGAAGTTTGTGCAGCGCTCAAACACTGACATGTCTGCACGGTTCTTCTCCGTAAATGATTTTTTTTTTCAAACGTGAAATTTAAAACTTCAGTTTTCCTTTTGCTGTCTTCTGTTGCCACACCAGTCTGTCTACGAGTCACTGAATAAAAGCATTCGCCCCGCATAGTGACTTAACATAGGGTCAGAATCTCCTAGGACTCTCGGGAAGATCTTTCGTTAACATAATAAGACCCACTGAAGTGAATGTACGCTTCACGTACCGATAGTTATATACACGCACAAACTTCTAGTAACTTTTGACTGTCATCATTTCTGTATTCTTTTACTTATTTCGAATCGATATAAGGATTTTAGGTGATTTTCTTAATCATACGATGACTTATTCCAAATCTGCCATTTTAGCGTTGGTGGGAGGAACGTATTACGATATTCCGTGTCTACAATTGCTTAATCCATTATGCAGAGCGAATAATCCACACGTCATACGTAGACTGACGTTCTCGGCGTCTTATTCACACAGAGCCACTGCGAGGGATTCACTTTGAGAACAGCCGCTTCCGCCATCTTGGAAGCGCCGCTTTATCAGTTCCCTGTGCAAATATTTCCAAGAACGGAGGCCGTTTACCGCTGTTTGAAAGAGTATTTCCTCTGCTCTCAACCACGCCTGCCCTTGTAACTCTCGAGTGAATGACGCAGCGTCAGGCAAAACAAATTCCTTTTTTCCGCCGGGTATGTTGATTCTTCTTTCATATGAAATGTGGATCTAGATTGCGTGGTGAGCAAACACTGCCACACAAACACGCTTCAGAAAAAATCACACCAGCCGTCGAGAGACTGAAACGATGGAACTTTTCCTGTGAAGTTGTTAATATTCTCCATGTAATATTACTGTCGAAGATTGTATCCACATATTCATAGCTCTAACTGCAGGATCATTTGAGTGGAATGTATACAGTTTTTCAAAGCGGTCGGTAAAAGTAAGCAAATATTACCGACATATTCGTCTCGAGAGAACCAGCAACTGTATTGATATTTAAAACAATTCCCATTTCGTGGTTTCATTTGCACTTTTTTTAAATTTGTAACTAAACGACATATTTCGATCACTCTGAATCATCTTCAGAGCCAATCATTTGCGTTAACAACCAGGCTTGTCTATTCAGAAATTTATCCCGGAGTACAGTACTATTCAGAAACACAGATGGGGGTACTGTATTCTGATACGAGTGTCTTTATAGACAAGACGGATTGCTGTCGCAGCTACTTAGCTCTGAAAATGATCCTAAATGATCGAATCATGTCGTTTAATTTTTAAACAATGTGCAACAGCGAGAGAACAATAAAGAGCCATTAGTTTTAAAAAGTAAAGAAAGCGTACTGAAGTAGAAATGAGTGATTTACTGCTGGAGTAATTACATTAGGACATAAGAATTTAAAAGCATTGGATGACATTTTTAACTTGAGCAGCTAGTTAAATGTGGTGCTACAAATAAAGAGGATATAAAATGGAAACTAGAAATTGTAAGAAAATCTTTTCCGCAAAGGAAAAATATGTTAAAATCGACTATATATTCCAGTATTAAAAATGTCTGATGACAGTATATTTTTGGAGTTAAGCCTTGCGTGGAAGTGAAACGTGTAAAATTATCTAACACATAATTTTACGTTCTATGTTAAAAAAATTGTCTTTGCCAGAAACAATTTCCTTGCTTTTGCAAATCTCTATGTTGATGCCACAAATTATTGCAATTTGCTCCAAATTTTCTGATAAACAGTACCCAAAAATTATTATTTATATAGTTTCATAGAAATACGATTTCATAACAATTCATCACTTTAGATATACAAATAATTTGCTAATGCTGTCGTTCCCTGCGAACCTGTTAACACAGTGCTTTTATTGTTATTCTAGTTCCACGTTATATGATAATAAAGTTGAACGGAATTTCCTTAAAAAAATACAAATTATCTATATAGTCACGAGAAATGTTTTGAAGCTAATTTCACCAAGATCGAATGCAATACTTCGGCTCACATAATTTCACAACTCAGGTATTCAGCGACAGTACCGTAACACTAAAGTAAGCAATAAGCATGTACTTCATAGCTTTTATGTAAAAATGGGCGATTAGGACAAGTGGCTCACACCTCTCTGGATGCCCACGTGTCCAGAATAAAGTGTCGGCATACGTCAATCCGTAGCTGGTACAGGTGTCAAGAGTTAAAATGGATTCTAGCCCAACTATAATGTAAGAAAGGATACTGGTTCTTGTGAGTAAAAAGTGAAAAAAATGGTTCAAAAGGCTCTGAGTACTATGGGACTTAACATAGGAGGTCATCAGTCTCCTAGAACTTAGAACTACTTAAACCTAACTAACCTAAGGACAACAGACACATCCATGCCCGAGGCAGGATTCGAACCTGCGACCGTAACGGTCGCGCGGTTCCAGACTGTAGCGCCTAGAACCGCTCGGCCATCACAGCCGGCCGTAAAAAGTGAGATTTTTCGTTCAACATATACCTATAGATTAAAAAACTAGAAACCCGCCTCTATTGCGTAAAGAGCACCTAGTGTTAACCTAGGTTTCGGCGTAGATAACTACACCTTCTTCAGAACAATAAAACCCACAAGTGACTAAGGAGACCTTTGTTAATGATTAAAAGAAACACCATAGCTATAAATTTATAAACGAAAAAAGGAAAATACAAACAGTACATATGTACAAAGTCTAAACGACTACTTAACTTAATGGTGTAACCTCCACCTCACACCGGCCTATGTTCGATGGGCCATGACCCGCCATAGCTATGGTGTTTCTTTTAATCATTGACAAAGGTCTCCTTAGGCACTTGTGGGCTTTATTGTTCTGAAGAAGGTGTAGTTATCTACGCCGAAACCTAGGTTAACACTAGGTGCTTTTTACGCAATCTAGGCGGGTTTCTAGTTTTTTAATATATTAACCAACGATTGCTGACGCGCTGCGATGTTGAAGGTTCTTATATACCTATAGCGTTAACGGAACATGATAATATTTAAAAAGAAAAACACTTCTTAATGTTCTGCAAAATAATATGTAATTGGTCGCGAACCGGCTTTCGGCTTCTCAGGCCATCTTCAGGTGATACCTGAAAGTCGCAAACACAGATAAACATGATGTGTGACGTATACAGACATTGTTTGTACAGAAAATACAAAAATGATAAAATATTTGCATAGGAAAATATTACAATAATTATATTAACTAAAAAAAGAGGGTAAACAAAGGTTTTCTGTTAGATGCGTGTAACAAAAGATAATAAATGAAATTAATTTACAGTTTGAATCTAGTATTTGTAACTAAAACTTAATTTAACGAGGAGAAACTGGAAACTCAGTCTCATCATTTAATACTAGGCTAGTATTCTGCGTCATGTGTTTGTCGATGTCCTTTATTAACAGTAGGATCACCTTTCTGCTTTTGTTTCTTTTGTTTCGACAGAATGTAAAAGTTAACATTCTACATGATATGGATAGCTCTCTGGTAGGAGATTATCAGCAAAGGTCGAATCTTTCTTCCTTAATCGACATCTTCTCTTATGGTCACGTATCCTAATTGCCACAGCTCTGCCTGACTGTCCATTGAACACTTTTTCACACTTTACAAGTGATTTTATACGCACCACTCTGTGTCAAGGTTTGCATTTTGTATTTATTATTGAATAAAATTTTTAATATGTCATTGGTAGTATAAAACGCAGATGTTAGTAGCGAGACTTTAACTTTTTTCCAAGATTGTCTGAAATGTTGGCAGTATATATAATTTTGCTCCAGGCTTTGAAACTATCGAGTGGTTGCTATAGAGCAGCCTACAGAAGTGGTGTAATTTTATTCATTTTCTTTTTTTGTAGAATATTATCAATCAGGCCTAATATCTGTTCCATTATCCAATTCAGCCTTTCAACAGAACTGCAAACCATCAAACAAATTGCTTCCAGCGATGACTAGTACTTTGCCCTGATCCCCTCAACAAGGTGTTTCGAATTTCTCCCAATCACTTTTAGGAACCATTACAATAATTTACAACACTCTAAAGCCCTATGGGGACTTAAAATAAATTTCACACACTCACATACACACACACACACACACACACACGCACGCACACACACGTGGTGAGCCGTAAGGGTAAATTAAAAGTCTCATAGAAACGGTTCAAAATTAAGAAAATAATTTCATAAAATTTCTCTTGCTCCATTTCTATTTCGATGAGAAAACGTTTAACATGACTAAACCAAGCTCTGAAAAATGGTTCAAATGGCTCTGAGCACCATGGGACTCAACTTCTGAGGTCATCAGTCCCCTAGAACTTAGAACTATTTAAACCTAACTAACCAAAGGACATCACACACATCCATGCCCGAGGCAGGATTCGAACCTGCGACCGTAGCGGTCGCGCAGTTCCAGACTGCAGCGCCTAGAACCTCTCGGCCACTCCGGTCGGCCCAAGCTCTGAATTTCTGTTCGTTAAGCTCTACTCTCAAAAACTGGAGCGAATATGCGCTGACATCCTCGTTACAAAGAAATCTGCCTCAAAATCAACAAATTGGTGAAAATGCAATATCATCTCACGTTCTGTCCACTGAACAAATTTCATCCGCAAATATTCACCAAACAGTGTGCAGAGCTGATGGCCAACATTCCGACTCAACAGTCACAACCGCAATCAGTCGTATCAATTAAATTAACAAAATTCTCACAGTTAAACCGTCTTCTAAAACTTCTCTGACTACAGTGACTCTCAGCGACACATTTAGATGGTTATCGACAATTTTCATATCTCTTCCCCACCATACCAGCAACATATCCACAGGAGCGTCCCCGCCTAAGGTCAGCTAGTCTAACAGTGCCGAAAACGTCCTGGACTTTCCGAGACAACATCTCCTTGTTCTTACTCCATGGTTGGGAATGTCTCCTACGGCTGTAACCACCTGACACCCTCCAATTCTGGATTCTATCGATCTGTTACGAAACCCTCAGGCAATATCTTTGCTTAGCTTTGTCTACAGGTTTTAATTTGGCAAAACCACTTTCTAATTATCTTTGGTGACGCGTTCAGCTTTTTGTATCCCACAAATGCAAACTTCGTGCAATCACACACCCATGAATGGTTTTTACATCAAATGGGAAGAGTGACACATTAAAATAAAGTACAGATCGGCCCATTCTCGTATCCAATCTCGTATCCGTAGTCTATAGTATTAAATGGAGATAATTCTCTTTATGCAGCAGAATACCATGGCATTTAGTCTAGTAAGAGTAAATGGTGTGAACTGAGAGTACCTCATCAGTTTTTTTTCTTTTTTTGCAACCTACATCCTCAAGTATTTGCTGGATGCATTCGAATCTCTCTCTTGTTCTGCAGTTTCTAACCTCTACATCTCCCTGTAGTGGCATGGAAACTGTTCCCTGATGTCTTAATTAAGATGTCCTGTTATCCTGTCAGTTATTTTCCACATATTCCTTTCCTCTCCGATTCTGCGCAAAACCTGTTCATTCCTTAATTTACCAGTCTACCTAATTTTCAACGTTCGTCAGTATCACCTCATCTCAAGTGCTTCGAATCTCTTCCATCCGGCTTTCCCACAGTCCATGTTCCACTGTCATACAATGCTTTGCTCCTAATTTAGATTCTCAGTAATTTTTCGTCACATTAAGGCCTATGCTTGATACTTCACTTTCACTGAGGATAGCCATATCATTAGCGAACAGTGCACGTGAAAGATTACATCACTGTCTTACACCCTTTCTAATATGAATACTTCGTTCTCGGTCTTCCACTCTTATTATTCCATCTTCGCTCTTGTACATCTAGTAAATTACTCGTTTCTCCCTATAGCTTACCCCTATTTTCCTCTGTATTTAGAACATCTCACACCATATGGAGAAAGAAAACTGGAGTTCTACGGATCGGAGCGTGGAATGTCAGATCCCTTAACCGGGCAGGTAGGTTAAAAAATTTAAAAAGGGAATTGGATAGGTTAAAGTTAGATATGGTGGGAATTAGTGAAGTTCGGTGGCAGGAGGAACAAGACTTTTCGTCAGGTGAATACTGGGTTATAAATATAAAATCAAATAGGGGTAATGCAGGAGTAGGTTTAATAATGAATAAAAAATAGGAATGCGGGTAAGCTACTACAAACAGCATAGTGAACCCATTATTGTGGCCAATATAGACACGAAGCCCACGCCTACTACTGTAGTACAAGTTTATATGCCAACTAGCTCCGCAGATGACGAAGAAATTGATGAAATGTATGATGAGATAAAACAAATTATTCAGGTAGTGAAGGGAGACGAAAATTTAATAGTCATGGGTGACTGGAATTCGGGAGTAGGAAAATGGAGAGAAGGAAACATAGTAGGTGAATATGGAATGGGGTTAAGAAATAAAAGAGGAAGCCGCCTGGTAGAATTTTGCGCAGAACATAACTTAATCATAGCTAACACTTGGTTCAAGAATCATGAAAGAAGTTTGTATACATGGAAGAACCCTGGAGATACTAAAAGGTATCAGATAGATTATATAATGGTAAGACAGAGATTTAGGAACCAGGTTTTAAATTGTAAGACATTTCCAGGGGCAGATGTGGACTCTGACCACAATCTATTGGTTATGAGCTGTAGATTAAAACTGAAGAAACCTGCAAAAAGGTGGGAATTTAAGGAGCTGGTGTAACAACAACAACGCTGTACTGTTGTACATATAAGTAAATTTTTTTCCACCTGATTTTTCGATAAACTAGTGTCATTGATGTTCTGATTTCATTTCTTTTTTTGTTTCATGCCGTTGTGTTAAGAAAACTGTAAACAAGTTTCAGTGTGAATATTAATGTTTATGTTAAATGTCAAACAATATTGTAATAGAATTGAAATGTAACAAATGTTGAAACTGTTGTAACATGTTTAAAATTGTAACTGTGCGTCTGGTCCATACATAGGCAATGTATTAGGATATGTATAATGTAAAATCTCGGGTGAATACCCTGTCTGTAAGGGACCGGTAAAAGGTGGATGGCAGGCGAGCGCAGGAAAATGCACACGGGCGCTGCACGGCACAACGGGCTCAGCAGTAGTAGTCGGAGTTGGGCATCGGTCTGAGCAACACGTTCTGGATCCTGGAAGACGTGGTTTCATTGAGCCTCGGATATGCCGTTCCAACGCCTATACAGCATGGCAAAATGCCATAGGCACTAAAAGGAAAAGTATTGCGACGCTAAGAAGAAGTAAAGTGCCGATACATCAAGAGCCATTGCTGTGATTGTATGTGTGCTCTGTGCCTCGCCATCTCGCCGCATACCAACCGCCTCATCGATACGAACAGGTTAAAACTTTCAGTACTGTATTCGTGTGGACCAGTTATAATATTCGAGACAGATATAAAGGTATTTAAATGAGTAGGGAAGAAGATAAAAAGAGTAGTAGCTCACATACTGGAAATCTTGAGCGCGTAATAATTTCAGTAATAAATTTTTTTTATACAGTGATCATAACAGTTTCAGGGTCCTCCCGCCTTTTTTTATTCATTTGAATTCTGAAGTGTTCTAAACTGATTTGACCAGCAAAGTTAAAGTCAATATAAAAACCAAAATTTATCAGTGTTTTATCTTCATCAAAATTGACATTGTGTGTGTGATTCGAAAGTGCTATTTCTAGGGTAACCTATGCCCGATTTTAATCAGATCAATAGACAGTACGAAGTTTTGTAGTAAACATTATAGTGTAGTGTTATGTATTTATGGTTTATCCATATCAGTACAGAAAGTGAAATTATCAGTTCAGTAGATTTTCTGGTTCTAAAATTTACCATATTATGCAGTGTTGCTACGTGTTGTTTTGCATGAACGTACATCAACTTGCACAGGGAAGAAACTCAGTTAATGCCTAATTAGGCTGGCGACCGTATTATTAACAAATTGGTAGCATCTGCTGTGTTGTTTCTTGTCCGTCCTGACGTGTAGTTGCATTTCGGACTTGTTTGACGTATCATTGTTATTACAGAGTGGGTGTAAGTCTGATTTGCCTCCATTCAGGTACACGCGGTCAATATCTATACGAAAATCCTTTCTCATAAGGTGAAGCCCGTCAACTTCCCATGGTACAGGCTTTAATGGGTATCGTGCGGCCCGCGCGCACGTTACACTGGGACCTGGATAAACTGAAAGAACCAGAGGTTGTACAGAGTTTCAGGGAGAGCATAAGGGAACAATTGACAGGAATGGGAGAAAGAAATACAATAGCAGAAGAATGGGTTACTTTGAGGGATGAAGTAGTGAAGGCAGCAGAGGATCAAATAGGTAAAAAGACGAAGGCTAGTAGAAACCCTTGGGTAACAGAAGATATATTGAATTTAATTGATGAAAGGAGAAAATATAAAAATGCAGTAAATGAAGCAGGCAAAAAGGAATACAAACGTCTCAAAAGTGAGATCGACAGGAAGTGCAAAATGGCTAAGCAGGCATGGCTAGAGGACAAATGTAAGGATGTAGAGGCTTATCTCACTAGGGTTAAGACAGATACTGCCTACAGGAAAATTAAAGAGACCTTTGGAGAAAGGAGAACCATTTGCATGAATATCAAGAGCTTTGATGGAAACCCAGTTCTAAGCAAACAAGGGAAAGCAGAAAGGTGGAAGGAGTATATAGAGTGTCTATACAAGGGCGATGTACTTGAGGACAATATTATGGAAATGGAAGAGGATGTAGATGAAGATGAAATGGGAGATGTGATACTGCGTGAAGAGTTTGACAAAGCACTGAAAGACCTGAGTCGCAACAAAGCTCCGGGAGTAGACAACATTCCATTAGAACTACTGACAGCCTTGGGAGAGCCAGTCCTGACAAAACTCTACCATCTGGTGAGCAATATGTACTGTATGAGACAGGCAAATACCATCAGACCTCAAGAAGAATATAATAATTCCAATCCCAAAGAAAGCAGGTGTTGACAGATGCGAAAATTACCGAACTATCAGTTTAATAAGTCAGAGCTGCAAAATACTAACGCGAATTCTTTATAGACGAATGGAAAAACTGATAGAAGCCGACCTAGGGGAAGATCAGTTTGGATTCCGTAGAAATGTTGGAACACGTGAGGCAATGCTGGCCCTACGACTTATCTTAGAAGAAAGATTAAGGAAAGGCAAACCTACGTTTCTAGCATTTGAAGACTTAGAGAAAGCTTTTGACAATGTTGATTGGAATACTCTCTTTCAAATTGTGTAGGTGTTAGGGGTAAAATACAGGGAGCGAAAGGCTATTTACAATTTGTACAGAAACCAGATGGCAGTCATACGAGTCGCGGGGTATGAAAGGGAAGCATTGTTTTGGAAGGGAGTGAGACAGGGTTGTAGCCTATCCCCAATGTTATTCAATCTGTATATTGAGCAAGCAGTAAAGGAAACAAAAGAAAAATTCGGAGTAGGTATTAAAATCCATGGAGAAGAAATAAAAACTTTGAGGTTCGCCGATGACATTGTAATTCTGTCAGCAGAGGTCTTGGAAGAGCAGTTGAACGGAATGGACAGTGGCTTGAAAGGAGGGTATAAGATGAACATCAACAAAAGCAAGACGAGGATAATGGAATGTAGTCAAATTAAGTCGTGTGATGCTGAGGGAATTAGATTAGGAAATGAGACACTTAAAGTAGTAAAGGAGTTTTGCTATTTGGGGAGCAAAATAAGTGATGATGGTCGAAGTAGAGAGGATATAAAATGTAGACTGGCAATGGATAGGAAAGCGTTTCTCAAGAAAGGAAATTTGTTAACATCTAGTATAGATTTAAGTGTCAGGAAGTCGTTTTTGAAAGTATTTGTGTGGAGTGTAGCCATGTATGGAAGTGAAACGTGGACGATAAATAGTTTAGACAAGAAGAGAATAGAAGCTTTCGAAATGAGGAGCAACAGAAGAATGCTGAAGATTAGATGGGTAGATCACATAACTAATCAGGAGGTATTGAATAGAATTGGGAAGAAGAGGAGCTTGTGGCACAACTTGACTAGAAGAAGGGATCGGTTGGTAGGACATGTTCTGATACATCGAAGGATCACCAATTTAGTATTGAAGGGCAGCGTGGAGGGCAAAAATCGTAGAGAGAGACCAAGAGATGAATACACTAAGCAGATTCAGAAGGATGTAGGCTGCAGCAGGTACTGGGAGATGAAGAAGCTTGCACAGGCTAGAGTAGCATGGAGAGCTGCATCAAACCAGTCTCAGGACTGAAGACCACAACAACAACAACACACCATATGATGTTGTCGAATGCTTTTTTCCAGGTAGACAAATCCTGTGAATGTGTCTTTATTTATCTTTAGTCTTGATTCCATTATCAACTGTAAAGTCAACTCTCTGGTGTCTTTATCTTTTATCATACCAAACTAATCGTCATCTAACACATCCTCAGTTTTCTTTTCCATTCTTCTACATATTATTCTTGTCAGCAGCTTGGCTGCGTGAACCGTTATGCTGATTGTGAGATAATTCTCGCGCTTGTCCCCTTACGCAACCTTAGGAATTGTGTGGATGATATTTCTCCGAAAGTCAGATGGTATATCGCCAGACTCATAGACCAATGTGAATAGCTGTTTTGTTGCTACTTCCCCCAATGACTCGTGAAATTCTGATGGATTGTTATCTATCTCTGTTGCCTTATTTGATGTTGTCTAAATCTCTTTTAAATTTTAATTCTAACACTGGATCTCTTGTAAACCGACTCCTGGTCCTTCTTCTGTTACATCAGACAGGGCTTCCCGTCACAGAGGCCTTCAGTGTACGCTTTCCACCCGGCCGCTCTCTGCTCTTCATCTAACAGTGGCATTCCAGTTTCCCTCTTGATGTTACCACCCTTGTTTTTAATTTCATCGACGGTTGTTGTGACTTTCCTATATGATGAGTCAGTCCTTCCGACAATAGTTTCTTTTCCTTTCCGTATTTCTGAATTTTCCTGAACATTTTTGTGCTTCCTTCTATGATCGATAGTTTAAGTATTTCTTTTGTTGCCCATGGTTTCTTCGCAGGTAGTTCGCTTGTGCCTCAATTCAACTTCAATTGTACAGTCTACTGAGCTATTACTTATTGCTGTATCTACAGCTAAGCGAAATTCCAGCGTATCTACTTATTCCTTAGTAATCCGTATCAGACTTCTTTTGATGCTGTAAACAGAACCTGGAATCATCCGAAAAACTGACGTTTTGCCATTCGTGCAACCAGGTTCGTCGTCGAGTACACCGTCTCAGGCGCTCCTGTCTGTGAGGCAGCGTCAAAGGTAGCCGCAGCCATGGTCTCCGAGCTGATAGTCTATGCTGCTGCAAACGTCGTCGAACTGTTCGTGCAGATGCTTGTTGCCATGCAAACGTCCCATCTGTTGACTCAGGGATCGAGACGTGGCTGCACGATCCGTTACAGTCATGCGGATAAGATGCCTGTCATCTCGACTGCTAGTGATACGAGGCCGTTGGGATCCAGCACGCCTTTCAGTATTACCCTCCTGACCCCAGCGATTCCATATTCTGCTAACAGTCATTGGATCTCGACCAACGCGAGCAGCAATGTCGCGATACGATAAACCGCAATCGTGATAGGCTACAATCGGACCTTTGTCAAAGTCGGAAACGTGATGGTACGCATTTCTCCTCCTTACACGAGGCATCAGAACAACGTTTCATCATTCAACGCCGGTCAACTGCTGTTTGTGTTTGAGAAATCGGTTGGAGACTTTCCTCATGTCAGCACGTTGTAGGTGTCGCCATCGTCGCCATGTGTAAATGCTCTGAAAAGCTTATCATTTGCATATCACAGCATTTTCTTCCTGTCGGTCAAATTTCGCGTCTGTAGCACGTGATCTTCGTGGTGTATCAATTTTAATGCCCAGTAGTGTACTTCACCCGTACAATAATGCTCGAGTGGTCAACATAATCCCTGCCCATACCATTGGGGATCCTCTTCGATATCGGTCCCTTTCCACAATGTTTGGGTCCCGAAATAGTGTTCCTTGGGATGCGAATCCATCGAGAATCACTCTCCAGACGAAATCGGGTCACAACTGTGGGAAGAACATTGGCCCACTGTTCAACCGTCCAGATGGCATATTGACGACTCCGCTCTAGACGTTCCCTTCCGTGAAGACGCGTCAGAGGTACACACACAGCAGGTCCCCGACAGTAAAGGCCACTCTGCCGAAGCCATTAGCCCGCATGGGGATACAGCTTCGGTCTCTATAAAATGTCGCCACATCCGAGGAACAACATAACGATTCACAATAAGCCACCGAGAGACATCAGTTTGCTACTGTTCTTTTTCCATTCTTCCTATGGCCTCCGACAGCAGAGATTCTGGTCGGCGTCTTCTCGGTGCCATACTGCACCGTCTGTGACTGCATACACAGCGATTGCCATGTGGGACTACCAGGCAAACACTAACCTGTTTGATAGGTGCCTTGACGTCACCGTTGACATAGTTGTCCGTTGACTGAAGTGCCATTTTCCTTGCAGAACACAATCGTACTGACGTCTGTTGACAGTTTGTACGACCATATCCTGCATGAGACACAGAACGGTGAAATAGCGCTTCGTTACTTTAATGTTGGACACCACTGTATATGCAATACTTTTATTAAGCTTGACTGAGAGGTACATTTCTTTTATAATACAGGTTTAAGAAATTGTAATTTCGATGATTCATACGCACGTAATCGATAGATTTGTAATGGTTAGAAAAGAAAAAGAGGAAAGTCTGTCTACTCCTGGGAAGTGACCGTGAGGTCATAAAGTCTGCGCGTCGGTAGGACTGCATCAGTCAGTATCTAGCCGCCGAAACGAGAACATCTTGGAGCGGAAAGTGAGACAAAATTACTTTCCAACTGTTATAAAAAGGCCTCGGATAGAATAAATGGTATATTGCTATGTTCTATGATGTCTGACAGTAAAACAGTGTGTGGCTATTGCGTAAAGCTTTCCTTCAGTATCGCTGCAGTTCACGTCGACACCTCCAGTTAGTGTACAGATTATTTAAATTCGTATCAGTGCATGAATCAGTTGTCTCATTGCAGTTCATCAATATATTTGTGAAATTCATTGTTAATGTGTAAATAAGAGGTTATTGATATAAGTCTCGTAACTTCTGTTTTGGTTCTTTTCCTGATCTTGAAAGTATCTAAGCATTCCTTAAAATGAATTTAATTATTAGTTTTTTTGTTAATATTAATAACTGTAGTGCTGAAGAGGCACAATTCAAAATATCAGTCCAGTTTAAAAGGTACTGTATTTCATCAATCGCATAGCATGAGCTGTAATTCAAACTGAAGCAGAAATTAATTGGTTTAAATCTGTATAATAATACGAAATTATTTGTGCTTAAATCAGCGATACAAAATTTAGCATATGTGCTATGCCTTTCCGTGTATGAAAGATAATAAAGAAGTAGAATGCTACCACAATTCTAGGGCCCTCTATGCTAGCAATATCTTTGATCAGTGACTGATTAATTTACATTAAAGAGATATTTTATTTATTAAGTAGCTCAGTTAGTAAACTTTATAGTCTCGAAAGTTTTATTATTTTGTTCATGCTTAAGAATGAAATGAAATGGCTCTGAGCACTATGGGACTTTGGGAGGTCATCAGTCCCCTAGACTTAGAACTACTTAAACCTAACTAATCTAAGGACATCACACACACCCATGCCCGAGGCAGGATACGAACCTACGACCGTAGCAGCAGCGCGGTTCTGGACAGAAGCGCCCAGAACCGCACGGCCACAACGGCCGGCATGCTTAACAACTAGGAACTTTATAGACGTTGTATGTCATTGATGCTGCTCACATTCTCTCGTCTAAATACAGTATTAAGATTTTAGATTTCATTTCTCAGTTCATAAGGTACTGACAACCGCTGTGATAGATTTGTCTGATGTGGGCTGGCGACAGCTTTCGTGTGTTGTGTCACACACAATTCCCATTGATTAACGAACCTAGGTACGACTCCCATTTACAGTTACATTCTCTCTTTCTAGTGTAATGCTTTGTTTCTTAACCATGTTAACAGTCCGATTACTTTCAACCTTTAGAAACACGTCCCCGATCACTTAATCCTGTAAAAGAAGAAACTCTTTCTAAATATGAATTTAGTAAAACAGACGTTGAAAATAACAGCGATGGCACTGCCAGGTAAGTGCAGCAATTATCACACACTCAGCTTAGCAGCTTCTGCATCAGAGTTGCCGACAATAATAACATGCATAAGAATGGAAAATGAAATTGAGGATCTGTTAGATAACAATCAGTTGGCGTCATGGAAGGTAGAGCCACCAGAGAGGCAGTTCTGACGTTGCGCGCGATAATAGTAGGGAAACTGAAGAAAATCAAGACACATAAAATGATTCGATGTTGTAAAATAGTGCAAGATTTTCTAAATTTTAGGAAAGTAGGTTAAGCTTTAGGGAAAGACAGGTAAAAAGAATATGCAGAAGAACCAATAGGGAAAAGAAAGAATAAAGAGGAGCAAGAACGAAATCCTCAAGGAAGCAAGGCAGGTATACAGTCTTTCGCCCCTACTGTTCAGTCCATATAACGTTGAAGCAATGACGCAAATAACACAAAAGTTTCAGAATTAGGTTTAAACTTAAGTGTGAAATGTTATCAAAGATAAGACTCCCTGACGACATTCCTGTGCTCAGGGAAAGCGAGAAAGATTTGCAGGGCTTGTCAAATGGAATTAATAGTCTGATGAACACACTCTATGGATTGACAGTAAACTGAAGGAAGACGAAAGTAACGAGGAGTAGCAAAAATGTGATAGCAGTAGGTTAAACATTAAAAATGAGTAACACGAAAGAGGCTAAGTAAAGAATTTCTAAATTTAGAAGCAACATAACACATGATGGAAGAGGGAAGGAGGACTTAAAAAACACTAACAAAGTGGGAAAACTGACACCAGTTTAAGGAATAAATTTCTGAGAATGTAAGTTTGGAGCACGGCGTTGTATGGTAGTGTAAAGTGGATCGTGGGAAAACCGGAACAGAAGAAAAGCGAAGCATTTGAGACCTAGTGCTACAGAAGAATGTTAAAAATTAGGTGAATTGACAAGGCATAGAATGAGGAGGTTCTCTGATGAAACGATAAAGGAACTAACATATGGAAAGCACTGACAAGGAGGAGGGACGAGATGATAGGACATTTATTAAGAGATCAGGGAATAACTTTCATTGTACAAGAGGTGGCTGTGGATGGTAAAAACTACAGGGGAAAACAGAGTTTTGAATACAGCCGACGTATAATTGAGGGATTTGGGTGAAGGTGCTATTCTGAGATGTGAGGTTGGCACAGGAGATAAACTGCTGGCGCGCCGCGTCGTACCAGTCAGAAGACTAATTACCCAAAAACAAGTAAAAAACAAAAGAAAAAAACACTATGGGCGGCACCTAGAGCTCTGATAGGGCCGTTGAGAGTGGGACTCAGGACTACAGGGATTTCTTCTACCTGGTACGATTAGCTGTCGTGATTCCTGGTTTGGAAATAAGGATTTCTCTGTTACTCTCCAGGGCATATTGTTATAAGCCAGTTTGGTCGGCATGAATCTTTTCCTGAGAAACATTTCCAAGTGTTAACTCGTTTCTCATTGTTTCTTACGTATGTTTTTGAGTGATGATACAATTCTTCACACATTTTAGTAATCATGCTGATTCACGTGTTTTCCCTTTAAGATAATTAAAGAGTTAGGAAATAAAAAGAAGGTTCGTAAGTGGGATTAAAATGCTAGTTGGAAAGATACCTGTGGTAGCTTTGGCTGATGAAATTGCTGGCGTCAGCAACTTCGGAACAATTACAGGATATTTTGAATGGTTGACCAATACAACGAGTACGAAATATGAACAGAGAGAAAAAAAAGATTGAGGGAAGCGTGGAGGAGAAGCAGAAATGGAAAACTTCACATCAAAATTGGTGACCAAGGCGTGGACGAACTGAAAGTATCATGCTATCTTGAAATAAAATTGACCCATGATCCACAATGTAAGAAGGAACTCTGAAGCAGACTAGAACAGCCAAAGAGGCCAAACCTAACCAGAATACGTCTGCTGGTGCTAAACATTGATCTCACTTTGAGGAAGAAATTTCTGAGAACATGCTTTTGGAACACAGTATTAAATAGACGTTAATATTGAACTGTGGCAAAACAGAGGGAGGAGGGAATGGACGCGTTTCAGATGTGGTGCTCGGAAAGGATGATGAAAATTAAATGAAGTGATAAAACGTGAGGTGGAAGGAGTATATAGAATGTCTATACAAGGGCGATGTTCTTGAGGACAATATTATGGAAATGGAAGAGGATGTAGATGAAGATGAAATGGGAGATATGATACTGCGTGAAGAGTTTGACAGAGCACTGAAAGACCTGAGTCGCAACAAAGCTCCGGGAGTAGACAACATTCCATTAGAACTACTGACAGCCTTGGGAGAGGCAGTCCTGACAAAACTCTACCCTCTGGTGAGCAAGAAGTATGAGACAGGTGAAATACCCTCAGACTTCAAGAAGAATATAATAATTCCAATCCCAAAGAAAGCAGGTGTTGACAGATGTGAAAATTACCGAACTATCAGTTTAATAAGTCACGGCTGCAAAATACTAACACGAATTCTTTACAGACGAATGGAAAAACTAGTAGAAGCCGACCTCGGGGAAGATCAGTTTGGATTCCGTAGAAATATTGGAACACGTGAGGCATACTGACCCTACGACTTATCTTAGAAGATAGATTAAGAAAAGGCAAACCTACGGTCCTAGCATTTGTAGGCTTAGAGAAAGTTTTTGACAATGTTGACTGGAATACTCTCTTTCAAATTCTGAAGGTGGCAGGGGTAAAATACTGGGAGCGAAAGGCTATTTACAATTTGTACAGAAACCATGTAAGTAGGCTGTTTATGTTTTCTTTATGTAAGTTAATTTGGTAACTGTGCATAGGGAAATGGAGCGGGCGGCAAATAATGGTGTAGACAGTGAAACAGGTTGTGAACAGGGAAGCATTATCGATCGATCGGTCGCCAACAGCTCGCCTCAGGAATCCGAAATGACAGGACACAATTTTACAAATACTGTAGATTCAGGTTTTGCGTCCTCACCGTTTTCTCAAATAAGTCAAGACACATTTTCAGCTTGTCAAAATGTGAATGTTGCCGGTGCAAATGCACTGCCGAAAAGCGTAGAGGAACAGATTCCAGACACTAATGCATTGTTATTACAACTAATGCAACAAATGGAACAAAATCAGAGACAAACACAGCAAAAGCTTCAAAAGTTAGACACAATGGAACAAAATCTTCAAAAGTTAGACACAATGGAACAACACCAGAGACAAACACAGCAACAGTTAGACGCAATGGAACAAAATCTTCACACCACGCTTGAACAAACACGTGAAGATTTAACTACTGAGTTACATAAAATAGAATCGAAATGTCAAACAGCCTGTAATGACGTAAAAACACAAATTTGTGAGCATTTCCAACCTATTTTTTCGCGTCATGAAAATGCATTACAGAAGCACGAAGCATCCATAAAAGAACTGCAAACTATTGTTTATGAAAATCATGCGACCTTGCAAGCTAAAATTGACTCAGTTGAGTCTACCGATTCGGTTACGCAACTTGCAAAAACTCAGGAAAACTTAAAGGACACAGTAGAAAGACACATGGAGGAAATTAGTTCATTATCAGAGAAAGTAGTTGAACTTTCGAATCAGCTAAATAATTTATCTACGAAGGTAGATGATAATCTGAATGACACAAAACCGGTAGTCTTTAATGACACAGAAGAAAGCGAACAAATTAGGAAACTGAAACAAAATCTGAATCAAATTGATACGCAACACCAAAGAGAAATCCGGGAAATACAAGATCAGCTGACACAGGTAATACAAGAATTACGTATTTCAGAGGACACTCGCGCCCCAATAAGGGAAGAGGGACATAGAAATACGGAACAGCCACAAATTAATAACACAGGGCATTTCGGAAGTTATGAAAGAAATTGGCAATGTGCACCGAATTTTGAGATGGAACCGCCGAAGCGACGTAACAATGACCGACATGCGACTCGCCGACATGATGATTTTGACTATAAGCTGTTCATTACTACACGTAAATTCAAAACGTTCAAGAATTCTGCCAACGACATTCATCCACAAGCGTGGCTCCATCAATTCTCTCATTGTTTTCCTCCCAAGTGGTCATTGGAGCACAGGTTAGAATTTATGTGTGGCTACTTGGAGAATGAACCAGCTGTAAGAATGCGATCGGTCA
Organism: Schistocerca cancellata; assembly: GCF_023864275.1. NCBI lineage: Eukaryota > Metazoa > Arthropoda > Insecta > Orthoptera > Acrididae > Schistocerca > Schistocerca cancellata. The sequence continues at coordinate 1,282,830,441 of NC_064626.1, read as the reverse complement.
TTCACGATTGTCACAGTGAAGGAGAATTTTACCATGCGTTCCTCTCAGCATATTGGTCACAAGCTACACAAGACCGAGTAAAACACAATGATGATGATGATGAAACACTTCGAACAATCTGAATTTTCCAGTCTTATGAAATATTTTGAAGACATGTTGCATAAGAGTCAGTATCTTTCAAACCCATACAGCCCCTCAGAACTCATCCACATTTGTTTAATCAAACTGCCTGAACATTTACGACATATTATTTTAGCAGGACGTTGCAAAGACGACATTGAAGCTTTTCAGGGACTCTTACAAGAATTAGAAATTGACACAGACAGTCGCGGGATGCGAACCAAGGAAAAAAATCACTATAGGTCACATCCGTCACAATTCCGTGACAACAGAAACAATAACTGGACACGACAATTCTATTCTTACAACGTAAATCGTGACCAAAAGAGACACCACCCGTATGACAACCACTGGCAGAGTAATAGTTACAGAAAGAGATCGCATTTCCGTAGTAATGAATATGACAGAGACACTCATAGAAACAGACAATTTGGCAACCAGAACAATCATTATCACGGGAGACAGAATAACTTCACACGCAACGGTCCAGCGTGCAGTTACGATTCAGGGAGAAATTCTCCACCACGTGACCGACAGGAAAGAAACTATGGAATCTACCGACATTACGACAGACGATATGATCGTAACGACAGACCTGAACTGCATCAGAACTGGCGGGATTTAAACAGAGCAGAGCCCTCTCGGCAAGGCGAATTTGTAGAAGTTAGGTCTCCTAATCCCAATAACGACGCGCGCCAACAAAGAAACTGACAATGACTCGCACCGCAGGCAGCCACCTGCGCCCGCTGGCTCAGGAAAAAATAACATTGACGCTAACCTTGAGCAAAATTCCAGTATTCTTTACGGACGAATACCGCATGATAATTGCATTCAAGTTGAAATTCTGCATACTAAGAAGAGCTAGGGTTTACACCAAATTTCACATCTAAAACCCTTTATTGAAAGATAATCTGCTTTTTAACTTTGTCTTTGCCATAAAACGTTTCACTTCACATTTCTAGTATGCATTGTCACACCTAGAAACTTATCATGCAAGTATGTTTTGGAGTTAAATATCCAGTCAAGAACCAGGAGAACTTATTTAAACAGAAATTACGAATGCATTGTTATTGCGAACAGACGACACAGTGTTATTGTGTGTGTACATTCTTGCTTGTTGGTTGCACGATTACGTAACGACTATAAGGCTCACATACTTAGAACATTTACCAGTACTGCTAATGAGATTCTAATGCAACATTTTGGTTTACTTGAAAATACATTCTGGATTTAAGGTACTTTCTGTGAGATATCAGATGAGACAATGGTTAGTTTATGTGACAGCTACATGATTTCATCACGACGCTACTAATGAGTGACAATTTACAATGTTGCTTTTGCGGTGTATCTGTTTTATATCTGCACAGTTTTTCTGAATTCTTCTGGAAAGTAAAACATGTTTAATAGTAACTTTTGTGGTATAGCTACAATGAGACAGCCTCTTTCGTAGCACAACAATATGTTACAGCACAGTACGTTCTTCATCACGGCAATAAGCGTAATAACTAAGATATCTATACACAAAGCATTTCACTTTTGTTTATCATGAGGTAAGTACATTGACTTCTGCAGAACTTAGTTTTTGGAGGACGATAACTACGATACTTCCACAGAGATTATCTTACAGCAAGACGCACATCTAGCGCTACAGGACACGTGTTTGAGTGATTAATTTTGTACTTAAAACATTTATTTTTAAAGATTTTTGAATTACAAAGAAAGTTTTTCGTAATACATTTCATTCCATTGCTGTAATCTGTAACACCTAAGGGTATAATTACAATAATCCTCAGGGGGGTACACGCCTACTTTGTGTACCATGTGTTTGGCAAGCACAAGGAGCCCTAGCTAATATGGTATTTGCTTATACAACTTTACACATCGGTACCATATTTCTCTAACACAAATTACACAGCTATCTGATCATTTAACTGAGAGAGACAAACTTTTTTATTACATCAGTGACACATGTTTACGCAATTACAGAGTTGGATTACTTCACACTTACGAAATTGTATTTTGTCTGTACTGTGTGAACTGTTCATATTTTTTTGGACCCATTGTGATACTATGAGAGCTTTGAATGATGTACTTGGTATGAGATCATGATTTTTAAAGTACGTTTGAGGTAGATGACACTATTTAAATGAGCAGAGAACTCTTTTTAGGTTTTGAAATTATTGGAGGAAGCTACGACGATTTTGAGATTTGACTGAGGTGTTATGATGTTATTATTACAACGACGATGTGTATTATGCTGCTGAGGTATGTTTATGATCAATAAGCTAATGCTATATGAGTTATTTGATTATGCTACGTATGTTATGATGAAATATTGAAGAAGTGTTGACGAATAAGGTAAGGAATAATGAGTAGTGTTTAGGGACTCTTGACTTGTGAAAAAGGATGTTGGAAACCAAGAATCGTACTTTAAGAGTTATGAAATGTGTGTAAATGCGTGAATGTATCACAATACCGGCGAAAATTTTTTGGACACTGTTATATTCATAAGATTTTGTTTCTACACATTTGTAACGTAAATTTTCGACCTGCGAAATTTTCATATGAGACTGTCACTGTAGCGGAAACTGCTGTCGTAAATATTTCCGTAAGAAAGTTAAGTGACCACCTGCACGTAATGCGTTGTGGGCACGCAGCTGTGTCAGACGCCGGGAGAACAAGTCATTAGTGAGTGCCTTGTCAGAAGCAGAGGTAGAAAAAAAGAAAGGGGAGGCCATTGTCCTCGCTATTCACATTTCCTTGTTGAAAGCATACTGTGGAGCTCGTAATTTATGATATTTACTAAAATGCATAATGAAATGATTAGAAACATTTTACATCTATTGTCTTTGTAGTTAAGAGATTGCTCATTTTGTTTAATATCTGGTTTCCAGCTGTGTTGCAGCATTAGTTTTATAAAATAAACTTAGATGCATCTGCTAATGTGAACACTTTCTGTCAACAGATTTATTAAATAATTATTTTCTGATCCACATTCTTCGAAAAAGGAGCTCTTGGAATGGAGAGAACAATAAGAAGGGACTAATAACAATAACTGCATATATAATTTTCTTTTCAAGTACTTGGTAATTTTATGTAGAATTAGTTTTTATGGTGCACCACTTTAATTACATAGACATTAAGATGTGAATAGACATTTCCCTTTTCTGCATTGTTGTTTTTACTGTAATATTTTTCTGCTTGAGCTATGTCATGTTTAGGTATAAGTTACTGCTGTTTGCCAGGCATAGTGTTACTGAATTTGACGTTGTATTACGCTGTTAAGCCAGTTTTACTACTAATTTATTTTTCTTGCTTCCTGCACAGTGCCTGATATTAGTTGTAATATTGCAATTGCTTTGCTAATTTCTATAATGCTGCTTGCTTCACAAATCTGCATTTTTTTATTGCTGTTTGCGTTAATTGTTTTATGCTGCTGCATTGCCTCGTCCCTTAGTTTAGCATCTGAGCTCAGTAGATTTAAGTTAGCTTAAGAGGGGTAGACTATATAAGAAACTGACTATGGAGAATAGGTAAAGAATGCATTGCGAAGTTATATGAAAAAGATTTGGGCCAAAATGAGTATTGTACAATCAGAAATACTTATTTTGAAAGAGATATGAATAGAATACAGGAAGGAGGTATAGATAGGACTTTTTGGGAATAATGATGAATGAAGGGAGATCTCCAAGTAGCAAAGAAAGTTTTGTTTGCAAAATACTGCAATGAAAAAAACCCTGTCCTTTCCTTTTGTGTTATCTCACTATGTGTTTGTGTACCCTTGTGTATTTGTTTTCTTCCTGTCTCTGTGTAGTTTTTCTTCTTCTAATACTAAGCTACATTCACTATGATGAGGAATACTGTTATCCTCAAATATAATTGGCATTAATAATATGTTATTTACCTTGTAAATATGCTTAGACATTATTTATTCTGTTTTGTTTTACTGCTCATGTGTAAAGTTGATGTTTCGAAAGTTATTCTGATCTTTTATGTATGTACTTATAATTCCTGTAACACTGATGTATATGTTATTTCGATTCTTTTGTAAAGCCTGTACTACAAATGTTATCTGTATTGTTATGTTCTTTAATGATGTATTTTGTACCTTTGTAATTGTATTCTTATGTTCTAATATTGTAATTGACACCAGTTCATCAAATTAAGTAACTTGTAAGCATTCATTTCACTGCAAACATTTCTGTTGGTCATAGTATATGGACAATATGTGAGAAGTTGGGGCTCTTAGTGTTTACATGATGTGTTAATAATTCAGCAAGGGACTGGATAACAGCATTGCTGGTTCTAAGGACACTTCCAAAAAACTTTGTGAGTGCACAAGTGGTGGTTATGGACTTGCTCTATTATCCGCAAGACTCTTCAATGGTGATTGTGCACCTGCACAGTCGCAACGGATGGCTGCTAGCCATCTCTACAAGGACTACAGTGGGTCTACACCTTTGCTGACTCACCAGTACCATTATTTCTACCAGGACTGCAGTGGGTCTGCACCTCTGGTGGCCCACCAATACCACAATCTCTACCAGGACTACAGTGGGTCTACTCTGTGATGACCTACCTACCAATCTTCTTCAAAACGACGAATGACTCTCCTGTGGGTTTGCTCTGTTGTGGCCCATTACCTGTCAGCATGTCAAGAGTCAGCACTGTCTTTCTGTTGGAAGGACAACACTACTTCTTCAAGACTGCATGGACATCCACTACTTCCATGTGCATTGTCTTTTACTTCTCAGACTTTGGTAAAACAAATGGCAGTTTTACTGTGATGAATGATCAGGACTGTCTTTATGGACTGTGAGAAAATTTTAGCTTTTGACCAACATTGTATAAATAAGTGTGTGCATTTGATATCTTTGTTATTGTAAGTATGAAAAATTTTATCAAATCATTATTGGCCACTGCCCAAAAATATTTTGTAAAATTTTTTGTGGGGAGCATGGGGGCTATGTAAGTAGGCTGTTTATGTTTTCTTTATGTAAGTAGGCTGTTTATGTTTTCTTATTGGCAACGTTACGTAGCGCTCTGTATGAAAATCACTGGCTGTGCTGTGTGCAGTCTGTGGCTAGTTTGCATTGTTGTCTGCCATTGTAGTGTTGGGCAGCGGCAGCTGGATGTGAACAGCGCGTAGCGTTGCGCAGTTGGAGGTGAGCCGCCAGCAGTGGTGGATGTGGGGAGACAGATGGCGGAGTTTTGTAATTTGTCATGAACTGCTATATATATTATGACTATTAAGGTAAATACATTGTTTGTTCTCTATTAATATCTTTCATTTGCTAACTATCCCTATCAGTAGTTAGTGCCTTCCGTAGTTGGAATCTTTTATTTAGCTGGCAGTAGTGCCGCTCGCTGTATTGCAGTAGTTCGAGTAATGAAGATTTTTGTGAGGTAAGTGACTTCTGAAAGGTATAGTTTAATGTTACTTAGGGCCATTCTTTTGCAGGGATCTTTGATAGTCAGATTGCGTTGCGTTAAAAACGTTGTGTGTCAGTTTAAGCACAGTCTTGTATAAATTGTTCAAAGGGGACGTTTCAACCAGATGGCAGTTAAAAGAGTTGAGGGGTATGAAAGGGAAGCAGTGGTTGCGAAGGGAGTGAGACAGGGTTGTAGCCTCTCCCCGATGCTATTCAGTCTGTACATTGAGCAAGCAATAAAGGAAACAAAAGAAAAGTTCGGAGTAGGCATTAAAATCCATGGAGAAGAAATAAAAACTTTGAGGTTCACCGATGACATTGTAATTCTCTCAGAGACAGCAAAGGACGTGGAAGAGCAGTTGAACGAATGGATAGTGTCTTGAAAGGAGGATATAAGATGAACATGAACAAAAGCAAAACAAGTATAATGGATTGTAGTCGCATTAAGTCGGGTTATGCTGAGGGAATTAGATTAGGAAATGAGACACTTAAAGTAGTAAAGGCGTTCTGCTATTTGGGGAGCAAAATAACTGATGATGGTCGAAGTAGAGAGGATATAAAATGTAGACTGGCAATGGCAAAGAAAGCATTTCTGAAGAAGAGAAATTTGTTAACATCGAGTATAGGTTTAAGTGTCAGGAAGTCGTTTATGAAAGTATTTGTGTGGAATGTAGCCATGTATGGAAGTGAAACATGGACGATAAATAGTTTGGACAAGAAGAGAATAGAAGCTTTCGAAATGTGGTGCTACAGAAGAATGCTGAAGATTAGATGGGTAGATCATATAACTAATGAGGAAGTACTGAATAGGATTGGGGAGAAGAGAAGTTTGTGGCACAACTTGACCAGAAGAAGGGATCGGTTGGTAGGACATGTTCTGAGGCATCAAGGGATCACCAATTTAGTATTGGAAGGCAGCGTGGAGGGTAAAAATCGCAGGGGGAGACCAAGAGATGAATACACTAAGCAGATTCAGAAGGATGTAGGTTGCAGTAGGTACTGGGAGATGAAGAAGCTTGCACAGGATAGAGTAGCATGGAGAGCTGCATCAGACCAGTCTCAGGACTGAAGACCACAACAAAAACAACAACGAAACGTGAGAATGTCCACAGAGTCGAAAAAGGGAGAAATACGCGAGAAAGTGCTACTCTGAGAGGAAGAGGTTGGCACAGGACAGGAAGTCGTACCGGGCTGCATCAAACCAGTCAGAACACCGACGAACAAAAAAGATATTCTCCAGTCAAATTTGTATGATATTTGTTGTCTTCGAGGTACTAGTAAGTGAACATAAAGTTCTTCTTGCAGTGGCGAATTTATATAAAATTAATGATATGACTAAATTACAACATCAGTGAATAACTAGCCGATGAATATCTGTGGTGGCCGTATGATTAATAAAGTATTTCGAAGCAGTTGCCATAATCCATTTGCCTTCCTGCTATTGACATTTACGCTTACGGGCGCAACAGTTATCGCGATTCGATGTCGTGAAGCGGGGGAGCGTAGTTTTCGTTACAGCCTACCAGGTCGTTAGGTAACAGCGGTTAGTGATTTACGATGGTTGCGCGGGTCACCTCTGCTGGTCTTCTTGCGGGTAGGCGCCACCTGTGGTCTCTCCGAGTTTGCCGGAACACTCCAGGGTCCCGCGGTAAATTACACCGGCTCCCCTGAAGCAACGCCCCCAAGTTTCTGCCTGCACTATCTCTTTCGTTCTCCCCTGCGTTCCCATAGGAACTGCTGCTAACCAGGTGTGATTAGCGCCCCAGGGAAACCGTAATTCGAGCCCTCAGCAGCACTCTCTGACAAAGAAAGGGGCTTTTTTTTATTCAGTTTCCCTCCTGAGGCCGGGTTTTAATTTTCTACGAACGTGCGCAACTACGGTTTTCTGCAGTGTTTCAACGCGTTGAATTTCCGAAATTTCGCCGCACCTTGGCTTTCTATTTACTTATCGGAAAGCTCAACTAGAAGTGATAATTTTTTCGGAATACAGAAACGTGTTGGAAGAACTGTAACGTATCATTTGCTGCTCGCACCTGTGTACTCTCTCTGATCGCTGTTGCGGATGCCAAAGGCAGTCTTTGTGGTCCTGGAGCCAGGACTTTATTCAGTCTGGAGTGTGGTGGAGAGTCATCGACAGATGTAGACGTAACTTCAAGTGTGACCCACAGAAATGTGTTAGAACCATTCCTGCCCATTTTGTATATTATCGACCCTGCAGAGAATATTAATAGTAACTTGAGACTCTTCAAATATTAAGCAGTTATCTACAGGTTGATTCTGTGATGATGTTACAGACCTTAAGGGATGATGTAGAAGGGTAAATGTATCAATTTGAGGTAAGGGGCCCTGGTCCGGAAACGAACGAGTCGAAAGCTATAAGAGAAAATCATTCTCATACCTCTGATAGAGGACATGTTCTACTGGAACCTCTTTGCTTTCTATATTTTGGAAGGAGGTAGTATGGACAGAAAACAAGAAAAAACTGTCTACTAAGTTTGGGCTCTAAAGTACTATGATACGTGTTGCACAGTAACAAAGATGAACAAGTGCTCATTCCTGTGAAGATATGCGCTTTAGAGCAGGTGTTTACAACTCATTTTTTCTTGTTTTATTGTTTACTATCTCCTCCCAAAATATACACTACTGGCTATTAAAATTGCTACACCACGAAGATGACGTGCTACCGACAGGAAGAAGATGCTGTAATATGCAAATGATTAGCTTTTCAGAGCATTCACACAAGGTTGGCGACGATGGCGACACCTACAACGTGCTGACATGAGGAAAGTTTCCAACCGATTTTTTCATACACAAACAGCAGTTGACCGGCGTTGCCTGGTGAAAAGTTGTTGTGATGCCTCGTGTAAGGAGGAGAAATGCGTAACATCACGTTTCCGACTTTGATAAAGGTCGGATTGTGGCCTATCACGATTGCGGTTTATCGTATCGCGACATTGCTGCTCGCGTTGGTTGAGATTCAATGACTGTTAGCAGAAAATGGAATCGCTGGGTTCAGGAGGGTAATACGGAACGCCGTGCTGGATCCCAACGGCCTCGTATCACTAGCAGTCGAGATGACAGGCATCTTATCCGCATGGCTGTAACGGATCGTGCAGCCACGTCTCGATCCCTGAGTCAACAGATGGGGACGTTTGCAAGACAACAACCATCTGCACGACCAGTTGGACGACATTTGCAGCAGCGTAAACTATCAGCTCGGAGACCGTGGCTGCGGCTAACTTTGACGCTGCATCACAGACAGTAGCGCCTGAGACGGTGTACTCGACGACGAACCTGGGTGCACGAATGCCAAAACGTCAGTTTTTCGGATGAATCCAGGTTCTGTTTACAGCATCATGATGGTCGCATCCGCGTTTGGCGACATCGCGGTGAGCGCGCATTGGTAGCGTGTATTCGTCATAGCCATACTGGCGTATCACCCGGCGTGATAGTATGGGGTGCCATTGGTTACACGTCTCGGTCACCTCTTATTCGTTTTGACGGCACTTTGAACAGTGGACGTTACATTTCAGATGTGTTACGACCCGTGCCTCTACCTTTTATTCGATCCCTGCGAAACACTACATTTCAGCAGGATAATGCACGACCGCATGTTGCAGGTCCTGTACAGGCCTTTCTGGATACGGAAAATGTTCGACTGCTGCCCTGGACAGCACATTCTCCAGATCTCTCACCAATTGAAAACGTCTGGTGTGGTGGCCCAGCAACTGGCTCGTCACAATACACCAGTCACTATTCTTGATGAACTGTGGTATCGTGTTGAAGCTGCATGGGCAGCTGTACCCGTACACGCCACCCAAGCTCTGTTTGACTCAATGCCCAGGCGGATCAAGGCCGTTATTACGGCCAGAGATGGTTGTTCTGGGTACTGATTTCTCAGAACCTATGCACCGAAACTGCGTGAAAATGTAATCACATGTCAGTTCTAGTATTTTACATTTTGCCAATGAATACCCGCTTCTTGGTGTAGCAATTTTAATGGCCAGTAGTGTAGAAAGTAAAGAGGTTGAAGTAGAAGAGGCCCACTCTCTTACTTATTAGAACGATTGCTACTAATTACTTTCGAGTCGGTAGATTCCGGACCATTTTCCCTTATCTCGAATTGATACATTTACCCTTCTCCATGACCCTTGCAAGTTCGTAACATCGCCACGGAAGCACGCTGTATAGTCGAGCACTATCGGGAAAAAGTTCCATAAACATTCATTCACATTTTTTGTAACATTATTATAGAGAAAACAGCGATTTTCATTATATTGTAATTCATTTCAATACAGACAATCGTGGTCGCATTCAAGTTGTTAATTTTTATTTTCAGATGACCGGCTTAGGTCTTCTAACAGATCGTCTTCAGCTCTTCCATTCCTTGATGACCGCATGAAACGTGGAGAACGCTGCTCTAAATGTTTGGCCTAAACGCGACTCTAACACCGGCGGGTGTGCATATCCGTTCCCCATAGCACTGCCTCGTCTCACTGAGCTAATGCGACAACCCTTTCCTCCACGCCTGCATAAAGGGATCTGCTCCACGCCAACAACTCCTACAGTCGCCAAGAAATGTTAGATCTGAAGATGATGTCTTGGAAGATCGTAACTGGTCATCTAAAAATAAAAATATACATCTTTAATTCGATCACGATTCTGTGTATTGAAATAAATTCATTTAAATCTTGTTAAAATTTTGTATGTTGCAAATGTAAAATTGTGCACTTCACAAGTGGAAAAAAAAACTAAAGTCACATGACTGAAATATCAACATCAACACCTACTGAATCCATCATCTCATACAAATACCTAGAAATAACAACATGTGGTGATCTTAAACGGTATGACCACGTAAAACGTGTGGCAGACTTCAGTTCATTGGTAGAATACTAGGGAAATGCGATTCTTTGTTCTTGGATCCTTTGTCTCACTTCAATGCGGGTCGGCCTTGATACTAGTTGATTTGGCAGTGTCAGTTGCAGAGGGTGACGGGATGCCCTTCCTGCCGCCACCCCGAACCCCCTGGGACGGAATTTGTGTACTGGAGCTGCCTGCGTCTAGTGTAAGCCATGTAATAGTGCGAATGTGTTTCAAATGTCTGCGAGTTGTGTAACTGAGGCGGAACGTGGGGATCAGCCCGGTATTCACCTAGTGGGATGTGGAAAACCGCCTAAAAACAACGTCCAGACTGGATGACATACCGGCCGTCGTCGTTAATCCGCTGGGTGGATTCGATCCGGGGCCAGCGCGCCTGCCCGAGTCCAGGAAACAGCGCATTAGCGCTTTCGGCTACCATGGTGGGTGTCGTTTCAGCGCCATACACCACACTTGCTAGGTGGTAGCCTTTAAATCGGCCGCGGTCCGTTAGTATACGTCGGACCCGCGTGTCGCCACTATCAGTGATTGCAGACCGAGCGCCGCCACACGGCAGGTCTAGAGAGACTTCCTAGCACTCGCCCCAGTGGTACAACCGACTTTGCTAGCGATGGTTCACTGGCAAATTACGCTCTCATTTGCCGAGACAATAGTTAGCATAGCCTTCAGCTACGTCATTTGCTACGACCTAGCAAGGCGCCATTACCAGTTACTATTGAGATTATGGATAATGTACCATCAAGAGCGATGTTCACCATTTATGGATTAAAGTTAAGTATTCCAGCAGCTACGTACGTTTTTTGCTAAAGTCTAATTTCCTTGTCCTGTTCCAGACCTCACGCCAGTCGGCGTGAGCTAAAACGCGTGCCTTTCGGCTTCCTCTAGTATACCGGGTTGGCTCTTTTGCCAACCCACAACAGTGGGTATAGCGAAATGCGATCAGTGTACAAAATGCTAATGTGGCATATCAAAGAATGTTGCCCACGGATGTTAAACCCATAGTAGACAGCACTACCAGGGGATCAATTATTCAAAATGACAGTCACAATCGCATTATTTATTTTGCCGCCAACCGCTTTCAACCTACGATGGTGTCATCTTCAGGCCAATTTACACCATTTGTTACTCGCTGGAGTCGTCACCCTGCCTGTGAACGCTGATGACCCAGCACTGAAATCTGCAGCAATTCACGGGAGGGTTGCACTTCTGTCACGCTGAACGATGATTCTCTTCAGTTGGTTTCGTTCTTACAGGATCTTGATCCAACCGCAGCGATGTCGAAGATTTCACGGTACACTCGTGAAATGGTCGTTAGGGAAAATCCCCACTTCATCGCTACCTCGCAGGTGCTGTGTTCCATGGCTCGTGCGCCGACTACAACACCACGTTCAAACTCACTTAAATCTTGATAACCTACCATTATAGCAGCAGTAACCGATTTGACAACTGCACTTGTCTCATAGAGGCGTTGCCGACCGCAGTGCCGTATTGTGCCTGTTTATGTATATCTGTGTATTTGAATATGCATGCCTATACCAGATTCTTTGGTGCTCCAGTGTATATGAGGCATTCGTCTACAAAGTTTTATACTTTCCAAAGTATTACGTGTGCAAATACACTCCTGGAAATGGAAAAAAGAACACATTGACACCGCTGTGTCAGACCCACCATACATGCTCCGGACACTGCGAGAGGGCTGTACAAGCAATGATCACATGCACGGCACAGCGGACACACCAGGAACCGCGGTGTTGGCCGTCGAATGGCGCTAGCTGCGCAGCATTTGTGCACCGCCGCCGTCAGTGTCAGCCAGTTTGCCGTGGTATACGGAGCTCCATCGCAGTCTTTAACACTGGTAGCATGCCGCGACAGCGTGGACGTGAACCGTATGTGCAGTTGACGGACTTTGAACGAGGGCGTATAGTGGGCATGCGGGAGGCCGGGTGGACGTACCGCCGAATTGCTCAACACGTGGGGCGTGAGGTCTCCACAGTACATCGATGTTGTCGCCAGTGGTCGGCGGAAGGTGCACGTGCCCGTCGACCTGGGACCGGACCGCAGCGACGCACGGATGCACGCCAAGACCGTAGTATCCTACGCAGTGCCGTAGGGGACCGCACCGCCACTTCCCGGCAAATTAGGGACACTGTTGCTCCTGGGGTATCGGCGAGGACCATTCGCAACCGTCTCCATGAAGCTGGGCTACGGTCCCGCACACCGTTAGGCCGTCTTCCGCTCACGCCCCAACATCGTGCAGCCCGCCTCCAGTGGTGTCGCGACAGGCGTGAATGGAGGGACAAATGGAGACGTGTTGTCTTCAGCGATGAGAGTCGCTTCTGCCTTGATGCCAATGATGGTCGTATGCGTGTTTGGCGCCGTGCAGGTGAGCGCCACAATCAGGACTGCATACGACCGAGGCACACAGGGCCAACACCCGGCATCATGGTGTGGGGAGCGATCTCCTACACTGGCCGTACACCACTGGTGATCGTCGAGGGGACACTGAATAGTGCACGGTACATCCAAACCGTCATCGAACCCATCGTTCTACCATTCCTAGACCGGCAAGGGAACTTGCTGTTCTAACAGGACAATGCACGTCCGCATGTATCTCGTGCCACCCAACGTGCTCTAGAAGGTGTACGTCAACTACCCTGGCCAGCAAGATCTCCGGATCTGTCCCCCATTGAGCATGTTTGGGACTGGATGAAGCGTCGTCTCACGCGGTCTGCACGTCCAGCACGAACGCTGGTCCAACTGAGGCGCCAGGTGGAAATGGCATGGCAAGCCGTTCCACAGGACTACATCCAGCATCTCTACGATCGTCTCCATGGGAGAATAGCAGCCTGCATTGCTGCGAAAGGTGGATATACACTGTACTAGTGCCGACATTGTGCATGCTCTGTTGCCTGTGTCTATGTGCCTGTGGTTCTGTCAGTGTGATCATGTGATGTATCTGACCCCAGGAATGTGTCAATAAAGTTTCCCCTTCCTGGGAAAATGAATTCACGGTGTTCTTATTTCAATTTCCAGGAGTGTATGACTGATGAATGAATACAACTGTACACTCGCCGAGTTTGCATTGTGCCTACCAGTTGGCGTAACGTGTGCAGAGCCTTGACAAAATGGCGACGAAGTAAGAAAAGAGTTTTTGGTTTTGAACTATACGAGATGTTTATCTGTTACAACAGTGCAGCGTGCATTCGGAAGGAATTACGGAACCGAACCAGCATGTGAACAAAGCGCTGTGCGTTGGTGTCGACAGTTTGGTTCTCTCTGTAAACAGTAAAGTTCCAATCAACTAAATGTGCCACATGCAACGGCGGGGAGGGTGAAAGAAATGCAGTGTTATTACAAATGATTGAAGCGATTTCACAGCTCTACAATAACTTTATTGTTTGAGATATTTTCACAATGCTTTGGACACACATACAAAAACTCAAGAAGTTTTTTTAGGCATTCACAAATGTTCGATATGTGCCCCTTTAGTGATTCGGCAGACATCAAGCCAATAATCAAGTTCCTCCCACACTCGGCGCAGGCATGTCCCCATCACTGAGTTCGAAAGCATCGTTGATGCGAGCTCGCAGTTCTGGCACGTTTCTTGGTAGAGGAGGTTTAAACACTGAATCTTTCACATAACCCCACAGAAAGAAATCGCATGGGGTTAAGTCGGGAGAGCGTGGAGGCCATGACATGAACTGCTGATCATGATCTCCACCACGACCGATCCATCGGTTTTCCAATCTCCTGTTTAAGAAATGCCGAACATCATGATGGAAGTGTGGTGGAGCACCATCCTGTTGAAAGATGAAGTCGGCGCTGTCGGTCTCCAGTTGTGGCATGAGCCAATTTTCCAGCATGTCCAGATACACGTGTCCCTTAACGTTTTTTTCGCAGAAGAAAAAGAGGCCGTAAACTTTAAACTGTGAGATTGCACAAAACATGTTAACTTTTGATGAATTGCGAATTTGCTGCACGAATGCTTGAGGATTCTCTACCGCCCAGATTCGCACATTGTGTCTTTTCACTTCACCATTAAGAAAAACTGTTGCTTCATCACTGAAAACAAGTTTCGCACTGAACGCATCCTCTTCCATGAGCTGTTGCAACCGCGCCGAAAATTCAAAGCGTTTGACTTTGTCATCGGGTGTCAGGGCTTGTAGCAATTGTAAAAGGTAAGGCTTCTGCTTTAGCCTTTTTCGTAAGATTTTCCAAACCGTCGGCTGTGGTATGTTTAGCTCCCTGCTTGCTTTATTCGTCGACTTCCGCGGGCTACGCGTGAAACTTGCCCGCACGCGTTCAACCGTTTCTTCGCTCACTGCAGGCCGACCCGTTGATTTCCCCTTACAGAGGCATCCAGAAGCTTTAAACTGCGCATCCATCGCCGAATGGAGTTAGCAGTTGGTGGATCTTTGTTGCACTTCGTCCTGAAGTGTCGTTGCACTGTTATGACTGACTAATGTGAGTGCATTTCAAGCACGACATACGCTTTTTCGGCTCCTGTCGCCATTTTGTCTCACTGCGTTCTCGAGCGCTCTGGCGGCAGAAACCTGAAGCGCGGCTTCAGCCGAACAAAACTTTATGAGTTTTTATACGTATCTGTAGTGTGTCGTGACCATATGTCAATGAATGGAGCTACAGTGAATTTATGAAATCGCTTCAATCATTTGTAATAGCCCTGTATTCGTGCGCATTCCCAAGAAACGAATGTTCCACTGCAAACTGTGTGGAAGATTTGGCCAGAGCGGTTAACTTTGAGACCGTAACATCTACGGCTGTTGCACAACAATTAAAAGATTACGCCCGGTGCCGTCAATTTTGTGTCACAATGTAGGGTGCAGTTGACGAATGAACATTTCGCTTCAAAGTCAATTTTCAGATACGATATTCCGTAACCTTCCATTTTCCTGGAAAGGTTAAGCGCCACAGTGTGAGAGTTTGCGGCTGTGAACATTGTCATGAAATTGTGGCGCATGAACGAGATTCGCCGAAAATGGTTAATGATTGCAGTGTAATGTCACGGACGAAACTTATGTACTAGCCGTGTTTGTTTCCAAAACTGACAGCTGATTTCGAGAATTTCTTCTTCCAACGGGACGGTGCATCACTTTTTGGAGCATCTATGTTTGGCGCTAGCAAAACGACAAACCTCCGCATCGCTGGACCGGGCATAGTTGAGAAGATGATGTTGCTCTGCCCATTTGGCCCTCAGGTCGCCTGACCTGACACTTCGTGACTTTTCCCTTTGGTGGTACATTACTAACTGTCCTTACGCTTCCCCGTTGCGAAGAATACTGAAATAGCTCAGAGAACACATCAATCATCCGGCGATGATCATTGACATGGTGTTGCTAAATAAATAAGGTATAGAACGAAGCTGAGTACCGCTTTGTATCGTGTGACAGGAGGGGCATTCGTTGAATATTAGTAGAGTACAGAATGAAAAAGGGTTTAGAGTTCTATTCCATCAACGTTCATATTTCTTCAAGTATTACTTTGGAAAATTGGTGCTCTGTATACGTACGAATCATTTATAGTGCCCCTGTATTTCCAATGAAGTACCAACTTCATAGATATTCGTCTCTGCCCACATCGATAAGTTACAGGTATGGTACTTAAACGTGTCAGCTGGTTGTATATTGCCTTCGTAGTCTTCTTCGAGGAGTGATTGTTATCTCGAGATTTTTCTGTGTAAAGAAATCTAGCTTACAGGTTAACTTTAACTACTGAATAATAGAAGTTCATTCATTTCAGCTTCCGAATTTTTGAACTCTCAGACAACTGGTTCACACTATCGATTCAACATCCATACTAATACAGTTTACACCTGTTGACATGAGCTGCGCAATTCCAACGACTCGCTACGACTATACTAATGTCTGACTTTACATTGTCTCATCCTTTTAAGTGAAAGAGATCAGAGAGATAAAATTATAGGCAAAGACTCTAATCATTTACATTGCCGGCAACGGAATTATTTAAATGGACTATCCAGATAATTTTTACGTTAAGTGTAACGAATTTTAGTAAAAACATTGTGATAATAACTTCATATAATTTATATAGTCATATTTGATAATTAAGTCCAAATTATTCTTTTCATATCGAATAAAAGCAATATATTGTTTACATAGAAATCGATTTATACGTAGATATATATTATTATAAACGAAGTGGTCTCTACTGGTACTGAAGGTTCCTAATTTGCATTAGGTTTGATTACATCACTCTAGTCAACACTATATACTATATATTATTCTTCCAGTTCATACAAAAAGAAATGAGATGAGCTTTCACAAAATCATTAAGTTCATGTACCTTAATGAATTAATATCTTTGCTAAGCGCCATTAGAGTTGCGTGAATAGTGAATAAGATTTCGCAGATTCCCCGGATGACTCTGTTATTCTGAAAGCAAAACCAAAGTCTCGACTGTACGATAATATTAAAGTTCATCAGAGATGCTGCTTCACAGTCCGCTGAAGTTCATCACGAAACAGACTAACACTTAAGCAAAGTTAAAGTCCACCAGTCACTAAAATATACAACAGTCGAAAGCACCGTGAAAATGTCTAAGTCCCCACGAGATGCTCAAACTTCTATCACCCATAAAATTTTAAACTGGACTGCCACCCAGAAACTAAGTTCAGCAATGCGGACTCAACACACGAACAGAACTGGCTCCCAAAACCGATAGGCAACAAAATACCATAAGGCACAGGGTCGCCACGTATTTAAAATCTCGGTACACTGCACCACACTTGCCATATGCAAAACTTCTTATAAAATAAGTCGACAACATGGCCCTTTTTGGAAGTATATTGTTCTTCGTAAAACTAAACATATTGAAGTGAGGGATTCCCCACATTGCTCGCTTTACAACATTACACACATTCTAACACACATATTACATTAACTGTTAATGAAAAAATAATACGGTGCTATCATGTGGAATTTTCAAAATAAGAAAATACAAGTAAATATTTATGTAAGCACAACTGTGCCTCTTCAGAACTGAACTCAGTTTTATTTACGAGAGGCCTTTGGTTATTCAGTAGGAAACACTAAAATTGAATTAGACCGCTTTAAGTGGTGGCCTGTCTCAATCACACTGCATGATACTCAGTTTGTTAGGTAAACATCTTATTTCCGTTTTGAGCCATCACTCTTCTGACTGGTTTCATGGAGCCCGCTTCGAAATCCTCTCTTGTGCCCACCTCGCCATTTCATAGTGCCGATTGTACCCTGTGTTCTCAGCTATCTGTTGTATGTATTCAGGTATCAGTCTTAATCTATACCTTTTATACACTACAGGTCTGCTATTCCCTGATGTATTAGCATATGTTCTATCAATCAGTGTTTTCCGTATGTTCCCTTTTTGCCAGTTCTGCGGAAATCACTTCATTCTTTACATCATTAGTGAAATAATTTTCTACATCTTTGTATAGGACCACATCTCAAATGGTTCGATTTTCTTCTATTCGGCTATTATCACATACCATTATTCACTACCGTGCAATTATGTGCTCCAAACGTACATTCACAGCAATTGCTGTCTTAAGGTGACGCCATTGTTTGATATTAGTGAAAGGGTACAGTACCGCCCGACGTTGAAAATAGGTACAACATACTTCATTATTTTTGTCAGAACAATATATTTTTTTTTGTAAAATAACTCAATTTCAGTTAATAAAGCGAAGCCGGATACCAGTGTGGGAAATAATGACAATTTATTTATTTAATTGATCACATGTGCACTCCCACAAAATAAACCCCTACGTCAAGTTTGGTGAGATCTTTTGAAATGAATGAATGTATGGTCGTCTGCTAACCGCAGATAGTGAATGTGAATATATGATCATCTTTGAGTCGATCCTTTGGCCACCTTTGGTGGGACCAAAGAGATGAAATTTACCTGAGCTTTGAGCGCCTGAAATGTGGCTGACCAATACGGTAGCAAGGTGCTCCCCCACTTGGACAGAGGTGTGAGAGGACCTGAAGAACGGCCATGTTTCAGCACTCTGCCGCTGGATCTTTGCTGTTAAGACCTGTCTTAGTTGTGCTCCGTAAAGACAAAAGAGTGGAGACATGGTATGCATGTGGAATATTTAAGAGTAGTTTGAAATAATAATTTCTCTATTTCAGGAACTTTTGTGGGGAGAATTAAATGTCAGGCAGGTAATATTAATGGGATTGTAGTAACCTTCGGAAGTGACCAACGGTCACAATGAAACCACGTGTAGCAATAAGTTGAAATACTTCCGTGTGCTTAAGTTAAGTTGAATTACTAGGATGTTGAAATATTTAAGAAATAGCGTGTGTATCATAAGTTGAAATATTTAAGAAATGGCGTGTGCAGGACTTGGTGTGTACTGTGTGAGTCTCAAACTGTGTATGAGACAAAAGATAAAGAGAAGTACTCGTCCATGGTATCAGTTGAGGACTCGCGTGTGTGATGAATACGTTCTTAATATCACTTTGCGTGATATGATTCCGTGTGACGCTAGATTCAAACTCTGAGAGAGAAGCAAGGTGAGTCGGCCGTCTATCCAGCAACGCCACTTGGCTTGCATTGCACAGGAAGACGTGCATATATCTCCAGAGTTCATAGTAGGAAAGTAGAATTACGAAGTGGGTTAGTGTCGTGTGAAACTGGGATAAATATTAATGGAAGTGGGAAAGCTGAAAGTGATAATGTTGTGACTATTCCCTGTGTAGTATTTCATATTGTAGTGTGGTGTATGTCATGTAATTTGGGTATGTGTGGTTTGCATGGGAGACTAGCGAGGTATTTTCAAAAGATTAGTGGGTTATGCGTGTTCCTTTTGTACTGCTCGGTCTGGAGGAAAGTTTCATGATGATGATTGTGAGAGTCGAAGTGTGAGAAATAATAAAAGATCCACCATCCTGTCCAGTAAGTGCACTGTAGCGTTAAATAATTACGAGACCATAAGGTAGAGAATCACCAATGTTAAGCCATACCCACTGGGCGGAATTTCTCATGTGTTATTGTTGTAGGTTATAGAATTTGTGTGTTTAGGTTATAGAATTTATCGGAATAAATAAGATAGTGAAAAGAAAAAGATTGGTGGCCTTTTCCTTCGAATTGTATGTTGTCATGATATCCAGAATTTATAATGTGTGCGCCACTCATATTCAGTGCGATGGCCACGTGTTGATAAAAGCCGTTAAATAAAAAGGAAAGAAAATGTGGTACTGCCAGTGCGTAGTGAATAGTCAGAGTTCTGTAAATTACTGATAGTCAGATGCGTGTTTCCGTTGCGTATTATTCATACAGGAGGATAATTTGTAACTTATTTGAGAGTACGAGAGTTCATATTACTCGATAAATAGGAATGAATCCACTCGATTGGCAGACCACTCATGTTGCAGGCCTGACTGCTTGATGCCACAGTATGAGCAAGGCATGTGGGTGCCTCTCATTAGTAGACTTCTTTTGGCCAGGTAGGTACTCTTTGAGTGTGCTGGTCTGGTTTTTATGTCCTCATAGCTTCGTTCGTCAAATATTAATTTACTTCAAAAGCTGCAGAATCCTTCACTTTGTTTATGCAGTGGTCCCCAGTTCTGATGTTAATTTTATCTCTAATCTCATTTCTGCTACTCCTCAATATTTTATCTTTCTTCGGTTCACAGTCAATCCGTATTTTGTGCTCAGCAGACTTTTCATTGCCTTCAGTACGTGGTGTAATAATTCATTGCATTCACCGAGGATAGCAAAGCCGTCAGCGAATCTTACCGTTGATATTGTTTCATCCTAAATTTTCAAAATGGTTCAAATGGCTCTGAGCACTATGGGACTTAACATATATGGTCATCAGTCCCCTAGAACTTAGAACTACTTAAACCTAACTAACCTAAGAACAGCACACAACACCCAGACATCGCGAGGCAGAGAAAATCCCTGACCCCGCCGGGAATCGAACCCGGGAACCCGGGCGTGGGAAGCGAGAACGCTACCGCACGACCACGAGATGCGGGCTCCTAAATTTTAATTCCAACCCGACACTTCTCTTTTATTTCCGCGATTGCTTCTTCGATTTATAGATTGAACAGTATAGGCGAAAATGTAGCTCCCTGCCTTATAAACCTAAACACAAAGACGTTTATGAAAGGGTAAAGGTATAGGTTCCCACTTGCTGACGCAGTGATGCGTGTTATTGTGAAGTACATTTAGTTCTGGTCGGTTTAACTCAGTGGTTTAATCAAAATTGTCATTGCTCTGAATACAGACATGTTCCACATAAAATAAGTAATCCAACACACAGTTTTCCGAGTTTTATTCAGGATTCTAATACACCATATTACGCCCCACACTTCCGGCTACAACACCCCTTTTTCAGTATAAACTCCGTTTAATGCGACGGTCTTACGCTACTTAGTGGAAGGACCTGTATGCCTGCATGATATCCGGCTAATGGTCGACGTCCGCAGCTCGTGGTCGTGCGGTAGCGTTCTCGCCTCCCACGCCCGGATTCCCGGGTTCGATTTCCGGCGGGGTCAGGGATTTTCTCTGCCTCGTGATGACTGGGTGTTGTGTGATGTCCTTAGGTTAGTTAGGTTTGAGTAGTTCTAAGTTCTAGGGGACTGATGACCATAGATGTTAAGTCCCATAGTGCTCTGAGCCATAATGGTCGACGCCGGAACCAACATCTTTCTACATTAGTAGCCTCCCCATCACGTTACGTACTGTTTCCCGCAGAGTGCATCCGTCAATGGGCCAAACGCATAGAAGTCACCGCCATGACTACCGGTTGAGCCTCTGTAAGACCATCTTTATACAGACGGGTACGGCACCTCGCTTGTTCAGTATAAAATGTCGATTTACAACTGGATCAGATGTGGAATTCTTCGTACACGTCGGTCGGGGGGTGGGGGGGGGGCTGCAGATGGCTATTCGGGAGAACGACGGTTCAAACCCGCGTCCGGCCATCCAGATTTAGGTTTTCCCGTGATTTTCATAAATCGCCCCGTTCCTTTGAAACGGAACGACCGATTTCCTTCCCCATCCTTTAACCTTTCAGCTAGTGCCTCGTCTCTAATGACGGACGGGATGTTAAACTCAATCATCCTTCCTTCCTGAAGATGGCTTCATGTAGCGCTGAAAGTGGTTGCTTAAATAACCACTGGAGCTTTAGATTGCTGAAACTGCTATAATTTGAGATTTTTTACCGACTGAGAGAGCGGCTTTGAACTTTTTCATCGAAGGAGAGCTGGTCTAGTTCCACTCCACGGTTTGCCGTTTTGTTTCCGGTTCGAAGTGATGAAGACAAAAAAAAATTGTTGCGGTGACCCTCGTAATGCGAAAGCATCTCCGCACAGATCTACATCTACGTCTACATGGTTACTCCGCAATTCCCACTTAAGTGCCTGGCAGAAGGTTCATCGAATCATTTTCATACTACTTCTCTACCATTCCACTCTCAAATGGTGCAAGGGAAAAACGAACACTTAAATCTTTCCGTTCGAGCTCTGATTTCTTTTATTTTATTATGATGATCATTTTATCCTACGTAGGTGGGTGTCAACAAAATATTTTCGCATTCGGAAGAGAAAGTTGATGATTGAAATTTCGTAAGTAGATCTAGCCGCAAAGAAAACCGCCTTTGTTTCAATGAGGGCCATCCCAACTCGCGTATCATATAAGTGACATTCTCACCCCTGTCGCGCGATAACACGAAACGAGCTGCCCTTCTTTGCACGTTTTCAATGTCCTCCGTCAATCCTACCTGGTAAGGATTCCATACCGTGCTGCAATATTCCAGCAGAGGACGGACAATTGTAATGTAGGCTGCCTCTTTAGTGGGTTTGTCGCATCTTCTAAGTGTTCTGTCAACAAAGCGCAGTCTTTGTTTCGCCTTCCCTACAATATTATCTTGAAACACGTATATATGCAGGGTATTCATTACCAGCGATGGCGAGGCATGACAGAATCTCTGGCCAGAGAGTTATTTATCGTTGCTAGTCTGCGCTTGACCGCGCGAGAGTTCAGTTGCATGTAGGAAGTCGCAAGTAGTTGTTGCGAGTAGACGGTTGTACTGGGCGGACGTCGACATGGGTCGGCGGCGTACTCTGCATCCATCTCTGGTCACGATTCAGGACGAGGTATTTTGTTATAGAAGGTAATGAAGCAGCATTGCGCTCAGCTAATAACATATGTTAATTGTAATTAATTTGTTCAAGAAATCCCCCAATAATAATTTTGTTTTCAAAGCAATCGTTTTTAAGAAAAGAATCATTCCAATTGAAACAATATTTCCGATGCTTTTCCTCCCAGAATCAATTTATCAGATTAATTATTGCACAGGGCCTAAGGTCAGCGCAACTGCCCTATTATTGTGGGTTTAATGATTCACGTTCATTTCTTAAATTTTGTGTCGAGTTTCTTTTATTTCAATTTAACGATGTTTTGTGGGAGCTCAACAACATTTGGGTCATTATTATTCAGTAATCTTATGGGGAACAAACTTTTGGCTCGTTTTCATTATCATAGACCTTTCTTTTATTTCTGCTGCGAGGTTACACTTGGCTCTATTCCCATTAACATTTTTAAATATTGGTTTTTTGAAAATTTTGCGGGGAGGTTACACTTGGCGACATCCGGACCAGGATCGTATTTCTTTGAGAATCTTCTGAGAAGTAGTTAGATATCTGCTCTTATTTATTAAAATATAATTAGCATTTGGCGCAACACTTTTACTAATTTTGTGACTTTCTTCCACAGATCATCGGCAATTTGTTGCTCTTTGTTGTATTTGTGTTTGTTGCATTTTGTATTGTCTTTGCTTCATTATTGAATAATTGTGATTGGTGTAAAAATGCCGCGAAAAACTGTTAGTAGCACATCGCGAGGTATAATGAGTGAAACAGCCGACTTAAACAACTTGACCGATAGTAATTGTGACACGCAATGTAATGATGACAATCCTCCATTTAGTGACAATCAGTGCATACCGACCACTAATAATGATTTTTATCATAGTGACGAACAAACGAATTCAATTGTCTCCTCTGTTAATTTGACGACAATTGATGACGCGGGGCGTTCTGTTGCAATGAGCGCTGCCCAGCTTAACACACCCGGTTTGGAAAATTCACGTAACGGACAGACGAATTTTTCTAATGAAAATGAACAGGATACTCAAAGTAGGAGAGATTTATTTAATTCCGAAATAGTGACTGACAGTGTACATCCGACTGGCAAACCTTTTTGTAAATTACAGAATGAGCAAATGGTCACACAAAACGCGACAATTGCAGATACACCATCAAACAGTACAGAGAATAGAGTAGGTAATGTTACCTTGGAACAAATTATGGCAATATTGCTACAATAGGGTAAAAAACAAGATGACCTTAATGAAGATCTCAAACAAGAGCTTAATGAAAAATTAGACAACAATTCCAAACAACTTAAAGAAGATCTCAAACAACAGCTTAATGAAAATAACGAAAATCTCAAACAACAGTTAAATGAAAAATTTGACAACAATTCCAGACAGCTTAGTGAACAAATTAGAGACGTTGCCGCGCACTGTCATGATACTAAAGAAGAGTTACGCGAGGAAATTGAGGCTTGTTCAACGAAAAGTAGCGAAGAAATTAGGTCTGTTGCTCAAGAATTAAGGGACATGCAAACAGCTGCAACAGAATCACCTCAGTGACGAAATTAGTACAGTCGGTAAACAATGCTCTGAAAAGGCTACACAATTACGCGACGAGTTTAAAGTAATGACGGCAGAACTTTCGCGCACAATGGATGCAAAGATAGACGCGAAATTCGACCAACAGAACACTCAGATTGACGAACGTTTTAATCACCACATACAAAACAGTGATACGCGTTTCCGCAAATTTATACAGGATCAAAATAAAGTAAAACGACAAGTAATGGAAACAATCACAGCACAGAGACAAGAAGACAAACGTAAATTGTTCGCGAAGGCAAAACATACGTGGACAGCAATATTGCTGCAGTGTCCGATGAAATTAATACCATCAAACAGTCGAACACAGAATTACGTGACGAAATTTCTGATCTTAAATCGAAAACAGACACATACACAACAGATTTTCAAACAGTGACCGACAGACTCGAACAGTTAGAACTAACACAGGATTCCGATGTCGTCAAAGCTGATGTTAAAAAATTGAACGAAACCACACGTAAAATGCAAAAACAGAATAATGCCTCTGACACTAAAACCGATGATCAGGTAAAAATACTGACTGAAAAATGTGATGAATTGGCCAGTCGTATTGATATTATTGAAAGTAATAATGACAGCAAATCAGACGATACTGCACCAATTTTGTTTAACCAAACACCTGAATTCCAAAATTTACAGCATACAATCAATGAGATCGATTCGTCTAATAACACATTGCGTAGAAAATTGTCAACTTTACAGCAAGAGGTAACAGAGATAAAAAATATTTCAGTTAATAACACATCACAGCAGACGCCACTTTGCGAACATTTGTCAGACTCACGCAGCGCGTATAATTTAGGTAATCTACAGAGAGTACGTGAGTTAGATTCAGAACAGTCGCAGTCAAACAGATTCTCTTACAATCCTGAACCGGTTCCATCATACAGAGACGATAATTTTGATTACAAACATTTTCTGTCAGTGAGAAAATTTAAAGTGTTTAAAAATGACAGAACATAGATTCACCCACTGGATTGGATAAAACAATTTAGCTTTGCTTTTCCACCGACTTGGCCCACAACGCATAAACTTGAATTTATTTGCAGTTTTTTGGAAGGCGAACTGGCAACTCGTATGAGACCGATCGCGAGACAATGCTATTCGGTGGAAGAGTTTCAGAATGCTTTTCTATCAGCGTATTGGTCGAAGACGAGACAGCGCGGGATTAAAGATCATTTAATCAGTTTACCAAATTATGAGAATACAAATTTTCCCAGTGTCACGCAATTTTTTGAGCATATGGTCCAACAAAACCAGTACTTAAGTGAACCATATAGTGAATCTGCACTTATTCAATTATGTATCTCTAAATTACCACGACCATTAAGAGTGTCACTTCTAAAGAGTCAGCAAAAGGAAAACATTTCGGCATTCAGAGATTTGTTACAGCTTCTGGAAGTACAGCAATCGGATTATTCCTTTATAAACAAAAATTTTTCATATGAGAACCAAGGCCAGCAAACTTACAGTAATTACGATCAATCACGTAATTTCAGTAGTAAAAGTAACAGACGCTTTAGGAACGACAACCACGAGAAATTTAATAGCAGACAAAATTTTAATTATCAGTATCGTCAAAATTATCAGCAGCAGGAACCATATTTTAGTAACAATAGAGGTTTTTCATAACAACAGCAACAAAACCAGCCGGTTAGCATACCTAACCAACAATGTAATGCACAAGGTCAATCTAACTTTAATGTCTCGCCGCGTGGACGTATAGTCCCTGGAACTACAAATAGTAACGCACGGCAGCAAAGGAACAACTACGTACAGAAAACACAGTATTTCAATTCCTATCGCAATGCACCGTATAGGAATGACTATTACGACAGACGTAAAAACGATGAGCACAATTATCAACATACGTTTAATAACAGTCGGTCTTACCAGCAACAAAATGATCAGCAACAACATATTCTCGTGAATGAACCAGACAGTAGGTATCATCCAGAGCGTAAAACGTCTGGAAGAAATAACAGAACAGTTCAAATAGTCGAAATGCCACAGAATCGTCCTGACAATAATAACACGTCAGATAGAATTTGACTAAATACAGTACAGGTTGCATCTTCTAGCAACGTAAGCAATACTTCAGATACACAGAATGTTATTCACGAAAATGTAATTACTTTTGATGACATCAGAGACACTCTTTTGCTGGAAAGACCAATTGTTCAGAAAACCATTTCACATCCTGTCATTGAAATTAAAATTGGTTCATCGAAATTTTCAGCAGTAATCGATTCCGGCTCACCTATGTCAGTTATTAATGAAGAAACTTTCAACGAGTGTAATAAAGAGAATACCTATCCTACATTACTACTAGGCAAAACGAAATTAAAAGGAGCAGTATCGAGTAAAGGAGTAGACGGTAAATTACAGACAAATTTATCGTTTTGTATTGCAGGTCACACATTTCACTCAAATTTTTGGATTGTTCCTTTATTGACAACAGACGTTATTTTAGGTACTAATTTTCTGGTACAACACGACGCCATTATTGACTTTCAAAATTCCTATTTAATGTTAAAGGATGAAAATGTACAATTGGCTTTAGACTTTCAGCACTCTTTATCTGCGGAAGAACAAACAATTAATTGTACAGAGGTCATTTCCGTATCGCGTGGCATAGACTGTAATTCCACATTGTTCACGGATACGTACGTACATAACTACAATACTCCAGACGAAGCCGACTATGACGTAATACAGACGATTTCAGATAAAGTTAAACAAAGCAGTGCAAGTACAGACAACGAACGCACGCAACTACAGAAAATTTTTTTACAGCAAGCTCCAGTTTTTGACAACAGACACACACATACACCCATTCCAGGATGTAATTAACTCCATAATAAATGAATCCACTATGCTATCTCCGTCTGTTATACTGAAAAATGTTGAACCACATAACAAAATTAAAGAATTAGTAAACTTTCCTACATCTCGTCGACTACGACACCGTGAAATAATTGACATTGCGCTGAACAACATCAAACGTGCCGCAGAGCGCCGGAGAAGACAACAAAAACAGGTTTGTATACGCCGTGACTTTCACGTTGGACAGAAGATATTAGTACGTACACACTATTTATCCAACAAAATTAAAGGTAGGTGCAGTAAATTTGAACTTCTATACGCAGGTCCATATCGGATTCGCAGCATTCCTCACCCCAATGTTGTACACGTCAAAACTTTGAGAACCAGAAAATCGAAAGGAAACCACCACTTATCCAACATTAAATCCTTTATTGAATGAAGATACTTTATGATTTGACATGCTGTAATGCCATTTGCAAATTTTTTTGATCACGTATGCAATTATACTCACATGAACACTTACTGATGATTATCGTATTTTTTCTTGGCAAGTGTCCGGCAAGGTAAGGCTAGCAGGTCGCTTTTCTTGTCGTTACACATCAGACCGTGCATATTTTTCCAGATGAATTTACACATTTTATGACCATTTATGCAATTATATTTATGTGATTACCTACTGATGACTGTCGTATTTTTTCTTGGCAAATGCCCGGCAAGGTAAGGTTAGCAGGTCGCTCTTCTTGTCGTTACACATCAGACCGTGCACATTTTCCATTTTTTTATGTATGTATGATTGTTTTCCTGCTTTGTTGTATGTACTATGAAATATTTAAGATATAACACACACCAGTTGACTTGGACATTTTTGCCCTATGATATCTCAACATCGTGACTGTTTTACATTTTTTTGCTGCTGCATTGTGATATTCTGTGTACATTTTTGCATTTGAACACTGTCTATATTTTTTTTCGCATATTACGTTTTCTGTCATGTTATGCTGTATGCTTAATTATGTTACCATAAACCAGTCATTATTTAGTGAGTATATGATGTAAATGCAAGACATTAATCTTTGTTCATCAATTTCAGAAAGAAATTACGCGTGAAAGAAATAAATTAAACAAAAATGGAAATTTCACCTTCGGAATGGTCGAAAGAAGATGCAGACCTTGTGAGGAAGAGTAAATGGACCAGGATTAACAAGCATTAACAAGAATATACTATACACATCTTAGAATAGCAGTCTTAACTAATTTTTTTCAGAATACGAAGCGATTGATGCAGGCTGTCAAACAGAACTACACATCTTTGTTTTAGTGATGAAATATGCTAGAAATAAGGAATAGTTGTATAATGAGTAATGAAGTGACTTTTTTTTGCAGATGATAATGAATGCTGATGAATAATGATGAAGAATATGCTACTATGAATAATGAAGTTTTTTTCTTTACAGGTGATGATAATAATGGAGTTATGATAATATGGATAATGAAGTGATGGATAATGAAGTTTTTTTTTTCTTTACAGATGAGGATGATGTTGAAGTTTATGTATTTATGCTATGTAGTTATTTAAGTATTTGTTGCAGTTCATTTTGACAGTATGTGTTATATTGCATAGTATGATGACTGAAGGTTTTGGAAAGGACAGCTAGGGAACACATTTTATACACATTTCACTACCTGTTAATTCGAAGTTCACTACTTTTCAGCATAATATGCGTTTCTTCTTTCAGTTTGATAATCCATTTTGTATATTTTGCAGGAGAAATTATTCATGAAATTAAAGTGGTATAAATAGTTGTTTATTAAACCTATGTCATTTATGAATGTGATTACATATACTCTACTTGTTTCATAATCTTGCTACAGCTGACTCATGACGAATGACGTTTCACATCTTTATTTGCAGCAACAACTCAGAAGCAAATATTTTCATTCTCCAGTAATTACCCAACGCAATGCATTGCTAGCAAATATATATATATATATATATATATATATATATATATATATATATATATATATATAATGCTTTGTAACTGGGCAATGAATGCCAATGATTACTATAATTAGATTAATTATGAACATTATTCTGTAATACTATGTCATTTATTAGCTCCTGTTTTCAATGATGACTTCTCATGATTTTTAATTAGGCAATGAGTGCCAATATTCTCTGTAAAACAATTCATGAATATTATTGTGTTATACTATGTCATTTATCAGCTCCTGTTTTCAATTATGACTTCTGATGGTTTGTAATTAGGCAATGAGTGCCACTATTCTCTGTAAAAGCAATTTGTGAATATTATTCTGTAATGCTATGTCATTTATTAGCTCCTGTTTTCAATGATGACTTCTAATGATTTGTAATTAGGCAATGATTGCGAATATTCTCTGTAAAAACAATTCATGAACATTATTATGTAATACTATGTCATTTATTAGCTCCTGTTTTCAATGATGACTTCTGATGGTGTATAATTAGGCAATGAGGGCCAATATTCTCTGTAAAAACAATTCCTGAACATTATTCTGTAATACTATGTCATTTATTAGCTCCTGTTTTCAATGATGACTTCTGATGGTTTATAACTAGGCAATGAGGGCCAATGTTCTCTGTAAAACGACGCATGAACATTATTCTGTAATACTACATACATGGTACAGAAATGTTCAATAACTGGGCAATGAGTGCCACCAACTACTAGTGTAATTCTCAGTGAAGACTAGTATCTGACTTAATGTCCTTCACCTTTTGACCTAACTACCTGGAATTACTGCAATATCCGTTTGTCCTGTATATCCTCTTGCTAATGGAGCACTATATTTGGTTCTTGCACTAATTCTACGTCGGTATACTTTACATGAATGTGGTGTTGACACGACGACCACCTTGAGCGATGGAGATGTTATAATGGTCCCACTGTTTGGTGTACCGAATGTTCTACCAAAATGACAACATGAATATTACTACGACAGTTCAGTGTCTTGGATACACTGATTAATGCTTGAAGGAAAAGAACTTCAGATTGTCTCACTTGGTTTTGTACTTCGTGGAAAGATATGGACTTTCAGTGCAGCTGTGTGCAACCTAAAGTGCTACAACCATGATGCAATCCTTCCTTTTCCTATCCTAATTCTTGTAACATAGTGAAGAAAAGTATATACAGTACATGTACATTTGCGTCATTTGTTAGTATGATTTGTATTCATTGCCTTTACATTTTGTGATTTGCTGATATGTTCTAAACTACAGTGCATGTGCACTTGTGTCATTTTGTTATATGATTTGTATCCATTGTCTATACATTTTTTGATTCGCTGATGTGTTCTGTATTACAGTGCGTGTGCAATTTCGCTATTTGTTAGTATGATTTGTACTCATTCTGTATACATTTTGTGATTTCCTGATATGTTCAATACTTCAGTGCGTATGCACTTATGTCATTTGTTACTCATTGTATATACATTTCGTCATTTGCTTATATATTCTGTACTACTGTGCGTGTGCACCTTTGCCATTTGTGAATATGTTTTGTACTCATTGTATATATTTTGTCTTTGTCTGATATCTTTTGTACTTGGTGCATGTGCACCATATTTACCTCATGCTCTACATCTGTATATTCTCTAATTGTAAAGTCAATTAGTTAAGAAAAAATTTGTTGCTCATGGCAAGTCCAAATGACTCACCATCGCTGCCAAATTTTTGCCCCCCCAGTGGAGGGTTATGAAACACGTATGTATGCATGGTATTCATTACCAGCGATGGCGAGGCATGACAGAATCTCTGACCAGAGAGTTATTTATCGTTGCTAGTCTGCGCTTGACCGCGCGAGAGTTCAGTTGCATGTAGGGAGTCGCGAGTAGTTGTTGCGAGTAGACGGTTGTACTGGGCGGACGTCGACATGGGTCGGCGGAGTGCTCTGCATCCATCTCTGGTCACGATTCAGGACGAGGTATTTTGTTATAGAAGGTAATGAAGCAGCATTGCGATCAGCTAATAACATATGTTAATTGTAATTAATTTGTTCAAGAAATCCCCCAATAATAATTTTGTTTTCAAAGCAATCGTTTTTAAGAAAAGAATCATTCCAATTGAAACAATATTTCCGATGCTTTTCCTCCCAGAATCAATTTATCAGATTAATTATTGCACAGGGCCTAAGGTCAGCACAGCTGCCCTATTATTGTGGGTTTAATGATTCACGTTCATTTCTTAAATTTTGTGTCGAGTTTCTTTTATTTCAATTTAACGATGTTTTGTGGGAGCTCAACAACATTTGGGTCATTATTATTCAGTATTCTTATGGGGAACTAACTTTTGGCTCGTTTTCATTATCATAGACCTTTCTTTTATTTCTGCTGCGAGGTTACAATTGGCTCTATTCCCATTAACATTTTTAAATATTGGTTTTTTGAAACTTTTGCGGGGAGGTTACAATCTATGTGGTCTTTCCAATTTAAGTTGCTGGTAATTATAATTCTTAGGTATTTAATCGAACTGACAGCCCTTAGATTTGAGCGATTTATCGTATACCCTGTAAGGAGGCTGTTTAGGTTTTCTTATTGGTAACGCCACGTAGCGCTCTGTATGAAAATCACTGGCTGTGCTGTGTGCAGTCTGTGGCTAGTTTGCATTGTTGTCTGCCATTGTAGTGTTGGGCAGCGGCAGCTGGATGTGAACAGCGCGTGGCGTTGCGCAGTTCGAGGTGAGCCGCCAGCAGTGGTGGATGTGGGGAGAGAAATGGCGGACACTTGAAATTTGTAAGACTGGAGGCATATATATTATGATTATTAAGATAAATACATTGTTTGTTCTCTATTAAAATCTTTCATTTGCTAACTATGCCTATCAGTAGTTAGTGCCTTCAGTAGTTTGAATCTTTTATTTAGCTGGCAGTAGTGGCGCTCGCTGTATTGCAGTAGTTCGAGTAACGAAGATTTTTGTGAGGTAAGTGATTTGTGAAAGGTATAGGTTAATGTTAGTCAGGGCCATTCTCTTGTTGGGATTGTTGAAAGTCAGATTGCGTTGCGCTAAAAGTATTGTGTGTCAGTTTAAGCACAGTCTTGTATAAATGTTCAAAAGGGGACGTTTCATAACCCTAAATTTATCGGATTTCTTTTAGCACCCATGTGGATGACCTCGCACTTTTCTTTGTTTAGTGCCAATTCCCACTTTTTACACCATACAGAAATTCCCTCTAGATCATTTTGTGATTGGAATTGATCATCTGATGATTTTACTAGAAGGTAAATTACAGCGTCATCTGCAAAAAATCTAAGGGGGCTGCTCAGATCATCACCTAAATCATTTATGTAAATCAGGAACAGCAGAGGGCCTATGACATTACCTCGCGGAACGCCAGATATCACTTCTGTTCTACTCGATGATTTACCGTCTACCACAACGAACTGTGACCTCTCTGAGAGGAAATCACGAATCCAGTCACACAGTCTGATTAATAGTCGCTTTTGAGGTACGGTATGAAAAGCCTTCTGGAAATGTAGGAATATGGAATCGGTCTGAGATCCCTTGTCGACAGCACTCATTACTTCATGGGAATAAAGAGCTAGCTATGTTGCTCAAGAACGATATTTTCTGAATCCGTGTTGGTTATGTATCAATAAGTGATTTTCTTCAAGGTGATTCATAATGTTCGGGTAGAGTATTTGCTCCAAAATCCTACTGAAAATTAAGGTCATTGATATGGTTATGTATTTCAATGGGTTACTCCTATTTCCTTTCTTGAATATTGGTGTGACCTGTGCTACTTTGCAGTATTTAGGAACAGACCTTTCGTCAAGTGAGCGCTTGTACATGATTGCTAGGAAAGGCGCTATTGTGTCTACTTACTCTGAAAGGAATCTGATTGGTATGCCATCTGGACCGGAAGACTTGCCTTTCTTAAGTGATTTGAGTTGTTTCGCAACACCTAAGATATCTACTTTTATGACATTCATGCTAACAGCTGTTCTGGTTTCGAATTCTGGAATATTTACTTCGTGTTCTTTCGTGAAGGAATTACGGAAAACCGTATTTAGTAACTTTGCTTTAGTGGCACCATCACTGGTAACATTTCCATCGCTATCGTGGAGTGACGGTATTGACTGTTTTTTGCCACTGGTGTACTCTACATACGAGCAGAATCTCTTTGGGTTTTCTACCATATTTTGAGACAATATGTCGTAGTGCAAACTATTAAAAGCATCTCGCATTGACGTCCGCACTAAATTTCGACCTTCCGTGAAACTTATCCAGTCTTGGGGATTTTGCGTTCTTCTGAATTTGGCATGATTTTTTCGTTGCTTCTGCGACAAGGTTCTGGCGTGTTTTGTGTACCATGGTGGATCAGTCCCGTCTCTTATTAACTTATGTGGTATGAACCTATCTATTGCTGTCGATACTGTATCTTTGAATTTGAACCATATCTGGTCTACACTTACATAATCAGCTTGGAAGGAATGGAGACTCTCTGTTAGGAAGGCGTCTAGCGAATTTTTATCTGCTGTTTTAAATAGATATACTTTGCGTTAATTTTTAGTGGTTGTGGTTGATATGGTTTTGAGCCTCGCTACAAAGACCTTGTGTTCACTAATCCCTGTATCCGTCATGACGCTGTCTACTAGATCAGGATTATTTGTGGTCCTTCGTTGTTCTCCACGGACTTCATTACGCGGCAAGGAACCCAGTGGGTGCGCCCTGGCTCTTGAACAAGAGTGCCAGCACTGCCAACAGAGATGTTGGGGTGAGCAGCGAGCCGTGTGACTGCGACCCGTCCATCACCTCGAGTGAGAGGGTCCGCACGTTCCGACACTGCAGGAGCCACAGCTGTGTGAGAGTGACTGCCACGCGGCAGGTGGGACACACCTTGCAACGACGGTGACAGGCGCATCGCTCAACAGCCCACAGTGTTTTTGTTCACTGACACGTGTCCGCAGACATTCTGCTAGCACCTATGAATATCTACGGTGCTCTGCTTTTCCTTCAAAAGAAACCATGGAGGCAAGAATAGAGGGAGACGCCGTGACGTCACAGCTGTGAAGCTATGTGAAGCCGAGGGTAGCCATCTCAATCCGACCAAAACATTGCTGCTGTAAGCTTGTGTGCATAGGCTTGTTGCTCGCTTTTGGAAGGATTTTGCGCTATTATGGTGACCTGTGTGGTGTTCGGATGTACGAATCGTTCTGATTGTGATGCGAAATCGAAGGGAATAACATTTCATGTGTAAGTTGTCTCGTTAACTGTGATTTTACAACTTCATTGTGAACGAACGTGTGCTACATCGGTACTTCTACTATTGCGTGTTTTTCTCCTGTATGATTTTAGATTTCCTAAAAATGAAAGTCGGAAAGCTCTGTGGGACAATGTCGTGAGGAGGTAGAATTGGCGTGCGTCTAAATGGAGCACTATATGTTCTCAGCATTTCCGAGAAGAGGCCATAGACCGAACTTCCCTTTCAACAGTAAGGCTCCGAGAAAATGCTGTGCCATCAGTTTGCCCTACACACCCAAAACATTTCCAAAAGGTTTCTTAATTCAAAGAATTAAATTCTTAGTTTTCAGTATAACACGTACGTATCGCCGATAGTCGAAGTGTTCAATAACTCACTTTGTCTTCATCATGTACCAAATTAAAAGCTAACACTACATTAACTGGCGTAAAGTATAGGCCTAAACAGGACACTGTGTAGATTTGCCGTTCTATTTACCGTATTTCAGTAAATATTGGTGGTAATGAACAGTGTTTCCCAGTAGTGTAACGTAACTGAAATGTCGCAGTACCTATTACAAACAAGATGTATTTATGGGGCTTTGGAGGGAGGGTATAGCTAACTTAGTTTTCAGTTTCTATTATTTAGTTTGTGATATATGTTTATTACTCAATTAACAAAATTGTATCGTTTACATTGAAGGCTAGCTATTCGTAATATTACATTAGAAACTATTTTTAATCAGAAGAAACGCGGAATTTCGCCTTTAAGACATTATATTTTAAACAAAAACTTTGAAACAACCAATCTGAGGACGTTACATGCGTATATGGTGCAATTAGCGACTGTAATACACGCAGCGCTATAGCACACTGGCAATGTTTTGGTCAGAGTGTCATGGCAGCGAGCCACGCCCCCATGGCTTCAAAACGTAGTACGGCTGGGATACGTAGCGCCATCTCCCCTTATTCTTACCTCCATGAAAGAAACCAAACGGCAGCTCTCTGCTTGGAATGCACCTCCATTACAGACGCCATATTGGAGGCTACCTGTAGCGCCGCCACCTATCGGAACTTCATGAAACTACAGGGGCTGGAGACGGGACATTCCACCAAGTCCCACAACAAATTCCACTTTTTTTTTCAACGAAAGTGGCCGAGAAGAAATGGGTTGCATTACTTATTGGACGCACCTTGTATGTAAATACGTGTGCGCTCTTCAGTTCAGCCGCAGTTCGACGTGTCGTTTATGACTGTAGCACTGCCACTTCACCGGTAGTATAATTTAAAGAGTTATTTGCAATCATTGTTTACGAAACATGAACTTAATGCTGTACTGACCTCGTAACGTAGAGAAGCACGGTTTTGTTAAGTCATGTATTGTGCTGGTAATCTAGATCAGTGTCTTTCATGTTCAATATTATTCCTTGTAAAACTGATGAGTAGCGCTACGTACCTGCAGAGTGGCTCTTTTGACAGTTGCTGCCCCAAACATCAGATCTCTTTTAGGGAATTGCAGCGGCAGCTCCTACCAACGGCCGCCTGCCTTTATACTCAGCGCTCTGCTGTAGCCAATCTTGCGAAGCTCCACCTCGCCGCTGCGCTAGCATCCAAGCCCAAGACAAGAACTAGGCTTGTCAACTCGCAGTCCCTCATCCATGCATACACGCAGTATTGTTCCGCTGAGCGAAGCACTGCAACAAGCATCTGCTTCAGGATCATTGTTAAATTCGCTCTTGGCACACATGTGACCGAGGAATGTTGAATAATATTGGAAAAGGAATTCTTGCAGCAGGTCATTTAAAATTACCATTTGAAAAGAACTGAATGCACCTGGAAGCACTTGTGCGAATATACTTGCGCCTAGCACCAAACGAGAGGGAGCGAAGTCGATATTAACAACGCCGAGGATGACGTTCCCCGACGCACTTTTTTTTAGCACTAGTACGCTAGCTTAAGACTTTGTACACATGACTAACAACGGATAAAACAAAGGTACTGCTCACATGCGAATCTTACAGATTAACAGAGATTTTTTTTTTTCGATTCTGCAATCAGTCGCGAAATGGAAACCACAGTGACAAATCAAAAATGTTTCACACTGAAGACCTAAAAACACTGGTATAGGCATGCGTATTCGAATACAGAGACATGTAAAAAGACAGAAAACTGGGCTGCGCTCGGCAACGTCAGTATAAGACGACAAGGGTTTGGCGCAGTTGTGAGATCGGTTACTGCTGCTACAGTGGCAGGTTATCAAGATTTAAGTGAGTCTGAACTTGTTTTTATAGTCGGTACATGATCGATGAAGTGAGGATTTACCCGTACGACCATTTCACGAGTGTACCGTAAGTATCAGCAATCCTGTAAAATATCAAATTTCCGACATTGCACCGGCCGGAAAAAGATCCTGCAAGAACGGGACCAACGACGACTGAAGAGAATCGTTCAGCGTGACAGAAGTGCTACCCTTCTGCAAATTGCGGCAGATTTTAGTGCTGGGCCATCGACAAGTGTCAGCGTGCGAACCATTCAACGAAACATCATCGACATGGTCTTTCGGAGCTGAAGGCCCTCTCGAGTACCCTTGATGACTGCGCGACACAAAGCTTTACACCTCGCCTGGACCCGTCAACACCGACACTGGACTCTTCATGATTGGAAACATGTTGCCTGGTCGGAAGAGTCTCGTTTCAAATTGTATCGAGCGGATGCACGTGTACGGGTATGGAGACAATCTCATGAATCCATGGACACTGCATGTCAGCAAGGGTCTGTTGAAGCTGGTGGAGGCTCTGTAATGGTGTGGGGCACGCGCAGTTGGAGTGATATGTGGCCCCTGATTCGTCCAGATACGACAGGTGACACGTACGTCAGCATCCTGTCTGATCACCTGCGTCCATTCACGTCCATTGTGCACCCAGACGGTTTTGGGCAATTCCAGCAGGACAATGCGACACCACACACGACCATAATTGCTACAGAGTGGCTCCAGGAACACTCTTCTGAGTTTAAACACTTCCGCTGGCCACCACACTCCACAGATATGAACATTATTGAGCGTATCTGGGATGTTTTGTAACTTGCTGTTCAGAAGAACTCTCCACCCCCTTGTACTCTTTCCGATTTATGGACAGCCCTGCACGATTCATGGTGTCAATTCCTCCCAGCACTACTTCAAATATCAGTCGACTCCGTGCCACGTCGTGTTGCAGCACTTCTGGGTGATCACAGTGGCCCTACACGATAGTAGGCAGGTGTACCAGTTTCTTCAGTGTATTTGCAACATTTAACTGCACTTTCCAGCTACCCCTCTGCACAGAAACCGTCAAAATTTGATATTTGTCGTAGGTATAGGTACGAATAACTATATATGACGGTAGCATCTGTTCCCGAAAGAACAGTTACCATCAATGACCATGCAGCTTTGCTAGAAATGAAATGATAATTAAATGGACACCCTAGCTGCAAGCAGGCGTTGATATACTTCATTGGGGACATGTTGAAAATGTGTGCCCCGACCGGGACTCGAACCCGGGATCTCCTGCTTACATGGCAGACGCTCTATCCATCTGAGCCACCGCGGGCACAGGGGATAGTGCGTCTGCAGGGACTTATCCCTTGCACGCTCCCCATGAGATCCACATTCCCAACATGTCCACAACACTACATTCATAGTGCGCCTAATAGATGTTTGCCCATCATACTCATTACTCGTGGCAGATTAATCTACCAAGTCCCGTACGAGTTCGGGCATAGCGTGTGCGTTCGCACAAGAAGGTCAAAGGCCGGGAACCCATATTTTTAACTATATATGACGGTAGCATCTGTTCCCGAAAGAACAGTTACC
Organism: Schistocerca cancellata; assembly: GCF_023864275.1. Classification (NCBI taxonomy): domain Eukaryota; kingdom Metazoa; phylum Arthropoda; class Insecta; order Orthoptera; family Acrididae; genus Schistocerca; species Schistocerca cancellata. The sequence goes on along the minus strand of NC_064626.1, from coordinate 1,282,792,384 downwards.
GTCAATGACCATGCAGCTTTGCTAGAAATGAAATGATAATTAAATGGACACCCTAGCTGCAAGCAGGCGTTGATACACTTCATTGGGGACATGTTGAAAATGTGTGCCCCGACCGGGACTCGAACCCGGGATCTCCTGCTTACATGGCAGACGCTCTATCCATCTGAGCCACCGCGGGCACAGGGGATAGTGCGTCTGCAGGGACTTATCCCTTGCACGCTCCCCGTGAGATCCACATTCCCATCATGTCCACAACACCACACGGGGAGCGTGCAAGGGATAAGTCCCTGCAGACGCACTATCCCCTGTGCCCGCGGTGTCCATTTAATTATCATTTCATTTATAAGTACGAAGTTTCCAGTACCTTCGTCATAGAAGGCAACAGCCAATGCTTTCCACTCTTTCCCTATGCTGTTCTGCAGCTCGCTGTCTGTGCCAAAATGCTCTCTTGATAGCCAGTGGTTCTTGTGAGCGAATACATGAAAATCAGAGGAAGCTAATCCGGGCTGTAGCCGAGGTGATCAATCACTCCACATTGAAAACACTACAGGATTGTTGTTACTGCGCCTGCAGTATGCGGCCGAGCAATGTAATGAAGAGGGAAACACTTGAGAATTAAGACACGTGGACTGCATAAAGTCAGCGTGAACTCCTCAGTAGATACTTCACGCACGAGGAGTCACTATTTTTCTAGGCATCTTTCCATGCTCACCGTGCACTCAGAACTGAAAAATCCTACGTGACGCAGTGGACGGGCATACTAGAAACACCGTGCAACGCCTCACCGGATTATTTTTACTGTGGTCTTAATTTCGCGCCCGATCGGACCTTACTTTCAGAATAACCCTCATAGCATTCGATTTAACTTTGCCGCGGCTTTGACTAATGTGCTGTAATCGAACCTAATGCATATTAGGAACCCTTCGGTACTGGTCCACTGCTCAAGGTCTCGAGGTCGCGCTCTCGCTTCCCGAGCACGGGGTCCCGGGTTCGATTCCCGGCGGGGGCGGGGATTTTCACCTGCCTCGAGATTACTGGGTGTTTGTGTTGTCCACATCATTTCATCCTCATTCATAAAGGTGGTGTGACTGGACTGAGAAAAAGTTGTGAATTTGTAAGGGCGCTGATAACAGAGCAGTTGAGCGCCCCACAAACCAAACATCATTATCATCACCTTCGGTACTGGTACAGACATCTTCGGAGGTTGAAGAAAAATAACCCTCGTACATTGAAGCAAACAGCCTTTCTCCGTTACATACCGCTGCCATTCAGTATTTGCTAAATATCACCAAAAAATCAAAGTAATTACAGGGAAATCATACCAGCCCCGATCATGACGCTATCGGCGATTTATATACTCTGCCTGAAAAAACAAGTCAAGCACCCAGAACACACAGTCGAGTGTCCAAATGGCCCTGAGCGGTCGCGCGGTTCCACACTGAAGCGCCTAGAACCGCTCGGCCACAGTCGGGTGTCAATTTTTAACTTCGTGCACCTACATGCCAATTGCAGTGCTCTCTGACAGATAGGACGGCCACCAGAACACATTAGTTTTGTTCGTGTTACCTGACCTGGTAGGGTATTTAAGAGGGGTGAACAGCGTCATATGTTGAGTGATCACTGAAGGACTCTGGGATGCAGCATAGTCGTGATAGAAGCCCTATCAGCACTTACAGCAAGTGAGAAGGTCCTCATTGTGGGTCTCCTTTGGTCTATCTGATCGAATCGTGCAATATCCTGGTCTGTGGGCCATTCGAACGTGACACTGGCTCGATGTTGGACTTCAGGGGTACGTGAGGGCAGGTATACTCGGCATCAATGTTCCGATCGACAGTGTCTGACCACCACAAGAGACGAACGTCCTGTTGTGCACCAAACACATCATAACCCCTTCGCATCAACTCCTGCCATCCGAAAACAGGTAAGAGATTCCCTTCACCGTTCCGTGTCATCCCGCACAATCTGTCGAAGCACAGCAGCAGCATCCGGATTAGAGAATTACTGACCCTGCGCAGGCCGGTGTTAACACCAGATCATAGAGGGATACGTCTGGAGTGGTGCAGTGAATGGGAAGCATGGATCGCTGATGAATGGCGTCGAAATGTGATCAGCGATGAATCGCGGTTCTGCATCACCGCGGATGACCATCGTCAGCGGGTATAGCGGCGACCTGGGGAGAGGTCCAGATCTTCCAACGTTTTCGTGGGGCATAGCGGTGCTGCTACTCGCGTCATAGCGTAGGCAGCCAAAGGATACGACCTCAAGTCATCCCTAGTAGTGGCAGAGGGAACACCGACAGCACAATACTACGTCACGGATTATGAGTCCTCATATGTTACCTTTCATGTGACAGTGTCGTGATACCATTTTTCAAAAGGACACTGCTCGTTCACATAAAGCACTTGTCTCCACGAACTGCCTGCGTATTGTTGAGGTACTCCTGCGGCCAGCAAGATCACCAGATCTGTCCCCGATAGACCTTGTGTAGGACCATCTTGGCCATGAACTATGTTCTATTGCCAGTGTCGAAGCTATCAAAGACCAGTTACAACAGTTGTGGACCAGATAGCCTCAGGAGTGGATACAATGGCTTTACGACACCCTCATTTACAGCATCAGTGAATGAATCCATAACAGAGGGTATTCTGTGATGTTTCGGTATTGCAGATGGACAATGTCGATTTCTTGCCACAATATTTCGACCGGCAACCGTTCAGGCGAGAGGGGGTGGAATGTAGTGCTGATAACTGGGCTCGTACTACCAAGTTATCATCAAATTTGAATCAATTTTGTAGTCACCGAGATAACAGTACATATCCTTTCAACACGTGTTTTTTCATTTCGTTTCCTTCTCCTCCTCTGTAGTTTGTCTGTGTACTATCGTCAAGCCAACAGACATGAAGCGCTAGAACGTTGGCAGTACGCTGCACTGCGCTGCCATGTTCGTCACCAATGTATGCGTTTCATCAGCGGACGGATTTCTTCAGCTACGCTGGAACTCTCATGGCGTATTAAATTTCGTAAAAAAAAAATACGATTTTAGTGCAGTGCAGTTTCTCTGGAGCTCTTAGTAGCATAAGCTCCAGAATATTCTCGACCATCAGCGACGTCGTTTTCCTGCTGAACACTCCGACTCAGAGGCTTCTGTTGACTGCTCCTGTTGAATGTTTGTCAACTACGATTATGAATATATCTTTATCCACAAAACCCCTGGATCTCAATAAAGCTTGTTCAGCCTCCTTCCCGCACCACCTGTTCTCTAACGCCTAAAAGAGTCCTAAATATGTATAAAAAGCTTGTGGACTATTTTGCACCTTCTCCCCGTTCGGGTAAGTGGGCAGTCTCATTCCTATACAAGTCATTCCCATTTTCAAGAAGGATTGAGAATTGATGCAGGCAATTATAGACATGGTAACGTCAAAATATTTTAGTATTGTAGAACATTTGTGCTCACACATTATGACGTTTCTGGAGAAGAAAATATCGTCTATAAAAATCAACATGGATTCAGTAAACAGAGATCTTCCGAAACACAGTTGGTTCTGTTGGTCCATTATGTCCAAGGCGCTGTAAACGAAGGCGTCCAGGTTGATGCAGTGGTACTTAATTCCCAGAAGGCATTCGATGCAGCTTCAGACTGTCAAAATGTGCAAATGTGTGTGAATTCCTATGGAACCAAACTTCTGAGGTCATCGGTCCCTAGACTTACACACTACTTAAACTAACTTATGCTAAGAACAACACACTCACACCCATGCCCGAGGGAGGACTCGAACCTCCGGCGGAAAGGGCTGCGCAGTCTGTGACAAGATGCCTCGAACCACGCGGCCACTCCACGCGGTGTTCAGACTGTCGTTTAGTAAACAAAATGCGAGCTTTTCGAGTACTGGACCAGATTTATGACTGGATTCAGTATTTTCTAAGAAGTGGAACACAATACGTTATTGTCAATGGGATGAAACCTACTACTAGATACTATTACTATAATTTCTATGTATTTTTGTGTATTTTGTGTTTTACTTCCTTTTTTAGATCTAATAATTGTTTGTTGCCTGTAACATATTGACCATTTGTTTGTGTTATTACTTACTTACTGCTGTATTCTATTAGCCATACGAAATAAAAAAAAAAACGGGATGAAATGAACAGAGGGATAGGTGATTTCTAGATTTTAGGGGTAGTTACCTAGCCGAAGGGCAAGAGAGTGCCCTGAATCTCTGTCCGGTTCTTCGCCCTCTTTCACGACGCCATTGGAAGAGTGACGGAAGTCTTTGGCCACCATTGGTGACCCTTTTCTACTCAAAATTTGAACACTAGTGAAGTTCTAACCCAAATTCTACCCCTGGGCAACGGGGATAAATAATAACAGCTGTAAAACACATAATAGTAATCATTCGGTGTGACCAAAAGTGGAAAGGAAATTTAATTCAACCATGAAAGGAGTAACGTACAAGACGCTTGTTCTGCGGGACGACTGATTCTTGAGTACTGTTCATCAGCCTGGCGCGTTTACCAAGCAGAATTAACAAAAGTCGTAGAAGAGATACAACAAAGAGCGACACTTTTCGCCACGGGCACGTTTAGTGAGCTCGAGAGCGTTTACGAGTAAGATTAAAAAATTTCAGAGGCAGTCGCTACAAGAAAGGCGTTATGTATCATTGAAAATTTATTACTGAAATACCGTGAGCATATGTTCGATGAAGAGTTGAGGTAAATACCACTTCCACCAACAGCTACCCCCCGTTACACACCGTAAGGTGGCTTGCGGAGTACACATGTAGATGCAGAAGCAATATCCTCAGTGAGGAGCTAAGCCATAAAAACATAAATAAAAAGATTTCAGCAGAAGAATCAACGCCCTGTTGTTCTAGAATCGTCGGTGCCTCTTTATTCCGTCATCCAAATACTTCCCCACATACACCTCCTCCGCGAAAAGTGCCGTAAAGAAGGCCATATTGGGTCCTATTGCTCTGGTTCGCCAGCACGTTTCAGGGAATAAATCGAGCTAACAGTCACTCGTAAAAGCAATTGGGTACACAGAATTATCATATAAAATTTTATTGTTGCATCACCCAACACTATTCTAATTTGTGTAGGTAACAGGATCATCAACTAACTAATTTTCTGACCACGTATTCCCTCTCGTAAGCATGTATCACACGTTTTGCGTATATGCAAATTTCACATATGAGAACCCCACGGAAAAAACCGGTTAAGTCCATTCAAGTAGAAAATGTGTTTCTGGTAAATTCCGGTGGCCTGCCGTCGGTGTTACAAGGCAGTTAAAATGACTTTCATATAACGTGACAAGACACGAAGATACAAAAGGTTTTACTTTTAGTGGTTCTAAGTCGATATTCTAACGGAAAGAATGAGGCAGGTCCAGGGTTTGCTTCAACTGGTTGAGTTTCTTACTCTGTTTCATTGTAGTTTCATTGAGTTTCTTACTCTGTTTCATTCTAGTAATATTTTTAGTTTGAAGTGTGATAGTAGTGTGGTCCCCGTAGGACCTTTAAAATGTGTGGATCATCAGAAGATGAAGGTGAGAAGCTGAAAAGAGAAAAAGTTATGATAGAATTAGTAATGTAATTCTTCAAGCTTTCCCGGCAAGGCGTTGTCATGTTGATTAATAGGGTTTCTGCCGGTTATTCGCGTCTTTCCTGCACGATATTTCAACTGCGTGACTCGCAGTCTCCTTCTGGTGCTGTCTGACACTGGTTCCAGTATGGAACGAGTCCGGTATTTATATCTACGCTGTGCTTGGCGTTCCCTCTGCGGTCCGCGCCGCATCTGGCGCTTTGTCCGTGGTGTGCGCCGACCAATAGCAACGGCTGTAGCGTTTTCTTCTAGCCGCGGCTGTTCCGAACGCTGTACTCGTACTTTGCGGTTATTATTCGTTGTCAGTATACCTGAATTAAGTTCTGAATGGCGTCCAAGCTGTGATAGACGTTTTATCTGCCGATTGTCGTCATTTGAGTCCTTTGAATTAGGACGTTCTGTTACTGTGTCGTGTCGTGTTAGGCGTTCCGTCCGAAGTTCTTGCCCTCCAGGAGAGGCTGCAGCGTCATTTGCGGGCCGATTGTGTTCAAATCGTCGCTCGAGACTCGGAAAAGCGTCCTCAGATACTTTGTCTGTTGTCTGAGGCGCAATTTCTCGTACGTCCTTAGTTACATGTACTGGTCTGTCATCTCCAATTCCATCGTTATACTTGTGTCCTTGGAGTCTGGATGTCGTCTACGTTGCGTCTTCAGAAGATCGAGTGCGGGGTTCCAGGCCGAGCTCAGCTGAAAACTGGTGTCCCGCTTAATGAGATTCTCCGTAACCTTAATCTCAGTACATTCTTTGATGACGCTGCCCCAGTACCTCCATGTTTATGTTAAACTTTTGGCATCATTATACTTCATAGAATGATCGAGTTCTCGGGAATCGCTGACTTGGTCGCTTGTCTCAGCCTGGTGTGCCTTTGGTGTTCTTTGCACCTGATGTCAACGGTCCTGGTTGTCTGGTCGATGTATGCCAGCCCACACTCACATGGTACGTGGTAAACACCCGGTTTCTGTAGACGCAATTATCCTTCACACTCTCTAGCAGAGCCTGAATCTTGTTGGGTGGATGGAACACGCTTTTAATGTTACGTTTGTGGAGAATTCTGCTGATTTTGGCAGATATGAACCCAACATATGGCAAATGTGCAACCTTTTGCGTTTCTTCTTGTATCTCTTCAGGAACCTTTCGTCGGGAAACAGGGCGCAGCGCCTTTTGAAGATCTCGAGAAGAGTACCCATTTTCGTTGAACACGGATTGTAGATGTTCTATCTGCGTGAACCAGTGTTCTGAGTACACCGTCTTCTGTGCCTGGTGGTGGCGACTGCTGTCCTGCAGGTATAAGTCAGTGTGAGTGGGTTTACGGTACACTCCATGACTGAAGGTACCATTTCCCTTCCTCCTAACTAGTACATCTAGTAAAGGGAGTAGCCCTGCCTTCTCCAGTTCCATGGTGAATTTAATATTAGGGTGGCGTAAGTTTAGGTGGTCCAAGAAAACATCGAGCTTTTCCCTCCCGTGGGGCCATATGATAAAGGTGTCATCCACGTATCTAAAAAAGCATTTCGGTTGATCTGGGGCCGATGTAAATGCGTCTTCTTCAAATCTTTCCATAAAGAGATTGGCGACCACCGGTGATAGCGGGCTGTCCATTGCTACACCTTCCGTTTGCTCGTACAATTGACCCCCATACAGGAAGTACGTCGACGTCAATATGTGTCTGAAGTCCAGGAGCGCATCGTCGAACTTCTCACCGATGAGCTCAAGTGCATCATTCACTGGTACGCTGGTGAACAGGGAGACCACGTCGAAACTAACCATAATGTCAGAGTCCGAGATCTGTAGCTGCCTGAGGCCTTGCAGGAAATCCTGAGTTACGAATTTGATGGGCACACATCCCCACGTATGGCGAGAGCATCTTCTTAAGGTGTTGAGCAGTGAGGTAGGTGGCTGCGCCAATATTTCTGACTATTGGACGTAGAGGAACCCCTTCTTTGTGCACCTTAGGCAATCCATGTAATCTGGGTGGCACAGGTGCTTTAGCCCTTAGCTGCTTAATGGTCTTTCCTAAAAGGCAGGTTTCCTTTTGAAGAGCCCTGGTCTTCTTTCCCACCTCGTCTGGGGTCCCTTTCTATTGGTCTGTATACCGGGTCGTCTAGCAGTTGTCGCACCTTGCTATCATAATCTGCCTTCTGTAGGACAACAGTCGAGTTCCCCTTGTCTGCTGGTAACACCACAATGTTGTCATCTTCCCAGAGTTGTTTGAAGGCCAATCTCATAACCACAAAGTATGCGCACAGTAGAAGAAAACGCTACATCCGTTACTATTGGTCGGCTCACACTACTGACAGAGCGCCAGATGCGGCGCGCACCGCAGAGGGAGCGCCTAGCACAACGTAGACATAAATACCGGACTCGTTCCGCACTGGAGCCAGTGTCAGACAGCACCTGAAGAAGACTGCGAGCCACGCAGTTGAAATAACGTGCAGGAAAGACGCGAATGACCAGCAGAAACCCGATTAATCAACGTGAGAATTATTAATCTTTGTAGGGATCTTAGCGCAATCTCTCGTGAGTTAGGCAGTCACTGCAAAACGCACGTTGGTTGAGTGTTTCAAATAGCTCAACCCCACGAAAGAGGGTGAATAGAATGACAAATCTACCTATTTAACCAGAGTAATTTCTGTGACATTAATTGCTCGTAGAAGGCCTAGGCAAGAAGACTGCAATGCGAGAGATTGCACTTTACAATACATTGTAAGAATCAAACGAAATGACACTATGAGTCAAATTCCTGTCTGTCTAAAGGCCTTCATTGGTGTGCATGGAATTATCGTTGTACTGTTTCAACATTCATCAAATGCCCAACAGCGATGCATTATTTTATACTTACATTGAAGATTTAGGAAATAAAGGAGCGAATGAAGTTTTTTGCACTATAATGTGAGTGAAATCCTTTATCCAAAACTAAGGGTTTTTGTAATATTCTATGATTCGTACTTAGGACAGAATAAGAACTATACACTGTTCATATAAGATCACTGTCTCGTTCATATCATTAACAGATTAGATAGCGCCAAAATAGTAGTTCCAATAAGAGGACATTCACACATGGAATTTGATAAAAATTTAACTTGGCAGAAAAGAAAGTCATTGCAGAGTTACCAAAAGACCGGGATTAATGATTGAAACTGAAAGAGTGAATCCAAGGCCTTGCAAAGACATTCCTGTTCAACAATAAAGATACGAGATTGAAAGACTTTTTTAAAAACATGTTACAAACCGAAGTGTTCTTTCAAGACCAGACCGCTCAGAGAAGGTCTGGTTGTAAAGGAAGAAAAGCTGTTCAGATACACGATTAGTTACACTGGACTTCGAACACCAGTGCGTTTGGAACATTGTGTTGGTATACATAGACGTCCAGCCTGAGAATCAATCGCAGGAATCTCATAAATTCTTACGGCTTCATCGAGCATATAAGTGTTTTGTAATATGAGACCTTTAGAAAGTTAAATCGCGGTAGTTTTCCAAAAACTAATATTGGGAATATATCTTCAGAGCTTCTGCCAATACCTTATGAAAATTATGCGGACTTTCAAGACCTTAAACAGTTTTGAGGTCAAGGCGTAGGAAATTTCTATTCTAGTTTGCCACACAACGAATCAAGCTCCACGACCAATAAATAGACACTTCCAGTGATAAATAGCTCAATGAAGGGACGAAAGTTTACCAAAAGTTGGTGGACTTTCCACTAGGTTTTCGTAGAAAAGATGTACTTGTTTTACATGTATTGTTTTTTTTATCACATAATTTCAATTAGCACTTTTCATGTGTAAATCCTACACAGTTATTCAATTTGGAATCGTAGTTACACTGGTTAAACTCGTTTTTTTTTGTAATCTTTAAAGTTTAAATCTCCTCTCCTGAGACGTGTACAAAATGGGACATCCCGTTTTTTTCCCCCGTCTCTTCATATATTTAACGTAATCTACAGATATAAGTAGACATCGTTTGTATCTGCAGCAAATTTTGCCTTGCAGATTCATCTTAATCATACGGAAATTTGTAGTTCTGTATAGGGAAGAAGTAGGCATATGTTGAGGACAGTGGTCCAATTTTTTAGATTTGAAAATTACGCTTCATACTTTTTAAAGTGTTCCGTGTCAACTAAATACAAGAGAGAAACATTAAAAGGTAATTTTCGAACACTTTCACATGTCACTACTTCCCATCGCCGCATCCACCATATTTCGTTCAAATTACTACAGACGTTATTGAGCTATGGTTTTATGTCACCTCTTTTCACCTCCACACGCCCAGCCAGGCACGCTTGTAGTATCTTACTGTTGTTGTATTCTACGGTGTACAGAGGCTCCACGCGGTACAGAAATGTCATTTGGGTTGCCTGCTCAGTAGGCGTTAACCGGCGAGACGATGTAGGCTAAAACTGTAGTACAACTCTGCCCTACAGAAGGCGACACCTACGCCGACCTACTTTGCATCGCCTGTCACGTGGGCTGAAATATAGGGTTGGTCGATATCATTCCACCCGGAACTGAAACTCGACACCAAGCTCCGGCTGTACCGGATGGTTGTCCACCCTTCCCTCACTTCCGGTTCCACAGCGTCCATCTTCAACGAGCACTCCAGTGATGTCTTTGGAATGACATCATTGTTGAATGGAACAGTTTTACTATCCACCAAGACAGTAAGACCGTGAGCCACTTTCGAAGCTCCCCCCCCCCCCCCAAAAAAAAAAAAAAACGCCCGCCGGGTATTTATGTGGACTGCACGGTCCGACAAGTAGACTGGAGGGTCAGTCAACGGGTCTACTTCCGGTGTCGACTCGTAGCCTTCGGGTTTCGATAAGCGCCAGCGAACAGCAGTCACCTTTTTACAAGTGCATAATCACTTTTACACTTCTTTAAAATTCCCATGGTAATGTATACCCTACAAGAGAAAACAATAAACCAATTGATTGAAATTAATTAAGGCATTACAGGGATATGCTGATTTGTCTCTGCCCCTGCAGCTAGAACCCCCCCCCCCACCATCCCCTATATCCCAAGAGTAGTAGCTGTATAATCCCCACAGCATATTTATGCAAACAATATAAACAATGGGTCAATTATATACGAAACTGGGCTGAAATCGGACCAGTCATTCCTGAGCTATGGTTCTATGTCATTTCACCATTTCTCCATTTCACCCACGAAGCTCTTTTAAGGAACTAGGTGATTCTCTTCCCACCCCCACCCCCCCCCAACACACACACACACACACACACACACACACCTTCTTTCCTGGTGTGTTCTGTTTGGTTGAAATCCATCCAATGGTTTAGGAGAAAATGTGGAACGTAGACACGGTTCACTGCCGGAAGAAAGTAGTACACCTGGAAAGACGACGTCAGTTTTGATTCGATGACGCCATATGCGTCCTGGCGGATGTAGGTGTATTGATAATGGTTTCAGCGTTGTCTGCCAACAGGTAGCGTAGTGGCAAAGCGCCATTTGCGTCTACCCTTTAATAAGGCTCAATGTGTTGCAGACATGTGAAGTAAGCAGACAGCCATACCAGGGAGACATGCTCGTGCTTCCCACAACCAAATGAGAGAGTTTGAATGGAGTCAAATTTTGGAATTCCGATTGGCGGGATGGTCCTTTCGGAGAATTGTCACACACGTTGGACGTGCTGCAGCAGTTGTGCAGCGATGCTGGTATCAGTGGTAACGTCAACATTCGGACACCCGTAGAAGAGGTTCTGAAGGTCCACGCAGCAGAATGCCAGCCAGAACCGTCGCATCGTAAGAGCAACTGTGGTAAATCGTTCAGCTACCACAGCTGTTGGAAATGCACGCTTCTAGCCCATCTTCCACTCACGCCATAGCATCGACGTGGGCGCCTTGACTGGTGTCCCCGGAGGATCACCTGGAAGACAGAATGACGCGCCGTAGTCTTCAGCGATGAAATCACATTCTGCCTGCACGCTAGTGATGGTCGTGAGTGCGTACGACGTAGGCCTGGTGAGTACTGTCCCACAGAGTACATTCGTCCAAGACACACTGGCATTATGGTCTGGGGTGCGACAAGCTACATCTCTCGTTCACCTTTAGTGTTTCTGAGGGGGGGGGGGGAGGGAAGGGGGCGGTGGCGGGACGCTAGTCAGGGCTCGAAACGTGTGGAGAATGTTGGTAGAGCCCTACTTTTGCTGTTCTTGCAACCGTTGCGTGATGTGTTGCTCCAACAGGATAATGCTCGCCCACACACTGCCCGTGAATCTCAACGTTGTCTGCAAAACGTGCAGCAACTTCCCTAACCAGCATGACCTCCAGACTTGCCTCAAATCGAGCACGTGTTTTATATGATGAGACAAGAAGTGGCTCGTGCGATTCGTCAACCAACAACTGTTACAGAACTAAGTGAACAGGTCACGTCGGCGTGGAATAACATATCCCAGGACAGTGTTCGCCACCTGTACGACTGACTGAACACCAGAGTCAGTGCCCGCAATGCCGCCCATGGACGCTACGCGACGTACGTACTTTCAGCAGGGCTCGATACCTGGTACCTGAAAGACGCTTGCGCTATTTATCTCTAAATCTAACCATTTAATGTTCTCTATATGCACTGTTGCAACAATAAATCGTGAGTGAATTGAAAACCTCTAAAATATGTGCTAATTTTTTTCCGGCATTGTATAATTTGACTACAAGAGTCAAAAGTGGCCTTTCGCGAGTGTGGACTTGTGTTGGGTCACTTACTGATTTTTTTAGAAGTGTGTTACAGAGTAGTTAGTGTACCCCTTCTTGACAGGCAGATTCCGCTTTTGGAGCCATTGGTGACGTAGGGATGGTGTCTGACGAACGGAGCGGACTTGGCCGGCCACTGTGCCCGAGCGGTTCTAGGTGCTTCAGTCTGGAACCGCGCGACTGCTACGGTCGTAGGTTCAAATTCTACTTCGGGCATGGATGTGTGTGATGTCCTCAGGTTAGTTAGGTATAAGTAGTTCTAAGTCTAGGGGACTGATGACGTCAGATGTTAAGTCCCATACTGTTTAGAGCCATTTGAACCATTTTTGGATCGGACTTGTCTTCTTGGAAACAACAGATTCCATTTGTTTCAGCGGAAAATAGAAGTGTGGCAAAAGTGTTATCTCTATCTTTCGACAGTTTTTATTTTTTGGAGGGTGGGAGGGAGAGATGGTTTCTGTTTTATCTTTGTGGAGTACATCGGCGGACGTTATGACGACGAGCTGAAAAGTCATTCCTCAGGGTTTTTAATGTGAAAACTCTTACAGCTTTTTAAAGAAAACATACGTTATTAGCATTCTACTTCTGAATTGTTACAGATGTCGCAGCGCTCTTGTGTGGTCTTGTGCATGATATCCCTAACAGGCTCTAGATACCGACTCCCAGGTTGATGCCATATTTCTCGACTTTCGAAAGGCGTTCGACTCCGTTCCGCACTGTCACTTGCTCCAAAAAGTGCGCGCTTACGGTCTATCCGATGACATGTGCGGTTGGACAGAAAGTTTTCTAACCGGCAGAGAGCAGTATGTCGTCCTGAATGGGGTGACTTCAACAGAAACAGGCGTAACTTCAGGTGTGCCACAGGGCAGCGTAATAGGCCCGCTGCTTTTTGCGATTTAGATAAACGATCTGGTTAATGGTATTGACAGCGACATCAGACTTTTTGGCCGATGATGCTGTAGGCTACAGGAAAGTAGTATCACACGAAAAATGTGAACAAGTCAATGAGGATTTGCAGAAAATAAATGCGTGGTGTAATGACTGGCAGTTATCTGTCAATATTAGTAAGTGTAACCTACTGCGTAGAACAAGGCGAAAATCCACATTAATGTACGAGTACAAAATAAATGTCCAGTATTTGGAAGCGGTAACATCCGTCAACTATCTTGGTGTGACTATTCGAAATGATCTCAAATGGAATGATCACATTACACAAGTAACGGGTAAGGCGAACTCTATATTGCGGTTTATTGATAGAATCGTGAGGCGATGCAGTCCTTCAACAAAGGAAATAGCTTACAATACGTTAGTTCGTCCAGTCTTGGAGTATTGTTCGTCTGCATGGGACACTTACCAGTTGGGTGCGATTCAAGAGATTGAGAAGGTCCAAAGAAGAGCGGCAAGATCCGTGACTGGTACATTTACACATCGCGAGTGCGTTACAGATCTCATAGAAAGTCTGAAGTGGGACACACTTGCAGATAGACGGCGCGCTAAACGGAAGGGGTTGCTCACTAAATTCCGAAATCCCATATTCACCGAGGATGTAGAGCATATACTATTACCATCAACTTTCAAATCGCGCAATGATCGTCATTCAAAGATAAGGGAAATTAGAGCTCGTACTGAGGCGTTCAGAAAGTCGTTTTTCCCACGCACGATCTGCTAGTAGAACAGGGGGAGGGGGGGGGGCAGCATGACTTCACCGCTTGGTGGCTAGCGGAGTATATGTGTAGATATGTTGCAGCGCTCTTGTGTGGTCATGTTGAAGGAGAGGGCACTCCACATATGGACGAACTTCTCGATTTCGGAACTCGATTACAGGACACTGTTTCTCCCGCACCGACATAGTTGCGCTACACACCTCCATGTTAAACGCTACAATACGAAGCCCTTAGCGGTGGAGGATTGCAACTTGCGTGATCAAAACGGGAAAGTCGACCCAGTAATATGCGTGACATGTAGTATCTCAACTGGTATTAAGAACGGATTAAAAATTTCGGAGGAGTTACCTTCCAGCACGCCGTCGTACTAGCAGCCATTTGGAGGAGGTGTTAGCAGTGTACATATTCCAGGCCAGTGCCGCACCTTGGAATCTTTCTAAACAGAACCACTTTTCTTACGTCATGTTGCGTGGCTGCAAATGGTGCACCGTTCCAAGTTAGTCGTCCCTGATGCGTCCCTGATGCGTCAGTTCCGCCACGTCATCCGTTCTCACTGAGCTGATCCCATGCAACCGCCTGCTATACACAGGCACACAATTCTTCACTGCTGTGACGTATCTCCGAGGAGCAGGGTGACGTGACAGCTTAATACCAGTACTTCATTGTGTTCGGCGCTCCAAAACGATAACTGCGCTCTGTCAAAGGGTGAAGAGTTTATACATTAAACGAAATAGCAGTAAATCACAGTTAGTTTGATATATTACCACTTGGTGCATTTTTGAACGTAAATATAATGAAAGTGATACGTTTATTCAGAATATTATCACTTCAGATATCTTTGCATGCTGAACACAAGGGCGATACACAGTCTCTGGTTTCCAAGTTGCGTTATTAAGAAAAGCACGATCATGCTACTAGGTAACAGTCGAGTCGCAGCCTTGCGCAGCAGTAGTTGTGGGATCTTGGAGATAGGGCATTGGATCTTGGCGAAATGAGTAGCTTGGATAGCGGAGATGCGGCACAGAGATTTGAATTTGAGATGTCCCATGATGTGTAACCTCAGAATGAAGGACTGTTTTGCAGAAACTGTATAAAGAGACAGCACATCAGAGAAAGGTAACACATCTTGAGTCTGCTAGCTGCAAGCGGGAGTTCAATAAATATTAGTACTTTCAACACTGCAGCCCAGTCAGCAATCGTGATAATCTAATATATAAGAACTATCAGCCTCTATTGTGGTAATTAAACCAATCTTTACCTACGTTTCAGCCCAAATAACTGAGCATTCTTCAGAAATGAACCTGATTCTATAATATGTCTACGAGGGCATGGTCTAGAAATAAAACTAAAACAGCTTGTGACTGCGCCTATCCAGGCTCTTTTAGCTTTATTTCTAGACCACGCCCTCGCAGACATATTATAGAATCAGGTTTATCTTCTGAAGAAAGCTCGATTACTTGGGCTGAAACCTAGCTAAAGGTTGGTTTCATTTCCGCAATCGAGGCTGGTAGTTCCTTATATATTTCAGTAAATATGGCTACGCAAAGATTTCATCGAGCCCAATAGTATCTACATATTGGCAGTCAGAGAAAACTATCAATCATGTGTTAAGTATGCTAATTAGCATCCCCTAATCTGTGTGGAATGGGTTTCCAGAAACTTGAATACATATACGAAATAGCGTCATTAGTAATCTGGTGGTAAAAGGCTATCAGGTCTTAACAGTATTATCATACATTAATGTTACTCTATTGATTTGTTGTTGACGGAATTCATATTCGACACGTCAACAGCACAACGTTTAAGCCGTGGCTCCACAGTCATTCATCACAGTGTACGATCGTGGTATCACTTGAAGAATCGAGTAGCCGCCGGCACTAACCTTAGGGGTAGACGTTACAGCATTTCTCTATTTTCTTTTAATTTCACATGTAACAGTACCATTTGTAACTTTGCTGTTCCTATCCTTTCAGAGGCCGCGCGGGATAGCCGCGCGGTCTTGGGCCACTTGCAACGGTTCGCGCGGCTCCACGGTCGAAGGTTCGAGTCCTCCCTCGAGCATGAATGTGCGTAAGTTAGTTAAAGTTAGATTAAGTAGTGTGTAAGCCTAGGGAACGATGAGCTCAGCAGTATGGTAACATAGGAGCTTACCACATATTTCCAAATTTTTCTCTTGCAGGGGCTAAAAAGAAAATCTGAGAATGGCTTTAACATAAGCCGAAACCGGTAATGATAAACAAATGTTACTGCGTTCTCGACTGTTGTTTTAATCAAAGTTAACACCAGATCGCTGCGCTCCGTAGACAATGTTGCCTAAATTTATGAATTTCAAAGTACTTCATTTCGTCGTTTATAAGACCTTGCCGTTGGTGTGGAGGCTTGCGCGTCTCACCAATACAGATAGCCGTACCGTAGGTGCAACCACAACGGAGAGGTATCTGTTGAGAGGCCAGACAAACGTGTGGTTCCTGAAGAGGGGCAGCAGCCTTTTCAGTAGTTGCAGTGGCAACAGTCTGGATGATTGATTGATCTGGCCTTGTAACAATAACCAAAACGGCCTTGCTGTGCTGGTACTGACAGCTGCTGAAAGCAAGGGGAAACTACGGCCGTAATTTTTCCCGAGGGCATGCAGCTTTACTGTATGGATAAATGATGATCGCGTCCTCTTGGGTAAAATATTCCGGAGGTAAAATAGTCCCCCCTTCGGATCTCCGGGCGGAGACTACTCAGGAGGATGTCGTTATCAGATAAATAAAACTGGCGTTCTACGGATCGAAGCGTGGAAAGTCAGATCCCTTAATAGGGCAGGTAGGCTAGAAATATTAAAAAGAGAAATGGATAGGTTAAAGTTGGATGTAGTGGGAATTAGTGAAGTTCGGTGGCAGGAGTAACAAGACTTTTGCCAGGTGAATACAGGGTTATAAATACAAAATCAAATAGGGGTAATGCAGGAGTAGGTTTAACAATGAATAAAAAATAGGAGTGCGGGTAAGCTACTACAAACAGCATAGTGAACGCATTATTGTGGCCAACATAGACACGAAGCCCACGCCTACTACAGTAGTACAAGTTTATATGTCAACTAGCTCTGCAGATGACGAAGAAATTGATGAAATGTATGATAAGATAAAATAAACTATTCAGGTAGTGAAGGGAGACGAAAATTTAATAGACATGGGTGACTGGAATTCGATAGTAGGAAAAGGGAGAGAAGGGAACATAGTAGGTGAATATGGATTTGGACTAAGAAATGAAAGAGGAAGCCGCCTGGTAGAATTTTACACAGAGCATAACTTAATCATAGCCAACACTTGGTTCAAGAATCATCAAAGAAGGTTGTATACATGGAAGAACCCTGAAGATACTAGAAGGTTTCAGACAGACTACATAATGGTAAGACAGAGACTTGGAGCAACCAGGTTTTAAATTGTAAGACATTTCCAGGGGCATATGTGGACTCTGACCACAATCCATTGGTTATGAACTGTACATTAAAACTGAAGAAACTGCAAAAAGGTGGGAATTTAAGGAGATGGGACCTGGATCAACTGAAAGAACCAGAGGGTGTGCAGAGTTTCAGGGAGAGCATAAGGGAATAATTGACAAGAATGGGGGAAAGAAATACAGTAGAAGAAGAATGGGTAGCTTTGAGGGATGAATTAGTGAAGGCAGCGGAGGATCAAGTAGGTAAAAAGACGAGGGCTAGTAGATATCCTTGGGTAACAGAAGTAATATCGAATTTAATTGACGAAAGCAGAAAATATAAAAGTGCAGTAAATGAAACAGGCTAAAAGGAATACAAACGTCTCAAAAATGAGATCGACAGGAAGTGCAAAATGGCTAAGCAGGGATGGCTAGAGGACAAATGTAAGGATGTAGAGGTTTATCTCACTAGGGGTAAGATAGATACTGCCTACAGGAAAATTAAAGAGAACTTTGGAGAAAAGAGAACCACTTGTATGAATATCAAGAGCTCAGATGGAAACCCAGTTCTAAGCAAATAAGGGAAAGCAGAAAGATGGAAGGAGTATATAGAGGGTCTAAAACAAGGGCAGTACCCGTAGTCTAGGGCGCCGGCACGGTAGCTCAGCTTGTTCGGTCAGAGGGTTAGCTGCCCTCTGTAATAAAAAAAAACTGAGTTAATAGATCACCAACGACTTAAAAGGGTGTCTTAGGACATCCGCTCCGATCAGATTCAACGAACAAAAACGAACAAAATGAGAAAAAAAAGGGGTAGCGTGTTTGATTCATAATCAAAACATCTTCGGTCCCGGGTTCGAATCCCGCCATTGCCTAAATTTTGATAAATAATCAGCATTGGCGTCCGAAGACTTCCGGCATGAGAAGTTAGCCTCGTTCTGCCAACGGCCTTGTCAAAGAGGGCGGATAGAGGTTCAGGGCACTCTCTTGTCCTAGGGGTGGGAAATTGCCCCTAAAGGCGGAAGAATCAGCAATGATCAACGACATAAGGAAGGCAATGGAAACTACTGCATTACAGACACATAACGTGAATCCACAGGACATGTGGCCTGTAATTGAAGAAGTGTCATGATGATCTCTCCATTGGCAAAAGATTCCGGAATAGTCCCCCATTCGCATCTCCGGGAGGGGACTGCCAAGGGGGAGGTTACCATGAGAAAAAGATTGAATAATCAACGAAAGGATAACGTTCTACGAGTCGGGGCGTGGAATGTCAGAAGCTTGAACGTGGTAGGGAAACTAGAAAATCTAAAAAGGGAAATGCAAACGCTCAATCTAGATATAGTCGGGGTCAGTGAAGTGAAGTGGAAGGAAGACAAGGATTTCTGGTCAGATGAGTACCGGGTAATATCAACAGCAGCAGAAAATGGCATAACAGGTGTAGGATTCGTTATGAATAGGAAGGCAGGGCAGAGGGGGTGTTACTGTGAACAGTTCAGTGACCGGGTTGTTCTATTCAGAATCGACAGCAGACCAACACCGACAACGATAGTTCAGGTATACATGCCGACGTCGCAAGCTGAAGATGAACAGATAGAGAAAGCGTATGAGGATATTGAAAGGGTAATGCAGTATGTAAAGCGGGACGAAAATTTAATAGTCGTGGGCGACTGGAATGCAGTTTTAGGGGAAGGAGTAGAAGAAAAGGTTACAGGAGAGTATGGGCTTGGGACAAGGAATGAAAGAGGAGAAAGACTAATTGAGTTCTGTAACAAGTTTCAGCTAGTAATAGCGAATATCCTGTTCAAGAATCACAAGAGGAGGAGGTATACTTGGAAAAAGGCGGGAGATACGGGAAGATTTCAATTAGATTACATCATGGTCAGACAGAGATTCCGAAATCAGATACTGGATTGTAAGGCGTACCCAGGAGCAGATATAGACTCAGATCACAATATAGTAGTGATGGAGAGTAGGCTGAAGTTTAAGACATTAGTCAGGAAGAATCAATACGCAAAGAAGTAGGATACGGAAGTACTAAGGAATGACGAGATACGTTTGAAGTTCTCTAACGCTATAGATACAGCAATAAGGAATAGCGCAGTAGGCAGTACAGTTGAAGAAGAATGGACATCTCTAAAAAGGGCCATTACAGAAATTGGGAAGGAAAACATAGGTACAAACAAGGTAGCTGCGAAGAAACCATGGGTAACAGAGGAAATACTTCAGTTGATTGATGAAAGGAGGAAGTACAAACATGTTCCGGGAAACTCAGGAATACAGAAATACAAGTCGCTGAGGAATGAAATAAATAGGAAGTGCAGGGAAGCTAAGACGAAATGGCTGCAGTAAAAATGTGAGGACATCGAAAAAGATATGATTGTAGGAAGGACAGACTCAGCATACAGGAAAGTCGAAACAACCTTTGGTGACATTAAAAGCTACGGTGGTAACATTAAGAGTGCAACGGGAATTCCACTGTTAAATGCAGAGGAGAGAGCAGATAGGTGGAAAGAATACATTGAAAGCCTCTATGAGGGTGAAGATTTGTCTGATGTGATAGAAGAAGAAACAGGAGTCGATTTAGAAGAGATAGGGGATCCAGTATTAGAATCGGAATTTAAAAGAGCTTTGGAGGACTTACGGTCAAATAAGGCAGAAGGGATAGATAACATTCCGTCAGAATTTCTAAAATCATTGCGGGAAGTGGAAACAAAACGACTATTCACGTTGGTGTGTAGACTATATGAGTCTGGCGATATACCATCTGACTTTCGGAAAAGCATCATCCACACAATTCAGAAGACGGCAAGAGCTGACAAGTGCGAGAATTATCGCACAATCAGCTTAACAGCTCATGCATCGAAGCTGCTTACAAGAATAATATACAGAAGAATGGAAAAGAAAATTGATAATGCGCTAGGTGACGATCAGTTTGGCTTTAGGAAAAGTAAAGGGACAAGAGAGGCAATTCTGCGGTTACGGCTAGTAATGGAAGCAAGGCTAAAGAAAAATCAAGACACTTTCATAGGATTTGTCGACCTGGAAAAAGCGTTCGACAATATAAAATGGTGCAAGTTGTTCGAGATTCTGAAAAAGTAGGGGTAAGCTATAGGAAGAGACGGGTCATATACAATATGTACAACAACCAAGAGGGAATAATAAGAGTGGACGATCAAGAACGAAGTGCTCGTATTAAGAAGGGTATAAGACAAGGCTGTAGCCTTTCGCCCCTACTCTTCAATCTGTACATCGAGGAAGTAATGATGGAAATAAAAGAAAGGTTCAGGAGTGGAATTAAAAGACAAGGTGAAAGGATACGATTCGCTGATGACATTGCTATCCTGAGTGAAAGTGAAGAAGAATTAAATGATCTGCTGAACGGAATGAACAGTCTAATGATTACACAGTATGGTTTGAGAGTAAATCGGAGAAAGACGAAGGTAGTGAGAAGTAGTAGAAATGAGAACAGCGAGAAACTTAACATCAGGATTGATGGTCATGAAGTCAATGAAGTTAAGGAATTCTGCTACCTAGGCAGTAAAATAACCAATGACGGACGGAGCAAGGAGGACATCAAAAGCAGACTCGCTATGGCAAAAAAGGCATTTCTGGCCAAGAGAAGTCTACTAATATCAAATACCGGCCTTAATTTGAGGAAGAAATTTCGGAGGATGTACGTCTGGAGTACAACATTGTATGGTAGTGAAACATGGACTGAGGGAAAACCGGAACAGAAGAGAATCGAAGCATTTGAGATGTGGTGCTATAGACGAATGTTGAAAATTAGGTGGACTGATAAGGTAAGGAATGAGGAGGTTCTACGCAGAATCGGAGAGGAAAGAAATATGTGGAAAACACTGATAAGGAGAAGGGGCAGGATGATAGGACATCTGCTAAGACATGAGGGAATGACTTCCATGGTACTAGAGGGAGCTGTAGAGGGCAAAAACTGTAGAGGAAGACAGAGATTGGAATATGTCAAGCAAAGAATTGAGGACGTAGGTTGCAAGTGCTCCTCTGAGATGAAGAGGTTAGCACAGGAAAGGAATTCGTGGCGGGCCGCATCAAACCAGTCAGTAGACTGATGACCAAAAAAAAAAAAGAAAAAAAAAACAAGGGCGATGTACTTGAGGGCAATGTTATAGAAATGGAAGAGGATGTAGATGAAGATGAAATGGGAGATACGATATTGCGTGAAGAGTTTGACAGAGTACTGAAAGACCTAAGTCGAAACAAGGTCCCGGGAGTAGACTACATTCCATTAGAACCACTGACAGTCTTGGGAGAGCCAGTCATGACAAAACTCTACCATCTGGTGAGCAAGATGTATGAGACAGGCGAAATACCCTCAGATTTCAAGAAGAATATAATTATTCCAATCCCAAAGAAAGCAGGCGTTGACAGATGTGAAAATTAGCGAACTATCAGTTTAATAAGTCACGGCTGCAAAATACTAACGCGAATTCTTTACAGAAGAAGGGAAAAACTGGTAGAAGCCGACCTCGGGGAAGATCAGTTTGGATTCCGTAGAAATACTGGAACACGTGAGGCAATAGTGACGCTACGACTTATTTTAGAAGGTAGATTAAGAAAAGTCAAATTCACGTTTCTAGCATTTGTAGACTTAGAGAAAGCTTTTGACAATGTTCACTGGAATACTCTCTTTCAAATTCTAAAGGTGGCAGGGGTAAAATACAGGGAGCGAAAGGCTATTTACAATTGGTACAGAAACCATATGGCAGTCATAAGAGTCGAGGGACATGAAAGGGAAGCAGTGGTTGGGAAGGGAGTGAGACAGGGTTGTAGCCTCTCCCCGATGTTGTTCATTCTGTATATTGAGCAAGCAGTAAAGGAAACAAAAGAAAAATTCGGATTAGGTATTAAAATCCATGGAGAAGAAATAAAAACTTTAAGGCTCGCCGATAACATTGTAATTCTGTCAGAGACAGCAAAGCAGTTGAACGGAATGGACAGTGTCTTGAAAGGAGGACATAAGATGAACATCAACAAAAACAAAACGAGGATAATGGAATGTAGACAAATTAAGTCGGGTGATGCTGAGGGAATTAGATTGCGAAATGAGATACTTGAAGTGGTAAAGGAGTTTTGCTATTTTGGGAGCAAAATAACTGATGATGGTCGAAGTAGAGAGGATATAAAATGTAGACTGGCAATGACAAGGGAAGTGTTTCTGAAGAAGAGAAATTTGTTAACATCGAGTATAGATTTAAGTGTCAGGAAGTCGTTTCTGAAAGTGTTTGTATGGAGTGTAGCCATGTATGGAAGTGAAACATGGACAATAAATAGTTTGGACAAGAAGAGAATAGAAGCTTTCGAAATGTGTTGCTACAGAAGAATGTTTTACGATTAGGTGGGTGGACCATGTAACTGATGAGGAGGTATTGAATAATATTGGGGAGAAGAGACGTTTGTGGCACAACTTGACAAGAAGAAGCGACCAGTTGGTAGGACATGTTCTGAGGCGTCAAGGGATCATAAATTTAGCATTGGAGGGCAGCGTGGAGGGTAAAAATCGTAGAGGGAGACCAAGAGATGAATACACTAAGCAGATTCAGAAGGATGTAGGTTGCAGTAGGTACTGGGAGATGAAGGAGCTTGCACAGGATAGAGCAGCATGGAGAGCTGCGTCAAACCAGTCTCAGGACTGAAGACCACAACAACAACAAGAACAACAGCAACAAACAGACAGTCAGATGCATTTCGTATTAATTAAAATCACATTCCTAAAAAGTAATTCGCACAAACAAGTTCATGTTAAAAAGTAGGGTAGCTACGCCGATTCTGTGTCGTAAACTGTAATCGGAATTTATAAGTCACACTTTTTAGACTTCACAGGTAAGTTTCAAGGAGTGACTAATATTTTGTTCGGTGAGTTTGTGAGGTAAGCAGACATGCTACGGTGACAGGGAGCAGTACCTGCTGACACTGTCCGCCGCCTTCGCCCAGCTGTGTGTGTAGACGCTGCGAGTGGAACGCCGACGCTACGGTACGTGACGTCGCAGCGTGCGAGCACGTCTGCCGCGGTAGTGTATTCGGGTCACGCGCCGCCCTCGAAGGGCAGATGGCGCACGCCCTCTGTCCGCTGGACTGCGGAAAAGAGGTGGAGAGGCGTGGCTCCAGTGCTGTGCCGATGCTGCAGGAGGAGCCAGAGAAAGCACTGATGAACGACTGCCACCGCGCACCAAATTAAGAACCCTCTGCACAGGGTTGTAAGAGTTGGAGGACAAGAGTACACAGGCATTATTTGAGAAGAGAGTAAGGCAAGGCTATCGGCTAGGCCTCATGTTATGTGGCTGAAGATTCTGGCAACATTCTTGTATAAAACATTCTCGCTTTATTTGTTGCGTCAGATCTGGGTAAAACCCTAGCTTTCGAAAAAATCCATCACCCTCTCCCAAGGTGGCTTCCGCCAGCTCCCTCTCCCTGATGATGTCCTCCTCCCCTCCATCTACCCCTCCTATCAATTTTGATCCTTCCCCCCCCCCCCCACCTCCTGTGTTTTTTCCTTAGGGTACCCTCTCTCCCTTCCCTCCCTCCTCCCTTCCTCACCTGGGCTTCCCCTACCCCCCATACCTTCATTCCTCCCCCCATCTCCACTCCCATTGGCATCTCTGCTCTCCCCTCTCCCTCCCCCACCACCTTCTTCCCCTCTTGGCAGGTCCCCGGACTCGCACACGTTAAGTGGACATTCGCGCGCCGGAGATCATCGCCCTCGGTTTAGTGTATGTGCCGTCGTGTTTGTGAATCAGTGTTTTTCGCCGCCCACGCTCCTTCGTTCGCATGTGTCGTCTAAATCGTCAGTGTTTGTGTACAGTGCCGACGGTTTTCTTGTCTGTTCGTCGAGTGTGAACGGCTTCATGTCTTTTAATTATTATTGTATCTATCGTTTTTTAACCACCAGTCTGTTACTTTTCTGTCTTCCTTTTCTCTTTTATTGTACTGCTTGTGGCTGAAGAGCGGAGTAAAATTTTCCGCTGCCAGCCCACCTTGTATGGGGTGCAAAATAACAATAAAGGAAAAAAAATCCATCATCGATTTCGTCAGGAACGTATGACTACCATGGCTGCTTTTGTGGTTACCAGTGACAGGCTTGTGATTCGTCATCATTACGTCAGGCTTAATGCAGTGTCACCAACAAACACAGAATAATGTTTGGTGAAACTAAAATATTACCCAGCGCTTCTACAGACTGATATTCTGGTATTAAGGAGAAGAAGAAATTAGAATGTGCGAAAATACCTTGAACCGATACATCGGATACAACCGTCGTGATGCATGGAAGCGAGCTCACGAAGTTGGCTTGACAGATAGAAGCGAGAGCGCTGGGACACCAATGCAGGCATGGACTCCGTCTCTGGCAGCAAGACTTAATGATGAGGTACACTGACCGATCACAATGCGTCTGAGGGTTATAAAGCTCACCACAAAAACCGCCGCGACCGTCCGTAGCTCGTGGCAAAGATATGGAGAATTACCTCGAAAGCGCGAGATTTTACCCAAATTTGACGCAACGAGTAAACCGAGAATGTTTTATCCAGTCTTCCGCTTGTTATTCGAACAGTAAAGCAGTAAAGTAAGGGGAAGTCTGAAAAGGGAAATAAAAGACCAGGCGGGAGAAATAAAATTATTGAGGTTTGCCGATGACATTGTATTTCTTTCAGAGAAAGAGCAATTGAGCGCGTCGGACAGTGTCTGTAAAAGAAGTAAAGGAATGATGCGGTGTTGAAGTGTAGTGCCATTAAGTGGGGCGAAGCTGAGGGAAAGAGCCACTAAAGTGTCGAAGTGTAGTACCATTAACTGCTGTGTAGCTGAGATAACGAGGCAGTAGAAGTACTAACTGGGCAGGAGACGATTGATGATTTCAGAAATAGAAACGATATAAAATGTACACGCCTCTAATTAGTGGCAAAAGTAATTACAGTGATATACGCCTAACAAAAAATATTTATCACAATTAGTGTATTGAAACTTTAGGTGCCTCGGTGGCATATAAAGATTCCATGAGTTACTATGTACAGGAAAGGTACCATGTTATCTCTAACCTTTTTGATGTTATTGCTTAGCTCTTGTTTGTTCTGCTCTCGAGGCTCTGTGTGCTGTTCGAGTATAGATCGCTTGCTGCCTAGTCATGTAAGTTGTATTGCCGTTAGATAATAATTATCAGTGCTGAAGTTTAAAAATTTGCTCTTGCTTTGAAACGGAAAACTTTTCCTCCCCTTACCATTTACGTAAATGCGGCCAATTCTTTCTATGCGTGGAAGCTTGCTTGGTATTTTAATTTAATTCCGATACTAGCTACTTTACTTTCATTTCCCACGCTCTACATTCTAAACATCCAGGATTTTAAAGCTATTTGCGAAGTCCGATTTTCAGTTAAAACATCGCCATTATCTTTGATTGTTAAAAATTTATCTTTACATAAAACCACAGCAGTAGAAGCTTGCATTAACTTTGGCTTGAGCCTGACGAAGTAATATTTAACAATTAAAAGAATTTTCATTTTATTTTCAATCAGGAAGAAAAATATTTAATATCCATACCAGAGATAATTTCTCGCAGCAGTAAAATACAGGGTGAATCAGGAGGAAAGGTACATGCTTTGACGGGTGATACTACTGGTCATTCTGAACAAAAGATTTCTAATAAACACACGCCCTTTTTTAATCGTCTCCGGGTGTTGTTGTTGTGGTCTTCAGTCCTGAGACTGGTTTGATGCAGCTCTCCATGCTACTCTATCCTGTGCAAGCTTCTTCATCTCCCAGTACCTACTGCAACCTACATCTTTCTGAATCTGCTTAGTGTATGCATCTCTTGGTCTCCCCCTACGATTTTTACCCTCCACGCTGCCCTCCAATACTAAATTGGTGATCCCTTGATGCCTCAGAACATGTCCTACCAACCGATCCCTATTCAATACTTCCTCATTAGTTATGTGATCTACCCATCTAATCTTCAGCATTCTTCTGTAGCACCACATTTCGAAAGCTTCTATTCTCTTCCTGTCCAAACTATTTACCGTCCATGTTTCGCTTCCATACATGGCTACACTCCATACAAATACTTTCAGAAATGACTTCCTGACACTTAAATCTATACTCGATGTTAACAAATTTCTCTTCTTCAGAAACGCTTTCCTTGCCATTGGCAGTCTACATTTTATATCCTCTCTACTTCGACCATCATCAGTTATTTTGCTCCCCAAATAGCAAAACTCCTTTACTACTTTAAGTGTCTCATTTCCTAATCTAATACCCTCAACATCACCCGACTTAATTCGACTACATTCCATTATCCTCGTTTTGCTTTTGTTGATGTTCATCTTATATCCTCCCTTCAAGACACTATCCATTCCGTTCAACTGCTCTTCCAAGTCCTTTGCTGTCTCTGACAGAATTACAATGTCATCGGCGAACCTCAAACTTTTTATTTCTTCTCCATGGATTTTAATACCTACTCCGAATTTTTCTTTTGTTTCCTTTACTGCTTGCTCAATATACAGATTGAATAGCATGGGGGAGAGGCTACAACCCTGTCTTACTCCCTTCCCAACCACTGCTTCCCTTTCATGCCCCTCGACTCTTATAACTGCCATCTGGTTTCTATACAAATTGTAAATAGCCTTTCGCTCCCTGTATTTTACCCCTGCCACCTTTAGAATTTGAAAGAGAGTATTCCAGTCAACATTGTCAAAAGCTTTCTCTAAGTCTACAAATGCTAGAAACGTAGGTTTGCCTTTCCTTAATCTTTCTTCTAAGATAAGTCGTAAGGTCACTATTGCCTCACGTGTTCCAGTATTTCTACGGAATCCAAACTGATCTTCCCCGAGGTCGGCTTCTACTAGTTTTTCCATTCGTCTGTAAAGAATTCGTGTTAGTATTTTGGCGCTGTGGCTTATTAAACTGATTGTTCGCTAATTTTCACATCTGTCCACACCTGCTTTCTTTGGGATTGGAATTATTGTATTCTTTTTGAAGTCTGAGGGTATTTCGCCTGTTTCATACATCTTGCTCACCAGATGATAGAGTTTTGTCAGGACTGGCTCTCCCAAGGCCGTCAGTAGTTCCAATGGAATGTTGTCTACTCCGGGGGCCTTGTTTCGACTCAGGTCTTTCAGTGCTCTGTCAAACTCTTCACGCAGTATCGTATCTCCTATTTCATCTTCATCTACATCCTCTTCCATTTCCATAATATTGTCCTCAAGTGCATCACCCTTGTATAGACCCTCTATATACTCCTTCCACCTTTCTGCTTTCCCTTCTTTGCTTAGAACTGGGTTTCCATCTGAGCTCTTGATGTTCATACAAGTGGTTCTCTTATCTCCAAAGATCTCTTTAATTTTCCTGTAGGCAGTATCTATCTTACCCCTAGTGAGATAAGCCTCCACATCCTTACATTTGTCCTCTAGCCATGCCTGCTTAGCCATTTTGCACTTCCTGTCGATCTCATTTTTGAGACGTTTGTATTCCATTTTGCCTGCTTCACTTACTGCATTTTTATATTTTCTCCGGGTAAACCAATGAAAACAGCTAGGAACGGGAAAGGTAGAGGTGACGGTAAATTAAGATACTGTTATGTTATGGTGTGTTTAATTGTGTACGTTTCCTCACAGAAGATGTTGAGACAGTCCACCGTCAACTTCAATGCATGTTCCTGCTCTTGTAGACAGGCGTTGGCCTGGATGGGAACTTGAGGCCAGGCATATTCCTTGTCAAGGTTCAGGTCGACAACGCCTCACCACCACAAGATAAGATGACAGTATTGTGCACCAAGCACACAGTAAACACTTCGCATCCGCGCCTGTCACGCGAGAACAAGTGATGGACTCCCTGGAACGTTCTGCGTAATCCCGCACCTGTGATCGGAGGCTAGCAACAGACGGGCTAGAGAGTTACCGCCCCTTGCGTAGGCTGCCATTAACAGCACAACACAAACGGTTGCGTTTGGAGGGGTGCCTCCACTGGGAAGCGTGGAATGCTGTTGAATGGTGTCGCATTTGTAAGGTGTCAGGCAAATCCAACACCTTCCATGAAAACCCTGACATGATAGCAAATCCTGCAGTATGTCACGTAGCTCCGAATAAATCCTGACATTAACCTAACCAAAGTAATACGATCAACGAGTGAGCAAATGGAATACCACAGACTAACACAAGAACGCCTAAATGCATGTCATACCTTCCCACCGCGAAACAGACACAGTTCCGAGGGAAGAAACGAGAACAGAAGCCGAGAGCAGAACCGTGTTAAGCTAGAAGGCCCTACGGTAAGGGACCGACACCCACATCGCCGGCTGACCGCCAGGACCACCTCCCAGCCCATGTTAAAAGATAGAGCCCTCCAGAAGAACAGTATAGATCTTACGATAACACTAAAAGGGCCACACCAGCTGCAAGTTTTAGCGTGAGACTTTTTCGCGTCTCTGTTACTTTGCAAACGTTAAAAACATTGCTCCACCACGAAAAGTATAACATTTCTCATTGGATAGACAGAATTTTTGTAGGCGGAGCTTAAGGTTAACATTGAGACCCTGATTGGTCAGTTGAAAACACAGCCAGATAGCTTTTTTTTAAACCAACTTCGGTAAATTGTAGTAAGGAGAAGTCAGGAGAAAGTTGCTTCGGAGACAGCGAGGTGTGGAGCTGCGCCGCCCGCCGCCCCCTGACGCTGCCTAACCGACGACAAGGTAATGAACGCATGCAATGCCGCATAACAGCGCATAAAGCTTCACTCAGAACTGCAGAAGTCTCATCTTTTTGCGTAATACTAGCGTCGATCGTCAATTAAAGCTCATGGTATTCACATTTGCTACGTAAGTTTAAATCTGAAACGCAATGATTTTTCTGTTATATAATAATTGAGAAGCCACATCAGCCACTGTAATTTACGACAAGTTAGATAAGTAATTAAAGATAATTGAGGGTCACTGTAGACCATTTTGATAGTTTTCTCTTTTGTGAAACTTAATTTAAACCTAGATTATAGATGTGATATGGCATAGGTCATCCTTCGATCCATTGTAGAACTTGGAAACCCATTCAGGGAATATTCGTTCACATTTTTGTTGAACGCAGTTGGTTTTTATCATCCTGTATTAAAACATTTCCTTTTATCAATAGTGCAATTTATAAACGATGTTTTGTGAGTAGAATAAAATTTCCAATGGTAAACTTAACTGTTTTTTCGACGTTATTTTACCAGCTAACTAAAAATAGGAAAGCCTTGAACCCCTTCCACTAAATTTAGTTAGTATTAAGATTCTTTTACAGGGAGTGCAGTGTAGCTGACGCTGAAATCATTAAGTATTTGGTTATATCATCGCTAGTCTCACTGAACTCTTCTGAACTATACATGTCGTGTGTGGTCTGGCGTCTCCCTACCAGCAACAGGTCCCAGGTTCAAACTAGTCAATTCCCTAAAAAAAATCACGCTCAGAGCGTCGTTGCGCGAAAGTGGTAGGGAGACACGACTTGGAACAAACAGACACCACGCAGAATGTTAGACATTGTGTTCAACGATGAATCGTGGTTCTGCATGAACATCGTCGGCGAGTATAACGGCGACCTTGTCGGAGGTCCCGTTCTTCCTGTGTTTTGGAGAGGAACAGCGGCGGTACTCCTGGCCTGATGGTATGATGGTGTGGCTTCAGGTCACGGCTAGTAGTGACTGAAGGGAACACTGACAGAACTGGTACGTCAAGAGCCATGTGTTACCTCTCGTTCGACAGTATCGCGGTGCCACTTCCCAACAGGACAATGCTCTTGCACGTGTCTCTATGAAGCATGCCAGTTCTCGAGGCACGGTAGTGGCGAGGAAGACTGCCAGATCTGTCCCCGATAGAACATGTGTAAGAGCAGCTCTGACCTGAACTGAGTCCTGTTGCCATTATCGACGATACCAAGGAGCAATCACAACAGTTGTGAACCAGCTTGCCCCAGGAGAGGGCACAGCAGGTTTATGAAACCCTTCGCAACTGAATAAGTGCATGCTTCCAAGAGGGTGCAATCTCGTAACGGTAAGTTGGCTCATACTGAAAACTTATTTGTAAATTTGACACGATTATGTAATCATTGAAATAAAATTATTTCGATTCTTCCTCTCCTTCTGGCTACCTTACTTTTTTGTCAGGCGTTGTATATTCGGAACGAGTTTTCGCGCTTTTCGTTAAATTAGAACGGAAAATGTGCCCAGTTCTCTAACGCACATGAGTATGTCTGAACTTCTATAGGCAACGAATTATGAGAAATTTTTAATGGACTTGTATACGGAGTTTATCATTTATCTAGACTACATCAAATAACTTGTTGCCCAAGAAAAAAAAATGTACCGAGCAAATATACACGTGGACCAGTGTATCACTGTCCTTGGTACCACGTAGAGTACCTTTGAATGTTCTGCTCCTTTTTGACGCCGCAGTAGATTACAGTAGTACAAACTGATATGAAAGTTTCCCGTTTCTGTTTCCTATTAAGTTGAATGTGTTTACGAGAATAGGTGATACGTTTTTTAACAGAAGAGGAAACGGAATACCAAATAAAAACACGTAATATGGTATTCAAAAAAGATGTACTGCTGTTCACACCTTCATAATGAGTAAAACAGTGATACCGGCTGATGTCCCAGAAACTAATCAACATTTGCTTCATACCTTATTTTAGTTAGCTTCTGGGCAGAAAGTTATGTGGGGTGCTGAGGACAATTAACCACAGGATGTACTTTTTTTTCTGTGGCACTGGGAATATCGTCCGCCTCCGTAGCAGAGTGGTGAGCGTTGATGACTGCAGTGCGGGAGCCCTGGTTCGATTACCGGTATTGCCAGAGATTTTCTTTGGTGGCAGGACTGGTACGGGGTGAATCCAGCCTCGTGACTGAGAAGCTGCTCGATCGACATAGCAGCGGCTCGACGGTCAAGAAACCCGACAACGACCGAGCAGTGTGCTGACCACGTGCTCTTCCACACCGCAACCAATGACGCCAATGGCAGAGGATGAGACGGCGGTCGGTCGGGCCCTATTGGTCTGTCTAGGCCCAGAACGCGGAACGTTAGCTTACCTTATTAGTAAGAGCCTTTAAAAAAGGTATGAACGACATAGCATCAACGAAATGTCAAAAATGTTCAAATGTGTGGTAAATCTTATGGGACTTAGCTGCTAAGGTCATGAGTCCCTAAGCTTACACACTACTTGACCTAAATTATCCTAAGGACAAATACATACACCCATGCCCGAGGGAGGACTCAAACCTCCGCCGGGACCAGCCGCACAGTCCACAACTGCATCGCCCTAGACCGCTCGGCTAACCCCGCGCGGCAATGAAACGTCATCACACAGTGCCCAGATAACGCAGTCGCAGAGCACAGTGCCGCAATGAAGAGCAGAGGCATTCAAACATTTGCCGCACTGTGCACAATGTAAACAAACGAGTAATTCACGTATGTTTCGTGTTTTTACCTGTGCTCTCAAAGTCCATCAGTCAGTCTACTGTTGCAACTGTTTTGCAACTTGCTCGTGGAGCTATTAAGATTTTCACATTGTATAAAGTCGCGTCGAGAAACGCACCAATTACTTGAACAGACACAAACAGACACAACATCAAAAGTTAAATTTCTAGCAGAAGTTTGTGAACCCTTCGGAATTAACACGGATGATGGACAAGGCGATAGGCTCTCTTCAATCTCGTCCTACACATGATCATGGGAGAGTGGGATAAAGAACTACAAGCGAAAAACATCGAAGGAATCCATCTACAACAAGGAAAATTTGAGGTGTCTCTCGTCTCCTAACGATATTGCCGCAATTTCCGAAGGCAAAACCATTACAAAGATAATTATAGAAACACTTTACGAAATTGCAGCTAAAATCGGATTACTAATATCATGTTAGAAAACAGAATACATCGAGCATAAACACCACAGAGAACACCCTATACAAACACAACATGGAAATATAAAAAAAGAGCTGACAATTTTAAATATTTGGGACAATGGATGCAATAAAACTGATAAGAGAACACCAGAAGTACAGAAAGATCGAAGAAAATGGAATTAGTATACAAACTCACCCAAGACCGATATAATAAAAGATCAGTACTATTCCAGACAAAAATTAAACACTTTGATTTGCAAAAATGACTGTGTGGACGTTGTGGCCTATTCTACACCTTATTTTAGATCTATGGCCCGATGCTGTCCTGTGTATATTTACATCTTGTAACGATGCCATTAGCGCCTTATCATTTCAGGACATGGTGTAGAAAATATCTGAGGATGGTCATTACTGACTGAAACCGGTCATCGTGAAAACAATTGATATTGTGATCAATGGCTACAATAAAAAACATTATAGTACACAACAGTACTTAAACCGGAAGCACTTAACGGATCTCAATACCTAACATTGAATAAAAGAGGTGAACAAGATAGATTGGGAAAGAGAGAAAGGAAAATATTATAAAAAATTTTAGGGCCACAAAAGAACAAATGTAACCGCTGGACAAGGAAGAGAAGTGAAGAACTACATAGAGACATAGAATCAATCACAAGCTCAATATGAAAGAGGATATTAAAGTTGTTTGGTCATATTTATAGAATTAATGACAATAGGGTAAAGAGGAACATTTTTAATTTCATTTCCAAACTGAAAGACACCTTAGGACGGCTGGAAGAGATAAGAAAGGACTTGAGGAAACTTAATGTCACAGAAGGCACCGTGCAGCACTGGGGAAGTTTCAAGCTGGGTGGGTGATGGCAAATAACCAGACGCAGACAATCAGTCAGCGTATGAAGAAGTACTGGGCAGTTAAAAAGAAAAAGAATGTATCTTTGTCTTAGTATCGAAGCGGTCTATAATTCGCCAAATTCTGTACTAAAAAAAGCTGAAAAAGTAGGTACGGGTTTTTTATGGCGAATGTCGCCAAACCGTTGAGCAGCAGTGAGGTTTTATTCTGAACGGCCGTTTTTGGCCTTAAAGCTTAAAAAAATGGCAACACAAATCCACAAGTCATTACGAGGCTGCTTGAATGTGTGAGTGCAGTCAGTGAATGGAGTGTTCCGCGAATAGTATGAAACGTCCCCTTTGAAAATCAAGAATGACAGTGCTGGCAAACTTCAACGTTATTTGGTTTTCAAACAGCTGAGCAAAACTGAACGTACTCAGACATTTTTCTCTTTACTTATTCTGATGATCACTAAACTGACACACAATATTTTTTTATCGCAACGCAATCTGACTATCAATAATCCCTACAAAAGAATGGCCCTGACTAACAATAACCTATATCTTTCACGAATCACTTACCTCACAAAAATCGTCGTTACTCGAACTACTGCAATACAGCGAGCGCCAATAATGCCAGCTTAATAAAGGATTCTAACTACTGAAGGCACTAACTACTGGTAGGCATCGTTAGCAAATGAAAGATTTTGATAGAGAACAAACAATGTATTTACCTTAATAGTGTTCAAAAGTCATTATATATTGACATCCAGTCTTACAAATTTATTGCCTCTGATGGACACCCGTCCAGATCATCCGCTCTCAAAACTCTGGCATCTCTCTCCCCACATCCACCACTGCTGGCGGCTCACCTCCAACTGCGCAATGCTAAGTGCTGCTCACATCCAACTGCCCAACACTACACGAGCGAATACTCGAACAATGAGTCCAACCAGCCACAGACTGCACACAGCGCAGTCAGCGATTTTCGTACAGAGCACCACGTGGCGTTACCAACACAAAAACCTAAACAGCCTGCTTACAACTACATTCCAGCTGATTTCATCGTTTCCATATTTAGCACCGTAGAAATCTTGACGGAAATGTTTTCCGAAATTTGTTGCAGTTGTCAGAACCATGTCTCCGAAAACTACAATTTGATAGGGCGTTTCTGTGCAAAATATTGCGTGAGAGATGGTTTTGAATGTGGGAACGATCCACACAATACTGTCCTAAACGCATTGGCAGTCTATGTTCTTGTATATATGAAGATATACACTCCTGGAAATTGAAATAAGAACACCGTGAATTCATTGTCCCAGGAAGGGGAAACTTTATTGACACATTCCTGGGGTCAGATACATCACATGATCACACTGACAGAACCACAGGCACATGGACACAGGCGACAGAGCATGCACAATGTCGGCACTAGTACAGTGTATATCCACCTTTCGCAGCAATGCAGGCTGCTATTCTCCCATGGAGACGATCGTAGAGATGCTGGATGTAGTCCTGTGGAACGGCTTGCCATGCCATTTCCACCTGGCGCCTCAGTTGGACCAGCGTTCGTGCTGGACGTGCAGACCGCGTGAGACGACGCTTCATCCAGTCCCAAACATGCTCAATGGGGGACAGATCCGGAGATCTTGCTGGCCAGGGTAGTTGACTTACACCTTCTAGAGCACGTTGGGTGGCACGGGATACATGCGGACGTGCATTGTCCTGTTGGAACAGCAAGTTCCCTTGCCGGTCTAGGAATGGTAGAACGATGGGTTCGATGACGGTTTGGATGTACCGTGCACTATTCAGTGTCCCCTCGACGATCACCAGTGGTGTACGGCCAGTGTAGGAGATCGCTCCCCACACCATGATGCCGGATGTTGGCCCTGTGTGCCTCGGTCGTATGCAGTCCTGATTGTGGCGCTCACCTGCACGGCGCCAAACACGCATACGACCATCATTGGCACCAAGGCAGAAGCGACTCTCATCGCTGAAGACGACACGTCTCCATTCGTCCCTCCATTCACGCCTGTCGCGACACCACTGGAGGCGGGCTGCACGATGTTGGGGCGTGAGCGGAAGACGGCCTAACGGTGTGCGGGACCGTAGCCCAGCTTCATGGAGACGGTTGCGAATGGTCCTCGCCGATACCCCAGGAGCAACAGTGTCCCTAATTTGCTGGGAAGTGGCGGTGCGGTCCCCTACGGCACTGCGTAGGATCCTACGGTCTTGGCGTGCATCCGTGCGTCGCTGCGGTCCGGTCCCAGGTCGACGGGCACGTGCACCTTCCGCCGACCACTGGCGACAACATCGATGTACTGTGGAGACCTCACGCCCCACGTGTTGAGCAATTCGCCGGTACGTCCACCCGGCCTCCCGCATGCCCACTATACGCCCTCGCTCAAAGTCCGTCAACTGTACATACGGTTCACGTCCACGCTGTCGCGGCATGCTACCAGTGTTAAAGACTGCGATGCAGCTCCGTATGCCACGGCAAACTGGCTGACACTGACGGCGGCGGTGCACAAATGCTGCGCAGCTAGCGCCATTCGACGGCCAACACCGCGGTTCCTGGTGTGTCCGCTGTGCCGTGCGTGTGATCATTGCTTGTACAGCCCTCTCGCAGTGTCCGGAGCAAGTATGGTGGGTCTGACACACCGGTGTCAATGTGTTCTTTTTTCCATTTCCAGGAGTGTATCATCTTCATATATACCATCTTCATATATATTTAGTTAAGGCTCACTGGCCATTTGACCATCTTCTTCTTTACGGACGCACTAACAGTGCCCGAACTCTTATAGGAATCGTCGGTAAAGCCGCGAGTAATGAGTATGATGGGCAGGGGCACCATGAATATAGTGCGGGACAATAAGCTGCGAATGTGGATCTCACGGGAGGCGTGCCCTGCAGTCTCACTATCCGCTGTGTCCTCGGTGGCTGAGGTGGAAGCGGGCACAGTAACTCAGCGTGTTCGGTCAGGGGGTTAGCTACTCTCTGTAATAAAAAACTGAGTGAATGGATCAACAAAGAACCTAAACGGGTGACATCGGACGTCCGCCTCGAACAAATTCCACGAATAATACAGAACAAAATGGGATGAACCAAAAATAAATAAAAAAGGTGGATAGAGCGTCTGAGATGTAAGCAGAAGATCCCAGGTTCGAGTCTCGGTCGGGGCACAAATTTTCAACTGTCCACGTTGACTTATATCAACGCCTGTATGCAGCTATGGGTATTCATTTCATTGTAGTCTGTGCTCTTGCTTTACTCTGCACTAAATAATCGTAGAGCCTTTAGAAAGTTGTTAATTCTTTCGAAAAAAGATACACGCTATCTTTTGTACATCAAAGTCAGCATAATATTGAAACTGTGTCACACACTTCAATAAGAGCTTGTTGCCGACAGTGTTAGTAACGAAGTGGTGTTTCTCCCGTAATTTCCTAGTGCAAATACTCACAGTAAATTGGCTGAGAGCGACACAGTGAACAGCAGGAAATTGAGCGTAGCTAATTTCCTGTAACTGGGTCGGAAGTAATTTAAAACACCTCTTTACAAGCTTCCCGAAAAGTTATTAGCGACAGTATTTGTGAAAATGTAAACTTATAGAGAATAGCTTATGTTTCATGGCAATTACGTAGGAGCTTTTAATAGTTCATTATAACTGCTGCTTGTGGGGGAGGAACACCAGTACTCAAAGTGGCGTGTTCCTGCCTGTGACGTAGGCGGTAGTTGCCTTCCCGGTCTAGTGATGAGTCTGCGTGTGTTTCGTTTGCGTGCTAGACAGTGTACAGTCAGGGGGATTATATTAATCTTGCTAGAGACGGATTTACTCTACGGAGTACAGAGAATATTATGCTTAGTAATTGACACCAGCAAATTAATTAAATAAATCACATCAGTGCCTTTACTGGGACACTGAGTGACACCATAGAATGGTTAGCACGCTACACTCGCTTTCTGGATGTCTGCAGTTCAAATACTCATCCAGCATTCGGCATTTATGTTTTCCATGGTTTCCCCAAATCAGTTGTGAGGAATGTCGGGATCATTCATTTGAAAGAGGGCGGTGAATTTCCTTCAACAACCTCCCACAATCAGATTTTATACTCAGTCCCTAACTGGACATTAAGCACTAGTTTTCCTTCCCTTCAAATTAAGTACGCAGATGGTTTGTACGCTCATTCATGTCACAGAGCTGAATCTATAGGGATTTGCCGACACCCGCCAGCAGATGGTTTCACAAATAACGAATGAGAAACATAGGTGAACTTTTATGCAGACAGGTAGCGCAAATAAGTATCTGTCCATCTTTTCGAGTCGTCTGTCTTGTGACTGCACTCTACAGCTACCTCTAGTATCATGGAACGTATTCCATGATGTCCTGTCATCCTGTCCCTTCTCCTTCACAGTGTTTTCAGTATGTTCCTATCTTCGCCGTCTTTGCTGAAAATTTCCTCATTCCTTATCTTATCAGTTGACCACATCTTAAACATTCTCCTATAGTATCACAATATTGGGTTACATACCAATTGAACCGTACGTCCGCGTTTAATTTCCCGTAATTCTCGCGGATTTGGAATCATTCTAGCCATAAGAGTGCATGGAGCGTTTTAAGGAACATTTTCAGGCTGGGCTTTTATTAGCAAAATAAAAAAAAACGTAGTTATAAGAAATGAAATAAACAAAAATTTGAGCCATAGATATAGTCCACATCTTAAACATTCTCCTATAGTATCACAATATTGTGTTACATACCTACTGAGCCGTACGTCCGCGTTTAATTTCGCGTAATTCTCGCGGATTTGGAATCCTTTTGGCCATAAGAGTGCATGGGGCGTTTAAAGGCACATTTGCATGCTGGGCTTTTATTAGCAAAATAAAAAAACGTAGTTATAAGTAATGAAATAAAGAAAAAATTGAGCCATAGATATAGTCCACGGCTGTATAAATATTGTATGCAGCCGCTGGAAACTTTTGAAGACTTTTGATCGTCATATTATTGGCGAAAGATGAAGAGTCACCTTTCGTTCTCTAGCTCTTGTCCAGATCAGACGTATTTAGGCGCACCGCCATTAATACTACATTATTTTATTTATATATTCATGAGTTGCAACCAAACTGCATTCGTAATTACATAATGTAAGTGTACTGTTAATTGCGTTTTTATTTCAGAATATACTGTTATTACTAACCTATGTGTGTTTTATTTTGTGTCTTTAGTCATTGTAAGATTGTTGCCGGCCGGAGTGGTCTTGCGGTTATAGGCGCTACAGTCTAGAACCGCGTGACAGCTACGGTCGCAGGTTCGAATCCTGCCTCGGGCATGGATGTGTGTGATGTCCTTAGGTTAGTTAGGTTTAAGTAGTTCTAGGGGACTGATGACCACAGTAGTTAAGTCCCATAGTGCTCAGAGCCATTTGAACCATTTTTTGTAAGATTGTTGGGTGATTTGGCATGGCAAATCCATACTTCTAAGCAAAAAGTCTTCCAGCTCGATCCACCGTCGTCTTTGGGTGCTGTTTGATAACGAAGGCCTATTTTAGAGTAAGCACAGAGAGAAGAAACACGTTAAAAATACATGAACGGACCTTAACAAAACTGCCATGCTCAAGCGTTTGTATAATTTTTTTTAGATTCATTACTATAATTCACTGGATGGTATAACGGATCTTTTACGTTGGGGTAAATTTATTTTATTTTTTGTTAGATGTTTTTGTTAAATAGCTGAATAAATTGTAATTAGGAATAGTTTAATTAAGCAGAGTAGAAAAGATAAAGTCAAAGAGATGTTCATTGGGCGGACATTGTCGTAATATAACGTCATTGCGTTGTTCGGTTGTTAAAACAAGTCGTTTGTGTTCCGTTCTGCTGTTCGGTCGTGCGTGTATCTGAAAGGAATTAATTCGGGGACTAGAATAAACTTTCACATAATAGTTACGATTCGATGTTCCGACAACAGGGATTAACGTCAGTGTTAATCGGAATTGTGGGCGACAGGATTAGTTTTGACAGATGCGTGAAAAAGGACGTAAAACAAAAGTTGTTCGCATATCATCCTTGAACGTGACTTTTTATTTAATTAAAGATTGCGGGCTCATTAAAAGCTATTATCCCATGATTAGTATCAATCCCTCTTTCCTCCTAGATAGTAATCATTCATTAACATTTACGTCATAAGAAAAAGGATTATTAATAAAAGTGATGTTATATGACAATTACGTGTTATTCCGTTAGTGTGGAACCGACGTAATATCTCTGAAATGACATTGATATATAATTTGTGTTAAATACTGAACTGAGATAGGAAGTAATTTGAAATTAGTGAACATTTGATACTGAGACTGTAGAAGCAGAAGCGCTTAAGGTTTCTCTTCTCTAAAATGGCAAAATAGGTACGAACTTTAACTCAATAGTCGACATTATGTATTGCAAAGACATTATCATTTCATACTTATTTTGACGACGCGCTGTTAAACAAAGGAACGTCGAGTCTCTGTACGAGTAATATGCCTCTGAGCACTATGGGACTTAACATCTGAGGTCATCAGTCCCCTAGAACTTAGAACTACTTAAACCTAACTAACCTAAGGTTATCACACTCATCCGTGCCCGAGGCAGGATTCGAACCTGCGACCGTAGCGGTCGCGCGGTTCCAGACTGAAGCGCCTAGAACCGCTCGGCCACAGCGGCCGGCTGTACGAGTAATAAAATTAAATCTAAAAATATAATTAATAACGGCGAACTCCGCTTTAATAAACTGTATTGCGTGTCGTCATCTGGCAATAACTGTTTGTGTGGTGAAATTAGAAGTCGGGCATATAAAACAAACTTAAAAATCCATTCAAGCTACTGTGGTGTCGGCACAACACGACGTGGGCAGTTATAATGGTCTCGATCGAGTTACGAATGAGCCAAAAACAATTAATTATAAGCGTTACTGTGGCCGGTAGAGGGCAGGTAGGACGAGAAGGTAGTAAACGGCTGTAGCGACGTTGGGAACAGGGGGGGGAGCGCAAGTGAGGCAGCGTGTTGTTGTCGCTAAGCGTCCGCAGGTTGACAAGAGTGTTGCCTTCGCTCCCTGCGGGTTTGGTGGGGCCGAATGTTGGTCGCAGCCGTCGACATTGCTCATTAAAAGCTAGGACGCACAGTATTCGGCGGGTCCTCTGCTAATGAAGTTGCAAGCAGTTTGTGACCATTGTGGTGCCGGGTTGGAGTCCGGTCTGACTTTTGCAAGTGTTGGGTGCGGCGGCGTCAGCTGTATGATACCCGTGGGTTTCCGACTACGAGTAATCTTCGTTTCATGCTTCTCTCGGCGCTCTCTAAGCAAGCGTTTGTCAATGGTTCAAATGGCTCTGAGCACTATGGGACTTAACATCTGAGGTGATCAGTCCCCTAGAACTTAGAACTACTTGAACCTAACTAACCTAAGGACGTCAAATACCTCCATGCCCGAGGCAGGATTCGAACCTGCGACCGTAGCAGTCGCGAGGTTCCGGACTGAAGCGCCTAGAACCGCTCGGCCACCGCGGCCAGCGTGTTTGTCAATGGGCGCTGGATTTTACCAGAAATCACGCTGGGCGTCCGTATAGTGTGCACGTCGCTGGGTGTCGCATGGTGGCTATTTTGACTCCGTATCACGGTTGCCCGTTGTTATGCATATAAATGTGTTATTTATGAAGGTTTTGTGTGGTTCTACTTGAGTTTCCCTCCCCCCATGAACCATGGACCTTGCCCCTGGTGGGGAGGCTTGCGTGCCTCAGCGATACAGATAGCCGTACCGTAGGTGCAACCACAACGGAGGGGTAACTCTTGAGAGGCCAGACAAACGTGTGGTTCCTGAAGAGGGGCAGCAACCGTTTCAGTAGTTGCAGGGGCAACAGTCTGGATGATTGACTGATCTGGCCTTGTAACACTAACCAAAACGAATTTTCTGTGCTGGTACTGCGAACGGCTGAAAGCAAGGGGGAACTACAGCCGTAATTTTTCCAGACGGCATGCAGCTTTACTGTATGGGTAAACGTTGATAGCGTCCTCTTGGGTAAAATATTCCGGAGGTAAAATAGTGCCCCATTCAGTTCTCCGGGCGGGGGCTACTCAGGACGGTGTTGTTATCAGATAAAGAAAACTGGCGTTCTACGGATCGGAGCGTGGAATGTCAGATCCCTTAATCGGGCAAGTAGGTTAGAAAATTTGAAAGGGAAATGGATAGGTTAAAGTTAGATATAGTGGGAATTAGTGTAGTTCGGTGGCAGGAGGAACAAGACTTTTGGTCAGGTGAATACAGGGTTATAAAAACAAAATCAAATAGGGGTAATGCAGGAGCAGGTTTAATAATGAATTAAAAAAATAGGAGTGCGGGTAAGCTACTACAAACAGCATTATTGTGGCCAAGATAGATACGAAGCCCACGCCTACCACAGTAGTACAAGTTTATATGCCAACTAGCTCCGCAGATGACGAAGAGATTAATGAAATGTATGATGAGATAAAAGAAATTATTCAGATAGTGAAGGGAGACGAAAATTTAATAGCGATGGGTGACTGGAACTCCACAGCAGGAAAAGGTAGAGAAGGAAACGTAGTAAGTGAATATGGAATGGGAGTAAGGACTGAAAGAGGAAGCCGTCTGGTATAATTTTTCACAGAGCATAACTTAATCATAGCTAACACTTGGTTCAAGAATCATCAAGGAGGTTGTATGCATGGAAGAAGCCTGGAGATACTGCAAGGTATCAGATAGATTATGTAATGGTACAACAGACATTCAGGAACCAGGTTTTATATTGTAAGACATTTCCACGGGCAGATGTGGACTCTGACCACAATCGATTGGTTATGAACTGTAGATTAAAACTGAAGAAACTGCGAAAAGGTGGTAAATTGAGTAGATGGGACCTGGATAAACTGAAAGAACCAGAGGTTGTAGAGAGCTTCAGGGAGAGCTTTAGGGAACGATTGACAAGAATGGAGGAAAGAAATACAGTAGAAGAAGAATGGGTAGCTTTGAGAGACGAAATAGTGAAGGTAGCAGAGGATCAAGTAGGTAAAAAGACGAGGGCTGATAAAAATCCTTGCGTAACACAAGAGATATTGAATTTAATTGATGAAAGGAGAAAATATAAAAATGTAGAAAATGTAGCAGGCAAAAAGGATTACAAACGTCTCAAAAATGAGATCGACAGGTAGTGCAAAATGGCTAAACAGGGATGGTTAGAGGACAAATGTAAGGATGTAGAGGGTTATCTCACTAGGGGCAAGATAGATACTGCCTACAGGAAAATTAAAAAGACGTTTGGAGAAAAAAGAACGACTTGCATGAATATCAAGAGCTCAGATGGAAATCCAGTAATACGCAAAGTAGGGAAAGCAGAAAGGTGGAAGAAGTATACAGAGGGTCTATACAAGGGCGATATTCATGAGGACAATATTATGGAAATGGAAGAGAATGTAGATGAAGATGAAATAGGAGATATGATACTCTGCGAAGAGTTTGACAGAGCACTGAAAGACGTAAGTCGAAACAAGGCCCCGGGAGTAGACACCATTCCATTAGAACTACTGACAGCCTTGGGAGAGCCAGGCCTAACAATACCACCTAGTGAGCAAGATATATGAGACAGGCGAAATACCCTCAGACTTCAAGAAGAATATAATAATTCCAATCCCAAAGAAAGCAGGAGTTGACAGATGTGAAAATTAGCGAACTATCAGTTTAATAAGTCACAGCTGGAAAATACTATCGCGAATTCTTTAAAGACGAATGGAAAAACTGGTAGAAGCCGACCACGGGGAGGATCAGTTTGGATTCCGTAGAAATGTTGGAACACGTGAGGCAATACTGACCCTACGTCTTATCTTTGAAAATAGATTAAGGAAAGGCAAACCTTCGTTTCTAGGATTTGTAGACTTAGAGAAAGCTTTTGACAATGTTGACTGGAATACTCTCTTTCAAATTCTGAAGGTGGCACGGGTAAAATACAGGGAGCGAAAGGCTATTTACGATTTGTAAAGAAACCAGATGGCATTTATAAAAGTCGAGGGACATGAAAGGGAAGCAGTGGTTGGGAAGAGAGTGAGACTGGGTTGTAGCCTATCCCCGATTTATTCAATCTGTATAATGAGCAAGCAGTAAAGGAAAAAAAAGAAAAATTCGGAGTAGGTATTAAAA
The DNA here is from genome assembly GCF_023864275.1 of Schistocerca cancellata. Lineage (NCBI taxonomy): Eukaryota > Metazoa > Arthropoda > Insecta > Orthoptera > Acrididae > Schistocerca > Schistocerca cancellata. The sequence continues at coordinate 1,282,749,101 of NC_064626.1, read as the reverse complement.
TCCATGGAGAAGAAATAAAAACTTTGAGGTTCGCCGATGACATTGTAATTCTGTCAGAGACCGCAAAGGACCTGGAAGAGCAGCTGAACGGAATGTACAGTGTCTTGAAAGGAGGATATAAGATGAACATCAACAAAAGCAAAACGAGGATAATGGAATGTAGTCGAATTAAATCAGGTGATGCTGCGGGAATTAGTTTAGGAAATGCGAGGCTTAAAGTTTTGCTATTTGAGGAGCAAAATAACTGATGATGGTCTAAGTAGAGAGGATATAAAATGTAGACTGGCAATGGCAAGGAAAGCGATTCTGAAGAAGAGAAATTTGTTAACATCGAGTATAGATTAAAGTGTCAGGAAGTCGTTTCTGAAAGTATTTGTGTGGAGTGTAGCCATGTATGGAAGTGAAACATGGACGGTAAATAGTTTGGACAAGAAGAAAATAGAAGCTTTCGAAATGTGGTGTTACAGAAGAATGCTGAAGATTAGATAGGTAGATCACATAACTAATGAGGAGGTATTGAATAGAATTGGAGAGAAGAGAAATTTGTGGCCCAACTTGGCTAGAAGAAGGGATCGGTTGGTAAGTCGTATTCTGAGGCATCAAGGGATCACAAAAATAGCACTGCAGGGCAGCGTGGAGGATAAAAATCGTAGAAGGAAATCAAGAGATGAATACACTGAACAGATAGAGAAGGATGTAGGTTGCAGTAGGTACTGGGAGATGAAGCAGCTTGCGCTGAATGGAGTAGCATGGAGAGCTGCATCAAACCAGTCTCTGGACTGAAGACCACAACAACAACAACAACTAGAGTTCAGTTCTGTCAATGTGTGTGGGCTTGTGGCTGTCACTATTCCAAACTGATTTTAGAATCTAAGGGTATAGAATGCAGATTTAATTCTTCTGATTTACGAATTGTACTTTATAGTCAGTGAAAGTTACTTATTCTAGCTACCTTATTTCTTAGGCATGTCTGTGGTTACCTGTTGGTTAGTATCACGAGCTCGAGCCGTTTACCGAATCGTTTGCATCTACAAAAAACGAAAATACTAAAGAAAAATTTTATGCCTCAGTAGTCAAGTCAAAGTTTCCTGCACAGCGTCCGTACTTTTCTGCATTTGTAGTGTGTTTAATTTTCACTAAATAATTAACGAATTGCCTCTGTGTTACAGGATAGGTGATTGTATCTCTTGTTATCTGTCGTCTAGTTAAAGATGCCTGTGTACCATGACTGAAATTTTTAATGAAGATTTCTAGTACTGTGGTAGCGGCACCCGCCGTCCTCTGTTAGTAGAGAAGGAGGAGTTGTATACCTACTGGCGTCGCCTCTGCCACCGCCTCTATCATCATAGATCTGAACCGCATTTGTTAGTCGTGTTGGCTCCTTCGAAGGCACTGGCGTTTTGTTAATTACTGGTAATAGCCGATGGCTGATATTTGTGACATATTCATTTGATCATATATTTTGCTGTTTGTAATGTAAATGTAGTTTTACTTCTTTTAATATTCTTTACTAAAAGGAAGTGATTTTACATTGTTGCCGTTTTGGTGTGTTTCCTATCAGTTGTGGTATTGAAATTTAGTGTTTTCAGTTCTGGAGGCATTTGTTAATGTTATTCTTGGGTTTTTGCTTTTTAAAAATAAATTCATTAATGTTTTTGGAACCGTTGCTAAATTCATTGTGGCTCAGTACTTTTCCACTCAAACATCAGCTCCCTACAGCATCTTATTACTGCCAGAGCAGTAAGTGATAATATACTCAATTATATAAGAAGCTGGTCATAGTGCAAAATCACGCCCTTGTAACTTAACTCATAACATAACCCCAGAGCCGATTAATTGAAGCATATGTATTCCATAAACACACACTCAATAATTACTATACGACAGGACTCTGCCGCACAATAAATTTTTCACAATTAAGGCCCTTCTGCTTTACCTCTGAACACATTAGCGGCCCCCCGGGTTATCACACTGGACTCGCATTCGGGAGGACGACGGTTCAATCCAGCGTCCGGCCATCCTGATTTAGGTTTTCCGTGATTTCCCTAAATCGCTCCAGGAAAATGCTGGGTTGGTTCCTCTGAAAGGGCACGGCCGACTTCCTTCCCCGTCCTTACCTGATCCGACGAGACCGATGACCTTGCAGTTTGGTCTCTTCCCAGAAACAACCCAACCCAACCCCCCGGGTAGCCACGCAGTCTGAGGCGCCTTGTCACGGTTCGTGTGGCTCCCCTCGTCGGAGGTTCGAGTCCTCCCTCGGGCATCGGTGTGTGTGTTGTCCTCAGCGTAAATTAGTTGAAGTTAGATTAAGTAGTGTGTGAGGCTAGGGACCGATAACCTCAGCAGTTTGGTCCCATAGAACCTTACCACAATTTTCCAAAACACATAACCAAGTACTAGCAGATAGCCAGAAAATCGAACGTGTGGTTATTTCGGAGTGAACAGACACACACTTAGATATAAACTCCTTGCCCGTTTCTCACGTGCGTCCAAAACGGGCAAACCTCATTCACACAGGTAATCACTGTCCAATAAGTTGTCCACCAGTGGTCAATATGAAACAGGTAACATGGACGTCCAAACACTGGGAGACCTGTTAACTGCAAACAGCACGAAATTCAATACACATATATATACAGCAGGGCTTTAGGAACCTGAATAATTCCCACCGTTTGATTCTGTAGCGTATCCGGTTGCAGACTGATACATTCCAAAGCCACTTTCACATGTTCACATCTCTTTAGCAGCGCAGACGAGACCATCGCCCTCTCACTGGACACAGTACACACTCGCCGACCGCACGCAGGTCTCCGTCCGCAGCCCCACTACCCACGTGACAGAAAGAGGCAGAGCGTGCGCAAAGAGCCGAGAACGGAGTCGATCGCAAAGATCTTGTATTATATTGTGTGTTAACTGGGGACCTAGAAACGACGGAGAGGCTCCGTCCCCGACGCAGCCGCAGTGGTCCACAACCCCACGACGACTACCGCAGTTCACTTCAGCCATCCGCCGCCCCACACCGAACCCAGGGTTACTGTGTGGTTCGGCCCCCGGTGGACCCCCCAGGGGAACGTCCCCCACCAGACGAGTGTAACCCCCATGTCTGCGTGCTTGAGTAATGGTAGTGTACGCGTACGTGGAGAACTTGTTTGCGCAGCAATGGCCGACACAGCGTAACTGAGGCGCAATAAGAGGAACCGACCCGCATTCGCCGAGGCAGATGGAAAACCGCCTAAAAACCAACCACAGACTGGCCGGTTCACCGGACCTCGACGCAAATCCGCCGGGCGGATTCGTGCCGGGGACCAGGCGCTCCTTCCCAGTCCGGAAAGCCGTGCGTGAGACCGCACGGCCAACCGGACGGGATGCAGAGATCTTGAATGAATACAGAGAAGCGACTCAGCCGTCTCACACGAATAGACAGAATCACCGTGCCAGTCACAGCAATCCCTCAAAATCTGAGGCTGTTCAAGGCCCATATACAGGGTGTTACAAAAAGGTACGGCCAAACATTCAGCAAACATTCCTCACACACAAATGAAGAAAATATGTTATGTGGACACGTGTCCGGAAACGCTTCATTTCCATGTTAGAGCTCATTTTAGTTTCGTCAGTATGTACTGTACTTCCTTGATTCACCGCCAGTTGGCCCAATTGAAGGAAGGTAATGTTGACTTGTGCAATCATGTCATCAACACAGATTTTCTGTGGACGTTTGGCCAGGCACTGTTGGTGATGTCTTGATTGGGCCCCATGTTCTTCCATCTACGCTCAATGGAGCACGTTATCATGATTTCATAAGGGATACTCTACCTGTGCTGCTAGAACATGTGCCTTTACAAGTACGACACAACATGTGGTTGATGCACGATGGAGCTCCTGCACATTTCAGTCCAAGTGTTCGTACGCTTCTCAACAACAGATTCGGTGACCGATGGATTGGTAGAGGCGGACCAATTCCGTGGCCTCCACGCTCTCCTGACCTCAACCCTCTTGACTTTCATTTATGGGGGCATTTGAAATCTCTTGTCTACGCAACCCCTGTACCAAATGTACAGACTCTTCGTGCTCGTACTGGGGACGGCTGTGATACAATACGCCATTCTCCAAGACTGCATCAGCGCATCGGGGATTCCATGCGACGGAGGGTCGATGCATGTATCCTCGCTAACGGAGGACATTTTGAACATTTTCTGTAACAAAATGTTTGAAGTCACGCTGGTACGTTCTGTTACTGTGTGTTTCCATTCCATGATTAATGTGATTTGAAGAGAAGTAATTAAATGAGCTCTAACATGGAAAGTAAGCGTTTCCGGACACATGTCCACATAACATATTTTCTTTCTTTGTGTGTGAGGAATGTTTCCTCAAAGTTTGGCCGTACCTTTTTGCAACACGCTGTATACCCTCATAGGCCTGGTAACAACAGTAAACACGAACGACACTAATGCTATTTAATGCGCGAAACCTGTCACAGAGATTTGCATCTCTTATCATTTACATACCCGCCGATGTCCAGAGTTACCTTTGTATCCGACAACGTACTCTGGTGGCTTCACTTTGTCAGGCAGTGCACACGCAGAGGCCTCTCTGAGCCGCCTCAGCCTGTGTATTATGTGGTCGTAGGGTCGTAAGCTGGCGAGTACTTGCAGCCAGTGAACTCTGCACGTGGGGGCCGAGCCCTGCGCGCGGCACGTGCAGCCGGCGAGTTCCTACACGCAGCGCACGCACTGCCGCAGTCTACTCACGCACGCACCGAGCGGTCCCGTTGGCAGTAACGGCCGCCCCCGCTGTGGGCGGCAGCTGAGACCTGAGTAAGAGACCGCGCCATAAGCCGCTCTCTGCTTCTGCACGCCGTTCCAACCTGAACAAGCACAACTGTAGGTCTCTAGAAGAGCGTAGCGTTCCAAAGGATTGGAAAAGGGCACAGGTCATCCCCGTTTTCAAGAAGGGACGTCGAACAGATGTGCAGAACTTTAGACCTATATCTCTAACGTCGATCAGTTGTAGAATATTGGAACACGTATTATGTTCGAGTATAATGACTTTTCTGGAGACTAGAAATCTACTCTGTAGGAATCAGCATGGGTTTCGAAATAGACGATCGTGTGAAACCCAGCTCGCGCTATTCGTCCACGAGACTCAGAGGGCCATAGACACGGGTTCACAGGTAGATGCCGTGTTTCTTGACTTCCGCAAGGCGTTCGATACAGTTCCCCACAGTCGTTTAATGAGCAAAGTAAGAGCATATGGACTATCAGACCAATCGCGTGATTGGATTGAAGAGTTCCTAGATAACAGAACGCAGCATGTCATTCTCAATGGAGAGAAGTCTTCCGAAGTAAGAGTGATTTCAGGTGTGCCGCAGGGGAGTGTCGTAGGACCGTTGCTATTCACAATATACATAAATGACCTTGTGGATAACATCGGAAGTTAACTGAGGCTTTTTACAGACGATGCTGTGGTGTATCGAGAGGTTGTAACAATGGAAAATTGTACTGAAATGCAGGAGGATCTGCAGCGAATTGACGCATGGTGCAGGGAATGGCAATTTAATCTCATTCTAGACAAGTGTAATGTGCTGCGAATACATAGAAATATAGATCCCTTATCATTTAGCTACAAAATAGCAGATCAGCAACTGGAAGCAGTTAATTCCACAAATTATCTGGGAGTACGCATAAGGAGTGATTTAAAATGGAACGATCATATAAAGTTGATCGTTGGTAAAGCAGATGCCAGACTGAGATTCATTGGAAGAATGCTAAGGAAATGCGATCCGAAAACAAAGGAAGTAGGTTACAGTACGCTTGTTCGCCCACTGCTTGAATACTGCTCAGCAGTGTCGGATCCGTACCAGATAGGGTTGATAGAAGAGATAGAGAAGATCCAACGGAGAGCAGCGCGCTTCGTTACAGGATCATTTAGTAATCGCGAAAGCGTTACGGAGCTGATAGATAAACTCCAGTGGAAGACTCTGCAGGAGAGACGCTCAGTAGCTCGGTACGGGCTTTTGTTAAAGTTTCGAGAACATACCTTCACCGCAGTGTCAAGCAGTATATTGCTCCCTCCTACGTATATCTCGCGAAGAGACCATGAGGATAAAATCAGAGAAATTAGAACCCACACAGAGGCATACCGACAATGTTTCTTTCCACGAACAATACGAGACTGGAATAGAAGGGAGAACCGATAGAGGTACTCAAGGTACCGTCTGCCACACACCATCAGGTGGCTTGCGGAGTATCGATGTAGATGTAGATGTAGAACTGGCACGTCCACCTCCGACTGCTGTTGTGGCCTCCAGTTCGAAGTACGATTTGATGCGATTCTCCACGCTCGTCTAACCTGTGCTAGTCTCTTCACATCTGGATAAGTACTGCAACCTGCACGCATTTCAATCTGCTTACTAGGAATCTCTCACCCTCACTTTCCTCCTTACCAAACTGACTCCTTGATGCCTGACGATGTGTGCTTCTCTTACTCAAGTTGTGCAGTCGGTCAGCCAGAAAAAAATGGTTCAAATGGCTCTGAGCACTATGAGACTTAACGTCTATGGTCATCAGTCCCCTAGAACCACTTAAACCTAACGACAGCACACAATACCCAGTCATTACGAGCCAGAGAAAATCCCTGACCCCGCTGGGAATCGATCCCGGGAACCCAGGCACGGGAAGCGAGACCGCTACCGCACGACCCCGAGCTGCGGACAGGTCAGCCAGAACATTACGACCACCGACCTACTATCAATATAAACCCGTGCAGGCGATAGCAGCGTCAACTCGTGAGGAATGACTGCTAGTCAGACACAGGCACCGAGAATGCAATATCAGTGAGTGTGCTGTTCGTGTGTAGAATGGGGAAGGTGAGTAGGTGAGTGATCTATCTGAGTCTGACCGAGGGCATATATTGTGACGGCTCGTCTTCTACAAGTGGCAAAACCACCTTCGGATGACGTGGGGTTGAGAGTCCACGCCCCCCCCCCCCCTCCTCCCACGACCACCACCACAACAGATGTCGGGCGTCGTAGGCTGGGCAGACTGGTAAAATGTGACAGGCGGCGAACTATGGCGGAACTAACATCAGACTTTAATGCTGGGCAGAGTACCAGTGTGTCTGAACACGCAGTGCACCGAACGCTCCTAACCACGGACCCCCAGCAGATGACCACCCTGACATCGGCAACTACGACTGAAATGGCTGCGTGACCATCGGCACTGGACTTTGGCGCACTGACTCAGCGTTGCATAATTTGATGACTCCTGATACCTTCTTCAATATGCCGATGGGAGGGCGTGAATCCGACATCTTCCAGGGGAACGGCTCCTTGACACTGAAACGTCCCCTTAGAACAATTTATACAGGACTGTGCTTAAACTGACACACAATGTTTTTAGCGCAACGCAATCTGACTATCAAAGATCCCTGCAAAAGAATGGCCCTGAGTAACATTAAACTATACCTTTCAGAAATCACTTACCTCACAAAAATCTTCATTACTCGAACTACTGCAATACAGCGAGCGCCACTACTGCCAGCTAAATAAAAGATCCAAACTACGGAAGGCACTAACTACTGATAGGGATAGTTAGCAAATGAAAGATATTAATAGAGAACAAACAATGTATTTACCTTAATAGTCATAATATATATAGCAGTTCATGACAAATTACAAAACTCCGCCATCTCTCTCCCCACATCCACCACTGCTGGCGGCTCACCTCCAACTGCGCAACGCTACGCGCTGTTCACATCCAGCTGCCCAACACTACAATGGCAGACAACAATGCAAACTAGCCACAGACTGCACACAGCACAGCCAGTGATTTTCATATAGAGCGCTACGTAACGTTGCCAATAAGAAAACATAAACAGCCTACTTACATAAAGAAAACATAAACAGCCTACATAAACAGCCTACTTACAACACCTGCACTGCGGGATGGAGAGAAATTGGCGGGGGCTCCATTGTGCTCTGGGGAACATTCACGCGGGCATCCATGGGTCCAGTAGAGCTCGTTCAAGGCACCATGACGGCCAAGGAGAATCGTACACTGGTTTCAGACAAAGAACACCGCTTCATGACGGTCATTTTCCCGACGACAGGTACATTTTTCAACGAGATAATGCGCCATGCCACAAGGCCAGGAGTGTGATAAAGTGGTTCGAGGAACACAGTATCGAGTTCCATTCGATGTGTTCGCCCTCCAACTCGTCGTATCTGAACCCGATCTAACATCTAGGTTGTGATTGAATGTGACGTCAGAGCTCACCGGCTCCCTCCTCCGGATTTGCGGGTATTAGGTGACTTGTGTGTGCAGATGTCGTGCCAATTCCCTCCAGCGAACTACCAAGAGGCCTCATTGCATCCATACCACGACGCGTCACCGCTGTTACCCGTGCCAAAGGTGTACAGACCGACTATTAGGTAGTTGGTCATAATGTTCTGATCGGTGTGTATCTCGTATATCAGTTTCAGTAGTTTCAGCGTATTCTGCAGTTCCCCCAAGGATCAAAGTAATTCTGAGCTGTGTCGTCTATTCTAGATGCCTTGCTTCGACTTAGTCTTTCGGTGCTGCACCAAATTGAAGGACTCTTGACTGACTGGTTTTCACTACATGGTCTCACTCTCAAATTTAAGAAAAAGCAACATATTCATCATCTTGGGGCTGAAGATCTTTTTCCATGTTTGCTTTAACAATAAGTATGCTTTTGGATAGGTTCTGCCTTTAGCAAAACATATTTGTTTCTTAACTCAAACATGTTTCACTGCAGTTGCAGCATCTTCAGTGGGCTTTTATTTTATGGTTGTTAAAGGTAAAGAATGTTCTTTACTGTTTGTATACATGTAACTATTAGTTTTTAAAATCGTAATTACAGATATTTGAATTATTAGCCAAGACCAACCTATAGAGCTCCCCCCCCTCCCACACACACACAAACAAAAAAGGAAAAAATAATCGTCAAACCTACTGTCACACTCAGTCTCTCTCTCTCTCTCTCTCTCTCTCTCTCTCTCTCTCTCTCTCTCCCTCCCTCTCTCTCTCTCTCTCTCTATCTCTCTCTCTCTCCCTTTTCACACACAACACACACACACACACACACACACACACACACACACACACACACAGAAAAGAAAAAAAGTACTTGTAATAATAATAATAATAATAATAATAATAATAATAATAATGAAAAATCCTCAAACCTGCTCTCTCTCTCTCTCTCTCTCTCTCTCTCTCTCTCTCTCTGTGTCTGTCTCTCTCTCTCTCTCTCTCTCTCTCTCCCTTTTCACACACAACACACACACACACACAGAAAAGAAAAAAAGTACTTGTAATAATAATAATAATAATAATAATAAAGAAAAATCCTCAAACCTGCTCTCTCTCTCTCACTCTCTCTCTCTCTCTTACACACACACACACACACACACGCAAACAAAATGTACAGACACCTCTGAAAAATTCAGAACAACCGCCAGGAACACCTTCAAACGTTCCACTGTCAGCCATCTTGTTTTTACACCTTCAACTGTTCCACTGTCCACCATGTTTGTTTTTACAGCTGGTAAACAGTGAAACAGTGACACCGACAGTGACAGCTCAATATATAGTGTCTGACATTGTTGAAGATGAGGAAAAAGAAAACGTAAGTGAAACATACTGTAAATAGACACACACACAAATTAAATAATTCCGGCATAGAAATAACAATTTTCAAATCGTAGTTTTGGCTTCAACAATTTGTCTATTCTAAGGTGTAAGTGATTGCAGATGACAAACTGTGGAACAAAACAGTCACTGCAGAAACACAATACATCAAAAAAACCACACCATGTGGTAAAAAGGTATTAATTCATAACTTTATGTGGTTTTTCAATTATCTGTAATTACGATTTAAAAATTAATAGTTACATGTATACAAACGGTAAAGAACATACTTTATCTTTAACAGCCATAAAATAAAAGCCCACTGAAGATGCTGCAACTTCAGTGAAACATGTTTGGGTTAAAAAACAAAATTGTGTTTTGCTAAAGGCGGAACCTATCCGAAAACATACTCAACATATTCGATCCCGCGCAGAAAACTGTACATCATCAGTGATAAGCTTGAAGCATCCGTTCTACAAGGAACTACGTACCAACTCTCCTCCCTCAACAACACAGCAGCTTAAGTTGCGTTGAACATTACCTTCCGCAGGACAAAATTCCTCACACACATTATAGGTGCACTTGGCACGATGGCTTACGGTAATACGTTGATAAGGAGGACTAACTCTTTCAAGTACCTCAGAGAGTGGGTAACTCAATGAGGATCTGTCTAGGAACAATAAGTGCATCAAGCTGGAGAAAGCTTACCATCTGTGTAACACCATTCACAGATCTAAATCCCTTTGCCTTGGCCTAAGCTTTTGTAACACCACAACGCCTCACAATGTTCGTGAGTGGACAACTCACGAAACTAGAACTAATGGATAATAAAATTCTGTGAAAAATTGTAGGTTCCGTCAAACAAGACGATATATACATTCAAACACAACAAAGAACTTCGCCAATATGTACAGAGCAATGAGAATGGACAGGCTAATCTACGTAGTTAGGCTGGGCAACTTTAGACTCATGTCAAGGATCTTCAGCACTTTCTCTACAGGTAAAAGGACTGACACCAAGTGCACAGGACTCGTTAGTAGCAACCGGAGCAACCTTAAGCAAATAGAAAGTGGCCATGATCTTCGCGACAAATATCAGAGCAGAATTTTTGTCAGAACACGACTTTTTTCTCCAGCCACTAAAAGCAGCAAAAGTGTATCCGGGAACTGGAGTGACTCGCACTCAGGAGCAAAATACATCCATACCACTTGGAGGCTAAGAGGATAACTCGCCAGAATTAAGAACAATTTGGTCCAATGTGGGCCTAAACGGAATATTATAAAGAGAACTCGAGCAAGAGAAGTAAGGCACTATATTGCCAGTTTTTTTGGTGTTTGTATTGATGAGAATTTAATTTGAAAAAAGAAAGAAGGAAAGAAAGACAGAGAGAGAGAAACATTTAAGAGCTTCTTAAGCAATTCGCTTCAGCCACGTTAGATTCCAAGTGTTAGAGCAGGGATGTGCAGACTTGTTGGTATTGTGGGCCGCAGCTCCTTACTGTGGCTACCTGGTGTAGGGAAGCAGCCTACTCACGCCTTATAAAATTCACATTAGTCTATCCATTGTGTGCCAGCCTTGTCCACTGTAACTAGCTCTGACGTCATAAATATTGCGCAATACTTTAAAATGAAGTAAATAACCTGAAACGTTTCTAGCATGTCAGGAGTAATACAAAATCAATATGTCTTGGATATCAGTTCAATAACTTTAACCATTTTCGAAATTTGGACGTTTTTCTGTAAAAATCATTGGCGCAACAGAAAAGAGCTAGAAACGTAAAAATTTATATTTAGATTCCTTTTGCATAATAATTTAGTAGAAACAGTATTCTCGATCTCACAAATTAAAATTTTAGTTGAAATTCATGATTTCTAGTTTTTGTCTTAGAAATTAAGGAAACAAGATAGATTAAGTAGGCGAATAAATAAAGCTAGGATGTTTCAATTTAAGTACAAGGGAGATCCAGTATAATCATAAAAATGTGAGAAGTTTCAACAGAATAACTATAAAACTATAGCTACAGCGTATCTCCAAAGAGCAAATTCAGAGCTCATCTACTGCGTGTAGTGTAATTAAATTAATTCTCTCACCCAAAATATTTGACTTAGCCACGTCAGACTTTTATTATGATTACTTACTTGTATGCTGATTGCACAATTAAATTGAAAGCTTCATCGGCCATCAGCAAAGGAAGCAATGATTTATTCGATAAAAGTGGTGCAGTACTAGCCCAGCGGCTAGTCGGGGGAGCAGATTTGATCAGGAGTTCCCTTAGCCGTCCGCATCACAGCTTTATATGTAAGAACGCTGCGCGGGAGAGAAAGGCCCCAGTTCTCTCCAGACGCTGATTAGCGCACCACCTGTGCCGGGAGTCGCGTCGCGTTGGTATCGTTGATATAAACAGCCTCGGATGCCGTAATAAGTTACTCGGGATACGCGTAAGCATGAAATCGTTTTCGAGTGAAGTGTTAATTCTGGGATGACTTTAATGATCTATCTTCAGTTTGCGTATGTCATATTTTCACGTACCGCCGCAGGACATACAGCTTGTTGATAACAGTGCCTACCAATTTTAATTGTATATTACAGGTATGTTCCTACCAACTGTTATGTTCACACGCAGGTGTAGTTGTGATTTTCTGTTTTATACTCTCTGATCGTTATGTGAAATTTTTAACTTATAGCACTAAGGGTGGTCACTAAGTGACCGGAAATCGATTTTGCGAATAATAAAACAAAAAAAATACGACCAATGCTGATTCTCCTTCCAATTTCAGTTTCTTTCCTGTGTTCAGGGAACAACCTTCTGCTTCATACTTTCCAGATATGAAGTGATCCAATGTTGATCTTTTGCCACCGTAGCGGTCGCGCCGTTACAAACTGTAGCGCCTAGAACCTCACGGCCAACCCGGCTGGCGCAACCAGCCACAAATTTATTTTATGAATAAAGGAACTTAAAACAAATTTGTGGCTGGTTGCTGTCTCAACACCATCAAAATTTGTCTTATAACGATTATGTTTAATCTCTGATGTACAGGGTGTTACAAAAAGGTACGGTCAAACTTTCAGGAAACATTCCTCACACACAAATGAAGAAAAGATGTTATGTGGACATGTGTCCGGAACCGCTTAATTTCCATTTTAGAGCTCATTTTAGTTTGGTCAGTATGTACTGTACTTCCTCGATTCACCGCCAGTTGGTCCAATTGAAGGAAGATAATGTTGCCTTCGGTGCTTGTGTTGACATGCGACTCATTGCTCTACAGTACTAGCATCAAGCACATCAGTACGTAGCATCAACAGGTTAGTGTTCATCACGAACGTGGTTTTGCAGTCAGTGCAATGTTTACAAATGCGGAGTTGGCAGATGCCCATTTGCTGCAAGGATTAGCACGGGGCAAAAGCAGTGGCGCGGTACGTTTGTATCGAGACAGATTTCCAGAACGAAGGTATCCCGACAGGAAGACGTTCGAAGCAATTGATCGGCGTCTTAGGGAGCACGGAACATTCCAGCCTATGACTCGCGACTGGGGAAGACGTAGAACGACGGGGACACCTGTAATGGACGAGGCAATTCTTCGTGCAGTTGACGATAACCCTCATGTCAGCTTCAGAGAAGTTGCTGCTGTACAAGGTAACGTTGACCACGTCACTATATGGAGAGTGCTACGGGAGGACCAGTTCTTTCCGTACCATGTACAGCGTGTGCAGGCACTATCAGCAGCTGATTGGCCTCCACGGGTACACTTCTGCGAATGGTTCATCCTCATTTCAGTGCAAATGTTCTGTTTACGGATGAGGCATCATTCCAACGTGATCAAATTGTAAATTTTCACAATCAACATGTGTGGGCCGACGAGAATCCGCACGCAATTGTGCAATCACATCATCAACAGAGATTTTCTGTGAAAGTTTGGGCAGGCATTGTTGGTGATGTCTTGATTGGGCCCCATGTTCTTCCACCTACGCTCAATGGAGCATGTTATCATGATTTCATAAGGGATATTCTACCTGTGCTCCTAGAACATGTGCCTTTACAAGTACGACACGACACGTGGTTGATGCACGATGGAGCTCCTGCACATTTCAGTCGAAGTGTTCGTACGCTTCTCAACAACAGATTCGGTAACCGACTGATTGGTAGAGGCGGACCAATTCCGTGGCCTCCACGCTCTCCTGACCTCAACCCTCTTGACTTTCATTTAAGGGGGCATTTGAAAGCTCTTGTCTACGCAACCCCGGTACCAAATGTAGAGACTCTTCGTGCTCGTATTGTGCACGGCTGTGATGCAATACGCCATTCTCCAGGGTTGCATCAGCGCATCAGGGATTCCATGCGACGGAGGGTGGATGCATGTATCCTCGCTAACGGAGGACATTTTGAACATTTCCTGTGACAAAGTGTTTGAAGTCGCGCTGGTACGTTCTGTTGCTGTGTGTTTCCATTCCATGATTAATGTGATTTGAAGAGAAGTAATAAAATGAGGTCTAACATGGAAAGTAAGCGTTTCCGGACACATGTCCACATAACATATTTTCTTTCTTTGCGTGTGAGGAATGTTTCCTGAAAGTTTGGCCGTACCTTTTTGTAACACCCTGTATATGCTGTTAACATTGCACACTGGAACACAATGTGTCCTGGGAATCGCCCATTCGGCAAGAGGTCGTCGAAACGAAGCCGGTCACTGCTGATGAAGACCCCTGGACTCCAGCGAGTGCAGACTGCCGCACGGCACCTCTCCCCACCCCACCCCGCCACACTCAATGCCGGGCCGGCTGTGTTGTTGACTCAGTGCCGCGCGATGTTTACCCCGGCCCGCTGCAGCGCGGCACGCGTCTTTCTCGCGCTCCGCCGGCGTTACGGCCGTACCTCTCTGGAAAACCAGCTGGCCCCACCCTCACCAACCAGTGCCTACACGGCTTCCGAGACTCTGGCGAGAGGGCGTGGCCAGCACTGAGGCCAATCGTATGGCAGGCAGTCTTTCCAACAAACATGTGGTGAAGGATCCTACACATTTAATACTTCGCAAATAATCAGTAAGGAAACCAATGAGAAAAGTGGAAACCGAATTAAATTTCGGGGTCAAGAAATAATACCTTTGCCGCTGGCATTGTAATCCTGAAAGAGCACTAGGAAGCTTCCTGGCAGATTAAAACTGTGTGCCGGACCGAGACTCAAACTCGGGACCCTTGCCTTTCGTAGCTCAGTTGGTAGAGCACTTGCCTGCGAAAGGCAAAGGTCCCGAGTTCGAGTCTCGGTCCGGCACACAGTTTTAAAAAATGGTTCAAATGGCTCTGAGCACTATGCGACTCAACTTCTGACGTCATCATTCGCCTAGAACTTAAAACTAATTAAACCTAACTAACCTAAGGACATCACACACATCCATGCCCGAGGCAGGATTCGAACCTGCGACCGTAGCGGTCACGCGGTTCCAGACTGAAGCGCCTTTAACCGCACAGCCACACCGGCCGGCTACAGTTTTAATCTGCCAGGAAGTTTTATATCAGCGCACACTCCGCTGCAGAGTGAAAATCTCATTCTGGAAGCACTAGGAAGATTAGTTCAACGTGAGCGAGGAAAGAATAATTGTTTCTGTTCCTGTGTGCCAGCAATTATTTGCGTAACTTTAGCTGCACGATTTTTGCGGAACAGATACGTAGAGTGGCTAAACAATATTCACAGTTTCGGCACTGAAAGGCGGTTTTCGATATTTTCTAAGCAGTGTCTCGCGAAATGTACTGCATCGTCCTTTGCGTCTCTCCCTGTATAAATTTCTCAGCCAGCCGGAGTGGCCGAGCGGTTCTAGGCGCTTCAGTCTGGAACCGCGCGACCGCTACGGTCGCAGGTTCGAATCCTGCCTCGGGCATGGATGTGTGTGATGTCCATAGATTAGTTAGGTTTAAGTAGTTCTAAGTTATAGGGGACTGATGACCTCAGATGGTAAGTCTCGTAGTGCTCAGAGCCATTTGAACCATAAATTTCTCAACGCTTTTGTTACTGTCTCCTGTCACTCAAACAAGCCTGTCACCACTGGCAACGTCCTTCTTTGTATACGCCTATATCGCCTGATCAGGGTCCCCTACGCTCTAGCAGTATCTACGTTCTTCTTTTAGTGTTCAACCCTGAGGTTGGTTTGCAGCAGAGCGCTATTCGTCTCTTCTGTCTGCCTTCCTCTTCATTTCTACGTGTGTGTTACATCCAACGTCATTCATGATCTTTTGCATGTATGATATCCTTACTTATCTACATATGACCTATAAAAGCTATTTTTGTACAGTATGTCATTTACGTAACACTTTTCTCTCTCAGACACTTATTAACAATATTTATTGGTAAAAATGAGTAAAGCACAAAGAGAAAATTGTTTTATAAATTTTGTAACACGGTCGCTGACTTCAAGAAATAATTTACGACATGCATAAATTTAAGTGTAAAAAATGTTATGACATTGGATAGCCTTCTCCAGCAGTATCTGTTGAACTTCAGAATGAATTTTCGCTCTGCAGCGGAGTGGGCGGTTATTTGAAAATTCCACGCAGATTAAATTATTATTTGTTTGGCATGTCTCCCACCTCACAGCCCACAGATTCGTTGTCCTCTTCTTGCATTCTTCAGTTAGCTTCTTAGCTTTAGTTTTTTTTTTTTAATGTCAAGTGAAAAAAATTATCTAGTTTTTTGACTGTTTGTAATGGCAATTCACCGAAATTGTCTATTTCCCTAACAATTCAGTTTTATCACTTGACCATTGCCAACTAGATAAAATTTTGAATAAAATTTTTAATACATTGCCTTTTTCTGTTCAGTGAATGTAAACGATAATCAAAAAAGTTAATCTTTTTGTAAAAAAAAACGATTTTAATTCCTTGCAGTTAAATTACCATTAAATTGAGATTAAATGTGCATGATATGATACAATTAAAATTATTGTCTATTCTGTTACTTTTTATTTACCCCCTTCCAGCACTGGATATATGGCTTTAGGGTCTTCTTCAGGCTGCTTTCTCCAGGGTTCTGCTGACGTCTTCACGGCTGCTGTATCGGCCCCGGGGTCTCGAAGTCTCCATCGTACTTCGCCCTCAGCAGCGATCCCCTACTTTAGGGAGGTCTTCATTATACCCTCAGGTCTTTTTATAACAAATTAAAATGTTTAACGTATTTCTGTAATTCTTTGTTTTTACATATTTTAAAATGTTCTTCTTCTTCTTCATGAGCTGTGTAATCCTGCAGTTGATCGATCGCTACTTTATATATATTATACAGTGACTATAACTTCCAAGAACCACAAAACGACGTTACTCTTTTGTGTATGAAAGAAGTACTCCTCGGCGTAGATTAGGTTGTTGATGGTAATTTCTCTACCATCAGTTTTTTGATAAAAGCTTCCCGTTTATTGATTTCCTTCCGTATCAGCAGATATGCTGTGCAAGTAAAACGATGATGTGGTGTGTCGTCAAGGGTACGTTCTTATAAACTTACCTGTCTCACTCAGACCAGCTGAATGTAGTTTATCTTTCATATCGATAACATTGTTCACTACATCCAAAAACGATTCGCTTTCTTCTGTCACAGCTCCACTTCCGTCAGTCTGGAACGTAGGAGATGAGATTCTGCCGAATGTTGTGCTGTGATGGCGGATAGCGAGTCATGCTAGGGTTGATGTCACTTCTTCCTCGATGGTCGTAGCGGTCGTCACCCGAATGTTTTACATATGTGAGCCGTACTGCGTCTACAGGCTACGTGTTACTCGAACCGTCTCGCGCAGCGTTTGTTACACAGTTGCGTTACGTGAAAATGAATAAAGTCTTTACACTTTCGTCAGTATCTGAAAAAGTGCAAACAACGAAGACATAGGCCTTGAAAAATACTGTGATACAGCAATTGGGCACCGACAGCGAGCAGCCAATAGCTCTCGAAATTGAGAATTGAGAAACTACCCACATGAAACTAACAAGAGGCCAAGCAGGAGATGTGCAACTTAATGCTGTCGAGTCAGTCTACTATTCCAAACATTGCTCTAGTTAACATTAACAACAAGTTGTCTCGAAGTTTACTGTTGGTCCAGTGAAGGCAACTTGACAGATGTGCGTGTTTTTAACGTTCCCATAGAAGTTTCAAATGAGGCAATAAAAGTCACATTGGAGATTTACTGAAACGTTCATAAGAGTCGGAAAAAGGTCTTTTTATCTGTTCCCCGTCTCTAATAGCATGGGATCCACAAATACTGAAGTAAAAAACCGATCCCGCCCGTAATCTGGGTATCAAGCGTAGATTACGTGCGTAGAGCAGCATGTTTTATATGCAATGAAACCGTGTAATGACCGTATTAAGCAGGACTGTCCCAGGCAAAAACTTCGTCTTAACGTAACGCAAACCTATCTTTTCTGACTTTGTACCAGGAGTAAGTGGAGAACCGGTAGCAAACGGCACTACGTCAGCTGAAAGTAATTCTGATAGAGTAGGGAGCAGGGCACAAGGCTCGACTATTTGACGACACACTGAAAAAAAGAGATTTATTTGACAAAACCAAGATCCAGAATACAAAATAAAATGGTTCAAATGGCTCTGACCAACATGCGACTTAACTTCTGAGGTTATCAGTCGCCTTGAACTTAGAACTAATTAAACGTAACCAGCCTAAGTACATCACACGCATCCACGCCCGAGGCAGGATTCGAACCTGCGACCGTAGCGGTCGCTCGACTCCAGACTGTAGCGCCTAGAACCGCACGGCCACTCCGGCCGACAGAATACAGAATAATACCATCATGAGCAACTGGTGGTTTACTCATGGTTACAGAATTAATTAAAACAAAATTTTAAAAAATTACCTCCCATGTAAGCAAATCGTTCTTGAAGATGTCCAAGAGAAACAGCTTTACAGCCTAAGACTTCAATAAAAATAGTGTTAACTGCTACATAGAATTAATTTCACAATTAAAATTTTAAAAAGCTCAGCTACTAATGTAAGTTGAATGAACGAATTCTCATCTCAGCAACGTGACAGTCTGCTACGACTGTCAGTACGGTAACACAGTTTATAGCAAGCTATAGGGTTTCAAACTGTTCAAATGTAAACTGTCTTAAGAGCAAAAGTCTCTAACACAATTGAGCAACCTGATTAATAACCAAAGCATCTGCAGCTTGCAGAGGAAAGCGCAAAAAAATATCGGGTGATCATTACATAATGCAGTAGCGTGGAAAGACTAAACGCAAATTAGCACACTATTTACGGTTGGCGTTCAGCGTCACCTGCGCGTCTGAATTTCGTGCGTGAGACATGACCGGAAACAACAACCAAGATGGGCTGTTCAAAAATGTTCAAATGTGTGTGAAATCTTATGGGACTTAACTGCTAAGGTCATCAGTCCGTAAGCTTACACACTACTTAACCTAAATTATCCTAAGGACAAACACACACACCTATGCCCTTGGGAGGACTCGAATCTCCGCCGGGACCAGCCCCACAGTCCATGACTGCAGCGCCTAAGACCGTTCGGCTAATCCCCCGCGGCGGATGGGCTGTACACTGACAACAGCTTCTATAACACACGCAAAACCAACACTAATATATAATGCACTTAAATCACCACAACGGTAAAATAAAGGGTCATCAAGGACAAATGGAGACAAAATTCTACTCAAAGTTTCTTAAAGTCGGTACACCGCTATAAATTGCAGCTGTAGTTGTTGCTAATTCTGTCGTTAAAACAGGATATCAATGACATTGCTATCCTGAGTGAAAGTGAAGAAGAATTGAATGATATGCTGAACGGAATGAACAGTCTAATGGGTACACAGTATGGTTTGAGAGTAAATCGGAGAAAGACGAAGGTAATGAGAAGTAGTAGAAATGAGAACACCGAGAAACTTAACATCAGGATTGATGGTCACGAAGTCAATGAAGTTAAGGAGTTCTGCTACCTAGGCAGTAAAATAACCAATGACGGACGGAGCAAGGAGGACATCAAAAGCAGACTCGCTATGGCAAAAAAGGCATTTCTGGCCAAGAGAAGTCTACTAATATCAAATACCGGCCTTAATGTGAGGAAGAAATTTCTGAGGATGTACGTCTGGAGTACAGCATTGTATGGTAGTGAAACATGGAGTGTGGGAAAACCGGAACAGAAGAGAATCGAAGCATTTGAGATGTGGTGCTATGGACGAATGTTGAAAATTAGGTGGACTGATAAGGTAAGGAATGAGGAGGTTCTACGCAGAATCGGAGAGGAAAGGAATATGTGGAAAATACTGATAAGGAGAAGGGACAGGATGATAGGACATCTGCTAAGACATGAGGGAATGACTTCCATGGTACTAGAGGGAGCTGTAGAGGTCAAAAACTGTAGAGGAAGACAGAGATTGGAATACGTCAAGCAAATAATTGAGGACGTAGGTTGCAAGTGCTACTCTGAGACGAAGAGGTTAGCACAGGAAAGGAATTCGTGGCGGGCCGCCTGAAACCAGTCAGTAGACTGATGACCGGAAAAAAAAAAGACAGCTTGAATCAAATTAACATTCGTAAAAGGTAACCTGTAGAGGCACTCAGGACTCTGTAAGGAACGAAAACTTACAGTTTTTACTACTAAGAATGTCATCCTTTGACGGCACAAGGCTTTCAACAAGTTACAACCGCTCGCAAGCAGAAAGTGGCACAACAAAATCCAACTTAAGCTGGAAATTAACCTTTAGTACACGGGTGAGGAATTTACGGACAAATCGTGAAAGTAGCAATTCACTGAGATAAGTCACAAATTCACCGAATATCGGTCACAACTGACAGCGCTCAAGCCGTCCGCTGTGGCAGAGCGGTTCTAAGCGCTTCAGTCCGAAAACTCGCTGCTGCTACTGTCGCAGGTTCGAATCCAGCCTCGAGCATGCATGTGTGTGATGATGTCCTTAGGTTAGTTAGGTTTAATTAGTTCTAAGTTGTAGGCGACTGATGACCTCAGGTGTTAAGTCCCATACTGCTTAGGGCCATTTGAACCTTTTGAACAGCGCTCAAGAACGGACAGCAGAATCAACCAGGCCACAAGTCAACTGATTCCGCTCGCGATTAACAGTGATCGAAACTCAGCACTCAAGCGATTTAGAACAACACCCCTCGGACACACAGAGCGGCCACGTGCAGCAGTGACGGTCTGAAAACGATCCACCGGCTCACCATTCGAAAATTAATACAAGGAGCTGCCGTAGATGGAAAAGCCATGCCAAACTCCGGGGGCCTCGTCACAGCGCAGACGCGGAACGGCTCTTGAACAGAGCGTGTGCTTACAGCCACACTCGAGTTCCGGTCGCCAGCAGCCACAGGCGCCGCAGTGGCAACACCAGGGGGGGGGGGGGGGGGGCACAGCCGTACTCCACGCGCCAACTGATCCGCTACGGTGCTCCGTGTAGACCCGCTCCGTACTCCTCCCCCAGCAGAGCTCTGTCTCCGCGTAGCAAGGGGCGCTCGACAACCAGCACGCTGCAAAGCATATCGTTTGGACAGAGAAATATCCGCGAAAGCTGGAGCATCGCAACTGGTCACGGCACAAGTTCCGTTACTGTTTGTTGATTGGAATTGCAAATACTGACCCATTACCCAACATTCTAGTCCGGGCTAGTGGTACACCTAGAGATGATTGCACAGCTGCTGCTGCAAATGCATATCCTCCTATTTCCATATATTGCACTGCAAATTTTTTTTTCCTTATTTTGTTATCTGAAGATATAACATTTCTGTGTCTCTGTGTAATTGTTTTACTATTTGTATATATATATATATATATATATATATATATATATATATATATATATATATATATATATATATATACAAATAGTAAAACAATTACACAGAGACAGAGAAATATATATATATATATATATATATATATATATATATATATATATATATATATGCATTTATGTCGATGTATAACTGGTTTGTTTTGTGAATATTATTTGTATTTATACGCTGGGTCTGGCCTAGGGAAAACTATGCTATCGAACGAATACATCGATAAGTCGAGTGGAGAACCATAGTGTTTAGGATCTTTGGTAGTGTTAACTCTGTCGCGTGGAGCGCGGGCAGAGGGAGAGTCTGGCTGGGGTGGTGCAGAGGAGCAGGTGTGTTGTGTGACGCTCCCGCGAGTTGCCGCGCTTTCGGGGTTGGTCAGCATGTAATTCCGCTCGACATGCTTTGATAGTTTCTGACACGGTGTCGCGAACGGGAAGCGTTAGCTGGCGCACATCAAGAGCCCGTTTCGCCTGGTGACCGTGTCAAGAAGAAGGCGCGCCAGCATCCAGCTTGTACAACAGCGACAGCCGACAATGAGTGACTGTCGCCACCTCCTCGATCGACGGCTTCAAACCTTCAATCAACCAAGGAAGAGTGGAAGCACGCAAAGTTTTAGAACTGTATGGCAGACCTCACCTTTTCAAACTGTTCCATTTTCATAACTAAATTACAGCAACATAGTATGAACCTTTGTTGCTCATTGTCCAATTGCATTACCAAGCAGGGTCCCTTCCTTTTCCGGAATGAACCCGAGTGTCGTTCAAATTCAAACGCCAGCATTAAAGTAATATTATTCGATTTCACTGCTTTGATTTCAAAGTTCAGTTAAGGTATTCATAGCTGGCTACAATATTTAGATTACACAAGCACAAATTAAGAGTGCGAGTTTTGTTACCGTATTTTAGCTTACCTGTGACTGCAGCTCAGCTTGGTACGTACTAAATTTTACTATTGTTAATTGTTCAGAATCATTTAATTCAAGTTCAAAATTAAATCTCTTATTTCTAAATTGCGTAGATTCAAGTATCTTTTGAAATGATTGTTGAGGTAGTCCAAGACTAACCGTATTTTACTGAATTTCGATGTGCTTCAGAACGAAAGCTCACTATTAACTTCAGTCACTAAATTAACTTTCGATTTTCCGGTTTTATTAATTCTTTTGCTAAATTAAGTCAGAGTGTAGCGAAATTTATTACTTCTGACAAACTTTCAGTTTTCACACTACACGTGTCAACCTTCAGTTGCCACGCTTCTAGTGCTAATTATATGTGTAATAACCTTTCTTTTTCAGTTACTATAGTAATTGTCCTTAGGACTGGCGACCGTAATTTCCCCCAAATCTCAAATATCTAATTACCGCTAGTTAATTGTTAACGTAACGGCCGCACATTTACATTCTTTATTAACTTTACTGCAGTCCGGAACCGCGGGACTGCTACGGTCGCAGGTTCGAATCCTGCCTCGGGCATGGGTGTGTGCTCAGAGCTTTTTATTAACTTTACCCCTTTTCGAAATTAATTTCCACCTGTTTCATTTGCATTTTTCCTTTCATTTAGATGTAACCCTTTCCTCCCTCTTTACCGACAAATTAGCTTCGGTGACGATTGCTTTTCCCAAATTTCCATTAGGTACACGCGGTTTAATTTTTCACTGTCATTAAGGTCGATAAGTGAGGGGTAGGTTACAAGCTGCTGCTGGAAATGGCGAGACTACAAACTGTACACAGTGCGAGCACCAAAATAATACTGCGTCCGTGGTCGGACGGCGAACAACAAATAACTCAAACATGCGCTCCGAAGGCGCGTCTCGATGCTACGTCCAGCGGAAGCATCTGCGGATTCACCATCGGAAACAGGAGAATCGCAGATAGAGAAGACAGAGTCTGCTGGTTCAGAAAAGACGGGACTATTTTAGACGCAAAAGTCAAAGAGTAAACGTTTTTCGCGTAGTACTGAAAGAGAGCAGCACGGTGTAAACAAAGAGCCCTCAACAACACGCAACATCCGGTAGTGATCAAGGCAAAATCGAGATTGAAGATACAGCAATTTCCAAATCGGAAGCGACTTCTCATGTCAAACACCAATTGTCTGTGTGCAGTCGTAAAGGAGTAAAGAAAGCACAGAAGTTAAAGATTGTAGTGTCAAGGAGAAGCAATCGGAAACTGAGGAAAAGAGACAAAGAAGCATAACCTCGATCCAAAATCAAGACCTGTTAGAAAAACAGGAACGCAAGAATAAGCAGCAGAACTCAAAAGAACTAATTTACAGTCGGAAAAGACTATAATGAACCATCAAAATTACAAAATTTGTACTCTAAATACGAAGTTGACGTACTTGAAGGTAATGGCGGTACAATAAGAAAGAATTGGTACACCGAAAGATAAAGACCAAGTCATGGGATTTCGACGCAGTATCACAATTCTTTGGATTCCAAAAGAAATATACATTTCATTCTTGGAAGAAAGAGAGAAAGAGACGTAAAGAATCTCCGAACAAGGAGAAATTACTTTAAATTTTTAAGCGTGAAGGAACATATAGTTGAAAAAGCAGCCGCGAAATTTAGCGGACGCGCAGGGGAACCAATAGCTTATGTAGAGGGTTTTGCTTAATCTTTTTCTCAGATTTCGTTATAAGATACCGAGAAGTTGCTCAACAAACTCCGCTGTCAAACGCTACATGAGAATGGCTGTTTACGAAAGAGAGGTTTGCCACTGAAATTCCGAGAGAGTGCCTACCCGGATGAGTCGGCCATTGTACTGCTTCTTCCTGCACAGTCTCGCGAGATGACCACAAAGAGAAAATTTCAAACACCTAGCGTTAATAGTGTCTTCTGACAATCATTCTGCATGACCTTTAAAACTGGGTTTTAATGAGTCAGTTCTTGATTGTACACTATGTACAAATGATTGTTATATTGATAATTAATATCGCTTCTCCTCATTACTCACCACGTCGAGCCTCACAAGACTGTATGACAACCATTCTTGCGATGGGCCATTCGCGAGTGGAACACGGAAGGGGGAATCAGATAGTGGTACCAGAAATACTCTCTGCCACACACCGTAAGGTGCCTTGCTTAGTATGGATCTAGATGTATTATTAGTGAAATGTCCCCTTTGGAGAATTATAAATTACTGTGCTGGTAAACCTCTTACGTTATTTGATCTTCAAACAGCTGAGCAAAACTGAACGTGCTCAGTCATTTCTCTCTTATTCTGATCATCAATAAACTGACACACAATATTTTTAGCGCAGAGCAATCTGACTTTCAATAATCCCTACAAAAGAATGGCCCTGACTGACAATAACCTATACCTTTCATGAATCACTTACCTCACAAAAATCTTCAATACTCGAACTACTGCAATACAGCGAGCGTTAATACTGCCAGCTAAATAAAAGATTCTAATTACTGAAGGCAGTAACTACTGATAGGCATAGTTAGCAAATGAAAGATTTTGATAGAGAACAAACAATGTATTTACCTTAATAATATTCAAAAGTCATCATATATATATATCAGTTCATGATATATAGTATTACAAATTTACTCTTTCTGATGGACACACGTCCAGATCGTCCGCTCTCAAAATTCTGCCATCTCTCTCCACACATCCGCCACTGCTGGCAGCTCACCTCCAACTGCGCAACGCTACGCGCTGTTCACACCCAACTGCCCAACACTACAATAGCAAATATTCCAACAATGCAAACCAGCCACAGACTGCAAACAGCACAGACTGTGATTTTCATACAAAGCGCTACGTGGCGTTACCAAGATAAAAACCTAAACAGCCTACTTAAAATAGTGATAACAAAACTAAAAGAATTTTTTGCTTTATTTTTAACCGTAGATACGTTCGTATTTAACCTACAGTGAATGCAGACAGAAAAAAACAGTGTATTGTAGTATAGCAGGTTATGAGGTATAACATTGAATAAAAATATACATGCATAAAAATAACTGATGTGAAGTCTTCATACAGCTGTTATTCAAGCAATATTGAGGATATTCAGCCCAGTTATTAATCGTATGATTATTGCTACAACTTGTTTCGGGACAGCGTTATCCTATTCTCAAGTGCTACAAACAAGAGAACCAGATAAAACAATTCTGCTTGTACCGGCAGACACGTATGCTACAGACGTTCTGAGCTATAACCTTAAATATTTTTTTTTTGTAAAGTACGTTATAATTCAGGAATGTAGTCTTTGTCAGTATAAGTACGTTTATTTTCTCTGATTTCCTTGTTTTTAGCACCTGAAAATGGGATAATGTCCGTTGTGGCAATAATCACACGACTGACAACTGGGTTGAATATCCTCAATATTACATGCATAAAAATTTTACTGTTACGATCAGGTATCGTACGGTTCCTAGTTAAATGTACTGTCTCTTTCCCCAGTTCAGTAGTATTTTATTTATTATTATTCTTTCACCTTTAGTGATGTAAAAATACCCTCCGTATTGCAATGTTTACAGTATTTGATAACCGTCACTAGCCTTGAAACCTGGAAGTGGCTGCCAGCTACACGAAGATGTAAGCGGACACTCAGCACCTGCTACCAGCTGAGTTGTTTTCTAAGTCAGGCACCTCTCGCTGATCTACGATTCCTGACGCAGCACTCTTTCAGGTGCAGAAACTTCACTCACCCGACGCAGACCTGCCATGACTTGCTGGTTACTCCGGAGCTATTCTGGAGCCTCACGTCACTGTGACGTCTTTGAACAGACAGCGTCCTTCCTAGATCCACACATCGCCGTATACTCCAGAAACAGCGTGCCTTCCTCCTTGTGTGTGAGGAGATCTGTAAGTGTGTGTGGACAACTATTGTTGTGGCTGTCTGGTTAAGTGGAATGACAAGTTATTTACTTTTGAATACATTATGGGAGGTGAACAGTGATCATGTGTTACAAATATTTACTATTAAAAACAGTCTTGATCACAATTTATTTATTACGGTGACCGGTTTCGACCGCTACTGTGATCATCTTGAGACCAATGAGTAAGAACATCCTTCTGCTGGAGAATCAGCAGAAGGAGGTCCTTACTCATTGGTCTGAAGATGATCACAGTAGCGGTCGAAATCCGTCACTATAATAAATAAATTGTGATCAAGACTGTTTTTAATAGTAAATATTAGCAATGACATGTGTATGGGAGTTGGACACATTTCCTACTCCCCTCCTCCCCCCTGTCTCTGTTCACCACCTCCCACCCCTCTCTTTGTACATCTCTTCCTCCTTCTCCCTCTCTCTGTCTCTCTCTCTGTCTCTCTCCTTCTCCTCCTGTCCCCGTCCCCTCTCTTTCTCTCTCCCTATACATCACCTCCTCCCCCTTTCTCAGTCTTCTTCTCATTCGTATCTGTCCATCTCCTCTTGCTCCATGTCTTTATCCATCCTCCTTTCTGCATTGTATGTCCATTTCCTCTCACCTCTCTGTCCGTCTCCTATTCTCTCCTGAACCTGAGCCATATTTATTATTATTTCAAATTCAGATTCTGTAGTAGTCTACCCATACGCCGCCGGCCGCTGTGACCGAGCGGTTCTAGGCGCTTCAGTCCGGAACTGCTCGCCTGCTACGGTCGCAGGTTAGAACCCTGCCACGAGCATGAATGTGTGTGATGTCCTTAGGTCAGTTAGGTTTAAGTAGTTTCTAAGTCTAGGGGACTGATGACCTCAGATGTCAAGTCCCATAGCGCTTAGAGCCATTTGAACCGTCTAACCATACGCCGATAAGCCATAAATACAACTTTTCTGTTTGCGAACAGCATTTCGCTACTTCCACCGGTATGTTCCTCAGAGTTCTGTGCAAAAATTTGAAGTAAATCGGTCAAGAACTTCCAGAAATTTTTGGCAATAACGTTTACCGTTTATATATTACATATTTATCTATATAATTTATGTATTAGTAAAGGTATATAAAAATTCGAATGTAACGCTGTGTCAGAATTACAAAACAATATCTGAAGAACTTAACAAACGAAAATTTACATTTTTACGTTGATTGCCCTGTAGCTATTAGATATATTTTTGTGTATTATACTGCGCGCCCCACAATGTATATAAGAAAATACGAGAGTATCAGAATGTAAGACTCTGTTAGAATATGAAAGCTGTCGGTGGAGAACTTTCGGAGGTACTCGTACAACACGTTGAAGAAACGAACATTTATATTTTTATTTATATAGGTGTAAAAGTTTATTTGTTCAAAATTTTAAATCTCTGAAAGTTCTTCACGGATTGATTTGAAATTTCGGCACAACGTTGTGTTCGAACACTTGAGATATATATAAATATACATATATATCAAGCGAATGTTCGAATAGTTGCAAATATAGATAACAAATAGATATATATCGGTCAAGTAGATATATAAAATCACGCAAGTATTGGAATAAAACGTTGGTCAAAATTTCAAAGCAATCGGAGAAGAACTGTCGAAGATATTTTATTTTGAACAATTAAATTTTTATTTACATATATAGATTTATAGCATAGTATCTTTACAGGTCCAAAGACAAGCACAGCCACTGAAGATGTTGCACGTAGCTAATGCTGTACGAATGGAAAGACAGTAGGACAGCTTATAGAACAAATATGAAAGCCGTGATACAAGTATTTAGGCAGACGATGGGTTCCTTTTAGTAGCCGAACTGAATTTGCTCTCTCGTGCTACTTTGAAATGGTGAGTAAATACAGCAATTTTCGTGAGCAGTCACTAGGTGACTCCAGCTGCAAAAACGCACAGTTCGTTGCCGTGGTTAGCCTGAGGCAGTCTGCGGTGTAGCCGACAGTATGGGCATCGACCGTGTGGGGAGGAACACTACACTACTCGTGGTTTACGAGCGCGGGTAAAGTTGGCGGGTGCTCCCTTTATGGGGCCGTTTGTTACGCGAGTTTCTTTATTACCCCGCCGCAAGTTAGTCTCAATGAAGCGTTCTTCGGTCTCGCGGGCCGATCAGAAGTTGCGGGGAACAGATTGCAGCCCCGTTGTTTGGAGGGTGGAGTTATGTCAGCGCCAAGTCGATTCATTAGTTACGCAGTGGGAGGCCCACAAATTTACGGCACAGTACGTGCGCTAAGCCTGGCTGAGTCTAGAATTCGGAATGCGGCGTTTCATCTAATGGAACAGTGAGCCCCAGTAACCGCTGCTACGCTTCCCATAGCGACCGAGATATGTTCCACTAGACCAACGAAGACAAACGAACGACGACCAACCGCTTCGTTGGCCGATATTTGCTTAGGTGTACAGGCGGCAAATCGGAGTCAATGAAGCGGTTGATCTTAGTTCCGGTTCGGTCTACTGGCGGCAGCTTCAAAGCGATGGCTGTTGGTTGGTCAAGGAACCCCTGGGCTCCTATTATCGATGTCGGGTCGAACGTTCATTGGTTCAGTAGCGATTTGCTGTGTCTCTAGAATGGGTGCGCATTTATGTTTTGCAGGAGAGCCACAAGGCACACATAGCACACACGTTTTATTGACTAGTTTCGCACTTTACTTTTATAAGAGCATCATCACAAGCTCTGGAATATACTGTTTAAAGTGCAGTTTTCGCTGTTAAATTAAAGAGCGAAACCAGTCAATAAAACCTACTGAGTTCGACCTCCGGTTATTCGCAAAAAAAAAGTCGCTATTTCTCCGCAGGCAATACCTGCTCTCGTAGAGGGTTGGTATTTATTGTGCTTAAAAATACTGGAATATAGAGTGGAAGGTGGAAAGCATTAAAACTGAACTGAGTTTTATCGTGAGTGGGCACGATTATGGCCCCCTACGAACTGCGTTTATAAAAACAAACTGGAAAGGTTAGACGCTTGAACGGAAATAAGTCTATCGTTAGAAAAAATGTGAAGGATTTGAAAAAGAAAATGGATTCTTTATTGACATATTTTAGCCGTGAACGGCAAAGAGAAAAAAAATTAGGAGTGACCATTTATCTTTCTGCTGCAGGTACATCTCTCCTAAAAGAAGTGTCATCTTTGGAAGTTTTAGGGCATACACAGTTCAATAACAATTCTAAATACGTTGCTTTCATTCGGAAAAAAAGTTTGAAGTAGCCTATATTACAATTCAGCTTTAAGGTAGGCACTAATTTCGTCCCACTACACTGCTGCCTACTTTCTAAAAGAGAGTTCGACCACCAGTGTCTTCTTCTTCTTCTTTTCCTGACGATCAGCATCTTTCAGTAAAGAATAGTGCTGCACATGCGACGACTGCTATATCCTCTTCTTCCCCCATAATGGCGGCCGGTGAAAATATTATTAAAACGTCACTTTATAACGATAACAAAATGGGAGCAACGTCGGAAAGTTATCAGAGCTAACAGTGATTCCACGTGCCACGATCCCTTGGCCCCCAGCTCTTCGTTTAGTGAGGATGAGAAACCAATGAGTGGCTGGATTCATTGTCTATCGTTCGTTGGCCTTCGCTAGCCTAGTTTTTACGCACCTTTAGGCGAATTTGGTGCGCAAGACACCAACTAACGTGCTACTCAGATCACTGTAGCTCGATTACAGCCTCGTAGCCGTTGGCTGTCATGGTACCTTCGATTACCAGCACAGGGGTGAACGTAGCAAAAGTGCACTGCTCATCACAAGTAAAGGATCACTTCTTCGAAATCACGTGACTGTCTCCCACTGCGACGCATATGTTTGAAATTTGATTCAAACGAGCCGACAGCTTTCCTCTGCAATGATAAAAAAGCATGGCGCTCTGTGACGTGACCTCGGATTCGGCGGCGCTTCAAATTGCGAAGTGTTAACACATGCGAAGTAAAGGCCAGACCTCGAAGGATCACGGGAGGTGTGAGGTGGGTTATACGGACACACTGACACCAAATTTCACCACCATTCATGTCGTATCCCTCCCCACGATCATGCCACAGGAGGGCGCGAAATAGGAGGGTTGAAAAAAAGTATAATCCCACTTTGATGCTGCTATGGATCACGCGAAAATCTCCTCGAATGGTTCTGAGCGGTCCCTTCCATTCTGTATACTGAAAGGTGGCTACACTGAGTCACAGCGCCAGAGATTGCGCCAAAGTGTATTATTCAGCCGCCTCCATTGGCAGCGCTTGTTGAGAAGTCGTCGTGTAAGTAGGCTGTTTAGGTTTTCTTATTGGTAACGCCACGTAGCGCTCTGTATGAAAATCACTGGCTGTGCTGTGTGCAGTCTGTGGCTGCTTTGCATTGCTGTAATACTCGCCATTGTAGCGTTGGGCAGCTGGATGTGAACAACGCATAGCGTTGGGCAGTTGGAGGTGAGCCGCCAGCAGTGGTGGATGTGGGGAGAGAGATGGCGGAGTTTCGGAATTTGTAAGACTGGATGTCATGAACTGCTGTATATATTATGACTATTAAGGTAAATACATTGTTTGTTCTCTATTAAAATCTTTCATTTGCTAACTATGGCTATCAGTAGTTAGTGCCTTCCGTAGTTTGAATCTTTTATTTAGCTGGCAGTAGTGGCGCTCGCTGTATTGCAGTAGTTCGAGTAATGAAGTTTTTTGTGAGGTAAGTGATTTGTGAAAGGTATAGGTTAATGTTAGTCAGGGCCATTCTTTTGTAGGGATTTTTGAAAGTCAGATTGCGTTGCGCTAAAAATATTGTGTGTCAGTTTAAGCACAGTCTTGTATAATTTTTCAAAGGGGACGTTTCATATGTCGACCCTTAGCCGAGGATACCTCACAGGAATCTTCTGATATTTTTCTTGTAGTTTGTGCAATTAGTGCAGCCTTTGTTTATGGCTAGCGCGTGTAATAGTAGAGAGAATTTCCTTTGTAGTTGTAGTTTTTCATTCTTGTACAGTAAAACAGTTGTAACATGCATGTAGATTTGCACTTAGTATTTCGCTGCTGCGCTTGCAATTAACTAGATATTATTTTCAGTGCTATGTTAATGTGTTCTCTTATTTTTGCTCTTCAAATTGTGTATTTCTGTGTTGTCGTGTGAAATATTGTGACAATAATGGCGTGTGAAAAACGTAATACTAGGCTCCAAAGTAAACTGAGAAATGACAGTGAAGACGAAAGCAGTGTGTTAGCGCCACCATGTAATGAATTAACTAATGTTCAAAGTAGTAATTTGGTAATTGTGCATAGGGAAATGGAGCGGGCTGCAGATAATGGTGTAGGCAGTGAAACAATTAGTGAACAGGGAAGCATTATCGATCGATCGGTCGGCAACAGCCCGCCTCAGGAATCGGGAATGACAGGACACAATCTTGCAAACACTGCAGATTCAGGTTTTGGGTCCTCACCATTTTCTCAAATAAGTCAAGACACATTTTCTGCTTGTCAAAATGTGAATTTTGCCGGTGCAACTTCACTGCCGAAAAGCACTGACGAACATGTTTCAGAAACAAGTGCATTGTTATTACAGTTAATGCAACAAATGGGACAAAGGCTACAAAAGTTAGACACAATGGAACAAAATCTTCAAAAGTTAGACACAATGGAACAAAATCTTCAAAAGTTAGACACAATGGAACAAAATCTTCAAAAGTTAGACACAATGGAACAAAATCTTCGGAAGTTAGACACCACACTTGAACAAACACGTGAAGATTTAACTACTGAAATACATAAAATCGAATCGAAATGTCAAAAAGTCTGTAATGACGTAAAACCACAAATTTGTGAGCATTTCCAACCTATTTTTTCGCATCATGAAAATGAATTACAGAATCACGAAGCAGCCATAAAAGAACTGCAAACTACTGTTCATGAAAATCATGAGACCTTGCAAGCTAAAATTCACTCAGTTGCATCTACCGATCCGGTTATGCAACTTGCAAAAAGTCAGGAAAACTTAAAGGACACAGTAGATACGATTTCAACACAAATGGACACTCTGAAACTTGGTTCACAAAAACACACTGAGGAAATAATTTCACTAACTGATAAAGTAGCCGAACTTTCAGATCAGTTCACTAACTTATCTACTTAGGTTGATGATGATCTGAATGACACAAGAGCTGTAGCCATCACTGATACAGAAGAGTATGAACAAATTAAGAAATTCAAACAAAATCAGAATCAAATTAATACGCAACACAAAAGAGAAAACCGGGAAGTACAAGATCAGTTGGCACAAGTAATACAAAAATTACATATTTCAGAGGACACTCGCGCTCCAGCATGGGAAGAGGGACTTATAAATACGGAACAACCACAAAATAATAACACAAGATACTTCGAAAATTATGAAAGAAATTGGCAAGGCGCACCGAATTATGAGATGGAACCGCCGAAACGACGTAACAATGACCGACATGTGACTCGCCGACATGATGATTTTGACTATAAGCTGTACATTACTACACGTAAATTCATAACATTTAAGAATTCTGGCAACGACATTCATCCACAAGCATGGCTCCATCAATACTCTCATTGTTTTCCTCCCAACTGGTCGTTAGAGCACAGATTAGAATTTATCTGTGGCTACTTAGAGATGGAACCAGCTGAAAGAATGCGATCGGTCATTCACGATTGTCACAGTGAAGGAGAATTTTACCATGCGTTCCTCTCAGCATATTGGTCTCAAGCTACACAAGACCGAGTAAAACATAGCATCATGATGATGAAACACTTTGAACAATCTGAATTTTCCATTCTTGTGAAATATTTTGAAGACATGTTGCGCAAGAATCAGTACCTGTCAAACCCATACAGCCCCTCAGAACTCATCTGCATTTTCTTAATCAAATTACCTGAACATTTATGACATATTATTTTGGCAGGACGTTGCAAAGACGACATTGAAGCTTTTCAGGGGCTCTTACAAGAACTGGAAATTGACACTGACAATCGCGGAACGCGAAAACAGGAGCACAACAATTACAGGTCACATCCGTCACAATTCCACGATGACTCACAACACAAATCGTGAACAAAACAGACACCACCTGTATGACAACCGTTGGCAGAGTAATAATAATTACAGGGAAAGATCACCTCTCCGTGGTAATGACTATCACAGAGACAATCAGAGAAACAGACAATATGGGAACCAAAACAATTATTATCAAGGGAGACAGAATAACTTAAGGCGCAACGGTCCAGCGCGCAGTTACGATTCAGGGAGAAATTCTCCACCACGTGACTGACAAGAAAGAAACTACAGGAACTACCGACATGACGACAGACGATGTGATCGTAACGACAGACCTGAATTGCATCAGAACTGGCGGGATTTGAACAGGGCAGGGCCCTCTCGGCAAGGTGAATTTGTAGGAGTTTGGTCTCCAAATCCCAATAACGACGCGCGCCAACAAAGAGACAATAGGCAATGACTCATACCGCTGGCAGCCACAAAACGTACGTATGACACTAACGACACAGCTGCCATAGCTAGTAATTACGTAAAAATTGAAGACATTAGGGACATCTTACTCCAAGACCATGACGTAAAACATAACAACATTGCATATCCTGTGATTTACATTACAGTAAATGACGTAAAATTTACGGCAGTACTTGACTCTGGCAGTCCCATTTCAGTAATTAGTGAAACAGCCTTTAGCAAATGCAACAAATCTAACGATTGCCCCACACTTCCGTTACGTAAGATTAAATTACAAGGTGCAATCTTTGGAAGAAGTGTAGATGTGCGCCAACAAACCAACTTAGAATTCTTTTGTCAGAGCCACAGCTTCTCTATGAACTTTCTTATTGTTCCATTATTGTCGACGGAAATTATACTGGGAGTAAACTTTTTGAATGAATACGATGCTGAAATAAGTTTAGAGAAAGAAGGTAAGTCAGTAGCTTTGAAATTTGAAGATTGGCTCTCAAACCATGACGAAGAAATTAATCGGCTTTACCTCCTGTTAGACAACAGTTCGGAATTTTCGACGGAACTTGACACTAACAATCACTCTACAAGTACTGACAGGGATCATATCGATGGCGCATTTGATACTAATGAGTTAATTCAGAATAAAATTCAAACAATTGAGAATTGTAATGACAGTCATAGGCAAGACCTTTTCGTGATTTTACAAGCACATTCCACAGGTTTTACTCACAAAACAGGAACAATCAAGGGATTTCAATACCAATTTCGTGTTCGTGAGCATACTAAATTTTGTGTTAGACCATATGTAATTCCGGCGCAATATAGGGACCGTCTTAGAACAGAAATACAATCTATGCTTGACGAGTGCATTATTGAGCCTGCAGTAAGCTCATACAACAATCCATTACATGTTTTTGAGAAGAAAAATGGATCGATCAGGCTTGTCTTAGATTCGAGACAAATCAATACTATCATCATTCCTGAAACAGACAGGCCGCAAACGCTAGAAGAACTTCTTCAAAATTTTAATGGTGTAAAAGTGTTGTCTTCTATTGATCTCAGATCCAGCTTTTATCACATCGAACTTCATCCAGAATGTAGAAAATACACAGCTTTCCTTTGTTTCGGCGTTTGTTATCAGTTTCGGAAACTTCCTTTTGGTTTGAACATTTCTTCGGCAGCATTCATTCGCGGGCTAAATTCCATATTACCTGAGTTCTTAAAATGTCACATCACCTTATATGTGGACGATATTCTAATAGCAGAAGCTTCATGGGAACAACATAATCGCATCCTCAACAGCTTGTTACGTATTTTTGCAGAATCTGGACTTACAGCTAACTTGGAAAAGTCTGAATTCGGTAGGTCAAAGGTGAGGTTTTTGGGACATATTATTTCTTTTGAAGGCATTCAGCCGGATCCTGAAAAGTTAGAAATAATCAGAGCCATTCCAGTTACATCCACAAAAAAACAAGTCCGCAGTTTTCTAGGTCTCGTAAATTTTTACCATCGTTTTCTAAATATGCAAATTCTACTTACACCAAAACTTTGTTCTCTCACTGGAAAAAATTCTATTTGGAACTGGGACGAACAAGCAGAGTTGGAATTTAATTCTTTGAAAGAATCGCTACTTAGCGCGCCAATCCAGAGCTGTCACAAGATTTCTGCCTTAGCACGCATTCTTCTAAAGTCGGTCTTGGTGCCCATTTATTTCAAGAAGCCACAGAAAATGACACTACTGTTCAGAAAACCATTGCTTTTGCTAGCCGAGTGCTAACAAAATCTGAAAAAAATTATTCCGTTACTGAATTAGAAGCTTTAGCTATCGTTTGGGCATTTAACAAATTCCGTTTCTTTCTTTCTGGCAAGCACGTAAAAGTATACAGTGATCATCGTGCATTACAATTTCTTATGTCTTTAAAATTAAATCATGACAGGTTAAAACGTTGGGCATTGTTTCTGCAAGATTCCACTTCACAGTAGCCTACATTCCCGGCAAGGACAACATTGTTGCGGACGCACTGTCACGCGCACCGGCTGGGCTTGAGAAAAGTAACACAGAAGGCAACCTCGAAAAAAATTTCAGTATTCTTTACATTCAGAAAGTCGCCTTTGAAAACTTCATCACCACATCTTTAAAGGACATTGCTCATGAACAAGATAAAGATCCGATTTGGAAAGACATCAGAAGTAAATGGCATGCAAAGACACACACTCAGATTCGGCATTATTATCTGGTTAGAAACAACATACTCTTCAAACGCTGCACTGTTGATGACAAGCTATGGGTACTTTGCATTCCAGACGATTTTGTTAATAAGCTCATTTGGTACATTCATTTCAGCTACGCACATTTTGGTCCACGAAAATGTTATCATATTCTTCGAACGCCTTGTTATTTTAACAATATGGAAAAGAGAATTCGAAGAGTCTTGTCTATTTGTAAACTTTGTCAAAAGGCGAAACCATCTACTATCTCACATCGTGCTCCGCTGTTTCCTATTATTCCTTCTAAATTAAAAGAATTTGCTGCTGTTGATCTCTTGGGACCCCTTGTCAGAACATCGAATGGATTTTCGTACGTTCTAGTCGCTGTTGAACTTACTTCAAAATTTGTTTCTTTCACTCCGTTACGTAAAGCCACTGGACGGTATGTATCCAACGCCTTTGTTAAAAATTTCTTACGTGAAGTTGGCCACGTTGTTAAAGTCATTTCAGATAACGGACCGCAATTCAGATCTGCTGTTTGGTCACGCATGCTTCGGAATCATAAAATCAAACCTGTTTTTATTTCATTGTACTCACCACATTGTAACCCGTCCGAACGGATTATGAAAGAAATCAATAAGCTTTGCAGACTTTATTGTCACAGAAAGCATCAGCATTGGGACAGATATTTACACTTATTTCAAAATGTGCTGAATGAAATGCCTCATGATTCCACTGCTTTACCACCTACTCTTGTACTAAAGAATGAAGAACCACCGGACAGAATCAGAGAGCTTGTATCTTTCCCGAATACACGTAAACTTCGACACAAAGACATAATTGATTTGGCTCTTAAAAATATAAAATCTGCAGCAAACAAAAGGAGAAAATTACACAGTAAAGCAAATGCAAAGAAATTATATATTGGTCAGAAAGTTCTCATTAAAGCTCATTCATTGTCACATAAGAAGAAACACTAGAGTCACAAATTCTTTCTAGTTTACAATGGACCTTACAGAATCCGACGTATACCACATGATAATTGCGTTGAAGTTGGAACTCTGCGTACTAGGAAGAGTAAAGGTTTACACCACAATTCACATGTAAAACCGTTCATTGAAAGATAATCTGCTTTTTAACTTTGTCTTTGCCATATAACTTTTTACTTCACATTTCTAGTATGCATTGTCAGACTTAGAAACTGTTACCATGCAACAATGTTTGAAGTTAAATATCCAATCAAGAACCAAGAGAACTTATTTAAACAGAAATTACGAATGCATTGTTATTGCGAACAGACGACACAGTGTAATTGTGTGTGTACATTCATGCATGTTAGTTGCACGATTACATAACGACTATAAGGCTCACATACTTAGAACATTTAGCAGTACTGCTAATGAGATTTTAATGCAACATTTTGGTTTACTTGAAAATACATTCTGGATTTAAAGTACTTTCTGTGAGATACCAGATGACACAGTGGTTGGTTTATGTGACAGCTACACGATTTTATCACGACGCTACTAATGAGTGACAATTTACAATGTTGCTTTTGCGGTGTTTCTGTTTTATATCTGCACAGTTTTTCTGTATTATTCTGGAAAGTAAAACATGTTTTAGTAGTAATTTTGTGGTACAGCTACAATGAGACAGCCTCTTTCGTAGCACAACAATACGTTACATTATAGTACTTTCTCGATCACGGTAAGGTACGTAATAACTACGATATCTATACGCAAAGCATTTCACTTTCGTTTATGATGAGGTAAGTACATTGACTTCTGCAGAACTTAGCTTTCGGAGGACGATACCTACGACACTTCCACAGAGATTATCCTACAACAAGACGCGCAGTTTAGCGCTACAGTACACGTATTTGAGTGATTAATTTTGTATTTAAACCATTTATTTTTAAAGATTTTTGAATTACAAAGAAAGTTTTCCGTGATACATTTCATTCCATTGCTGTAATCTGTAACACCTGAGGGTATAATTACATTAATCCTCAGGGGGTACACGCCTACTTTGTGTACCATGTGTTTGGCAAGCACAAGGAGCCCTAGCTAATATGGTATTTGCTTATACAACTTTACACATCGGTACCATATTCCTCTAACACATAAATTACACAGCTATCTGATCATTTAACTGAGAGATAAACTTTTTTTTTACATCAGTGACACATGTTTACACAATTACACGGTTGGATAACTTCACACTTATGAAACTGTATTTTGTCTGTACTGTGTGCATTGTTCATATTGTTTCTGAACCATTGTGATACTATGAGAGCTTTGAACGATGTATTTGGTATGAGATCATGATTTTTAAAGTATGTTTGAGGTAGATGACACTACTGAAATGAGCAGAGAATTTTCTTTAGGTTTTGAAATTATTGCAGAAAGCTACGACGTTTTTGAGATTTGACTGAGGTGTTATGATATTATTACGACAACGATGTGTATTATGCTGCTGAGGTATGTTTATGAACAATAAGCTGATGCTATATGAGAAATTTGATTATGCTACGTATTTATTATGATGAATATTGAAGAAGTGTCGACGAATATGTATATGTGTAATAAGGTAAGGAATAATGAGCAGTGGTTAGGGACTCTGACTTGTGAAAAAGGATATAGGAAACCAAGAATCGTACTTTAAGAGTTATGAAATGTGTGAATATGCGTAATGTATCACAATGCCGGCAAAAAAGTTTTTGGACGCTGTTATATTTATAGGATTTTGTTTCTACACATTCGTAATGCAAATTCTCGACCTCTGAATTTTTTTTTATATGAGACTGTCACTGTAGCGCAAACTGCTGTCGTAAATATTTCGGTAAGGAAGTTAAGTGACCCAGGTGGTGCCCAGGTGTGCCAGTCGCCTGGAGAAAAAGCCATTAGTGTGTGCCTTTCTGAGGCACAGGTGGAGAAAAAAGGAGGCCATTACCCTCGCTATTGACATTCCTTTGTAGAAAGCATCGCAAATACGACACTCTCATTACTTGGAAAGATACTTACATCTGCACACCTGATTATGACAAGCGTCTTTCTACGAGAGTTGAGAGAATTTCTACTAACTTATGGAATGTCACATGACTATTGAATGATATTTTTATACTATGGTTTGCGTAATTGCTTATTTCATTTGATATCTGGTTTCCAGCTATGTTGCAGCATTGGTTTTATAAAATAAAATTAAATGCATTTGCTAATGTGAACACTTTCTGTCAACAGATCTATTAAATAATTATTTTATGACCCACATTCTTCGAAAAAGGAGCTCTTGGAATGGAAAGAACAATAAGAAGGGACTAATAACAGTAACTCCATATATAATTTTCTTTTCAAGTACTTGGTAATTCCTTTTGTAGAAATAGTTGTGGTGCACCACTTTAATTACATAGACATTAAGATGTGAATATACATTTCCCTTGTCTGCATTATTGTCTTTAGTGTAATATTTTTTTCTGCTTGAGCTATGTCATGTTTAGATATAAGTTATTTCATTTGCTGCTGCTGTTTGCCAGGCATAGTGTTACTGAATTTGACTTTGTGTTACTCTGCTGTTTGCTGCTCATTGCCTTATATTAGTTGTAATATTGTTGCTTACTTTGCCAATTTGTATTTTTTTGTCATTGCTGTTTTTGTTAATTTTTTGTGCTGCTGCATTGCGTCGTCCCTTAGTTTAGCACCTGAGCTCAGTAGATTTAAGTTAGCTTAAGAGGGGGTATACTATACAAGAGAATGAGTTGCGATGAATTGGAAGAAATGCATTGAGAAGTTTTACGAAAAGAGGACAGAAAGCAAGTATAGATAGCACTTTTTGAAATAATGAAGAACGAAGGGAGATCTCCAAGAAGTAAAGAAAGTTTTGTCTGCAAGATACTGCAGTAAAACAAACGCTGCCGTTTCCTTTTCTGTTATTCCGCTATGTGTTTGTGTACTCTTGTATATTTGTGTTTTTCCTGTCTTCATGTGTTTAGCTGATACGAGTTATGTTGTAGAATTGTTCTAATAATATGTTATTTTGTATGTAAAGATATTTAGACATTATTTATTCTGTTTTATTTTAATGCTCATGTGTGAAGTTGATGTTTTAAAAGTTATTCTGATCTTTTATGTATTTACTTATGTCATAATTCCTGTAACACTGATGTATATGTTATTTCGATTCTTTTGTAAACCCTGTACTACAAATGTTATCTGTATTGTTTTGTACCTTTGTAATTGTGTTCTTATGTTATAAAATTGTAATTGACACCAGTTCATCATATTATTAACTTGTAAGTTCCATTTCACTGCACACGTTTCTGTTGGTCATACTATATGGACAATATGTGAGAAGTAGGGACTGTTAGTGTTTGCATGTGTGTTAATAATTCAGCAAGGGACTGGATAACAGCATTGCTGGTTCTAAGGATAATTCCAAAAACTTTGTGAGTGCACAAGTGGTGGTTATGGACTTGCTATATTATCCGCAAGACTCTTCAGTGGTGATTGTGCACCTGCACGGTCACAACAGATGGCTGCTGGCCATCTGTACAAGGACTACAGTGGGTCTGCATCTTTGATGACCCACCAATACCATTATTTCTACAAGGACTACAGTGGGTCTACACCTTTGCTGACTCATCAGTACCATTATTTCTACAAGGACTGCAGTGGGTCTGCACCTCTGGTGGCCCACCGGTACCACAATCTCTACCAGGTCTACAGTGGGTCTGCACCTCTGGTGGCCCACCAATACCGTAATCTCTACCAGGACTACAGTGGGTCTACTCTGTGATGACCTACCTACCAATATTCTTCAAAACTTCGACTGACTCTGTTGTGGGTTTGCTCTGTTGTGGCTCATTACCTGTCTGCATGTCAAGAGTCAGCACTGTCTTTCCGTTGGAAGGACAACACTACTTCTTCAAGACTGCATGGAAATCCACTACTTCAGTGCGCATTTTCTTTTACTGCTCAGACTTTGAGAAAAACACTGCAATTTTACTGTGATGAACGATGAGGACTGTCTTTATGGACTGTGAGAAATTTTAGCTTTTGACCAACATTGTATCAATAAGTGTGTGCATTTGATATCTTTGTTATTGTAATTATGAAAAATTTTAACAAATCATTACTGGCCACTGCCCAAAACAATTTGTAAAATTTTTTGTGGGGAGCATGAGGGCTATGTAAGTAGGTTGTTTAGGTTTTCTTATTGGTAACGCCACGTAGCGCTCTGTATGAAAATCACTGGCTGTGCTGTGTGCCGTCTGTGGCTGCTTTGCATTGTTGTAATACTCACCATTGTAGCGTTGGGCAGCTGGATGTGAACAGCGCATAGCGTTGGTCAGTTGGAGGTGAGCCGCCAGCAGTGGTGGATGTGGGGAGAGAGATGGCGGAGTTTTGAAATTTGTAAGACTGGATGTCATGAACTGCTGTATATATTATGAATGTTAAGGTAAATACATTGTTTGTTCTCTATTGAAATCTTTCATTTGC
The DNA here is from genome assembly GCF_023864275.1 of Schistocerca cancellata. Classification (NCBI taxonomy): domain Eukaryota; kingdom Metazoa; phylum Arthropoda; class Insecta; order Orthoptera; family Acrididae; genus Schistocerca; species Schistocerca cancellata. The sequence continues at coordinate 1,282,707,666 of NC_064626.1, read as the reverse complement.
TAACTATGCCTATCAGTAGTTAGTGCCTTCCATAGTTTGAATCTTTTATTTAGCTGGCAGTAGTGGCGCTCGCTGTATTGCAGTAGTTCGAGTAATGAAGATTTTTGTGAGGTAAGTGATTTGTGAAAGGTATAGGTTAATGTTAGTCATGGCCATTCTTTTGTAGGGATTTTTGAAAGTCAGATTGCGTTGCGCTAAAAATATTGTGTGTCAGTTTAAGCACAGTCTTGTATAATTTTTCAAAGGGGACGTTTCAGTCGTGGAGAGTGCTTGTTGAGAAGTTGCCGCGACTAGTTGTGAGCATGTCGTGTGCAGTTGTTCTGATGGGCTAGACAGCCGATGCTGTTCGATTGCGGATGTTGTAATGATCAGAGTGTATTTTTCGTCAATATATATGAAGGTAAAGAAAATTTTTTTATTTAAAATTTCCTAACTAACAATGTCTCTTGGTCACAGGTTCAGTCAACAAAGCATCTGGCTTGTGTTCATGTATTAGAGTGTAATTCTGGTTTCTATGTGCAATTATAGTATTTCTGTTTTTTTTATTATGCAAATAATTTTAATTTTTGTAGCTGTCTGTCCGGTTACGCAGTCTCGTAACCGGTTGGCCCTGACTAGTATTAGTACACAATCTGACTGCATAGAATAACAACAAAGAATGAAAGAAAACTTCCGTTAACACAATTAATTAATTAAGTCCCCAGCAACTATAAAAGCTACGAAACAACAAAGCACAAGTATAACTGTTCTGTGTGTGGAAGTGTGATTCAACGTACACGTCTGTCACGGTTCTTCCTCAATAAGACGAGGTATTTTAAGCACCATTTACACTGAAGTAATTAAAAAAAAACAGAAATACTATAATTGCACATAGAAACCAGAATTACACTCTAATACATGAACACAAGCCAGATGCTTTGTTGACTGAACCTGTGACCAAGAGACATTGTTAGTTAGAACATTTTAAATAAAAAAAATTTTCTTTACCTTCATATATATTGACGAAACATACACTCTGATCATTACAACATCCGCAATCGAACAGCATCGGCTGTCTAGCCCATCAGAACAACTGCACACGACATGCTCACAACTAGTCGCGGCAACTTCTCCACGACGACTTCTCAACAAGCACTGCCAGTGGAGGCGGCTGAATAATACTCTTTGGCGCAATCTCTGGCGCTGTGACTCAGTGTAGCCACCTTTCAATACCAGAGCAAAAATTGCTGTCACGCTACACTTTAAAGGCTTCAGATAACGTTCAAAGGGGCGACCGGCCACGAATTAGTAGCCTGTGCCAACCTTTTCATTTTGGAGAAGCGCTTGCAACCTGTGGCCTCAATTATTTACTTGATGTATTCCAATCTCTGTTTTTCTCAACAGCTTTTACCCTCTCAAGTTCCCTCTAGTGCCACTGAAGTAATCCCCCGATGTCTTAACAGATGTCCAATCATCCCGTCCCTTCTCCTTGTCAGCGTTTTTCATTTATTAATTTCGTCTTCGATTCTGCGAAGAACCTCCTTATTCCTTACCTCATCTGCCCACCTAATTTACAACATTCCCCACTAGCACCACATCTCAAATACCTCGATTCTATTCTGTTCCAGTTCTCCCACAATCCGTGTCTCACTACCGTACAACGCTGTGGTCTAAACGTACATTCTCATAATTTCTTCCTCAAGTAAAGCCCTTGTTAGATACTAGTAGACATCTCTTCGCCTGAAATGGCCTTTTTGCTAGTGCTAATCTGCCTTTTATGTCCTCCTGCCTCCGTCTGTCGTGGGTTATTTTCCTGCCAAGGTAAGACAATGCCTCAACTCCGTTTACTTCCTGATTTCTAGTTCTGTTATTTTCTCGCTGTTCTCGTGTCTGCTAATTCTTATTACTTCCTTCTTTCTTCAGTTTACTCTCAGTCCGCATTCTGTACTCATTAGATTGCTGATTCCATTCAACAGATCCTGCAATTATTCTTCACTTTCATCGAGGATGGGAGTGTCATAAGTGAATCTTATCACTGACATCCTTTCACCTTGAGTTTCAATTCCAGAAACTTTTCTCATTTCCGTCATTGCTACTTTGCCGCATGGACTGAACAGTAGTGGCTAAAGACTACATTCTCTGTCTTGCACCCTTTTAAATGCGAATACTTCGTTTTTGGTATTCATTCTTATTGTTTCCTCTTGGTTCTTATACACATTGTATATTACTCGTCTTTCGCTACAGCTTACCCCTATTCTTCTCATAATTTCGAAGATACCCTCAATTCTCTTTTCCTTTCTTCTGTATATGATTCTCTTCAACAACTTGGATGCATGAGCTCTTAAAGTGATTGTGTGACAGCTCTCGCACTTGTCGGGCCTTCCAATCTTCGGAATTGTGTGGGTGACGTTTTTCCGAAAGTCTGATGGTATATCGTCAGTCTCATACGTTCTACACAGTAACGTGAGTAGTAGTTTTGCTGCCACTCCCACCCAATGGTTTTAATAATTCAGATGGAATTTTATCTACCACTTCTGCCTTATATGGTCTTAAGTCGTCCAAAGCTCTGTTAAAATCTGGTTCTTACACTGGATCCCCTATCTCTTCTCTAGCGACTGTTGTTTCTTGTTCCATCATGTCATCACACACGTCCTCCCCCTCATAGAGGCTGTAAGTAGGCTGTTTAGGTTTTTATGTTGGTAACGCCATGTAGCGCTCTATATCAAAACCACTGACTGTGCTGTGTGCAGTCTGTGGCTGGTTTGCATTGTTGGAATTTGCTATTGTAGTGTTGGGCAGTTGGCTGTTAATAGCGCGTAGCGTTGCGCAGTTGGAGGTGAGCCGCCAGCAGTGGTGGATCTGGGGAGAGAGATGGCGGAGTTTTGAGAGTGGATGATCTGGATGTGTGTCCATCAGAGAGAGTAAATTTGTAAGACTGGATGTCGTGAACGGATATATATATTATGACTTTTGAACATTATTAAGGTAAATACATTGTTTGTTCTCTATCTAAATTTCTCATTTGCTAACTATGCCTATCAGTAGTTAGTGACCTCAGTAGCTAGAATCTTTTATTTAGCTGGCAGTAGTGGCGCTCGCTGTATTACAGTAGCTCGAGCAACGAAGATTTTTGTGAGGTAAGTGATTCATGAAAGGTATAGGTTATTGTTAGTCAGGGCCATTCTTTTGTAGGGATTGTTGAAAGTCAGGTTGTGTTGCGCTAAAAATATTGTGTGTCAGTTTAAGCACAATTATTTATAATTTTTCTAAGGGGAGGTTTCAAGGCCTTCAATGTACTCTTTACATGTATCCGCTCTCTCCTCTGCATTCGATAGTGGTCTTCCCACTGCAATCTTAATGTTACCGCCTTTACTTTTTATTTTAGCAAAATTTGTTTTGACTTATCTGTTTGCTGAGTCAGTCTATCCGACAATCATTTCTTTTTATATTTCTTCACATTTTTCATTAAATCATTTCGCCTTACGTTTCCTGCTCTTCCTGTTCATTTCAGTGTGAAATGACTTGCATTTCTGTATTCCTCAATTTCCCTGAACGTTTTTGAACTTCTTTCGTCGATCTCTTCAGTTACCTTCTTCGTACCTACGTTTTTCCTTCCAACTTCTGTGACGGCTCTTTTCAAAGACTTCCGTTCCCCTTCAACTGAACTGCCTACAGGGCTATTCATGATCGTGTGGTCTCGCGGTCGAGTTCTCGCTTCCCATGCGCGGGTTCGATTCCCAGCGGGGTCAGGGATTTTTTTTTCACCTGCCTCGAGAAGACTGGGTGTTTGTGTTGTTATCATTTCATCATCATTCATGAAAGTCACGAGATTGGACTGAGCAAAGGCTGGGAATTTGTACGGACGCTGATAACCGGGCAGTTGAGCGCCCCAAAAACCGAACATCTTCTTCATCATCTATTCATTATGGCAATATCCTACTCAACAGTTCATTATCGCATAGCCTTAGATAACTTTAAGTGTATCTCTTCATTCCTTAATACTTCCGTATCCCTCTTCTCTGTGCATTGACTCTTCATGACATTTCTCTTAACTTCACTCTACGCTTCATTACTAAATTGTGATCTGAGGCCGGCCAGAGTTGCCGTGCGGTTATAGGCGCTACAGTCTGGAACCGCGTGACCGCTACGGTCGCAAGTTCGAATCCTGCCTCGGGCATGGATGTGTGTGATGTCCTTAGGTTAGTTAGGTTTAAGTAGTTCTAAGTTCTAGGGGACTGATGACCATAGTAGTTAATTCCCATAGTGCCCAGAGCCATTTGAACCATTTTGTGATCTGAGTCTGTATCTGCTCTACGCGTTACAGTTCGGAATCTCTGTGTGAACATTAAGTAATGGAACTGGAATAATCCCATGTCTCCCGGTCTTTACCAAGTATATCTCTTGTGATTCTTGGACACAACATTGCAGGCTTGTGATAGCACTGCAGAAGGGTTGAGTCGTCCCGGGGGGTGTCAAGTGTCGAACGTAATCAAGAACGTCGTCCTGTTTCTCATCGGACTGCAAACTGTGTGGGAATCAACGCCCCAAGGAGAGAGGCGATTTCATTGACCCCTTTCTGAGTCCTATTCGTGTCGTACCTGGGGGGGGGGGGGGGGGGGACTGTGTGTCTGAAATGGTTTCCTCGGTCGCCCATATGAAACCTGCGTGATTTCAACTCTGGACGTCGCGGTTCTGAATTCCATCGCAGAGGCGCCAATAAAAGGTGTGAAATGAGGTCAAGAGGGGGTGTGACGACCTCCCCGTCGCCTAAAACATGCGCAGCGCCATTGGGCAGAGCTGTGGTGAAATTTGGAGCCAACGTGACAACATTAACTCACCTTACACTTCGCATGAATTCCTGACCCCTGCGTTTTTTTCGTAAGTGTCGACACCTTGCTGTCTGAAACTCCGCCGAGTCGGGGAGGCGTAACAGGGTCGCACGCGATTGCACCGTTACAGAGGAACGTTGCAGGCAGCCTTGAGCCAAATTTCAAATTTATGTGTTGCAATGGAAGACAACTATTGGGTTCCGAAAAAAAAGTGATCCTTTAATTGTGTGCATGTTTTGAGTAGCCGTCCTCGTGTCTGACAGCGTTTCCAGACGCGACTTTCCCCATGTTGTAGCAAGGTACGTGATTCATCTGACCAGGCAATACATTTCCGTAGATCCACAGTTTATTCTCGGTGATACATACTGTGACGGGGCGGTAAATAAAAAGAAGGAAGTGCAGTTGCACAAAGTTCACACAAAAGTGCATATACAAATGTTGGTTAAAAAATGTTATTGCAAATTTTGGCTCTCACGTAAGTCACAGGGGATCATTTCTACACTTGGAGCATTAGTACACTTACACACCCGCGCATTTGTTATAGTTTTGGAATTAATTATTCACTCAGACATAAGTACAGTTTATGCTAGGGAACGAGAATTAGGCGACTATTATGAAACGTCCCCTTAGAAAATTTCTGAATTACTGTGCTGATAAACCTCTTACATTATTTGTTTTTCAAACAGCTGAGCAAAACTGAACGTACTCAAACATTCACTAAAGTGACACACAATATTTTTAGCGCAACGCAATCTGACTTTCAAAAATCCCTACAAAAGAATGGTCCTAACTAACATTAACCTATACCTTTCACAAATCACTTACCTCACAAAAATCTTCGTTACTCGAACTACTGCAATACAGCGAGCGCCACTACTGCCAGCTAAATAAAAGATACAAACTACTGAAGGCACTAACTACTAATAGGCATAGTCAGCAAATGAAAGATTTTGATGGAGAACAAACAATGTATTTACCTCAATAGTGTTCAAAAGTCATAATGTATATAGCAGTTCATGACATCCAGTCTTACAAATTTCAAAACTCCGCCATCTCTCTCCCCACATCCACCACTGCTGGCGGCTCACCTCCAACTGCGCAACGCTACGCGCTGTTAACAGCCAACTGCCCAACACTACAGTGGTAGACAACAATGCAAACCAGCCACAGACTGCACACAGCACAGCCAGTGATTTTCATACAGAGCGCTACGTAACGTTGCCAATAATAAAACATAAACAGCCTACTTACAATTATATTAAAATAAGTTTTTCACAACACAGTTCAATCACTATTCATTATCGTTGTCCTTTTCTTTCACACAATGAAATTAGCACTGGTGCGATTGTTTACAGTTTTACTTTAATAATAATTTTACTCCGAGCTCCCAATAGCAGTAATGTAGGCTGCTATAATCGAAAGTTATTCAATCAATTCGAACAGAACCACAAGTCCCACTGTCCTCTTTGTTCTAACGGTTTTGGTGCGAAATCACAGATCGCCACATGTTTACTTACGACGAAGTACACCTCGTAAATCGTACTCCCACAAATAATCGTAGCACTTCCAGTTCACCAAATACATGCTTGCACTGTTAAACAATACTCTCTGTCGAAATAAATCGACGCGAAAAAGAATTCTCAAACGACCACACGGGCCACCCTCAAGTGGGGCTCGCTCGCCACCCACCCTCCAAAGCGACTGACCAACGACTGACCCCTGGCCAAGATGGCCGCCCTCTTTTATAGGCTCGGACGTCAACCCCTGGGTTATGCAAGTACCAGTCTCACCAGTGAAGGTTACAAATTGTGGTACATACAGCCCTCGACAGAAATAACTACACCATCGGTACCGCGCTAAAAAGTGCATACTATTTACTATGTTCCATTTATTTCTAGAGTTATTCTATCGCCCGTAAATCAAGTTTTAGTTTTTGCAAATTTTAGCCACTTCGCGCAAATTTGTTTGTTGACATCTGGGCTGCAAAGTTTTAACATAGAACTGCATGTAGCACCGTTTTTAGACGTAATCTATAGCGATCTACACATTGCGCTGCTCAAAATCTTCATATCTATAATAATTAATTAATTATGGGCGATAAATGTTAATAATAATTTGCAAACAATGAAAACTATTGCAAGTTAAGTGTATAGTATAACTAGTTTAAAAGACGTGTGATGCCACCCAAACTATTATATAGTGCCGTTATTTACGTCCTGAATTTTCTATTGAATTTTATAAACTGTTTTTCCTCAAACTTTGTTTATTGCTCTTTACTGGCTTAATTATTTATGAATTTTAACATATGACTACGGCCTCGATCCGCTATGACGAGACGTTTTTAATGAGTGCTCTCTCATCTCTGTAAGTCGGTATTTACTATTTTTATTAATCTTTCAGTATTCATAACCTGAACCGATTTTTGAGGTTACTATAACTTTTGCGTCTCGTGACTTGAAATAAAGATTGATCTTTCAGAAGGTGCATATTGCTGACGACAATCCACTGCCGCATAGCTGTTCCCCGTCAGTTACATGGTTTTCGCGTAATGCTCGAAAAACCAAACAATGCCCCAAGATGCAGGCCACGTGGCCGCCCGGATACGAAGGTGTCCCACCGACCGTTGCAAAATCTGGCTCGAGCGCGCCACGCGCTTCCGCGAATCGCGCGCCATGTAGCGCGCTCGCTCTCCACAAAGCAGTCCTTGCGTACTACAAATATTCATCCAGTAACTGGGATTTCTACCGTCACAATAGCCACTGCAGTCGTAACTGGCCAGGTTGTTGCGCGGGACCTTACAGCTGAGGCGCCGAAAGCTGATGCCCGACAATTTCAGTAGGCTGCGTTCCGCAGCATCGCGCGCCTGCCTCAACCGATAACGTAACCCTAGTTTGTAAACGTCTCTATAGGGACGCCTCAGTGTTGTCACAGTTCTGACGACAACTGTTTTCGCTTGCAGCTGTTAGCTCTTCGCAGATGAAAGCTGGCGGCTGCGCTTCGAGCTGCCGGGGTGCATTTGACGCCGTCTCGAGTACCGCGATGGTCTGCTACTGAGCTCCATCTTCAACAATGTGCGCCGAATGACGTGCTCAGAGAACCTGTGCCTGCACCGGCATTGTACGCTATCGCCAAATCTAGCACACATCATCAGCTACCTTGCTCTTTTTTTTACAGAGCGGGCGAGCCTCCGACCTGTTGTCAAGTGTGGACGTGCAACGTCTTGTCGTCTACTCGTGGTTTTTAGCGCCCTCCAAGCACTTTCCATACAGGCTCGCGACAGTAATACGCGAACACCCGAACAGTTTCGCCGTTTACGACCTTCTCGTTCCTCTGGGGCCAGCCGTAACCACTTGCCTTCGCTGAAAATCGCTTCTCTCTCTCTCTCTCTCTCTCTCTCTCTCTCTCTCTCTCTTTCTCACTCTGTCCTACTCTAGAAAATGGTTCAAATGGCTCTGAGCACTATGGGACTTAACATCTATGGTCATCAGTCCCCTTGAACTTAGAACTACTTAAACCTAACTAACCTAAGGACATTACACACATCCATGCCCGAGGCAGGATTCGAACCTGCGACCGTAGCAGTCGCGCGGTTCCGGACTGAGCGCCTAGAACCGCTACACCACCGCGGCCGGCGTCCTACTCTAGAAGCTTAGTGGATTCCGATTGTCCGTTGCTGCATGAACTAAATCAAGCTAGTTTCTTCTGTCCTGCATTATCTCCAGAAGACTATCCACGTTGGAATCCGTTACTTCCACCTCATTCTTTGCCATCCTCGTCTTGTTGTAACTTCTTTAAGGTCTTTTCCAGTGAATCATTTCCCATGATGTACCCAAAGTTTCTGTGTTAGTACCAAAACTTCCATTTGCGGACCGTATCGTCACTAGAATGATAGCCCATTTATCTCTGCTTCGATTATACAGAGTGGTCAAAAACAGGCTGAAAAACAGGTGCTTGAATTTGGCCCAATGAGCTGATTTGTTACCTTCATTGTTAAATAACTTGGAAACGCCGCAACGCACCGAATTTTTTCTTAACAACATCCTCTGTAACAGCATTACAAGCTTTTCAGAATATTTCTAACAAAAATATATACATCCCTCACCGCGAGTTGTACGTGGCGGTCTTGTCCCTCACGGTGGACAGTTGTCCTCATATGCTGGCTCATCAAAGTACCTTATCTGCACAAACAAGTGTCTTCCAGTTCTTCAGTTTTTTCTATGTCTTCTAAAGCACGCAGTGTATCGCCTGCTTTGTTGTAACAAATGGCTCTGAGCGCTATGGGACTTAACATCTATGGTCATCAGTCCCCTAGAACTTAGAGCTACTTAAACCTAACTAACCTAAGGACATCACACACATCCATGCCCGAGGCAGGATTCGAACCTGCGACCGTACCAGTCGCGCGGCTCCGGACTGAGCGCCTAGAACCGCTAGACCATCGCGGCCGGCTTTGTTGTAACAACGTATTGTAATGCTGAGCTGAGTCCACACACTGGAAGGTAACTTTACAGAAGAGATTGAAATTATCGTAATATATAGAACAAAAGTCAGAATAAATTCTCCAGCAGCATGACAAGAAATGAGTTTAGGAAAGTTATTCTCTTCATAAAGCTGTGAGAAGGTTCTCAACTACATGCTGTGTATTGGCAAATATGTCGTAGGACAATCCTGTAAATATATAGTTCATAAAATCCAATGTTGCTATGGTAAAACTGTAAATTTGACACTGTGACAAGCGTTTGAGAAAGCACAGAAAGACCTAAGACGAAATGAGAAATCTGGAGCTGATGATATTCTTTCATAATTACTGAAATCTTTGTGAAAACACATCACGAATAAAAAAAGATCCATCTGGTTTGCAAGATATATGAGACAAGCAAATTACCCTCAGACTTGAAGGAGAAAGTAACAATCCCTGTCCGAAAGAAGGCAGGTGCTGACAAATTGGAATATTACCAAACAGTCCGTTTAGTAAGTCGTGGCTGGTGAATATCAGGTTCCTGACGAGTGTTTATCTTAAAAGATTGATATTCCAAAAAGTGACAGCAGCGCAGTCTAGGCGCCTTGCCACGGGGCTACCTCCCCCCCCCTCCCCCCCCCCCCCCCCCCCCCCCGACGGAGGTTCGAGTCCTCCTTCGGGCATGGGTCTGTGTGTTGTCAGTAAGTTAGTTTAAGTAGTGTGTAAGCCTAGACTGCTAGCTAGGGCATAGCCACCTATGGTAAACTAACATACGCAAACAGCGACAAACGTCGGTAAGCCCCTGCATATCAGCAACACTGACTGGCAACTACCAGCTGCTATTAGAGCCGACCAACAGGCCACAGCAGGGACACCGACGAGCTCGCCCACAGACGCACGAACAATCTGCCAACACTCCCTCACACTGTGCCTCCGGTATATGACCTATCGGACAGAAGATCGATAACAAACCTAACTGTTGCAGGTGGCTGACGCTGAACGAGGACTCTGTACCAGCACCCAGCGCCAGCCGCCGAGCAGCACAAACGCACAACGCCAAGGTATCGACATGCATGATACCCACTACTAACACAGCCTATCCTTGCACGACCTATCGCAGGCAGCAAGACAACCGCTACTGCTCTTACCACCCGACCTAACTATCGCAGGGTTTTTTTTCCCTTGGCTCTTGCCTTCGCACTTTTTTTCCTCTGCCCTTCAAACCGCTACCCTTCGTCAGATTTCGACCAATCTATCTCCAGATGAGCGCGTATTAATGGTTAATCCTATCCAGACGTACGCAAACATCGCAGTACCCACATCCTGCGACACCTCACTTTAGTGAATACTAACCCTTATGCAGAGATGGCAGTAGACCTTTTGTGTTGGCCATCATGCCGGTGTGGGCGTGGAGGGGCTCCACTTCTGTTAAAAAAAATGTAAGCCTAGACACCGATGACCTTAGCAGTTTGGTCCATAGCAACATACCATTAATTTCCAAAAAATAACAACGGCGCTCAGGCTGATGCCGTGTTCCTTGATATCAGTAAGGCATTTGACACCGTCTCGCATTGCCCTTTAATGATAAAAATACGAGCTTATTGAGTATTGGAGCAGACCAGCGATTGGATTCAAGACTTTCTTACAGACAAAACTGAATATGTCGCTCTTAACGGAACTAAATTGACAGATGTAAAGGTAATATCCGGAGTACTACAGGTAAATGTGATAGGACCGTTTCTGTTCACAGTATATATAAATGATATAGTAATAATCGTCGGATGCTTTTCAAGGGTATTCGCAGATGATGCGGTTGTTTATACAAAAGTAGCAACGTCAGCAGATAGTAAGAATTTGCAGAGCGACCTGAAGACAGTTAATGAATGGCGCAGACTATGGCAGTTGCCTCTGAACGTAAATAAATGTAACATATTGCGCATACGTAAGAAAAGAAATCCACTACTGGACATCTACACTATTGAAGACAAACAGCTGGAGGCAGCGTCTGCCGTAAAATATCTACAAGTAACTATTCAGAGCGATCTTAAGTGGAATGACCATATAAAACAGATAGCGGGAAAGGCAGACACCAGACTCAGATTCACGGGAAGAATCTTAAGGAAAGGTAACTCATCCATGAAAGGAGTGGCTTAAAAGGCGCTTGTTCGCCCGATTCTTGAGTATTGTTCACCTATCTGGGATCCCTATGAGGTAGGACTGATAGAGGAGACAGGGAAGATCCAACGAAGACCGACGCGTTTCGTCACGGGATCGTTTACCTGGCGAGAGAGCATTACGGAGATGCTAAGCAAACTCCACTAGCAGACGTTACAAGAGAGACGTTGAGCGTCAAGAAGAGATTTCGTACTGAAATTTCGGGACAGCACTTTTCAGGAGGAGTCAAATAACATATAACTTCCCCCACATACATCTCGCGTATCGACCACGAGGAGAAAATTCGAGAAATTAGAGCCAGTACAGAGGCTTAGCGACATTCTTTCTTCCCACGCACTATTCGCGAGTGGAACAGGAATGGAGGGATCAGATAGTGGTGCAGAAAGTGCCTCTACCATGCACCATTAGGTGGCGTGGAGTATGCTGTAGATGTAGATGTAGATGAACATTAAGTAAGATAGACATCTTGAAATTCAAGCTGTAGCAGAAATCAAATTCGGAGGCGAAAAGTTATCTACAGTTCATAGAGAAATCAGGTTGCAGTTACAAGAGTCGAAGGATATGAAATTGAAATTGAAGCAATGGCTGACGATGGGGTGAGACGAAGCTGCAGCCCATCCACAACGTTATGTAACTTTGCAGTAAAGGAAATAAAGTACAAGCAAAATAGTTCAGGAACTGGCAATAAAAACTTTAAAGTTTCTCCAGTGACATTTTAAACTCTGTCAGAAACGGCAAAGGATTTGGAAGAGCAGTTGAACTTAATGGAAAGTGTGATGAAAAAGAGCTTATAACATGAACATCAACGAAAGTAAATGAAAGGTAAAGGAATGTAGCCAAATTAAATCAGGCGATGCTGAAGGAAATAGATTAGGAAATGAGAAACTGAAAGCTTTCCAATTTGGGCCGGTAATGGCCACAGTAGAAAAGGATCGTGGTCTAGTTGGTAGCGTTGCTTTATCTCGATCACGGGTCCCGGGTTCGATTCCCGGACGCGTTGGGGATTTTCTCTGTCCGACGACTGGGTCTTTGTGTTGTCCTCATGATTTTCGTCATCATCCTTCGTGACAGTGGCTATACTGGACTGCGAAAAAAAATTGGACTGTGTAAAAATTGGGACTTTGTACGGGCGCTGATGACAGCGCAGTTGAGCACCCCACAAACCAAACATCATCATCACAGTAGAGAGGATGTAAAGTGCAAAATGGTAATATAGCGAAAACTATTTCTGAAAATGAAAAAAAAATAATATCTAAAATAAATTGAAATGTTATGAAGATTTTACTGAAGGTGTTTGAGTGTAGCCTTGCATGGAAGTAAAACATGAACGATAAACAGCTAAGACAAGAAGAGAACAGAAGCTATAGAAATGTGGGGTGCTACAGAAAAACATTTAATGTACGATGGATAAATCGAATAACAAATGATGAGGTACTTCGTCGAATTGGGGTAAAAAATTACGTGACAACTTGACTAAAAAAGAAGGATTGTTACGATAGGCCACAATATTGCAGTGCCTGTGTCATTCATGCATCGACGTCCGAAGGAACAGTGCATCGTACTTATGAACAATATAGGCACTGCAGTATCGTATTTATCAGCCGACACTGGGCAAGTGACTGTCAAGAAAAATGTCTGCCCTGTTCGGCAATACACATAATGGACGCGCGAGTGCAGGTTGTAGACACATAGTTGACCACATAGGGAAGTTTGGATCTGACCCTGAAGCGCGCTCGGAGAGCGTGATGTTAAGGCGACCGCTCGCGGTAAGCAGAAAATCCGGGTTCGAATCCTGGTAGGGCAAAAATTTTCAGTGGTGTCATTCCAGTATACAGCTGATGGTTGTTCCCATTCGCAACTGCAAATATGTTTCATGTAAAAGAAGGGATTGGTTGATGGGATACATTCTAGGCCATCAAAGAATCGTATATTCGGTAGTGGAAGGAAATGTGTAGCATAAAAAAATTATGGGCAGACTAACGCTTCCAGTAACTATGCAGATATGAGGAGACTGACACAGGATAGACCAACGTGGAGGTCTCCATCGTGCTAGCCTTCAGACTGAAGAGCACAACAGCATTAGAGTCCGCAGCTCCTAGTCTGCTGGCTAGTGTTGATGCCTCTGGATCACGGGGTCCCGGGTTCGGCTCCTGCCAAGGTTGGGGATTTTCTCTGCCCCGGGACTGGGTGTTGGTGTTGTCCTCAGCATTTCATCATCATCATCATTCGTGTCAGTGTCTAGACTGGACTGGGTGAAATTTGGGATTTTGTACGGGCGCTGATGACCGCGCAGTTAAGAGCCCCACAAACCAAACATCATCATCAACAACAGGATAAGAATTTGCAGCCACTTATGATTAGTATTTCAAACCTAAATGCATCCGGCTTGCAGCCTTAACGCAATGGCAACTGAGAAAGTTTCGCAACATCTCTTCAACATTACTCTTCACTTGAGAACAATATTGTCTGACCATCCACTGTATTTTAGTCATCATGGCGTGAATTATTTATAAATAGCAACAGTATCTGTCTGATGTGGCAACTCGTTACTGACGACAGGCACTTCTTGGCAGAAAAATCCTTCAAAAAACCTGCAACAACCATACTGGGCATTCTTTACTCAACTTGTGGCTTTTTACCCTTTGATATTCCAAATAAATCAGTATTACAGGAAGTCATAGAGACTACAACACCAAACTTGGAAACTCTGTGAAAAGCAGTTCTCTTCAAGTCTCCATATAAATTTTTTTGTTAAAATGCAGTAATCGAACAAGGGACACACAGATATTTCCGTTGTTTATATTGTTTGAAATTTTCAGCCTTTGTAAAAGCTGACCTATAGAAACATGTGCATTGCTTTATATTATTGAAACAATGTTTGTTTTCACACTTCCACATGTTGGATAATCTTGAAGACGGTTCTAGGCGCTACAGTCTGGAACCGAGCGACCGCTACGGTCGCAGGTTGGAATCCTGCCTCGGGCATCGATGTGTGTGATGTCCTTAGGTTAGTTAGGTTTAAGTAGTTGTAAGTTCTAGGCGACTAATGATCTCAAAAGTTAAGTCGCATAGTACTCAGAGCCATTTGAACCAATCTTGAAGAACATTGTCGTAATATGGGCTAATGAAAAAATGAATCCAATATGGATTTAATCCTGATTGTTTTTAAATTTTATTTTTGTAATCTATTGGAAACACTCACAAAAATACTGCAAATTTCTCTACACTAATTTATTCGTTAGTAATTGTACCTGTTTGGCGGGTTCTAGCTCACAACATTTATCCGAATTTTAGCGCATGCGTTGAGTATGACTCAAAATTTGTATTTTAGCTTCACAAATATTTGCCATTTACTGAAATGACAGACAGTTACACTGTATGCCTGAGAACCGATAATGTGAAGAGGCTATCTGTCACAGGAAATACGTTGGCATAAATATTTTATTTCTACCAGAAACGTAAAAATGACGGCGTTTGCATTTAGATAGAAATCAATCCTGGAAATCGAACGGAATTTCCATTATAAAGTTTTCGGTTCAGATGTGGGACACGAAGATAAGACACGCCGCTGTTGCATTTCGGTTTTCACGCCAACATTCGCATCGTATTTTCACCTGTCAGGACGATCTTCAGAGACTTCAAACGTCACCGCTGTTGCTCGCTTCTTATTTCTTCTGGCTGAGCTGCTGCAGATACCTCGTGTGATGCGTTACTAAAGCCCCCGACTGAATCCGACCACCAGCGGTCGCACTTGACTCGGTTTCTGACCGCCTCCGCTGCTCGCTGGCGTCTGATGTTTCTGCGCAAACACACTGGGATTTTTTTTTTTGTCGCTGACACCCGGCGCTTTCCCCGTAATCCACATAACTCCCGTCAGAAATTCCATCCGGCGAGCTTATGGCGTCTCACACGGATTCCGTGGTTCGCTGCAGCGACCGGAGAGCCAAAAACAAACAAAAGCTCGACGTGAGCTGACTTGCCACGCTGTGACGTGTAGCGCGTTGATCTTCTGGCGCCATTTTTGTGACCTTATCGCAGTCCTCGTAATTTTTCCTACTAAATATTCTGCATAACGTAGAATAGACTTACGCTCTTCGTTTGACAGTATTTAAAAAGAATTTCCTCGCTGCCACTGATTACCAGTAGGCAGCAAAGTGCATCGTAACATCAGGACAACGGACTGTCTTGACATAGAGACACGGATTTTAACACCTAACTAGGACCGTGTGAGTTAAATTGACGAAAGATCGAGATTAAAATCTGTAATTACTTTTGAATACATTATGGGAGAGGCAGTGATCAATTTGTTACAAATACTTACTATTAGAAACAGTCTTGATCACGATTTATTTATCAAGGTGACCGGGTTCAACCACTACTGTGTTCATATTCAGACCATTGAGTAGGAACCTCTTTCTGTTGGAGAATCACTACTCAAAACTCCAACAGAAAGAGGTTCCTACTCAATGGTCTGAAGATGAGCACAGTAGTGATCGAAACCCGTCACCTTGATAAATAAATCGTGATCAAGACTGTTTTTAATAGTAAATAAAATCTGTAAGACTCAAAATATTATTCTCTCAGACTAAGTGGCTTGGTCTTCGTATTTTCGTGACCGTTAAGATCTGTATCGATGTAATCATGAGCGGAATGAAAGCTCCAAATAACACCATCTAAGGCTCCATGCAGGACACTTCCAAAATATTTCAGAAAACTTGAACAAAACAACACAGTTCGCTTAAGCTACGTGCTGTGTTTAGCATTCTTTGGGAAACAAAATGGCGGATGCTCCAGCCTGTGTTTTTAGGAGCTCTAAAGTCGAGCGGTGCACATCTATGCCGCGGAGTGAGTGAAAAACGGGCTAGAGGCGTGTGTGGCCACAGTCCCACTGCCAGTAACCGGTTCGCAACAGAAATACTGTGCCCGTGGGACACTACGGACCGGCAGTAGACCCGTGAACTGTTCGAGCAGGAAATACGCCGGGAGAAACTGAAGAATCACATCAAATGAAGTCCCAAAATATCATAACACAGCAAAACATTCCAGAACATAGTGTTTGGAGAACAATATGTGTGTCTTATAGTATATTGACAGTCATTAATCAAATACAAGCCACGATCGCTTAAAACTTTTATTTAAATTCGTGTTGACACGTCAGGGCTCACAAGTTCTTTCATCTGTGCTGAGGCAGCTGTACGATGTGCCACAGCTGACGTCACAGTATGAAGATTCTGGCGGACGTCTGAGGTGCGTGGGCGTCCAGAACTTCTTCTGTGAATGTGAGAATGTTCACTTGACTACTGTACCAGCATCGTTGCTCAAATGAAGCAGCACGTCCAACTTGTGTGGCAGTTCTCCGAAAGGACCATCCCGCCACTCGAAAGGCCACAAAAATGGTTAAAATGGTTCTGAGCACTATGGGACTTAACTGCTAAAGTCATCAGTCCCGTAGAACGTAGAACTACTTAAACCTAACTAACCTAAGGACATCACACACATCCATGCCCGAGGCAGGATTCCAACCAGCGACCGTAGCGGTCGCGCGGTTCCAGACTGTAGCGCCTAGAACCGCTCGACCACTCCGGCCGGCTCGTAAGGCCACAATATGACGCCTTTCGAACTGTGCTTTACCTTGGAGAAGAAATTGTGTAGCGTTGTAACCTCCCCCTCACTTATCGACCTTAATGACAGTGAAAAATTAAACCGCGTGTACCAAATGGAAATTTGGGAAAAGCAATCGTCACCAAAGTTAATCTGTCGGTAAAGAGGGAGGAGAGGGTTACATCTCAATGAAAGGAAAAATGCAAATGAAATTGGTGGAAATTAATTTTGAGAAGGGGTAAAGTTAATGAAGACAGTAAATGTGCGGCCATTACGTTAACAATTATCTGACATTAATTAGATTTTTGAGATTTGGAGAAAATTACGGTCGCCAGTCCTATGGACAACTACTATAATAACTGAAAAATAAAGGTTAATGCCATATAATTAGCACTAACGGCGTGGCAACTGAAGGTCAGAAGTAATAAATTTCGCTACACTCTGACTTAATGTAGCAAAACAATTAAGAAAACCGGAAATTGAAAGTTAATTTAGTGACTAAAATTAATAGTGAACTTTGTTTCTGAAGCACTACGAAATTAGATAAAATAAGCTTAGTCTTGGATAACCTCAACAATCATCTCAACAATCATCTACTTGAATCTACGCTATTTAGAAATAAGAGATTTAACTTTGAACTTGAATTAAATGATTTTGAACAATTAAGAATAGTAAAATTTTCTATGTACCAAGCTGAGCTGCAGTCACAGGTAAGCTAAAATATGGTAACAGAGCTCGCTCTCTTAATTTGTGCTTGTGTAATCTAAATATTGTAGCCAGCTATGAATACCTTAACTGAACTTTGAAATTAAAGCAGTGAAATGGAATGATATTACTGTAATACTGGCGTTTGAATTTCAACGACACTCGGGTTCATTTCGCAAAGGAAGGGACCCTGCTTGGTAATGCAATTGGGACAATGAGCAACAAGGTTCATGCTAAGATGCTGTATTTTAGTGATGCAAATGGAACAGTTTGAAAAGCTGAGGTCTGCCATACAGTTCTAAAACGTTACGTGCTTTCAGTGTTCCTTATTGGTTGACTGAAGGTTTGAAGTCGGCGATGGAGGAGGTGGCGACAGTCACTCATTGTCGGCCGTCGCTGTTGCAGAAGCTGGATGTTGGCGCGCCTTCTTCTCGACACGGTCACCAGGCGAAACGGGCTCTTGATGTGCGCCAGCTAATGCTTCCCGTCCTGGACACCGTGTCAGAAACTATCATAGCAAGTCGAGCGCAATAACATGCTGCCAAAACCCGAAAGCGCGGCAACTCGCGGGAGCGTCACACAACACAAAGTTCACACTACCATAGATCCTAAACACTTTGGGTCTCCACACGACCTATCGATGTAATCGTTCGACAGCATAGTTTTCCCTAAGCCAGACCCAGAGTAAAAATACAAATAACATTTGCAAAACAAACCAATTATACATCGACATAAATGCATAAGTATATATATACAAACTGTAAAACAATTATAATATATAAAGACTCAGAAATGTCTTAACTTCAGGTAACCAAATAAGGAAAAAATTTATAGTACAATAGATGGAAATAGAAGGATATGCATTTTCGGCGTTACAGTGTGTAAGTGTGTTCTTTTGTTTCCTGGAAATTTAACTAAGGCTGCTAACTCCCCACAGACAGAATCTCTACTAAGAGGTAGTACTTTCAAAACAGCTAAACAAAAACGGATGTTCGAATATCACATAAGATTTTTACTATTCAATATTGCTTCAGTTGCGACAATTAACCGCTCATTTTTTCCTTCTCTCCGAATCGTCTCCTAAACGAACCATTCTAAATCAACTTCTAGATTGGTTAGAGCAGTTTACTGCAGCACAAGTACCCGTAATTTCGGGCTAAAGTGCCCTGACGAGAAATCCTACAGCGCCGCAGAACGTTTACCCTTCAGAGCTCTGGGAAACAAAATGGCGGATGTGCCAGCTCGTAGTTACAGGAGCCTCAGCTCGACTGGTGCCGCCAGCGCATCTCTTAGGAGATGGAACGGCGCGCCGTGGTCCTGAGTGATGAAAGCAGATTCTACCAGCACGAGAGCGAGGGTCTGCGCGTACGACGTACACCTGGTGAGCGGTGTCTCGCAGACTGCGTTGAATCAACACACTGGCCCGCCCCAGGTCTTATGGTCTCGAGTGCGATAAGCTACAACACTCGTTCACTTTTAGTGTTTTTCTGGAGCTCGGGTACGTGCAGTATGTTGTTAGACCCGTTCTTTTGTCGTTCTTGCAACAGGAAGGTATTATGTTGTTCCGATAGGATAACGCTCGCCTACACACTGCCCGTAAAACTCAGCTTGCTTTCAGAGAGCAACTTCGCTGGCCAGCATGATCTCCGGAATTGTCTCCAGTCCAGCGCGTGTGGATTATGAGGAGATGAGAAGTGACTCGGGCGACTCGTCAACGAACAGCTCTTAGAGAACAGGTGAGCAGGCGTGGCACAGCGTATCCCATGTTAGAGTTCGCCATCTATACGACCAACTCGACACCAGAGTCGGCACCTGCACTACCTCCCTTGAAGGCTGCAGTTCGTACTAATATGAGTGTTGCAGCACGGGTCAATACCTTGTATTTCAGAAGCGATTGTGCTATTCATCCGTGGATGCAATCACTTCATTTACTTCTTATGCACTATTGCTGAAGTGTCGGCAGACGTGCCGACACTGTTTTTAGAGAAGGAGGCCGAAATGCACGCGTCAAATCACGCTGGCTTGCTTAGCTCTGAAACAGGATACGTAATGAATGCTATAAAGAAAAGTACGTAGCTGCTGGAATACTTAACTTTAATCCATCATTTGTATACAGCATTCTTGATGATACAAGTGAGACTCTCTCTAGAAATGGTTAATGGCGCCTTGCTAGGTCGTAGCCATGGACTTAGCTGAAGGCTATTCTAACTATCTCTCGGCAAATGAGAGAAAGGCTTCGTCAGTGTAGTCGCTAGCAAAGTCGTCGTACAACTGGGGCGAGTGCTAGGAAGTCTCTCTAGACCTGCCGTGTGGTGGCGCTCGGTCTGCAATTACTGACTGTGGCGACACGCGGGTCCGACATGTACTAATGGACCGCGGCCGATTTAAAGCTACCACCTAGCAAATGTGGTGTCTGGCGGTGACACCACAATTGCAACAATATATCTTGAGTGAAATGGAAACCTCTAAAAGGGTGTACTACTTTACCACTTGTTTCACATGCATATGCATATAGTTGAGTTGTGGGGGGTCTGTACAGTTGTGCAAAGCCACTGTACAAGGGTGGCCTGGCGGTTAGCAGCGCTACCTAGTGAGCAGGAGACCCGGGTTTGAATACTGACCTTAGTATAAATTTTCATTCGTCGCTTTTGTCTGCATACACACATTATAGATGTTTGAGAGTTGAAAAGATCTCTGGAACCATATAATTTTTCATTTGCTTAAAGTAATAGATTGCGATGGGACTCGATGCATGTCTCTAGTGATTCTAGCACAGGGTGCGTCTGGACAAACAGCTTGCTGCGGACAATGCACGACGTAATATTTAAGTTCTGGCGCGCTTCAATCAATAGAGGTTTGTCGTGCACTCTTGCTTTTAAGCTTCAACCGTAGCATAAAACTAATTCTGAAGCGCATTTTACTAGTATAGGTAAAAATGAAAAAACAAGAAATGAAGAATAGGTAAAAATTAGGAAACGTAAGTATGTGAAAACGATCATATCTACATCTACATCATACTTCGCAAGCCACCTAATGGTGTGTGGTGGAGAGTACTTTCGGTACAACTATCTCATCCCTCAAACCCTGTTCCACTCGCGAATAGTACGTGGGAAGAATGATTGTCGGTAAGCCTCTGTATTGGCTCTAAGTTCTCGTATTTTCTGTTCGTGGCCAATACGCGAGATGTATGTGGGGTGGAAGTAATACGTTGTCTGACTCCTCCTGAAAAGTGCTGTCCCGAAATTTCAGTACTAAATCGCTCCGTGCTGCACAACCTCTCTCTTGTAACGTCTGCCAGTGGAGTTTGTTTAGCATCTCCGTAACGGTCTCTCGCCGGCCGGTGTGGCCGAGCGGTCCTAGGCGCTTCAGTCTGGAACCGCGCGACCGCTACGGTCGCAGGCTCGAATCCTGCCTCGGGCATAAATGTGTGTGATGTCCTTAGGTTAGTTAGGTTTAAGTAGTTCTAAGTCCTAGGGGACTGATGACTTCAGATGTTAAGTCCCATAGAGCTCAGAACCATTTGAACCATTTTTAACGCTCTCTCGCCAGCTAAACGATCCCATGACGAACCGCGCCGCTCTTCGTTGGATCTTCTCTATCTGCTCTATCTGTCCTACCTTATAGGGATCCCAGATAGGTTAACAATACTCAAGAATCTGGAGAACAAGCGCCTTATAAGCCACTTCTTTAGTGGATAAGTTACCTTTCCTTAAGATTCTTCCCGTGAATCTGAGTCTGGTGTCTGCTTTTCCACTATCTGTATTATATGGTGATTCCATTTAAGTTCGCTCTGGATAGTTAAGGCCCAGATATTTTGCAGCAGACGCTCTCTCCAGCTGTTTGTCATCAATAGTGTAGCTGTACAGTAGTGGCTTTATTTTCCTACGTATGCGCAATATGTCACATTTATTTACGTTCAGAGGCAACTGCCAGAGTCTGCACCATTCATTAATTCTCTGCAAGTCGTTCTGCAGATTCTTACTATCTTGTGGCGTTGCTACTTTGATATAAACAACTGCATCATCTGCGAACAACCTTAAAGAGGATCCGACACTTTCTGCTAAATCAATTAATACTACTCCGGATATTACCCTTGAAACGTCCCCTTAGAAAAATTATACATGACTATGCTTAAACAGACACACAATATTTTTTTGCGCAACGCAATCTGACTTTCAATAATCCCTACAAAAGAATGGCCCTGACTAACATTAACCTATACCTTTCACAAATCACTTACCTCCCAAAAATCTTCGTTACTCGAACTACTGCAATACAGCGAGCGCCACTACTGCCAGCTAAATAAAAGATTCAAACTACTGAAGGCACTAACTACTGATAGGCATAGTTACCAAATGAAAGATTTTGATAGAGAACAAACAATGTATTTATCTCAATAGTGTTCAAAAGTCATAATGTATATAGCAGTTCATGATATCCAGTATTACAAATTTCAAAACTCCGCCACCTCTCTACCCACATCCACCACTGCTGGTGGCTCACCTCCAACTGCGCAACGCTACGCGCTGTTCACATCCAGCTGCCGCTGCCCAACACTACAATGCAAACTAGCCACAGACTGCACACAGCACAGCCAGTGATTTTCATACACAGCGCTACGTGGCGTTACCAATAAGAAAACATAAACAGCCTACTTACACCCTCACATCTATCAATTTAGTTCCGTTAAGAGCGACATGTTGAGTTCTATCTGCAAGAAAGTCTTCAATCCAATCGCAGGTCTGCTCCGATACTCCATAAGCTCGTTTTTTTTTTTTTTTTCATTTAACTGCAATGCGGGACGGTGTCAAATGCCTAACTGACATCAAGGAACACGGCATCAATCTGAGCGCCGTTGCCCACTGCGCTGTCGATCTCGTGGGGTAACAGAGCGAGCTGGGTTTCGCAGGATCTCTGCTTGCCGAATCCATGTTGATTTTTAAAGAGGAGATTTTCATTTTCCAAGAAAGTCATACTTCTTGAACATAAAACATGTTCCACAATTCTACAACAGCATGACGTAAACGATACAGGTCTATAATTGTGTGGATCCGTCTTACGGCCTATATTAAAAACGGGGATGGCCTGCGCTGTTTTTCAGTCGTTAGGTACCTCTCGTTGCTCAAGCGACCTACAATAAATTAGTGCTAGAAGGGGAGAACGTTTTTTCTCATAATCTTTATTGAATCTTATAGGTGTCCCATCTGGCCATAAGCCTTTCCACTACTAAGCGATTGTAGCTGCTTTTCAATGCCGCGATCGGTTATCTCAATATCTGCCATTTCGACGTTCGCACGGCGATTGAAAGGAGGGACAGTGTTACGATATTCCGCGGTGAAACAACTTCGGAGGACCGAATTCAGTACTTCGGTCTTCTCTCTATCTTCCATTTCGTTGCCGGTGTGGTCGCTGAGAGAAACAATTGATGATTTTGACCCACTTACTGATTTTACATACGACCAAAATCTCTTAGGGTTTTTAATCACGTCGGTTGACAACGTCTTACTTTAGAAATCATTGAATGCTTTTCTCATTGCTCTCCTTACGCTCATTTTCGCTTCGTTCACCTTTTGTGATTCTTGAGTTTCTCCCGGCGTAT
This sequence comes from Schistocerca cancellata, assembly GCF_023864275.1. Taxonomy (NCBI): domain Eukaryota; kingdom Metazoa; phylum Arthropoda; class Insecta; order Orthoptera; family Acrididae; genus Schistocerca; species Schistocerca cancellata. The sequence continues at coordinate 1,282,684,319 of NC_064626.1, read as the reverse complement.
TTGATAATCAAAATATCCACGGGTGTGCTGCCGGTCTACAGTGTCCAACGGGCACAATATTTCGGCGATCATACATGTCGCCATCATCACGAGGGAGGAGGTAGGCACTGCATTTATTCCATACACAGGCGCACTCTCGGGGAAAATCGCCCGCATTCTGAAGAAACACCAGGTCGGAACTGTGTTTTGTCCTCCAAATAAAACTCGTGCACTGGTGGGGAGCGCCAAAGATGACCTCGGTTTGAGGAAGGCCGGCGTGTACCAGATTCCGTGTCAATGTGGCGAGTCGTATATTGGTCAGACGATGCGTACCGTCGAGGATCGATGCCGTGAACACCAGAGGCACACTCGACTGATGTATCCGAGCAAGTCGGCGGTCGCTGAACATTGTTTGTCGGAAAATCACGCCATGAAGTATGACCGCACGAGGATTCTGGTACAGACGTCGAGATACTGGGACAGCGTTGTTAGAGAGGCCATCGAAATTCGCACCAATGACGACCTCATAAACCGTGACTGTGGCTATAATCTTAGCAAGGCTCGGGAACCAGCGATTGGGTTAATCAAGAGTAAATCGAGCAAACGTATAGTTGTGACGACCACGGCGGACAGAGCCATCACACCGACGTCATCTCAGACGCCGTCGCAATCTGCTCCACCGCGCGACCGTGGCGCGGGGCGCGGACGGCGGAGGGAGCGCGCCGCGGGCGGAGAGTATTTAAATCGGCCGCCGCCGCGACCGAACCCAGTTCCCTCTGAGCAGCCATAGCGTACGGGTCTCCGTGCCGGCACGTTCACAGGAGCTCAGTCCGTCAGTTCACCTGATGATGGCGACATGTATGATCGCCGAAATATTGTGCCCGTTGGACACTATAGACCGGCAGCACACCCGTGGATATTTCGATCACCTTTTGTTCGTCAGCTAGGATTTTACTTCTCTTAAACCTGAGATGAAGTGCTCTTTGTTTACGTAGCGCTTTTCTATTACGGCTATTAGAACCCTACTCGGATCATATTTGTCTAGGGCACATTTGAATTTTTTCCACGCTACCCTCCCCAGTTGGTTCTCTAACTATCTACTCATACAGGATACTGATGTTGCGTACGCCACAATGCTTGGGCTTTTAACCGCAACAGTAATTCCTGAAGTGTCTTCCATCGTCGATGGACGTAGACTGGTATTCTGATATTCTGGTCTACTGTCTTACTGAATTTTCTGAAGGTCAAAACAATTTCTACCACCATAGGCAGTTTGATTTATGGAAACTAGTAGAATTTTTACTTCAGAGTTTATTTTGCATTATTGGCCAATTTCGACCCGTTGTCATTTTCTAACGCAGACGCAAATATAACAGCTTATAATGATCAAAATGTACTGGTCATCTGGGAACGAGAAATATTTATTGATTATTGACGTGACATGTTTAAAGACACTGTTATTTTGTGTGCAAAAGAATACACGAAAAATGTATTAATTATCTCACTCCGATGTACGTGAAAAAGGGTATCGATGTTGTAGGATAGTTCGTGGTTTTAGAAATAAAACAATAGAAATAGATTTTTAGAATTATCTTACTTTTCTTCGGACCTTCATATGAGAAAGACTTGCATGGAGATGTATGTATCTTGTAACGCACTTCTGGTAAATATATACTGTTATTTATAAGCGAACCACCTATTTTAGTAGCGGTAGCATCCCTACATGTCTGACAGTTTAATTGAAAGTTGTTTTCTTTTCAGAGATTAATAACGTGCGGTAAAGTGCGAGTTGTAATTTGTATTGTTGGCGCCATTTACAATACTTCTTTCTTGTTCAAATTAATCCAATATTAAGTGGCGTAAAGAAAAATGGAGAGTGTTTACAAGTAATTCTTGAGTAAAGATACTAAAGTAAAATTAATTTCATTCATTTTGCAAAGAGTCTTATCCGTATTAAACATTTTTGCGGTCCTAGTTTCACGGCTATCTTTTGTTCAAGTGACTAGATTTTCACAGTTAAGAAAGTTATCAGCTTTGAATTAATGATAAGCGTACCATGCAATAGGCGCCTCTCCACGCGAATTCACGGAAGTATAAATTATTGGTCGACTGAAAAGATATTTAATTACAACCCTGAGACATTTCTAAATGGAAAAGATTAAGGCGCTTCACACCGATCTGTTCCTAATTAATTTTACGTATACATCGGCATTCTAAACTGGTTTACTTATCGGGCACTTGAATATAAACGACTTAACAATACCGAAAATAATAATATTCGCCCGTGAGAAGAAGCTGTAATGAATATGTTGCGTGTAGCCTTATGGGACCTTGCGAGGCATTACTAACAGCACGAGTATACACACACTCACATACAACACAGAAACAGAAAAAAATCACTATAAAATTATTTCGGTCTTCAGAAGAAGCTTAACCTAGTAACTCGGCGACTGCGACAGTACATCTGAGATGGCCTCTGACGTCAGACACGTTGTGGTTGATGTACGAGGCTGGTCGGCATGTTTACAAGAACGCTGTGGTGTGCGCGCTCCAGGAGATAAATTCGATACAGGCTGAACCAGTTGCGTGAGCCGATCACTGCGCGTGTTTGTGACTGGTGAACGTTATAGTCGCGGCGATTCACTTCTACGGTGAGTGCTCGTACAATGCGAGACGTTTACAATTTAGTGAGTAACTACACGCGGCCGTATTAGCAAAAATGCTTCGTTTGTTAGTTGTGAACGAAAGAACAGTTATTGAGCCGTGCGGCAGTACCATTAGTTATTATTTTTGTAACAATGTTTTAAAATGTTTTTCACAAGTGGTTACATTAAAAGATGAGATCTTACGTAATTCTTATGAAAAAAAATCATTTCAACAGGCAAAATGGAGACAATCAGGTACATATTCGTTGACTAGTTTTCATTATCCACTATGGCAGAGCTGGCCGAGGAAACAAGGGGTCAAAGTAGTGACTAAAGTACACTGGAGACTTTGTTCGGTTACGATAAGCCCGGTGTAAATTCTCCTAATTCTCCTTATTATCATCATGGAAAAGGAACTATTGATTGGCATTCATATATTTCCTGCAATGGTAGCAACTTTTAGACGTGGTATTAAATGTTCAAAAACACAAAGCAGAAAAAAATGTGAACGTTATAATGGGTAAGCAAGGTTCCATGAGGCCCCATCCCGACAGACGAATACGAGGCTCGGCAAAAGGAGTCGCCCGTGTCAGGTCTTGTCTCTGCAATCTGCCGTTCCAATTTTTCCACCCACAGATTCGGCGAGCACAGCAAACAGTTAGAGACCTGTCGCCGCTATGTGCTCAACCGTTAGAGGGTAGTGTACGCTTCTGTGCTCGTTTCTGAACCGACCATGCTTTCCCCAATAATTATAAATTAAAAGTATAATACTCTACAGCATTAGTTTATTTTGTTAATCGATTTTCGGCTTACGAGGCTATCGTCAGATTTCAGCTGCCCGTCATCATCAAAGAGGGTACAATATTCGTGAACACCAATGACAAAGATGTAATTGAAAAAAATAATAATACATGGAGAGTGAGGTACGAACACACAGTAAAAGTCGTCTTTGTCTGTGTGCAATAAAGAATGTTCAAGTTAAACAGTAAATTAATACAAGGAAAACAAGAGAAAAACTGATATCAAACACGGAGCAAGAAATCTTATACAAGAAATTCTATGCAGGACCTCAGTGTTTTAGGCCACACTCTGTGATTCCTGTCTTAAGTATGAGACGGTGCACCACTTTCTGCAAACATTGGAAGGAACAACAAAGAGAGCGTAGCGGAGGGGAGCACTATTCCTTGTAGAAATGTTTGATAGGTCGCACTGATACTCCAGCAAATCTGGCAGCTTCATTCACGACCATACTGAACAGATTCCTTCCGTCATTCTGTCACGGCTCCAAGTCGAACCGTCTTAATTGGGCTATACAGTACAAATGACTGGCACATGTACACCACCTCACTAACGTGACTTACGTCATCGGAGGAGGGTCACGTGACCGCTCGATACAAGTTCTACAACGCACACAACGCTCCAAAGCCAGCATTGTGCTCTTTCAAAAGAGGGTGTCCAGTATTTTGTCCGCCGAGCATATGACTTCTGTGATAATTTGTTCTATTTTCTTTTATATGTTATTTTAAGTTTACTCTAATTGTTTTTTAAACTTACTTTTAAATTTTTCCTATTATGTTCTTCCATCGTTTTCTATCTGCTCTAGGAGCGAACGGAACAGTGTCATCAAAAGGAAAGCGATTCAAGCTACTCAGTATCATGTACTTCTTTTCTTTAAATACCTAAAACTTGCTGTAGAGGTAATGAGGATAGTTTTGGCGTTATGGAATATCGTTCCCTCACATCTCTCTTCAATTTCTAAATTTACCAGACTCCTGATGAAGTGTAATGGAAGCTGAATAACAAACGAACCAACTTTGTTAGAAATAAAATCTGATTAACTAAGGATACCATGTTAGATTTTTGTGAAGTCTAGTCAAAAACTTTCTCATCTTATTGCTGTTGTTGTGGTCTTCAGCCCGAAGATTGGTTTGATGCAGCTCTCCAATCTAGTGTATCCTGTACAAGCATCTTGATCTCTGCAGAACTATCGCAACAGACATTCATTTGATCCTGCTTACTGTTAGAGACATTATGTAATAAAATCCATTGTTGTTGTTGTTGTGGTCTTCAGTCCTGAGACTGGTTTGATGCAGCTCTCCATGCTACTCTATCCTGTGCAAGCTTCTTCATCTCCCAGTACCTACTGCAACCTACATCCTTCTGAATCTGCTTAGTGTATTCATCTCTTGGTCTCCCGCTACGATTTTTACCCTCCACGCTGCCCTCCAACACTAAAGTGGTGATCCCTTGATGCCTCAGGATATGTCTCAGGATATCCCTTCTTCTAGCCAGGTTGTGCCACAAATTTCTCTTCTCCCCAATTCTATTCATTACCTCCTCATTAGTTATGTGATCTACCCATCTAATCTTCAGCATTCTTCTGTAGCACCACATTTCGAAAGCTTCTATTCTCTTCTGTCCAAAATATTTATCGTCCATGTTTCACTTCCATACATGGCTACACTCCATACAAATACTTTCAGAAACGACTTCCTAACACTTAAATCGATACTCGATGTTAACAAATTTTTCTTCTCCAGAAACGCTTTCCTTGCCATTGCAAGTCTACATTTTATATCCTCTCTACTTCAACCATCATCAGTTATTTTGCTCCCCAAATAGCAAAACTCCTTTACTACTTTAAGTGTCTCATTTCCTAATCTAATTCCATCAGCATCACCCGACTTAATTCGACTACATTCCGTTATCCTCGTTTTGCTTTTGTTGATGTTCATGAAATCCATATCGCTGCTGTAAGAGTTGAATGTTGTATTTATTACGATGGATCTATTTCGGCTGGATTGACGTCTTCAGGCCATCTGCGAAAGCTACATAATATTTTTTAAAATTGTATTATAATGTTAGTTAGTCATATTTTCTGGTATACAAATATGGGACTTATGACCACATATCATATATATAAATATGTGTGCTATGTTGTTGGCTCCTTTCCCTTTCTACGGTCTGATCTATTTTTACAGTTAGTGTATTTTTTTTGTCTTATTTGGGTGACACTCTTGCCCCGTTAGATGGAGATGAACTACACATTCAACATGTGCATCAAACAGTAAATCAACTACATTCTAAAATGCGCGTCACCATGGAAATAGAACCGAGCAAATTGCTTAATTCCCGGGACGTAACAGTTTCTGAAATTATTGAAAGCACATAACAACTGTATCATACATGTTAATTCATGCCCTCCAAAGACACACAAGCATGTATACTTCCAAGCCACCAGAGTACAAAATCAACCACCATAGGAACTGCCATAGCCGGCCGCGGTTGTCTAGCGGTTCTGGCGCTGCAGTCCGGAACCGCGGGACTGCTACGGTCGCAGGTTCGAATCCTGCCTCGGGCATGGGTGTGTGTGATGTCCTTAGGTTAGTTAGGTTTAAGTAGTTCTAAGTTCTAGGGGACTTATGACCTAAGATGTTGAGTCCCATAGTGCTCAGAGCCATTTGAACCATTTTTGAGGAACTGCCATACAAAATGAGCTCGATACATTACAGCACATAGCACAAGAAAATGGTTTCAACCCAACCATAGCAATGCAGATACACAAAAGACAAAAGTACACCTACGCAACCAAAAATTGACAAGGACGTAAAATTGTCCAGGGAAACACCAAAAAAGGCCAAACCAAGATACATACTTGTAACACATTTGGGTACAATATGAAACGAATTAAATGCACTAATGAAGAGCACAAGTATCCAGTTTGCGTAAAGAACCAGCGACAATATCCGGCGTAGACTTCACTCAGTAAAAACAAAATGATTAATATACACAAACCAAGGTATATACAAAATCTAATATCAGTACTGCAATAAATTTTTCATAGGACGGACAGGGAACATCTTCAGTATAATACATCGAGATCACATGAGAATTAGCGAAAACTGTAAGTAGGCTGTTTAGGTTTTCTTATTGGTAACGCCACGTAGCGCTCTGTATAAAAAATCACTGGCTGTGCTGTGTGCAGTCTGTGGCTAGTTTGCATTGTTGTCTGCCATTGTAGTGTTGGGCAGCTGGATGTGAACAGCGCATAGCGTTGCGCAGTTGGAGGTGAGCCGCCAGCAGTGGTGGATGTGGGGAGAGAAATGGCGGAGTTTTGAAATTTGTAAGACTGGATGTCATGAACTACTATGTATATTATGATTTTTCAACACTATTAAGGTAAATACATTGTTTGTTCTCTATCAAAATCTTTCATTTGCTAACTATGCCTATCAGTTGTTAGTGCCTTCAGTAGTTTGAATCTTTTATTTAGCTGGCAGTAGTGGCGCTCGCTGTATTGCAGTAGTTCGAGTAACGAAGATTTTTGGTGATGTAAGTGATTTGTGAAAGGTATAGGTTAATGTTAGTCAGGGCCATTCTTTTGTAGGGATTTTTGAAAGTCAGATTGCGTTGCGCTAAAAATATTATGTGTCACTTTAGTGAATTTTTGAGTACGTTCAGTTTTGCTCAGCTGTTTGAAAAGCAAATAATGTAAGAGGTTTATCAGCACAGTAATTCAGAAATTTTTCTAAGGGGACGCTACAAAACAATCGGTCTACATTCTTCAACCACTTAAACAACGATAATCACAACGCAGAATGAATGATGATAACGTCGACACACCGGAGCAGCTGTAACCATATAGCATCTCTGACAAACTGTGACAACTGTCGGTCTGTTAAATCTCACGATAAAACGTCAAATTATTAAAATTACAGTAAAATATCATTGACAACACGAGCAAATCACAGAACAGCCTATAGCATAAGAGTCCTAAACCTACACCACGATGTAATACAATACAGAGCTACAAGGAAAAACGATGATGTATGGACATAAGTATCAAAATTTTATATCCGAAAATATGATTAAGCAACCTTATAACAAAACAAAAAATGTCATGTAACTATCGAAGATGGCAACCTAGCCGAAAAGGGGCCCATCACAATGAACACATAATTGAGGTAGTATAGTAGGAATCTGGATTTTATTGTTTAAGCCTCTAAGAGATCTTCTCTATGTTGCGGGCCCATTCGATAGTAAACTATTTACTGTATTCAAGATCTGGTCTCCCTCCATAGTTTTTACCTCCCACTCTTTCTTCTAATACCAAACTGACTATTTCTTGATGCCTTAGAATGTGTCGTATCAACTCATCGCTACTTTTAGGCACGTTATCACATAAATTTCTTTTTTCTCCAGCTGGAGTCAATACCTTCTCCTTCGTTATTCGACATACTCACGTAAACTTCAGCATTCATCTCTAGCTCCACATTTCAAAATCCGCTATTGTGTTTTGTCTGAGGTGCTCATCGTCCAAGTTTCATTTCCATAGAGACCTAGAAGCCAGACAAATACCTTTATAAAAAACTTTCTGTGAGTTAAATTAATGACGAAGGTCATTGTTCCACCAGACTGTATTTCAGAGTATTTTACTGTGCGCTACCACTGTTGAACACAGCCTGTTATCAAGTGCATCTATGGAAACAGATGTGGACACAGTCGTCCTTGTCTCGTTAAATGTATTCATATCTTTTGCTATAGATACACTTGAGAATCGGCTGTGCCCGAAACCGTAGTGCACAGTAAATTAACTGAAATACAACCTGGTGGAACAATGTCCTTCTTCAGATTAGTTTAGGCTTTAGTGCCCACCTAGAAGAAAATTAAATTTATATTAGATTCTTCTTTTTCCGCAAAGCCTTTCTTTCTATTTCCAGTATGCTTTTTATATACTTTCTGGTTCGCTCATCGCCATTTATTTTGGTGCCCAAAGAGCAAAACCCGTCCATTACTTTGGTGTCTCATTTCCTAATCTAATAATCCTCAGTATTGCCTTATTTAATTCAGCTTCATTCCATTAAGAACATGTTACAACATCATTAATCTTAATGATTTTACGATTTAGATCACCTTTGAACCATATGGAAATTCTCTCTGACTCCAGAATGAGATTTTCACTCTGCAGCGGAGTGTGCGCTGATATGAAACTTCCTGGTAGATTAAAACTGTGTGCCCGACCGAGACTCGAACTCGGGACCTTTGCCTTTCGCGGGCAAGTGCTCTACCAACTGAGCTACCGAAGCACGACTCACGCCCGGTACTCACAGCTGGCAGAAGTAAAGCTGTGAGTACTGGGCGTGAGTCGTGCTTCGGTAGCTCAGTTGGTAGAGCACTTGCCCGCGAAAGGCAAAGGTCCCGAGTTCGAGTCTCGGTCGGGCACACAGTTTTAATCTGCCAGGAAGTTTCTCTCTGACTCATTTATATTACGTCTATTCCTAGTCCTCAAAACCAATGACACATTAGAAACGAAAGACGAACGACCCATATCTATGTTATATACCTCTCCAATCTGAAATGTCCGATAAGCAGTTACATCATGACAGTTGAAACTCTCAAGACCAGCAACCTTTTTAACATCAGAACAACGCACTATAGCAGCAGTTATCCAACCATTACCATGCTGCATGTAAACGGTCTATCTTTTAATTCGAGAATAATCACAGTTTACTCAGTGCTGTAGTACCCAAGGTATGTCAATATCAGTAATAGCACAGCACAGCAGATAGGAAACATGTAAAATTCTAGGCGCTTCAGTGCGGAACCACGCTGCTGCTACGGTCGCAGGTTCGAATCCTGCCTCGGGCATGGATGTGTGTGATGTCCTTAGGTTAGTTAGGTAAACGTAGTTCTAAGTCTAGGGGACTGATGGCCTCAGATGTTAAGTCCCATAGTGCTTAGACCCATTTGAACAATGTAAAACTGTTTATTCAAAATTTCTGGGTATGCATGTTAATTAGAACTGGCACTGGAAATCACGTATCGTAGGCCATTCCAACCCTACAGTTCAGCTAAATTTGCTCTAGCTGTAATCGCTGACTGTGGTTATGCAATCAGTAGAATGTTAGCTTACTTCGTGTACATCAATTTATTGATGTCACATGGATCAGTCAAAATCGGTTAACTGTTGCAAGTCCGGCCAAGGTGATAAAGATAATTGTAACTAAAATCTATATTCCAAAACAGGGCACGCGCTCCAATTTGGCTGTGTCAAATTTCATTTGACAGTGTGCATTGGCTTGTAAAGTGGAAATGAAATTATACGGGGCAACGTCGACAGTAATGTTTGAGTTTGTAACTCAGCAGGTGCAACCAGTCTCTAACGACATAGATTTATACGTGACACTAATTCCTGAAGTGTCTTCCATCGTTGATGGACGTAGACTGGTATCATAATATTCTGGTCTACTGTTGATTGATTGCTTCGTTCGGGGGGAGGGACCCAACCAGGGAGGTCATCGGTCCCATTGGATGAGCAAGGGATGGGGAAGGAAGTCGGCCGTGCCCTTTCAAAGGAACCATCCCAGGATTTGCCTGAAGCGGTTTAGGGAAATCACGAAAAACCTAAATCACAATGGCCGGATGGGGGTTTGAACCGTCGTCCTCCCGAATGCGAGTCCAGTGTGCTAACCACTATTAGCCAGTCGCTGCCAGCTGGCGTTTTCTAACCCAGATGCAAATATAACAACTTATGATGATCAAAAAGATTTCGGTCTTCAGAAGAAACCTAATGTAATTAGTGAGGGACTGTGGCAGCACATTTCATCCTGGTGGGACAAGGTCCTGCTTCAGATTAGTTTAGGCTTTAGTGCCCATCCAGAAGAAAATTAGTTAATATTAGATTGCTCTCTTCCAGAAAAGATTTTTTGTAATTTCCAGTCTGCTTTTTATATTCTCTCTAGTTCGTCCATAGCCAGTTATTTTGATATCCAAATAGCAAAACCCATCTATCACTTTTACTGACTCATTTACTAATCTAATATCCTCAGCATCGGCCTATTAAATTCTACTATATTCCGTTACCTTTGTTATACTTTTGTTCATGTTCACCTTATAATCTCTTTTCAAGACACTGTCCATTCCGTTCAATAGCTTTTCGCTGTCCTTTGTCAGCTCCGAGATAAGTAGAATGTCATGGGCAGTTTTTGTCTATTCTTTCCAAAGTTCTGCTTGGATTTCTTTACTGCTTACTTAATGTACAAACTGAATAACATCGGAGTTAGGGTTGAGCCCTATCTCACTCTCTTCTCAAGTACGACTTCCCTTTCATGTCCTTCAACTGTTACAACTGCAGTGGTTTCTCTGCAAGCTGTAAGTAACGTTTGGTTCCCTGAATTTTATGCCTTCTACCTTCAAAATTTCAAAGACTGGAGTCTAGTGAAAACTGTCAAAAGCTTTCACTACACCTGGAAATGCTGTAAACTTACTGTTCCTTTTCTATTCAACTATCAAGTATTACCTCGGATATTCCTACATTTCTCCACAACCCAAACTGATCTTCCCTGAGGTCGGCTTCTAACAATTTATCCATTCTTTTGTAAACAATTCGCCTCAATATTTTGCATCCATGACTTAATCAACTGATGTTTCGATCATATTTACACCTTCAGAATATGAATTATTAAGTTCTTCAAGATTCCTGAGTGTATTTAGCCCGTCTCACACATCTCGCGCACCTGGTGGAATAATTTTGTCATAGAGCTCAATCACTCTGAGGGAATGTCGTGAACTGCAGGGGTCTTGTTTCCACTTGAATCTTTGAGTACTCTGTCAAATTCTCTCCCATCTCAGCCTCACCTGCGTCCTCTTGTTCTTCTGTAATACCGCCCTCAAGTTTGTTTCCATACACACATCCTCTGTATGTCCCTTTCACCTTTAAGGTTCCTCTTCTTTGCTTGGAACTGGTTTGCCATATGAGCCTTTGATTATCATAAAGCTGCTGCTTTTTTCGCCAAATGTCTCTTTAATTTTCTACAGGCGGCATCCAACTTTCCTCCAGTTACGCGTGTTTCTACTACCTCGCATTTTTCCTCTAACCGTTCCTACCTAGCGCGAACGTTGTGTCAATCTCATCTATTAGACCTCTGTATTCCCTTTTGCCTGCTTCATTTGCTGCATATCCAAAATTGATGAATCCATGAGAAGTTACATTTCATATTGATAGCTCCGTTGCATAATTTCTTTTGGGTCTTGGGACCCGTCCGCAGTGCTCTGTCCACTTGTAAAGGCACCTTGTTACTTGTGCTGATTAAAATCTTATGTTTCCTCTAGGCAGTTGGTAGAAGAAGAATGATTAGAGATGTATGTCACGTCGCCGACGAGATCATTGCAGACGGATTGGGAGAGTATGGGGAACGAAATCAACCATGTCCTTGTCTGAGGAACCATCCTAGAGTTCGTTTTCAGCGTTTTAGGAGAAATCTGTATGCCTAGACAAGGATTTTAACGGCTGTGCTCACAAAAGCAAGTCTCTGTCTTAAACCACGCTGGTAACTCGTTTCCTTGTGCGAATAGTGTTAGTAGCGAATATCTTGTATAGATGCGTATAGAAGAATATAAATATTATGTAAATCGAAGGTGCAGGGAGAAGAAAGGAAAAGAAAGGCAACGGGCTATTGACGTCAGCGGCATCAGGACTTGATGCGGAATCAGCGGGGATGAGTGAACATGTTTGATGGACCGGGGTTAGAACCTAGGATGTTCTGTTTACGAGGCAGTTGCGTTATTCACTGCACCATCCGAGCCCAGTGTTTACCGCACTTATCTCCGTACGTCTCTCGACCAATCCACACTCCCACCCAGCGCCGGAGTGGCCGAGCGGTTCTAGGCGCTACAGTCTGGAACTGCGCGACCGCTACGGTCGCAGGTTCGAATCCTGCCTCGGGCATGGATGTGTATGCCGTCCTTAGGTTAGTTAGGTTTAAGTAGTTCTGAGTTCTAGGAGACTGATGACCTCAGATGTTAAGTCCCGTAGTGCTCAGAGCCATTGCCACCTATACGCAGTCCCCATCCAAAATCCGTGCTCGCTTATTTCTAGCATCCCTCAGGAGGTAAGCCGTAATGTACATCTGCACTGAAACTGGTGCATTCCTTTGCCCATCGAAGCGAATCAAGTACACTACTGGCCATTAAAATTGCTACACCAAGAAGAAATGCAGATGATAAATGGGTAATCATTGGACAAATATATTATACTAGAACTGACATGTGATTACATTTTCACGCAATTTGGGTGCATATATTCTGAGAAATCAGTACCCAGAACAACCACCTCTGGCCGTAATAACGGCCTTGATACGCCTGGGCATTGAGTCAAACAGAGCTTGGATGGCGTGTACGGGTACAGCTGCCCATGCAGCTTCAACACGATACCACAGTTCATCATGAGTAGTGACTGGCATAATGTGACGAGCCAGTTGCTCGGCCACCATTGACCAGACGTTTTCAATTGGTGAGAGATCTGGAGAATGTGCTGGCCAGGGCAGCAGTCGGACGTTTTCTGTATCCAGAAAGGCCCGTACAGGTCATGCAACATGCGGTTGCGCACTATCCTGCTGAAATGTAGGGTTTCGCAGGGATCGAATGAAGGGTAGAGCCACGGGTCGTAACACATCTCAAATGTACCGTTCACTGTTGAAAGTACCGTCGATGCGAACAAAGTACCGAGACGTGTAACCAATGGCACCCCATACCATCATGCAGGGTGGTACGCCAGTATGGCGATGAGGAATACACGTTTCTAATGTGCGTTCAGCGCGCTGTCGCCGCACACGGATGCGAACATCATGATGCTGTAAACAGAACCTGGATTCATCCGAAAAAATGACGTTTTGCCATTCGTGCACCCAGGTTCGTCGTTGAGTACACCATCGCAGGCGCTCCTGTCTGTGATGCAGCGTCATGGGTAACTGCAGCCATGGTCTCTGAGCTGATAGTCCATGCTGCTGCAAACGTCGTCGAACTATTCGTGCAGATGGTTGTTGTCTTGCAAACGTCCCCATCTGTTGACTTGGGGACCGAGACGTTGCTGCACGATCCGTTACAGCCATGCGGATAAGATGCCTGTCATCTCGACTGCTAGTGATACGAGGCCATTGGGATCCAGCAAGGTGTTCCGTATCACCCTCCTAAACCCACCGATTCCATATTCTGTTAACAGTCATCGGATCTCGACCAAAACGTGCAGCAATGTCGCGTTACGATAAACCGCAATCGCGGTAGGCTACAATCCGACCTTTATCAAAGTCGGAAACGTGATGGTACGCATTTCCCCTCCTTACACGAAGCATCACAACAACGTTTCACCAGGCAACGCCGTTCAACTGCTGTTTGTGTATGAGAAATCGGATAGAAACTTTCCTCATGTCAGCACGTTGTAGGTGTCGCCACCGGCGCCAACATTGTGTGAATACTCAGAAAAGCTAATCATTTGCATATCACAGCATCTTCTTCGTGTCGGTTAAATTTCGCGTCTGTAGCACGTCATCTTCCTGGTGTAGCAGTTTTAATGGCCAGTATTGTATATGAATGCGTGGAATCTGTTCTTTCGGACATGTCCACGCATTCATATAAACAAAAATACATTTATGTAGCTGCACAGAGTCATAACTGCGAAATCGTTCATATACTATTACTGCAAATAAAGATCAATAGGACAATTGTGTAATGCCGTTAAAATAATGTAAAATAAGTCTGGTTCAGCCCTAGTCCAAACTCTCATTACAAGGAACTGTCGGTTATTTTTTATAGCCGTGGAAACGAGGACAGTGATAAAATGCGCAATTAAGATGCAGCTAATGAATACGAAACGCCTGGTTGGGTGCAAATTGGTCGCTATGGGCGCTAAACTCGCCAGCGGGCTGTACAATTATTCTCGTCCAATGTCGGCGAGCCGTTCATTATTTTGTAGCGGCAGACCCAGCAACGGCCATTGAATGGAGTATCAATCCGACTGGGCGCGCAATTGCAGCCTGTATAGCTGTCTGCATTCCGCGAAAGTACAGGACACTGTGTGCAGCGTGATAGGCCGATGGCGTAATGCGCCCCTTCTGTATCACCACATCACATGCTCACTTCGTGGAGAACCGGTTCCGGTGGTGCTGCGTCGCGGTTCCATTCGATTTGTTCCGCAAACAGACGATATTTTCAAAACTAACGTAATTTCTCCCTATTGTTGTTGGTAGTATTACATTAACTCTAAAGGACTGATAAATGCAGTGAAAAAATCCTTTGTAAAAAAAATTGTACATTGGAAGCAAACGAACAGAAGTCCTTAAAGGAAAAAGTGGTGCAGACGGCATTATACAGAGTACATTCACAAACCAGGTAAGATAGCTAAGACGGAGCACCCAAAGTGAATCCAGAACGAGTAAATAATTACGTCGTCTATGGTTTTGACTAAGTTACAGCGGACAGCAGTTTGTGTCGGACAAGAGCTGTTTTCTAACTCAAACGCTACCGGCAGCAGCTGTCGTACCATTGCAGTGGGAACTATGGAGAAACAAGACCGCCTACACAGTTTTGAAACGTAACAACACTGCATTTCGCAGTTCAAAAGTTGTCTGTTTCTACTAACTTTTCTGGTGGCGATCTTAACTCTGGAGTGTTGTGTTTCGTTAGAAGTTCTATCTTTTATTGTGTCTTTAGATAAACCGATTTCATTCTCCATAACAATGTCAAACCCTGGCATAATAACAAAGCGGATGCTAAATTACCACAGCGGTACGTATTGATTGTATCTGGCGAAACAATTTCGGATTGCTTGGGACAAAACAGGCAGGACAAAAACTAAAATGCTTGCACTTTTCTCCTTCAACAGCCAGAGATGGAAAAGTCACGACGAAAGTGGGACCAAAAGTAACTTGGAAGCCCCATAGAAAGTCAGATTTCTTGAAAAAAAGGAGGGAAATATTCATTCGCAAGAAGTACAATACACGGTAACTGAACACAGCAATCACAATCCCTATTCGCGCCACAATCGGCGAAACTCTGCACTACGTAGTTACTTGAAATTTCTCTGAACACAGCAATCACAGTCTCTGTCCATTCCAAAGACAGCGGAACTGCACACTACACAGTTACTTGAAATTTCAGGAGACTAGGAAGAGGTGGTCATGAAACCTGGTTTGGAGAACAATATCATATTTTTTGACAACATTCCGTGATGAACAGGAAACAATATTGTACGATCAGTGAAATTATTCGAAGGAAACTGGATTTGGTTTCATATTTGTGAACGTTCGGTCCATGAAAATTGGGCCCTTATAATGCTGAACGCTTTTCTCTGTATGTGTGATAGATGTTTAACTGAAGGTCCTCGATCTCTGGGACCGTATCTTTCTCTCCAGGCTGAGTGCAGGGTTCCAAGCCTGACTAAGTTGAAGGCCGCTGTCTTTATTAATTAGATCGTCGTGTAGTCGGATTTCTATGGCCTCTTTAGTAACGCAGTCCCAGAAGTAGGAGGATTGACAGGGTATTTTTGTTTTTTCATAGTCCATAGTATGGCCTGTCTTTATACGACGGTCAGCCACGGCTGATTTAGTGGCCTGGCGTAATTCAGTATGGCGCTTGTGTTCGCGGCACCTCTCTTGTACAGTGCGGACTGTCTCCCCAGTGTATGATTTTCCGCACTTACAGGGAATTTGATGAACGCCTGGTTTTCGAAGGCCTAGGTCATCTTTCCCTGAACGCAGTTGAGTCAAGGTTTTTGCAGGGGGTCGGAATATACATTTCACATTGTGTTTCCTCAGGATTCTGCCGATTTTCCTTGAGGTGTTTCCGACAAACGGAATGCACGCCAATGACTTGTGTTCTTCTGTTTCTTCTCCTTGTTCTCTTGGCGCAGTCTGTCTGAGTGCGTGTCTTATTTGCTTCTGGTTGTACCTATTTTTCCGAAATGATGTCTCGAGGTGGTGCAGTTCTGCCGGAAGGCTCCCCTGATCGCAGATCGATCGTGCCCTGTGAACAAGTGTGTGCAAAACGCCTTCACGCTGTGAGTTGTGGTGGCAACTGAAGGTATTTAGGTACAAATCGGTGTGTGTAGGTTTTCTGTAAACACTGTGTCCTAGCTTGCCGTCAGGTTTCCGTTTCACCAGGACGTCACAAACGGTAGGGCACCATCCTGCTCCACCTCCATCGTGAACTGTATGTTGGGGTGCAGCGAGTTGAGGTGTTCGAGAAATTCATTTAAGCTGTCCCGTCCACGTGACCAAACAACGAACGTGTCATCCACCTGATGAAGAAACAAGTTGGTTATGGTTTGGCTTGTTCTAGTGCCTTCTCCTCCAAATTCTCCATAAAAAACTTTTTTACAACCGGTGAAAGCGGGCATCCCATGGCGACACCATCTGTCTGTTCATAATACTTTCCGCCGAACAGGAAGTATGTTGAGGTGAGCACGAACTTGAAGAGCCTTGATAGGTTGTTGTCGAATTTCTTGCTTATCAGATCGATGGAGTCTTTCAGTGGTACCCTAGTGAAGAGGGACACTACGTCGAAGCTCATTAACAAGTCGCTATCCTGGAGCCGAAGTTCTTGTATACGTTGCACAAAGTGAATGGAATTAAACTTCTTGTAAGAAAAATGACTTTTCTACGCATTACAATTTTATGTAATATACAAACCTCTAAAATTATAAAGACCAAATTGAAAAGAATGAAAAAACTGTAAAAAGATCAATGAACGCATACTGTTCTGGTATTACGTTTTACAGTTATAATAGCTGACTAACCCGGCATTGCTCGGGTGTTCATTTTGTCAATTTTATACTATAAACGAAAACAAAGAACTAACTGTTCTTGTGGTATAATATTCCGGACAATTTCTGTACTCTGGAAGCAGCAGCTCCATGTGTCTACATTCGGATTTTGTAAACGTCTCTATGGCACTCCTCTTCACATCTCCTTAGACGACGATTGTTTTCGCTTACTTACTCTGCGGTATGTGTGTCTTACTAGTAAAGAATAAATGTATTAAACTTCATGCATACTGCACCAGTTTTTCACATATCTCAGCGTTTATGACATAACGTCTCCTGAACTATGCAATAGGTAGATGGTGCTTAGCCTGGCAACTATTGTTGCCTGACAGTAAGTAATATGTGTACCAAGTTCTGTTGAAATCGCTCCTGTAGTTTAGGATGATATGTGGAACATACACACAGAAATATACATACATCTGTTTTTATAACAGTTAAGTAAAGTACCACACCTTGGTTTAGCTTGAAGAATGTCCCAATACAACGTTCACAAAAGAATATAGTCTAGAAAAAGCTTATATGTCGAATGCTTTCCCACCTTCCACTACACAACTGTTTTTCTAAGCTTATATCGGCAGGTTTATGGTACCAACTTTTTTTAATGAAAGTGCATATATTTTTCTGTGGCACTGGAACAGCCTTCGATGTGGGGGAGGACTTATACGACTTAAAAGTGTGGGGCGTGATGAAATAGTGACAAGACCATAGCGCCTCAAATCACAGAGCCACTTCAACAGAAGAGATCCCATAAATGTTTTCCGTGTGCAGCGTGTCCCTCATAATTTGATTGGTGTGAGGGAATTCGTTGGTTGTCTTCACTGTGACCCCCTGGTATGTCACCTCATGGCATACTCTTGATACTGCCTGTGCCATTTATTTTTGGCCCCTGCTGTGCTAGCGGTTCATCTGAAGAAAGTCTGAAAAGTCAAACACATTAACATAGGGCAGAATTAGTCTGGAAATTATTCTAACATGGTTCTGCAGGACGATTCTAACCTTAAGAGCTCAAGCTGCGCTACGTGCACGAAATAAAACGAACGCCTTTTTCTACATTGGTGACCTACCTCATGCTACCACCTGTGTTACCGACATAAAACATCGCCAAGTGTACTAGTGAAGCACGTCTTACTTCCAGATCAGTCCATAACTAAGTGGCTGACGTTTTTCTTCGTCTCTCTGCCCGTCTAACGACGATGCAAAGTAAAAGATTCTGGCCAGTGCCCTGCCTAGCTTCTGGCGACTGCTTGAATTTAGATAATGGTGGCTTATGATTCGTACAGAAACTGGCACTCAAACGTTTGAGCTCCTGGTAGCCCTGTTGCTTGAAAGCGCCCAGCACCAGCGGCTGTTAAAGAAGCGGGGCGTCCCCCTTGTCTTGGGGTGAGAAGGGGTACTTGTTGTCAGCTACACGGTTATTACAAATGATTGAAGCGATTTCACAGCTCTACAATAACTTTATTATTTGAGATATTTTCACACTGCTTTGCACACACATACCAAAACTCAAAAAGTTTTTTTAGGCATTCACAAATGGTTCAAATGGCCCTGAGCACTATGGGACTCAATTGCTGTGGTCATAAGTCCCCTAGAACTTAGAACTACTTAAACCTAACTAAGCTAAGGACAGCACACAACACCCAGCCATCACCAGGCAGAGAAAATCCCTGACCCCGCCGGGAATCGAACCCGGGAACCCGGGCGTGGGAAGCGAGAACGCTACCGCACGACCACGAGATGCGGGCGGCATTCACAAATGTTCGATATGTGCCACTTTAGTGATTCCGCAGACATCAAGCCGATAATCAAGTTCCTCCCACACTCGGTGCAGCATGACCCCATCAATGAGTTCGAAAGCATCGTTGATGCGAGCTCGCAGTTCTGGCACGTTTCTTGGTAGAGGAGGTTTAAACTCTGCATCTTTCACGTAACCCCACAGAAAGAAATCGCATGGAGTTAAGTCGGGAGAGCGTGGAGGCCATGACATGAATTGCCGATCATGATCTCCACCACGACCGATCCATCGGTTTTCCAATCTCCTGTTTAAGAAGTGCCGAACATCATGATGGAAGTGCGGTGGAGCACCATCCTGTTGAAAGATGAAGTCGGCGCTGTCGGTCTCCAGTTGTGGCATGAGCCAATTTTCTAGCATATCCAGATACACGTGTCCTGTAACGTTTCTCTCGCAGAAGAAAAAGGGGCCGTAAACTTTAAACCGTGAGATTGCACAAAACACGTTAACTTTTCGTGAATTGCGAATTTGCTGCGCGAGTGCGCGAGGATTCTCTATCGCCCAGATTCGCACATTGTGTCTGTTCACTTCACCATTAAGAAAGAATGTTGCTTCATCACTGAAAACAAATTTCGCACTGAATGCATCCTCTTCCATGAGACGTTGCAACCGCGCCGAAAATTCAAGGCGTTTGACTTTGTCATCGGGTGTCAGGGCTTGTAGCAATTGTAAACGGTAAGGCTTCTGCTTTAGCCTTTTCCGTAAGATTTTCCAAACCGTCGGCTGTGGTGCGTTTAGCTCCCTGCTTGCTTTATTCGTCGACTTCCGCGGGCTACGCGTGAAACTTGCCCGTACGCGTTCAACCGTTTCTTCGCTCACTGCAGGCCGACCCGTTGATTTCCCCTTACAGAGGTATCCAGAAGCTTTAAACTGAGCATACCATCGCCGAATGGAGTTAGCAGTTGGTGGATCTTTGTTGAACTTCGTCCCGAAGTGTCGTTGCACTGTTATGACTGACTGAAGTGAGTGCATTTCAAGCACGACATACGCTTACTCGGCTCCTGTCGCCATTTTGTCTCACTGCGCTCTCGAGCGCTCTCGCGGCAGAAACCTGAAGTGCGGCTTCAGCCGAATAAAACTTTATGAGTTTTTCTACGTATCTGTAGTGTGTCGTGACCATATGTCAATGAATGGAGCTACAGTGAATTTATGAAATCGCTTCAATCATTTGTAATAGCCCTGTACATTGGTCCGTTACGCCTAGCTGTTTGAATATCCAGCCCCACACCTTCAACGTGGTGCGTTTTTGTCTCCATTCGTGCAATTTTATGTCTCCGAATATTCCGAGAACCAAGATTAGCTTCTTTCCAGTAGCTATCATTTACAATACTACTTCGCCCGTCATCTCACCGTCTGTCTCTACTACATTATTCAATTCTAATTTAATTAAATAAGCTATGTCCCCCCTCTGACCCTTAAGGACACACGTAGCTCAGGTACGGTTCATGTGTTTACCTGTGCTTTTCAAGATCACCTGTCTGTGCTACGTTGTTGTAACGATTATAGAACTTTTTAAGACAACATTTGGAGATCGTTGGAGCGTTTGTTCGCGAAACATAAAACTGCTCATGCACTCATCAAATATCTCTGACTTTTTATCTGTGGGGAACATTAAAGGAACGGGATTACAAGGAAACACCGACGACTCCCAAAGACATGAAAAGCCATGTAACAAGGACCTGCACTGTCGAGTCGAACAATAGCTCGAGATTGAAAGGCGACTTCGAATAAACATGATTCTCTGCGAGCGAGCCGTTTGCGACTAGCCACCGCCATTGATTTCAGTATGAAATATTGTCCTAGTTAGAACAAAATTTATTTGAAATGTAAACGTTTCACGCACAACTATTGGTTGGAGAAAGTGGCAGATGCATGATAGGGGCCCGATTCGTTTTACTGCTGACTGCAGTCCACGCCTTACATCCGTGATGGACAGGTCGAGCAGGATCTGCACCTTGACCTTGAAGAACACTTGGTCTCATTCCCACCTTCACTGTTTTCAAAAATGAAGCGTACAGCATCGCTATTGAAAGGGATTATATTGTCTCTGTTTCGTCAACATCCACACAACTTATGTCCTCCCAGAAGGCACTCCCAGTCCCACAGAAACCGGTTGAAGAACAGCAGCAAGAAAATAAGCAACCTCGTCAAAATTTACGAGATGATTGCGGGCTGTTTGAAAGTATTCTTAACTCACTGCAGAGACGCATAGAGTATTGCTTCCAAATGCGATGGTGACATCTGAAACACGTCCTCCAGCAGGTGTGAGTGTACAGCAGCACACAGCATTGTATTTCGTGTTAAGGCAGTGCATGGGCGAAATTAGATGGGAAATCATCGACAAATTTATATTTCAAATACAAATATGCTTGTACTGACTAGGACTATATTATTTACTAAAATCAATAGCGGTGGTTAATAATGGATTATTTGCGGCTCTGTATTTACAGGAACATTTTTTCACGTATACAGTGCGAACCAGAAGTGTACCGATGACCATTCAGAGGAAACAGTGTGAGCTAAAACAAGAAAAAAGAAGTTTAGTAGACATTGTATCACCTCCGTTTTTTATCCCGACCTGATCTGATCGAATAGCAGCCCAGTATTTATTATTAACAGGACCGTGAACCTAATGGGGCTGGTAATCAGAATTGACTGCTACGGAAGTTGTTACTTTCCAGTTCGTCCTGTTCAATACTATAATATAGAATGTATGGTAATAAGGAACACCAACACAGTTTTACTAATTACGAACTTATATTATTCTCAAAACACAAAAAGGAGACCGCCACTGCCTTCGTCATACATATCTAATTACGGCTAATCTCAGCGCAGGCTTTCTTCATTTTCCATTATCGTCACACGCTAATCCATCACTGCATCCAACACTGCAATCCAAGGTCAGGCCGGCGCGGTAGACGCGAAACCAAATACCGGCGCTAGTAACGTCACTGATCACTTTCATAGTGATACTTCATCACTTTCCCGGTATTTATTTATTATTTAGGGGTCAAACCACGGCGATGGTGACACCCTTCTCGGTTAAAAAACCCTGTATTCCAATAATGGCCTCCACACACACACACACCATTCCCGCCAACCATTCTGGCGCATCTCCACTCGCTCTCGCAACACGTCACAATCGATTGTTCGCCCTATCGACCTGTGCCGAGTGCAAAGTTATATAGTAAGGGCCTACGGACCCCTTACAACATGAGGTCTAAAATATACAGGGTGAGTCACCTAACATTACCGCTGGATATGTTTCGTAAACCACATCAAATACTGACGAATCGATTCCACAGACCGAACGTGAGGAGAGGGGCTAGTATAATTGGTTAATACAAACCATAAAAAATGCACGGAAGTATGTTTTTTAACAGAAACTTACGTTTTTTTTAATGGAACCCCGTTAGTTTTGTTAGCATATCTGAACATATAAACAAATACGTAATCAGTGCCGTTTGTTGCATTGTAAAATGTTAATTACATCCGGAGATATTGTAACCTAAAGTTGACGCTTGAGTACCACTCCTCCGCTGTTCGATCGTGTGTATCGGAGAACACCGAATTACGTAGGGATCCAAAGGGAACGGTGATGGACCTTAGGTACAGAAGAGACTGGAACAGTACATTACCTCCACATGCT
Organism: Schistocerca cancellata; assembly: GCF_023864275.1. NCBI lineage: Eukaryota > Metazoa > Arthropoda > Insecta > Orthoptera > Acrididae > Schistocerca > Schistocerca cancellata. The sequence goes on along the minus strand of NC_064626.1, from coordinate 1,282,661,661 downwards.
AACACCTTTTTATTTGTCTTTTTCACTGACGCACATGTACATTACCATGAGGGGTGAGGTACACGTGGTTTCCGTTTTCAATTACGGAGTCGAACAGAGTGTGTCCCGACATGTCAGGCCAATAGATGTTCAATGTGGTGGCGATCATTTGCTGCACACAAATCTCTGGCGTAATGAGTGTCGTACACGCCGCAGTACATCTGGTGTAATGTCGCCGCAGACTGCCACAATACGTTGTTTCATATCCTCTGGGGTTGTAAGCACATCACGGTACAAATGGTACATGATGGCCACCACATTGAACATCTGTTGGCCTGACATGTCGGGACACACTCTATTCCCTCTGTAATTGAAAACGGAAACCACGTGTGTACGTGTACCTCACCCCTCATGGTAATGTACATGTGCGTCAGTGAAAAAGACAAATAAAAAGGTGTTAGCATGTGGACGTAATGTGCTGTTCCAGTCTCTTCTGTACCTAAGGTCCATCACCGTTCCATTTGGATCCCTACGTAATTCGGTGCTCTCCGATACACACGATCGAACAGCGGAGGAGTGGTACTCAAGCGTCAACTTTAGGTTACAATATCTCCGGATGTAATTAACATTTTACAATGCAACAAACGGCACTGATTACGTATTTGTTTATATGTTCATGGCTGGCTGGCTCTGCGCACTATGGGACTTAACATCTAAGGTCATCAGTCCCCTAGAACTTAGAACTACTTAAACCTAACTAACCTAAGGACATCACACACATCCATGCCCGAGGCAGGATTCGAACCTGCGACCGTAGCGGTCACGCGGTTCCAAACTGAAGAGCTTAGAACCGCACGGCCACACCGGCCGGCTTATATGTTCAGATGTGCTAACAAAACTAACGGGGTTCCATTTAAAAAAACGTAGGTTTGTGTTAAAAAACATACTTCCGTGCATTTTTGTATGGTTTGTATTAACCAATTATACTAGCCCCTCTCCTCACGTTCGGTCTGTGGAATCGATTCGTCAGTATTTGATGTGGTTTACGAAATATATCCAGCGGTAACGTTAGGTGACTCACCCTGTATATCTTAAGTGCTATGAGCACTTCCTCACCTTCAATACTGTGAAACACATTACTTCTACTGCAAGTTTTTCTGCTTTCCATATTTTTTTTGGAAAAGGTAGTATGTACCAAAAGTAGTAAACATGGGCTCTAAAGTGCGCGCTTTTGAGAACACTTGTTCATCTCCTCTAATGTTAAAAACATCTCTTCTACAGAACAAGTGCTCATAGCTCTTAAGGTAAGCATTTCAGAGTCCATGGTTTACCCTGCATGTGACCTCGGAAGCTCCATGAGGCTCTGCGCGGATGTTGCTGATCTATATAGAGAGAATTCGCAACGCTAGACGATTGTTGCGAAATGTAGGAAGATATTCAGAGGATCGATACTTCGCGTAGGGACCGGCAGCTGACTCTCGAAATGAAGAAACGCAGCGTAAGGCCTCCGCTGCAAGAGATGCATTTTGTGTCGGGGTATGGTTTACTGATAAAATTCCAAGAGCGTACGTTCATAGGAGGGCAACAAAAATATGGTTCCGAGAGACTGCATTTCATATATAGGATGAGAGAGAGTCGTTGTTAAGACATCGTTCTTTAGTCACCTTACACAGGAGCGAGTGGAAGCGATCGCAGACAGTTCATCACTGTTCGCTATCATCCGTTTCTATATATGAACAAGTGTTTACACTAAAGGGAATGGAAGGGAACACGAAATAACGAACATAGCCTATGAAAGCACCGTTATTGTTTTTCGGCGCTAATTATCGGCACACGGACTACATTATATAGTCATAGCCACGACACAACACTTTGTTATTCAGAGAGAATTATTTTGTATCCGAGAGTACTGTTTTTGACGAAGTAAGCGAAATGGAGTCTTGTGGGTACGTAAACGTGAAATGCGTGGAGGCAGTGCTTTTAACACTGAACTGCCACTGCAGCTTCCCGTGACACCAGTCCAAAACTTTGCACGTATGTCAGTTCGCTGACTTCTCAGTATAACTGAGCAGGAAAATTAAAAGAAGAAGGCTAGTTACTACCGATCAAGATAACCTGAAAAAAGGCTAGTATTTGCACCTTCTTGATAAGCAACCGGAGGAATTTACTGTATATATTGTAATTTTTCCTCCTATCTACGTGATTATATAGCTCTTTTTTCGTTCGAGCAGTTAATCATTCATGATAGGAAACACAGTCATAGCTCAGTCACTCAAAATGATTCTGAAATTTGAAACGTCCCCTTAGAACAATTTATATACGACTGTGCTTAAACTGACACACAATATTTTTAGGGCAACGCAATCTGACTTTCAAAAATCCCTACAAAAGAATGGCCCTGACTAACATTAACCTATACCTTTCACAAATCACTTACCTCACCAAAAATCTTCGTTACTCGAACTACTGCCAGCTAAATAAAAGATTCAAACTACTGAAGGCACTAACTACTGATAGGCATAGTTGGCAAATGAAAGATTTTAATAGAGAACAAACAATGTATTTACCTTAATAATCATAATATATACAGCAGTTCATGCCATCCAATCTTACAAATTTCAAATCTGCGCCATTTCTCTCCCCACATCCACCACTACTGGCGGCTCACCTCCAACTGCGCAACGCTACGCGCTGTTAACAGCCAACAGCCCAACACTACAATGGCAGACAACAATGCAAACTAGCCACAGACTGCACACAGCAAAGCCAGTGATTTTCATACAGAGCGCTACGTAATGTTGCCAATAAGGAAACCTGAACAGCCTATTTACAAATTTTACTTGTTAGAATGAAATCAGGCGATGATTCTTATTCTCTGTATGCTCGTGCTTTGCGGCAGTCTGCTAATCTGTACAAATAAAATGCCTCGTAATTTTGGGAGCGTTGTATAATCAGTCGGGAAACCTCAGATCAAGCGGATATTTGGCTTTGATGAAGTTTAACTTTCCGAAGAAGTAATGGAGCTCTTGGATTATTAAATGCAGGTTCGTATCCAGTCTTTCGGAAGTTCCCTTCTGATTAACAACTACGCAATATATCGACGAATATCATTAATTCTCAAATGTCAAATACACACCTTTTGTATGAAGGAGCAATATATATATTTCCCTTTTAATCGTACAATTTCGTATCATTTATCTTCTGTCATAAATCTCAATAATCAGATTACAGTTCTTCCAAACCAAGCTCAGGCTAATCGGCACGAAGACAATCTCCGAAGCACCCTGTCTTTTTTTTTCCTAACAACCATCAGGGAGAGTACTACAAAGAATACTTATGCGCTCATGGCATAGCTATTGTATGAACTACTTTTCACATGGATTCTGCGAGTATGAAGACAGAAAATTAGTAAACGTCATTCAAGGGTAGAATTGTATCAGAATAATTCATCGAATATAAAGAGATATTACAATATACAATTCCTTATATCTGCAGTTGTATATTCGAAGCACTTCAAGGATTTCCTGAAAGCTCATGAGGAAAGTAATATCAATAAAAGAGAAATATACATATGACCTGTCACATAGGCTACTTGTTAAAATCTGCTCTTTATACTGAGATGACAAGCCAAGGGATAACCACGTCCACTTACAGAGATGGCGGTAGTATCTCGTACACTAGGTATAAAAGGGCAGCGCATTGGCGATACGGTCATTTGTACTCAGGTGATTCATGTGAATTGGTTCCCGACATGATTCTCGCCGCACGACGGGAATTTACAGACGTTCAACGCAGAAAGGCAGTTCGAGATAGACGCATGGGACACTGCATTTCTGAAATTGTTAGGGATTTTTTTTTTGTTTTAGGGCGCTCAACTACTAAGGCCATTAGCGCCCAGTCACAAACGTTAGTGCCCTAATAGCGTAGAAAAACGCAAGGGGGCAACACCAGAAAGTACTCACAAAGACGCGGATAAACAAAATAAAGGAGTTTTTTTTTTCTTTTTTTTTGGCCTTTGAGTGTGTACTCAATTTAGCCATCGGCAACAAAATAAAGGAGTTAGATCTGTTTGGACAAGACCGTCAATGTAATAAAACTAAGGATACGAGCAGCAGCTCGAGCGTCATCAGCTAAAAGTTCCTGTAAGGTAGACGGTAGACGGTAGACGGTAGACACAGGACAACACGAGAGCGAATAAAACGGGGACAGGACTATAAAATATGGCGCACCGTCAATGGATGACCACTGGGGCAATGCGGGGCGGGGTCACCGGACAACAGGTAGCGGTGGCTAAATCGGCAATGCCCAATCCGCAACCTGGCCAAAATGACCTCTTCTCGCCGGGAAGGGCGTGAGGAGGCCGTCCGAGCCGTCGGGATCGGTTTGATGGCCCTACACTTATTTTCACGAAGAGAGGACCGAGCCTCGTGCCACAATGATGAAACGCGCCGACAAAGAACCGCACTAACATCAGTTGATGGGACACAAAAGGAAGCTGTCCGAGGCAGGAGGGCAGTAGCCTTGGCCGCAGCATCAGTAGCTTCGTTCCCAGGCACACCAACGTGGCCAGGCATCCACAAAAAAAGGACACGAGCGCCGTTATCAGCTAGCTACTGAAGGGACCGGGAAATTCGTTGCACGAGAGGGTGGTCCGAGTATGGGTCACGGAGACTCTGAATGGTGTTCAAAGAATCAGAGCAGATGGCATATGGAGAATGACGATGGTGGCGGATGTGCTGAACAGCCTGATAAAGAGCAAAAATCTCAGCTGTAAGGCTTGAGCACTGGTTCAAATGGCTCTGAGCACTATGGGACTTAACGGCTAAGGTCATCAGTCCCCTAGAACTTAGAACTACTTAAACCTAACTAACCTAAGGACATCACACACATCCATGCCCGCGGCAGGATTCGAACCTGCGACCGTAGCGGCCGCGCGGTTCCAGACTCTAGCGCCTTTAACCGCTTGGCCACCACGGCCGGCTTGAGCACTGCTCAATGAGCCGGTATTGAAAGGTATCATCCCCAACGACAAAGGCACATCCGACGCCAGCAGTAGTCTCGGAGCCACCTGTGTAAATAAAGACGTTATTAGCGAGCCTCGAACGAAGTTCGACAGACCCCGAGCGGTATATCGAATCCGCGGTCCTCTCCTTTGGGAGCGAGCTGAGTTCGAGGTGAACGCGAACCTGAGCCTGGAGCCAAGGTGGCGTCGGGCTCTCACCCACTCGAAAAGTCCTAGGGAGGGTAAAATGAAGTTGCTGAAGCAGGCGACCAAAGCGAACTCTAGGAGGTAACAGGGCAGAGGCATACAGCCCGTATTGGCTATCGAGAGAGTCGTGAAAGAAGGAGAAATATGACGGGTGGTCGGGCACTGACATCAGTCGGCAGGCGTGCCGACACAGCAACGTATCGCGCCGTTAGTTTAGCGGTAATGCGGCAGCTTCGGCATACAGACTCTCAACAGGGCTGGTGTAGAATGCTCCAGTCGCCAGACATAACGTAACCCCCCATGGTGGATGGAGTTTAGACGGCGTAAGATGGACGGCCGGGCAGAAGAGTAGACAAAGCTCCCATAATGCAGCTCTGATCGGACAATGGACCGATATAAGCGAAGCAGGACCATTCGATCTGCTCTCCATGTCGTACCGTTGAGAACACGGAGGACATTTAGGGAACGGGTACAGCGAGCAGCCAAGTAAGACACATGTGGAGACCAGCAAAGTTTCCTGTCAAATGTAAGACCTAAAAATTTTGTTGCCTCCACGAATGGGAGAGCAAGGGGACCGAGATGTAAGGATGGTGGAAGAAACTGTTTGCAACGTCAGAAGTTCATACAGACCGTTTTCTAACTTGAAAAACGGAAACCGTTAGCGACACTACAGGAAAATTGACGGTCTAGACAACGCTGAAGACAGCGCTCCAAGAGAGAAGTTCTCCGAGCACTGCAGTAGATCGCAAAGTCGTCCACGAAAAGGGAGCCTGAAACGTCGGCTGGAAGGCAATCCATTATTGGATTGATAGCTATGGCAAAAAGGGCCACGCTCAAAACGGTGCCCTGGGGCACCCCATTCTCCTGGCGAAAGCCATCTGACAAAACAGAACCCACACGTACCCTGAATATTCGATCCATTAAAAATTCATTAATAAAAAGAGGGAGGCGACCGCGAAGGCCCCAAGTGTGCATGGTGCGGAAAATGCCCGCCCTCCAACAGGTGGCGTAAGCCTTCTCCAAATCGAAGAACACAGCCATCGTCTGGCGCTTACGCAAAAAGTTGTTCATAATGAAGGTCGACAAAGTAACTAGGTGGTCAACAGCAGAGCGGCGCCTACGAAAGCCACATTGGACATTGGTAAGGGGGCGTCGAGATTCAAGGAGCCAAACCAATCGAGAATTTACCATGCGCTTCATCACCTTGCAGACGCAGCTGGTAAGGGAGATGGGGCGATAACTGGAAGGAAGGTGTTTGTCCTCTCCTGGGTTGGGTGTGGGAACAATTGCTTCACGTCAGCGTGTGGGAACATGACCTTCAGTCCAGATGCGATTATAGGTGCGAAGAAAAGCCTTTACCTGCAGGAGAAAGATTCTTCAGCACCTGAATATGGATACCATCGGGCCCCGGAGCAGCGGATCGGGACCGGGCGAGTGCACTTTCGAGTTCCCGCACGGTGAAGGTGGCACCGAAACTTTCAGGATTCGAAGACTGGAAAGAAGGTGACCGTGCCTCCTCTCCTTGTTTTCGGGGGAGGAAGGCAGGGTGGTAATGGGCAGAGCTCGAAACCTCCGCGAAAAAGCGGCCGAAGGCATTTGAGACATCCTCAGTATCCACAAGCACTTCATTCGCTACAGTCAGGCCAGAAATCGGAGAGTAGACCTTGGTGCCACATCGCCGGCGCAGGCCACCCCAGACAACCGAAGGAGGAGTAAAACTGTTGAATGAGCTGGTGAAAGCCACCCAGCAAGCCTTTTTGGCTTTCTTTGATAACACGACGACATTGTGCAGGCCGTCGTTTGTAACTGATACAGCTCGCCATCGTAGGGTGGCATTGTAAGGCGCGTAAAGCACGTCGCCGAGCACGAATAGCGTCGCAGCGTGGCGAAGTCCACCAGGGGACTGCGACTCGACGTGCAGAAGAGGAAGTACGAGGGAAATTGTTAGGGAATTCAATAGTCAGAGACCCATAGTGTGAAGAGTATGCCGAGATTATCAAATTACACGTATTACCTCTGACCGCGGACAACGCAGTCACCGACGGCCTTCACTTAACGACTGAGAGTAGCGGCGTTTGCGTGGAATTGTCAGTACTAACGGACAAGCAACTTGCGTGAAATAACCAGAGAAATCAATGTGGGATGAACGACGAACGCATCCGTTAGGTCCTTGCTGTGAAATCTGGCGTTAATAGGCTGTGGCAGCAGACGACCGATGCGAGTGTCTCTGCTAACAGCACGGTACGTCCTATGGCGCCTGTCCTGTGCTCGTGACCATATCGGCTGAACCCTAGACGACTGGAAAATAGTGGCATGGCAGACAAGTTCCGATTTCAGTTGGTAAGTGCTGATGGTAGGTTTCGAGTGTAGCGCAGACCCCGACAAGTCATGGACCCTAGTTGTCAACAAGGTATGGTGCAAGCTGGTTGTGGAACCATAACGGTGTGGGTATTGTTTACATGCAATGGACCGATCATTGACTGGTAATGCTTATGTTCGGCTACTTGTTCGCAAATAACGGTGGAGTTTTGATGGATGACAAAACAACATGTCAACAGGCTACTACTGTTCGCGATTGGTTTGAAGAACATTCTGGACAATGGAAGCGAATGATTTGGCCACCCAGACATCCCGACGTGAATTCCGTCGAACATTAATAGCACACAGTAGAGAGGTCAGTTCGAGCACAAAATCCTACACTGGCAACACTTTCGCAATTATCGACGGCCAAAGAGACGGTATGGCTCAGTATTTCTGCAGGGGAGTTCCAACGACGTGTTGATGTCCATTTGCTACGCTGCGCCGGGCAAAAGGATTCAGACACGATGTTAGAAGGTATCCCGTAACTTTTATCAATTCAGTGTATTTTGTTAGAGTCCACATAGCATATGCCGGATAAACCATCTTCAGTTGTCATCCAAATTCCTTAACATAACAGTGAGACATCAGCCGTATATGTAGACGCCGTGAATGTAAGAAAACAGAATGTTCAAGTTATATTTTTATTTTAATCAACGTAATAGATAAATAATTGCATTTTTGTGTTTTCCATTGATAATAAAAATAATTACAAAGTTTGTGCTTAGTCGCAGAGTCCCCGCCTGGCGCAAGCGTCTGATGGATGAAGGTTTTCCTTGTGTCCGCAGTGGGACGTTTGATGCTTCGGCAATTTTCTGTCAGTCAAATTTCTTTTCTATCGGTATCTGTGCTGCGCATCTCTCGGGCCTTAGAAACACGTGTGACATCTATATGGTTTTGTTAGCTACGTTACATTCTCTTCGGACCACTCCATCGCTCGCGCAACAACAAACGTAGACAACGTAAGAGACGAAAGTGTTATGTACTGTCGACGCAGAAGCGGAAAGGAAGTGACCTTCCTGTCACGGTTTGCTGAAAGGCCGACAGCCAATCGGAATACGAACAAACAGAAGCGAATGCGAGCCGAACGCGACCGAATACCGTAAAGTGGCTTCCGTAGTACAGACGTGCGTCTAGATGCGGCTCTTTTCAGCAGTCTGGGGAATAGGGACGGCAGTTGTCACCGGTGAGATATACGGTGTAGGAAAGTTGACGAGAGACTGCGGCAGGAGTGTAATGGTATGATAAGCCCTCGGGGATTCGCAGGATGTAGAGGGGGAAGACAGGCGGGCAGAGGCGGCCACGGCTACTTTGAAATGCTAAGCAGAGGCGCGGGCCGCGACTGCTCGTGTCAGCTGTCAGCTCGTGTCCCGGCGCGTGCAGTGGCCGCTGGGGGCGGGCTGCCCCTCTGGGGACACCTGCTGCCCCCGCTGTCGGCCGCACGCAGCCGCGGTGTGCGGCCAAAGTGGCGGCGGAGGTGCGTGCAGACTCACCGCCAACAGGCCCGCAGGGGCCGCGTGGGGGAGTAGGCTCGCCTCGGCACTCAGCGCGTCACAGACCTCGCGAGCGCGTACGCACCCGTACGCACGCGACACGGCCGGCCACACTGAGAAGGGGAGTGTCCCCTCTGCTTCGCTCGCATTTCGCGTAGTTGTAGCACGTGCCTAGTCTTAAGCCAGGGGCGGGCAAACGTTGCACGCGGCTCATGAGCGCACAGCGCTGCACGTGTGATGCTCGCGTGCAGGCGTCGACCGGGGCTCTGCCGACAGCCGGCAGGTTGCGGCAGTGCTAAGCTGCAGACGTTGATGCGAAGCGAGCACTATGTAGTGAACGCTGTATTTCAAGAAACTGAGAAGTGGAGATTTGCTATCTTTTAAAAAGTAATGGGAGAATCATTTTTTTTTTCTTTGTGCAAAAACGTGAAAATTCTTATAATAAATTTCACAAGGACGAGTACAATTTATTGTCGGATTCTGAGCGGATGCGGAATTGACTGAGCTTAAGAAGAGCGATCTGACGATACCAGATGAATCTGTCGTAGTTGGCCGGCCGTAGTGGCCGAGCGGTTCTAGGCACTACAGTCTGGAACCGCGCGACCGCTATGGTCGCAGGTTCGAATCCAGCCTTGGGCATGGATGTGTGTGATGTCCTTAGGTTACTTAGGTTTGAGTAGTTCTAAGTTCTAGGGGACTGATGACCACAGCAGTTAAGTCCCATAGTGCTCAGAGCCATTTGAATTTGTCGTAGTTGCTGTTGTCACGAGAGATCTGCGACTTCCTCTCGTCATGTCTCTCATCTAACTGATTTAACATTTTATGGAGCACTGTTTTCAAGTTTTCAGGACGACAACAATAATAGCCCAGCGGTATGTGCAAGTTATAAGACTGCGCTTAATATAGCGAGAGCTGGAAAACCATTTGCTGAATTAATAAGTCTCGGTTAAGAGCAAACATCAGTGATGAAAATTTACATAACTGTTTGTGTTTCTCTGTATGTAAAAATTTTGTTTCAGATATTAAACGTATTGTAAACTCCACCTGTGATAATTAAATAAAACGTATCGTAGGTAATAGGTACTCTTTCAAACCATGATTTCTTTCAAGCACTCCTACTAACCTTATTCATTCACTCAAGAAAGCAAGGTAGGAAACAAAACGCATTACAGAGGAAGGAGTGGACAGAAGGTATGGTGGGGAGGGGAGGTAAGCGGGTGGCCAGCTTGCCCCTGTGTGCACGCGGAACACCTGTTAACTGCACGCGTGCAAGTGCACCGCACACGTGCAGGATTCCTGCCCGCCCCTGTCTTAAGCCGTCGGCACGCGGACCGTGCTGTCGAACGTTATCGTTGAGCGTGCCAAGTTCAACGTGCTGCTGAACGCTCAGGAACGATGCGACTTGTGCATACGGTACGTGGGCCACAACGTGGTATACGCGATCGCAACGCACTCCAGCGGCAGTTGAGGGATGTTTCTAGTTCGTAAATCACACTGTTTTTCTCAACGGGCGCGCGTAAAATTCCCACGTTAGCTGTATTAAAACGCACATTTCCTTCATCGTCCACGAAAAGGAAAGTACCAGGTCCAATCAATAAGGACACAGGCTTATAAAAGTTCCATTACAAACAGTGCGGTACAAATTTGGAATACATCTCCGTATAAGGTAAACATTATTTCATCATCCCCACATTTTAGTAAAACCCCAGGATCAGTCTTACTTGATCACTGTTCCTACCCAGTAGCAGAATCTTTGCAACATGTGAATTACAAAGCGTAAAAGGAGAAAAATATCTTGATACAAGTAGCGCAAGCTGTCCTGTAGATTAAGCCAATAGGACAAAGTCACCCATCAAAAAAAGGTGAACTTATATTTACATAACATCAAATATTATAGTATATACTTATATTAAACTAATAATAAAGTATCAGAACCTAATAAAAACGCGAATGTTAGGGAAAAAAAATTTGGAACTGTTATGACGTGAACCGCCGCCCCATTAAACACTCATAATTGGACACAGACGCTACTCACTACGCTAAACCAACAACACCGCTGCGCTTAATCATATTATCTTAGCCATTGGGAAAAACGTTAATCGTAGGTAATTATGTTACTAATTGAAATTTAATTATAACAAATTGTACCAAGAACAATGCGTTTTGCGTGGATCTTCAGTGTGTCGCTGCCTTCAGATAGCCTACTCCCATAATACGCAAGTTACAATAGTTCTTTGGCTTCGAATATGATGTTTCTCATTAATTTATTGCATCGAATCACAGAACTAACAACGGGTTTTCCAGTGATTATCAATTTGATGGTGCTCAGAAACGGCATATATACGTATAGGCTTGAAATTAATGGCAATATGGCGCCTCACAACTCTGTACTACAAATGTAAGGATGTAGAGGCTTATCTCACTAGGGGTAAGATAGATACTGCCTACAGGAAAATTAAAGAGACCTTTGGAGATAAGAGAACCACTTGTATGAACATCAAGAGTTCATATGGAAACCCAGTTCTAAGCAAAGAAGGGAAAGCAGAAAGGTGGAAGGAGTATAGAGGGTCTATACAAGGGCGATGTACTTGACGACAATATTATGGAAATGGAAGAGTATGTAGATGAAGATGAAATGGGAGATACGATACTGCGTGAAGAGTTTGACAGAGCACTGAAAGACCTGAGTCGAAACAAGGCCCCCGGATTAGACAACATTCCATTAGAACTACTGACGGCCTTGGGAGAGCCAGTCCTGACGAAACTCTACATCTGGTGAGCAAGATGTATGAAACAGGCGAAATACCCTCAGACTTCAAGAAGAATATAATAATTCCAATCCGAAAGAAAGCAGGTGTTGACAGATGCGAAAATTACCGAACTATCAGTTTAATAAGCCACAGCTGCAAAATACTAACACGAATTCTTTATAGACGAATGGAAAAACTAGTAGAAGTCGACCTCGGGGAAGATCTGTTTGGATTCCGTAGAAATACTGGAACACGTGAGGCAATACTGACCTTACGACTTATCTTAGAAGAAAGATTAAGGAAAGGCAAACCTACGTTTCTAGCATTTGTAGACTTAGAGAAAGCTTTTGACAATGTTGACTGGAATACTCTCTTTCAAATTCTAAAGGTGGCAGGGGTAAAATACAGGGAGCGAATGGCTATTTACAATTTGTACAGAAACCAGATCGCAGTTATAAGAGTCGTGGGACATAAAAGGGAAGCAGTGGTTGGGAACGGAGTGAGACAGGGTTGTAGCCTCTCCCCGATGTTAATCAATCTGTATATTGAGCAAGCAGTAAAGGAAACAAAAGAAAAATTCGGAGTAGGTAATAAAATCCATGGAGAAGAAATAAAAACTTTGAGGTTCGCCGATGACATTGTAATTCTGTCAGAGACAGCAAAGGACTTGGAAGAGCAGTTGAACGGAATGGATGGTGTCTTGAAGGGAGGATATAAGATGAACATCAACAAAAGCAAAACGAGGATAATGGAATGTAGTCGAATTAAGTCGGGTGATGTTGAGGGTATTAGATTAGGAAAATAGACACTTAAAGTAGTAAAGGAGTTTTGCTATTTGGGAAGCAAAATAACTGATGATGGTCGAAGTAGAGAGGATATAAAATGTAGACTGGCAATGGCAAGGAAAGCGTTTCTGAAGACGAGAAATTTGTTAACATCGAGTTATAGATTTAAGTGTCAGGAAGTCATTTCTGAAAGTATTTGTGGAGTGTAGCCATGTATGGAAATGAAACACGGACGGTAAATAGTTTGGACAAGAAGAGAATAGAAGCTTTCGAAATGTGGTGCTACAGAAGAATGCTGAAGATTAGATGGGTAGACCACATAACTAACGAGGAAGTATTGAATAGGATTGGGGAGAAGAGAAGTTTGTGGTACAACTTGACCAGAAGAAGGGATCGGTTGGTAGGACATGTTCTGAGGCATGAAGGGATCACCAATTTAGTATTGGAGGGCAGCGTGGAGGGTAAAAATCGTAGGGGGAGACCAAGATACAAATACACTAAGCAGATTCAGAAGGATGTAGGTTGCAGTAGGTACTGGGAGATGAAGAAGCTAGCACATAATAGAGTAGCATGGAGAGCTGCATCAAACCAGTCTCAGGACTGAAGACAACAACAACAACAAAAATGGCTCAAATGGCTCTGAGCACTATGGCACTTAACATCAGTGGTCATCAGTCCCCTAGAACTTAGAACTACTTAAACCTAACTAACCTAAGGACATCACACACATCCATGCCCGAGGCAGGATTCGAACCTGCGACCGGAGTGGTCACGCGGTTCCAGAGTGAAACGCCTTGACCGCACGGCCACACCGGCCGGCCAACAACAACAAACTCTGTACTGAAGGGAGACGGCGTGCGTGTGACGTAGGTGGCGTTGTGGCATCTCATTGGTCAACGCTCAGACGCACGCTCAGAATATCTGATATCCCAGATATTGCTCTGCACGTTCGGAAAGACTCTCGAACGCGCTATTCCACGCTATGACGTCAGAAACTCGGCGCGCTCAACGCTCGACGTTCGGTTGCACGGTCCGTGTGCCGACGGCTTTAGCAAGTGCCTGCCGCTCCAGTACGATGTGTTTTTTGTAACTCGACTTTGGGTGTTATTCTACAGAATGCTTCTGTTATATCGTATGTTTGTGATGTTCATCTTAGACCTTCCTTTGCGGACAATTTACTGGCCTACTTACTTTCTATTAGGGAGTAATTTTGGCGTGTGCTAACGGGTAACTGCAGGTTGGGCAAAATAATCTGGCTCCAGAAATACACTGCGCAACAAAATTAAAGGATCTCTTTTCTGAAAACCCGTTAATTGTCTGCCGTTGTGATGCATAACTTTGAAATAAGGCTGAAAGGTGCCTAAAACCTTCCTCTCCAACGGTTCAAAAGCGTGGCGCTCTGCGGCTTTACCCTCCGGTTAGGCGATGCTTCAAACAGCAAGGTGTCAACATATCCAAAAAAAAAAAAAAAAAGACCGTACGTCGAAAGTTCATGTGAGCTGTAAGGCTGGTTAATTATGTCATATCGCCACCAAATTTCGCCAAAATTCTTCTCAATGCCACTGTGGAATTGGCACGCGATGTGAAGGACTTACGCCTCTACGATGGTGGTCGGAACCGCTGGACCTAGCGTTGAAATTACGCGGTTTTCTTATGGGTGACAGAAGAATAAATTTCAGACTCAACTGCCGTCCATAATGGACAGGAAAACGCCACAGGGTTGACATAAATGGGGTCAATGGAACAAACTGTTTCCTTGGCGTGTTGGAAATGAGAGGAGCGTTTGGCGTCATTGGCCGCAGGCCTCTTGCGGGGCAGGTCCGGCCGCCTTGGTGCAGGCCTTATTACATTCGACGCCACATTGGGCGACCTGCGGACCGGATGGGGATGAAACGCAACACCCAGTCCCTGAGCGGAGAATATCTCCGACCCAGCCGGGAATCGAACCCGGGCCCGTAGGACGGCAATCCGTCACGCTGACCACTCAGCTATCGGGGGGGACCTTGGTGTGTTGATTCCCTCACACTTCGCGGTCGAAGATGACAGTTCGCAGTGCGATAAACGACAGAACGACCTTCTTGATAAATCTGGCATTTCAGCCCTACTCTATGGACATTGTGGGACTGCAACCACACTGAACGTGATTGCGCTCGTTCGGAGTGCAGTGTGACAGCAGTTTTTGCTACACCATACAGGGCGGAACCACTAAATGGCGTTCAGAACAATTCGGCGAAATTTGAAAATGATCCGAAGTAGAAAAGTGTTTTTATGCTCTTTCATCACTCCTTTCTTGCTTCCTCCTACGCCACCGGGAAGAGTTTGACATCGACACATGTGTGATAAAATGGTTAAGTCGCTCTCTAAAACCACCCAATTCGGCAGCACCCTCGGTGACGCCCATGCAGCATTGTTGAGCACGTTAAAAATGAGCCTGTCAGAAACTTTTACACCAGTTCAGCTTTGCGACCGCTCTAGCGTTTGAGGGTTAGGCAACCCCTTCGACACTGTTACGTGGTGTTCGCCTAAGCTTAGGAGCTGAAGAAGCCACAAAAGAAAGAAGGAAGGTTGGCTTTAACGTCCCGTCGACATCGAGGTCATTAGAGACGGAGCATAAGCTCGAGTGTGGCAAGGATGGGGAAGGAAACCGACCGTGCCCTCTCAAAGGAAATCACGGCATTTGACTGTAGTGATTTAGGGAATTCACAGAAAACTGAAATCTGGACGGCTGGATGTGAGTTTTAACCGTCGTCCTCCCGAACGCGAGTCCAGTGTGCTAACAACTGCGCCACCTCGCTCGGTTCAGGCATGGTGAATCAGTGCCGAAGTTTCCGACGGGTACAGTTTTCCATCCTCCCAGCTGAACTGATTTTCCGCACCTGGTGCGGATAGCGAAAATTCGGTTGCCTACATTTTCTGGGCCAGATTTATTTTGCCCACCCTGTGTATGGGAGTGTTGATTGCAATTAATAATGCCATTGCAAATGCAGAAATCATGATACACGCCTCTATATTGTTTAACGTATACTACCAGAGAAACAACACAGTACCTTCAAGGACAAGGTAATTTTTTGACAAATGAGAGAGCAAGTAGTTCATCGTTGTAGTAATATCTGATAACTAATTTAGACCAAATGAAACACACATGTCACAATAAAGGGTGCCCGAAGATTTGCGTCAATGCATAATGTTCTCAACTCTGTCAGCAACACAGGCGCATATTCTTTCATGCGCGCTACCGTTAATTTGCCGAATGCCATCGTGCTATAGATTTTTCCAAGTACCTTGCATAGTTTTATGAAATCTGGCAATGGTTTCTGCAGACATTGGAGGACGAGTAAGTTATCATTTCAGTGTGTCCAATACGTGATCAATTGGGGAGAAATCTGGTTATCTAGCTAGCTACGGCAAGAGAACACGAGAAATGTGTTGATCAGCCAGAGAATTAATGATCACCTACCAAGTAACCAGTATGTCCACCTTTGACACGGATAACAGCGGCGACGCGTTATGACATGGAAGAAATGAGGCCTTGGTAGACAGCTGAAGGTAGTCGGCACCACATCTGCAAACACAGATCCCGTCATCTAACTCCCGTAAATTCAGGGGAGGGGCCGACTAGCTCTGACACCACATTCAATCACATCCCCAGGTGTGTTCGATCGGGTTCGGATCTAGCAAGGAAACGGCAGGATTCGGTGTGGACGGGGCCGTAATAAGTTACTGATGGTTGCTCAGCTTTTTTTTTTTTTAATCACGTACACTGCATTTGCAAATAATTGCAAATAAGGCTGACAATAAGGAACAATTATCAAATTTGACTGTTAAGACACAATGTCTAATTAAAAAATTTCTTAAGAGAAATTGCGTTCACGGCTGAAGGCCTTATTGACAAGAAATACAAATTATTTGTCGGCTGAAGGCTCCAATAGTAATAACTCAAAAAAACATTTGACGGTTGAATGCCTCGATAGCAAGTTTTGGAGAAGCAATTAAACTTCTTCGAGAGATATTTAAAGAACAATCAGCAACATTTCAGTGTTAAGATATTTAGTCTAATTAAAATTTCTTAAGAGAAGTTACACTCAGGGCTGAAGGCCTTATTAACAAGAAATTCAAACTCTTTGTCGGCTGAACGCCCAAAAACTAATAATTCAAAATTAAAATATGTAAAAAAAAAATCATCACAATCTGACCAAATCAACAGAGAAGTGGGCTTCAGACACTGCTCCAAGGATCGACCTAGGAAAGTCACTCAACTTCGTAAATGATGAGACAGGCAGCCAAGAGTTGTATTTATTTAACCAGATGGCAACTCAAACTACAGACAGTTTATACGCAGACCAACACTCTTGCAAAATCTACCTAACGTCTGATAACCAATACAACGATGGAATAATCCAGGCATGGCGGAACTGGTGGACAGTACTGCGTCTTCAGAATCTGGTGTTTAGAACATCCAGAATCAGAAGGAGCCACTACCACCTTACCAGACGGCAGCGGCAAGGCGAGGAATGGTACACTGCCACAAAAATACGCTAACATCCAGGGCAGGGAACTGGGGCGTTTCGGCCACTAGGCAGAAAAATACCGCTGATTGAACTTCACCAGTAATAACACAAGGAATTCAATCGTTAATAATAAGAAGTGGAGGACAGCTAATTAATTTCGCCAACTCCCAATATTACACTCATTGCTCTTCGTCTCAGTGACCCTGCGAGCAGCAACGGGCGAACAAATGGTGTGATATCAAAATAGTGCAGGTTACACTAGTGGGTTAATGTTCGCTCAACTCAAACATGCTGGGTCCGGTGGACAACGAGGTTGCGGCCCTTTCAACGACAGCCCCTCGATCTGGCAGTGGCTGTGTGCGGCCAGCTGTCCCGGCATGTCCTCGCGCTGCTGGACCTCACTGCTGCTCCATCCCAGTCGAACTCGCTCACACACTCTGACCCAGAAAACACTTCATGTCCCTCCAAAGATAATACCACCGTAGTAGATATCGATAACCGCTGCTGTTGCCACTCGTGGACAGACAACGCTAGCAAACGTAGTGGTACCAGTAAACACAAGAAGAAAACTAGACGCCACTATCACTATTACTCAATGCCAACCTACCAACGGCACCAACGCAAGCCGCAACTTGGCTCAGTTTTAATGGTCTGCAACCAGTGTACGATAATATTTGGCCATCACGGTGCCTTGCACGAACTCCGTCGAACCTTAGGAGGCCCACATGAATATAATGGAGCCACTGCAGCTAGTCTCTGTCCTGTGGTACAGTTGTCTTCCCCTGGAAGACGACGGATTCACCGGGATGATGAAGAAAGCATCGGGATTCATCAGACCATGCAACGTTCTGCCACTGAGTCAACGTCCAGTGACTATGGTCACGTGGCCCCTTCAGTAGTAAATGTCGATGCCGTGGTGTTAACATTGGCACATGCGTGTATCGTCGGCTGCAGAGGCCCATCTTTACGAGGTGCATTCAGGTTCTAAGGCCTCCGATTTTTTTTCTGCGGACTGGAAAGAGATAGAAACATGCGCATTGTTTTAAAATGAGGCCGCGTTCATTGTCAATACGTCCCAGAGATGGCAGCACCATACGGCAGATGGAATTTTACCGCCAGCAGCGAGAATGAGAACTGTTTTAAATACTTAAAATGGCGACGTTTTCCTTACTTGAACAGCGTGCACTCATTCGTTTTCTGAATTTGCGTGGTGTGAAACCAACTGAAATTCATCGACAGTTGAAGGAGACATGTGGTGATGGACTTATGGATGTGTCGAAAGTGCGTTCGTGGGTGCGACAGTTTAATGAAGGCAGAACATCGTGTGACAACAAACCGAAACAACCTCGGGCTCGCACAAGCCGGTCTGACGACATGATCGAGAAAGTGGAGAGAATTGTTTTGGGGGATCGCCGAATGACTGTTGAACAGATTGCCTCCAGAGTTGGCATTTCTGTGGGTTCTGTGCACACAATCCTGCATGACGACCTGAAAATGCGAAAAGTGTCATCCAGGTGGGTGCCACGGATGCTGACGGACGACCACATGGCTGCCCGTGTGGCATGTTGCCAAGCAATGTTGACGCGCAATGACAGCACGAATGGAACTTTCTTTTCGTCGGTTGTGACAATGGATGAGACGTGGATGCCATTTTTCAATCCAGAAACAAAGCGCCAGTCAGCTCAATGGAAGCACACAGATTCACCGACACCAAAAAAATTTCGGGTAACCGCCAGTGCTGAAAAAATGATGGTGTCCATGTTCTGGGACAGCGAGGGCGTAATCCTTACCCATTGCGTTCCAAAGGGCACTACGGTAACAGGTGCATCCTACGAAAATGTTTTGAAGAACAAATTCCTTCCTGCACCGCAACAAAAACGTCCGGGATGGGCTGCGCGTGTGCTGTTTCACCAAGACAACACGCCCGCACATCGAGCTAACGTTACGCAACAGTTTCTTCGTGATTACAACTTTGAAGTGATTCCTCATGCTCCCTACTCACCTGACCTGTCTCCTAGTGACTTTTGGCTTTTTCCAACAATGAAAGACACTCTCCGTGGCCGCACATTCACCAGCCGTGCTGCTATTGCCTCAGCGATTTTCCAGTGGTCTAAACAGACTCCTAAAGAAGCCTTTGCCGCTGCCATGGAATCATGGCGTCAGCGTTGTGAAAAATGTGTACGTCTGCAGGGCGATTACGTCGAGAAGTAACGCCAGTTTCATCGATTTCGGGTGAGTAGTTAATTAGAAAAAAAATCGGAGGCCTTAGAACTTGAATGCACCTCGTAGGAGTGTTCGGTGCACTGTGTGTACAAACACACTTGTAATCTCCCCAGCCATAAAGCCTCATGTTAGTTCCACAGCGGTTCATCGCATGTCCTTTTTTGTTTGCCCAGATACGACGCACAAACACATCGACGTCTGGACATGGTTTCGCCTTGGTTTCGCCACTTGTTGAAGACACTCATCGCAGCAGTCCTCAAACACCCGACAGGTAGTGGAGTTTCTGAAACGCTCGTTCCGAGCCCCTGGGCCATCAAAATCTGGCTCGATCAAACTCAGATAGATCGCCCACCTTCCCCGTTCTACACACGGACAGCTTGCTCACTGACACTTCATGCGCCGTGCCTGTGTCTAACTAGTAGCCATTCCTTGCTAGGTGACGCTGCTATCGCCTGGACGAGTTTATACCTATAGTAGGTCGGTAGTCATAATGTTCTGATTGATCAGTTTATTTGTCATATGTGTTATCAGCACTACAAACATCGTTACATTCTTGTTCCTTAGTGAGGTTTGAAAACCCCTCTGCGGTCGTTGGATTGTATTTTACACATAGCTTGTAATTGTATATAACATTTGTTTGAGTACATAAACCTATTAGTGTTAAAATTTGTGCAAAATTGTCTGCAAGGCCATTCACCCTTTTACTAAAGAACGTCCATCTAGTAACGAAGAAAGAATAAAAATATTGTCTATGGTTGTGCTACTATTCCCCTGCACCCCGGCTGAAAAAAATACAGTCTGCATAAGATCATGCCAATTGAGGAGATCTTCCAACATCTCTTTTCTTGCACAATCATATATAAAATTAGTATTGAAGTCACCATATGTAACTAATTGTTGCTGATTCCTGTAAAGTCAACCAAGGACCCTCTCTATCTTGAGCAGATATGCACTGAAGAGAGAGTCAGGGGACCTATAAAAACAGTAGTCACAAGTTAAGTTTCACTAAATTCAACTGCAGCTGCACCACAGTCAAATAGCTGTTCAGTGCATTGTTTTGATAAATCTACGGACTAAAATAGAATACCATGGCCACTGCCGCAATTTGCAAAGAAGTCCTTGAAAAACCGCCAGCTAATCTCTATTCTTGTAAGCGTTCTCACTATGTAGTGCTCTCATATACCGAGGATGTCAAGGACAACACTTATAGGCAGTCCACTAACTTTATCTCAAATACCTATTATATTTTAATGAAATATGCTAATTCCTTCACCAACTGTACACCTGACCTTCTTTGAAAGTTGTTCCTTTGTTAGAGAGACTTCTTTTAAGTAGGGATACCTATCAGCTGACTTCAGTCTAAAAACGGTGCAGTTTTCACACCAGCTAGTTCAGGAATTTTCCCATGAGTGATCCCACCACTGGCCACTACGCTGTCACCTATAAACTCCGCCAACTTCTCCTTCCTATACCTGTCCAGGTGCAGGCCATGTCTAGTAAACCCTGATGTACTGACAGACTCTGCTGGCACCACTGCAATGTGAGCCATGCCCTCCGCCATCAGTGCCTTCTTAAGCCCCGTGGGGCATTAAGACGAGGCTGATCATGAGGTTGAAACAGTTGCATATCAGTGCCAGTACTTTGAACAGCTGTCTTTTCCAAGTCACTCCTACGTGATACTCCCCATTCCTATCAAGGCTATCCCCACAATCACTACTTAATCCCCATTCGTGAAATTCCTGCGAAACTCCCCTAAGTGAACAGTGACTTGAGCCAACCCTGCACTAGGCTTCACATTGAGTTCTAATGTTCAGAAATCCATTGTCTTCATGAGCAGTGCTGCTTAAACTCTTGTAAGGAACGTGTACTACAGAGTTCCATTGTTCTTCTCTGTAATTAATAAGTTTTTAATGGGGTTACTGAAATCATTGTTCTGTGGCAAATGTTAGTACATTTTATCCTCTAAATTTTCCTCAGCGAGATAGGCTTTGCTTATCGCTGAGTAAATTACCTGTATTAAGAAAGTGCTGTATATTTGAAATGATAATTAAATGGACACCCTAGCTGCAAACAGGTGTTGATGAACTTCATTGGGGACATGTTGAAAATGTGTGCCCCGACCGTGTGCCCTCACGGGGAGCGTGCAAAGGGATAAGTCCCTGCAGACGCGCTATCCTCTGTGCCCGTGGTGGCTCAGATGGATAGAACGTCTGCCATGTAAACAGGAGATCCCGGGTTCGAGTCCCGGTCGGGGCACATATTTTCAACATGTCCCCAATGAAGTTCATTAACACCTGTTTGCAGCTAGGGTGTCCATTTAATTAGCATTTCATTTCTAGCTAAGCTGCATGGTCATCCACGGTAACTGTTCTTTCGGGAACAGATACTACCGTCATATATATGCTGTATATTTGACTCCATCTCTCATTTCACTGAAATGTCACTGTGCCTTCATTGAACTTTAATGGGGAGGGATGTTACTTTGCTAACTTGACACCAGACTACCATTTCAACACCATTACATGATCTTATTTTGGAAAGAGTTTATATTTTATTGTATGTTGTTAGTCTAAACTTTGGGGCACCTTTCAACTCGTGAGCAACTCATGTATTTTCCTGAGGTGTTTCATCTCTAAGCAAAGAGAGTTGTTCATTGTTTTTGCATTTGATATATATGCTTTAAAATATTTGTGTATGTGTCTTAGAAGTGTCCAGTGTTTGCGTTACTCAGCTGGTGTGTGTGTCGCTGCGTCCACACTAGAGGCAGCCGCCGGCGTTTGAGTCCTGTCATCCGATGTGTTGCTGGGGAGCAGGCAGACTGTAGCTCAACAAGCCACCTCATCTGTTTGCTGTCCTGTTGTAATCCTCATATTATTTATTAGTGTATCGTAGCTTCTTGTGGCTTCAAAAATTAGGTTAAATTGGGTTTTGTTACGAATGATGCCTATTTCTCACTGCATGGCCCCTCCACTTCCTAAGCAACAAGTAACGGTTGGCCACGCATCAAGAAGTAGCCCTCGTAACTGGTAGTGTGGGAAGTATCCCCTTCCATGCATTTCACCGCGGGGTGCAGAATATGAATGTAAATGCAGATGTATTGTTTTAACCATTCGATCACTTTTCTTTAAAGTCTGTAGTGCACATTGGAAACTGAGTTTCCAAATTTCCAGGCAACAGTTCCTTCAGAAATCATTGGTAGAAGCGAATACTCGCATGTTCGTCAGGAATGTTTAACTCCTACACAAAAGAAAATTGTAAGATCAAAGATGGATGTCCTTTTCTATAATGTTCTGAGACTCGACGATGAACTTTTGATTCCCACTTAAATAACTAGGCGGAGTTGCAACTTTGTCGAACATTTCTGTACTTTATCTTTCTCTTTAACCCCCTTTACTGATATTCTGAACTTCCCAGTCTTCGGCTGGATTGCTGTGGTCCACTACGAACTCCTCTTCTGGACCAGCCTTTTCATCTCAGAATAGCGCTTGGAACTTACGTCGTGCTGGACATTGTTTTCTGGATGTATCCCAGTTTCGGTCTTCCACCGCAGTTTTTCCCTCTACAGCACCCTCTAGTACAATGGACGTTATTCCCTGATGTCTTAACAGATGTCCTATAATCGGCTTGTCAGGGTTTTCCACAAATTCATTTCTTCGCCGATTTTACGGAGAACTTCCTCATTACTTACCTGATCACTCCACCTAATTTTCAACATTCTTCTGTAGCACAACATCTAAAACACTTCGATTCTCTTCCGTTCTAATTTTCCCATAGTCCATGTCTCACTACCGTACAATGCTCTGCTCCAGACATACATTCTCAGAAATTTCTACCTCAAATTAAAGTCTATTTTTGATAGCAGCAGACTTCTCTTGCCCAGAGAAGCCATCCTGATGTTAAAGTTTCGCGTTGTTCTCATTTCTGCTACTTCTCATTAGTTTCGTCTTTCTTCGATTTACTCTCAGTCCCTATTCTATACTCATTAGCCTGTTCTTTCCATTCCACATATCTGTAATTCTTCTTGACTTTCACTAAGGATAGTAATGTCATCAGTGAATCTAATCATTGATACCCTTTCGCCTTGAATTTTCATCCGAATCTTGAACCTTTATTTTAATTTCGGCATTGCTTCTTCGACGTGTAGACTGAACGCTAGCGAAAGAAGACTACATCTGTCTTACACCGTTTTTAACCCGTGCACTTCGTTCTTTATCTCCCACTCTCATTTTTCCCTCTTGGTTCATGTACATATTGTATACTACCCAGCTTTCCCTGTAACTTACCCCTATTTTTCTAAGAATTTAGATCATCGTGCATCATTTTACGCTGTAGAACGCTTTTTCCAGGTCGACAAATCCTGTATACTTTTCTTGTCAGCAACTTGTATGCAAGTGCTATTAAGCTCATTGAGAGATAATCAGGCACTAATCTGCTCTTGCTATCTTCGAAATGGTGTGGATGACGTTTTTTCGGAGTCTGAAGGTAGATCACCAGTCATATAAATTCTACACACCAACATGAGTAATCGTTTTGGTGCCCCGTCCCAGAATCATTTTAAAAAATTCCGATGGAACTTCATCTATCCCTTCTTCCTTATTTGATTTTAAGACTTCTAGAGTTCTTCTAAGTTCTGATTCTAATAGTGAATCTCCTGTCTCTTTCCCATCGAGTCTTGTTTCTTCTTCCATCGCATCATGAGATTAGACTTCCCTCTCATACAGGTCCTCAGTTTCCTCCCTCCACTTATCCGCTCTCTCCTCTGCATTTAACAGTGGAATTTCCAGTGCACTCTTAACGCTACGCCCTCGCTTTCCATTTTACCGAAAGCTGTTTTGACTTTCTGTATGTGCAGTCAGTCCTTCCGACACTCGTTTCTTTTCCGATTCACATTTTTCATGTAGCCGTTTGGCTTAGGTTCCTTGCACCTCGTATTTGTTTCATTCCTAAGCGTTTTGTACTTCTGTATTCCTAAATTTCTTTAAACATTTTTGTTCTTCCTTCTGTCCTCGATCAATTGAAGTATTTCTAGTGTTACCCATGGTTTCTTTGCAGTTACTTTCGTTGTATCTATGTTTTCCTCTCAATCTTCAGTGACTGCCCTTTTTAGAAATTTCCATTCCTCTTCACCTGAACTGCCTACTGTTCTATTCAGTAAATGTAGCCTCAGAGACCTTCAAGCCTATAGTCTCTTAAACTTCAGCGTACACTTCGTCATTACAAATTGCCATCTGATTTTTACACCTCCCCTTCTGCACGCTTGACAATTCAATATTTGATTTCAGAATCTCTCCCTGACCGTGATATATTCCAACTGAAATCATCCTGTATCTATCGGCCATTTCAA
Organism: Schistocerca cancellata; assembly: GCF_023864275.1. NCBI lineage: Eukaryota > Metazoa > Arthropoda > Insecta > Orthoptera > Acrididae > Schistocerca > Schistocerca cancellata. Next base: position 1,282,637,012 of record NC_064626.1, on the reverse strand, counting down.
AGTATACCTCCTGGTTTTGTGATTCTTGAACAGAGTATTCGCTATTACCATCTGAAATTTATTGCAGAACTCAGTATTCCTCCTCTTTCATCCCTACTATCAAGTTCATATTCTGCTGTAACCGTTTCTTCCGCCCCTGCCCCTACAACCGCATTCCTGTATCCAGTGACTGTTAGATTTTTGTCTCCCTTTACGTATTGGACTACCATTTCAATATACTTGCGTGGTTTCTCTATCTATTCATCGTCTTCTTGCGTCGTCGACATGTGTACCTGAACTGCCGTTGTCGGCCTAGGCTTGCTGTAGATTTTGATGAGAAAAACCCTATCACTGAACTGTGCACAGTAACCCATTCTCTGTCCTACCTTTGTATTCAGTAGGAAGTCCGTCGATACCTGACAATTTGACGGGGCACCTCTGAAGGTAGCCGTCGTGACCTCCAAGGAGGTGAAATGTTCCTTCAACATAACCACCTGCTCAACCGAGAGGGCACGTGGGACGTCCAGGGCGACGGGATCGAATTCCAGGACGACCCCATCGTCGGCACGGTAGACTCGGCGACAATGTTCGGCAAAACTGTCGACTACTTCCGCTTGGCAGTTGACCCGCTGCGCTCGGTAATCGACGAGTTCACTGACCAAGTTTTGTCTGCGGTGTTTGTGATCGTGGACAAGGTGTTGCATGGAGGGATTCACTTGCACCACTGCATGAGATTTAGGGGCACGCCCCACAGCCTCCGGCGAGTAATCGCTTGTAGCTTCGCCTTGACTACGCTTCGTTCGGTGCGCACTTCCGGGGAAGGTGGCTGGTACGAGAGGGTAATGAAATTGAAGTCTTTAGTGCGCCCGTACTAAGCGGTCACCTCCCTGCTGCAAGAGAGGAATGTGCGGCGGAGCATCGGTTTAGCACGTCCCACCCAACAGTCCACCACTGATGCGTAGGATCGGAGACGCTGTTCGCACCTTGTCCACGTCTCGGTGATACTTTGGTGTTACCACCTTTTCAGGGATGATGAAACGACGGAAGTGCCTTAGCGGTGGTAAGCTGGGATAGAAGTTCCTGGAGTGAAAGCCACTGGAGTTTTAGAACGACATTTTATTAACAAACTAAGTTACAATTTGTCATTTGTTATTTTAAAAACTTTCCTCAAAGTGAAATTTACGGTGGCCACCTCACTAAAGCAATTATTTTCTGTAATTGTAATATATTGAATAACAATTGAACTTACGGCACTAGCCCACCAACTATTATCATTATTGTTAAAACACCAGATAGGGACTACGGGGACTACACCACTGCAGGAATTATTCTTTGTTAAACTACTTATGCCGCATATTAAACACTTTAAAATATTAAAACTTTCCTCAAGATGCAATTTACGAATACTAGCCCGCAGCAGCGATTACTCGTTCTTGAAAAGAATGTATCGAACTTCCAACGATCTTAAAGGCAGCAGTTCACGGGAACAGTTGCCTTCATAGAACGAACAGGATATACACTCCGTGCGAACTCTCCGACCGTTAATGACGTATGACATACTTTGACAAGATTTAAATCCATTTACAAACGCTACAGCTTGAGGAAGTTATTACCAAAGCAGTAATAGATTTATACAGTGCTTACCAAATGTGTTAGCCACTGCTAACCGATAGCAGCACGTATTATCTACATGGAGACATACCCTCAAATCATTTACGAGTGCTAACATCCGCTGACAATTACTGTCAACTAGCAGTTCCAAAGAACATTTCAGCCACCAACACCCTGTGACATCTACTCTTTAGCTTGCGAAAAATGTTCAAAGACACACATCGAAAGAAGTTTTGCATCAACTCGGTTCCGAGACTTCCGGAACCAGTACAGAAAATTGGAACAGAGATCAACATAAACATCATTTCCTCCCTTTTTATTGCTCATGAAAACGACACATTGCCTGTTGTACCACCATACAGCGAGAACTTCAGAATTGGTGGTCCTGATCGCTGTACACACTGGTACCTCTAATACCCAGTAGCACGTCCTCTTGCACTGATGCATGCCTGTATTCGACGTGGCATACTATCCACAAGTTCATCAAGGCAGTATTGGTCCCTGTCCCACTCCTCAACGGCGATTCGGCGTAGTTGCCTCAAAATGGTTGGTGGGTCTCGTTTTCCATAAAAAGCCCTTTTCATTCTATCCCAGGAATGTTGAATCCGGTTCATGGCTGGAGAACATGCTGGCCACTCTAGTCGAGCGATGTCGTTATCCTGAAGGAAGTGATTCACAAGACGTGCACGATAGGGGTGCAAATTGTCACCCGTGAAGACAAATGCCTCGCCAATATGCTGCCGATATGGTTGCACTGTCGGTCGGAGGGTGGCATTCACATATCGTACAGCGCCTTCCATGACCACCAGCGGCTTACGTCGGCCCCACGTAATGCCACCCCAAAACAACAGGGAACCTCCACCTTGTTGCACTCACTGAAAAGTGTGTCTAAGGCGTTCAGTCTGACCGATTGTCTGGTTGAAGGCATATGTGACACTCATCAGTGAAGAGAACGTGGTGCCAATGATGACCGGTCCATTCGGCACGTTGTTGGGTCCATCTGCACCGCGCTGCATGGAGCCGTGGTTGCTAAGATGGACCTAGCCATGGACGTCGGGAGTGAAGTTATGAATCATGGAGCCTACTGCGCACAAAGATGGACCTAGCCGTGGACGTCGCGAGTGAAGTTACGCATCATGCAGTCTATTGCGCACAGTTTAAGTCGCAAGACGACGTCCTGTCACTGTACGAAAAGCATTATTCAATGCCAACATTGGTGGCGTCGCTGTCAGAGTTCCTCCGAGCCATAATCCGTAGGTGGTGGTCATCCACTGCAGTAGTAGCCCTTGGGCGGCCTGAGCGAGGCACGTCATCGACAGTTCCTGCCTCTCTGTATCTCCTCCATGTCCGAACAACATCGCTTTGGTTCACTCCGAGACGCCTGGACACTTCCGTTGTTAAGAGCCCTTCCTGGCACAAAGTAACAATGCGGACGCGATCGAACCGCAATATTAACCGGCTAGGCATGGTTGAATACAAATAACACGAACCATGTACCTCCTTCCAGGTGGAATGACTGGAACTGATCGGCTGTCGGACCCCTTCAGTCTAATAGGCGCTGCTCATGCATGGTTGTTTACATATTTTGGCGGGTCAGTGACATCTGCGAACAGTCAAAGGGAATATGTCTGTGATACAATACCACAGTGAACGTCTGTCTTCAGGAGTTCTGGGAACCGGGGTGATGCAAAACGTTCTTTGATGTGTGTACATTTACGGATGCTAACACACTGTAGCAGCTACTCTAAGAACAGATTCATCCTTATACTGGCTATTCAAATGAAATTTTCAGCCACTAACACACTGTGATGTCTATTCTTTAATTTTCAAAAAATGTTCAAATATATTCAGTGCACTAACACACTGCGGCAGTTACCTTGTAACTAGCTTCCAATTGGACAGTGAAAAATACATAATTTAGTATATCACCCGCTGTCCTGGGTACGAAGTAGGTTGCGACAGGTCCTGTCGCATCGACCCAACAGCACTTTCTGACTGTGACGGCCAAAGCCACTTCCTTTCTGTCGATTCGCACACCAGACAGACCCAGTGGACAATGAAGTGTTGGCAGAAGAGCCAACACTGTGTTGATATAGGAGGCCGAAATGCACGCGTTTAATTACACGCTGACTGGCGTGAGGTCTGGAACAGTTAAGGGAATTAATAGTAGCAAATAAAGTACGTAGTTGATATAATACTTAACTTTAATCCATAATTGGAGAACATCGGTCTGACGGTACAGGCTTTAATATCTCAATATAAACTGGTAATGGCGCCTTGCTAGGTCGTAGCAGTTGACGTAGCTGAAGGCTATGTTAACTATCGTCTCGGCCAATGAGAGCGCTATTTGTCAGTTCCATCTCTAGCAAAGTCGTCGTACAACTGGGGCGAGTGCTAGTACGTCTCTCTAGACCTGCCGTGTGGCGGCGCTCGGTCTGCCATCACTGACAGTGGCGACACGCGGGTCCGTCGTATACTAGCGGACCGCGGCCGATTTAAAAGCTACCACCTAGCAAGTGTGGTGTCTGGCGGTGACACCACAGACAATGCGTTGCACTTAAAAAAGGGCGTGTCCGTCAGTTCGTCACTCGCCCACGCAACTGCTTCCTCTACCTGTCGCCAAACAATTGAAGCTCGCGCCACTCTCGGATCTTGGCTCCACAGACCGTTTCATAGTGGGCGCGAGCGAACCTCTCTAATGCGCGTCGGTACAAGCGACGCATTGACAGACATGCGTCAGATGGCAACAGTCTGGCTCCTGCAGATGCTGAGCGCTGCGTTTCGATGCTGCCCGTCTAGTTCTAACTTCCTGGCGGTGAAGGAACAGTGTACACGTACACGCGGCGTGGTCAGAGAACACCAAAGGCCAACGCACTTCATCAAGTACCGCATCCACCAGTCCACGGGAGATATAAATGCGGTCTAACTGACTTTCCGAATCGAAGAAATACTGCAGGACAGAGAACTACGCAGGATACTGAACTACAAGTGCGTGAATTCGACACCGTTCAAGGAAACGCTTGATAGTCATATTCCGGACACCCACGAAATTAACAACACGCAACACATTGACGAGACTGTGGAGGCTCTTACTACTGCCATCCGAGACGCAATGACTGACGCCATCCCACGCACCACACCGAAACAACACTCGGCGGCCCTGCCCCAGCAAGTCCTGGGCCTTATCTCAACCAGGAATCGGCTCAGGAGACACTGGCAGCGTACCAGGCGTCCATTCTATAAACTACACGTCAACAGACTCCAGGGCATAGTACGGGACAAAATGCAAACATTACTGGACAATGGGCCAGAAACTCGCAGGGCTAGATACCACACGTCCTGGCTTGTGGAAGCTAGCCAGACACATTACCAGGGAGAAACATTACATTCACACTCTACAAGGTCCAAACAGCCAAGCTTACTCCGGGACGGAGAAGGCAGAGCTTATGGCCACAACACTTGCAGCGTCTTTCATGCCGAATCTGGCTCCTTCAGATCCAGTATTCACACTTGAAAAGGACCAAGAGGTTGAAGGGCTTGTAGTCCAGCCCACGCGTGACGAAATTAGACGCACTAGTACAAATGAAATTACGTGTGTTATCAAGCATACCAACGCTAGGAAAGTCCCTGGGCCTGATGGCATTCAAAACCGTGTCCTCTTGGAGTTCACGGATAGAGTTGTAATAGCTTGCACACATAACAAATGCCGTCCTAAAACACCAACAGTTCCCTGACTTTTGGAAGGCGGCCAAAGTCCTGATGTTCAGGAAGCCAGGGAAAGACCACTCCCTCCCACAAAATTACCGACCCATCAGTCTGCTGTGCTCACTCAGCAAAATTGTTGAGAAGGTAATATTAATACGCACCACTAGGCACTGCATCGACAATGACACCCTAAGACCGGAGCAATGCGGCTTTAGGAATCACCACTCAACAACACAACTACTCCTCCGCGTAGTCGGACATATAACACACGGCTACAACATGAACAAAGCCACAGGGGTCGTGTTCCTCGACATCGAAAAAGCTTTCGACCGTCTTTGGCACAACGGCCTTATATGCAGACTGAGCGAAGCTGGTTTGTCGGACGGACTCATACGTCTTATACACTCATATCTCACGAGTAGCTGTTTCAACACTGACCCAACACGGTGTCCAAGCCGGAGTACCTCAGGGAAGCATCTTAGGGCCCAATTTGTTCCACCTGTACTTCCCAACAACACAAAAAACGACGTTAGCCATCTACGCGGATGACACAGCCATCCTTGCGCAAGATTGGAAACCGCCGAACATTAATTCACGAATACACACGGTACTCAGAACTGCCGAGCCTTGGTTGGAGCGATGACGTATCAAAGTAAACGTTGACAAGTGCGAAGCAGTTCTGTTCACGCGCAGACCGAAACTATTGCGCAAACATCAATACAGTAGACAGTGTAACACCTCGGTTCAGTTTACAGAGATAAAAGCTATAGAAAGAATAATTTAAAATTAAGAATAGAATTTTTAGAGGGGAAAATAGTGTAGAATCAGAGTTCGGTAATTGCAGATCAAAATTATAGTACAGCAGCAAGTAGTTTAACGTCTAAGTACAGCAAAGCCACGGAAACTCCCTCATGGAGAAGGCAGTGACGTTAAACTCTTGTGATGAAAAAGCTATTAAAGGTCTGATCGTCATTATTTCCGCCTTTTTTCCTTGATTGTTTCGTTAAAGGGTGGGGAACCCGTGTCAGTCAGAGAGACAATAATTAGAGTGGACTTTATCGTGTTAAGAATCACGATAAACTGTTAGAATATTACGGAAATTAAAAGTGATGTAGTGTACGATCTTTGACTGTTGGTAGCAACGGAGTATTGAGGGGATTTTAGGACTTTGGTGCTATATTGGATCTTTACGGACATATAGAAGACAGAAACTCACATTATCTGCTGATACGAGTGAATTCAGAGGTACCGGTATTCAGATATTAACGTGCGTACTTTTGAAAGTGTCGTGTGCCGTTAGTTGCGAATCTGGACGTAGAGCGCGTGCATATCGGCATTTGCGGACTATTTAGATCCCTACAGGCTAGAAACCTTTTAAATAGACCATCATCCATCACCATCTTAATCCTTGAATATAGAGTGAAAGTGAAATACAAGAGTGTTGTACTTATTTCATTTACCTAGTACTAATCAGTGAAGGTTTTACGGAGCCAAAGCTATTCAGCAGTAAGTCAATACCACCTAGTGGAAAGCGTAGGCATTAACTAACACGCTTACTGAAGTGAACGTTTACGTGTTTTACGGGCTGCTTAATATGAACTTTTGTGACCCTTTGACGTCCCCAGTCCCTCCGAAAGGTGGCGCAGGCTGACTTAATCATAAAAGGGGAGAGTTTTAGCCGGGAAAATTACTAAATGAAAGCGATATTTACAAGACTCGCAGTAATAGCAGAACACAAGGCCCGCACCTCATCGGAGAGTCGTCGCTGTCAAATGGGGAAGTAAAGCCGGAAAACCTACCGACGATACGTATCTACGAGCAGACGTCGACGAACTGATGACCATAGCTGTTAAGTCCCACAGTGCTCAGAGCCATTTGAGCCAGACGTCGACGTGGAGTACCTAAAAGGGAATCACAAGAGAGTTGGGGATGCTTTAACAGGTAACACTACATACACACCCAATACGTCTCCGAGAGAAAGTCATGTATCTCGGTGTCTGGCTGGACAGAAAACTTACATGGGGGGGGGGGCGGGGGGGGGGGAAGAGGAGAACACATCGAATACGTTGCCAACAGAGCGCGTCCGAGCTCAGACAACTTTACCCTATGCTCAACAGGGAAATTAGTGAATAGGAGGGTGTCGAGGTCCATATACTTGACACTGATTAGACCTCTGATGACGTACGCAGCTCCCGTCTGGGGATATACAGCTCCTACACGACTGCGCCGCTTGCAGATCATACAGAACAAAGAGCTACGAATCATTAGCAACGCTCCACGGTACACAAGCACCGTGGATCTTCACCAAGAACACCGCCTTGAAACCGTAAAGGAAGTATTCAAAAAAAAGCGCCACACGACTATACAGGAACTCGAGACACTCGAACAATCCTTTCATCCTTACTCTGGGAAAGTATGATCAGAACCATAGATGGAAGCATAAGCGTCCAAAAACACTACTAACTAGGGCATAACCACCTATGGCAAGCTAACATACACTAAGAAGCGACAAACGTCGACAAGCCCCTACATATCAGCAACGTTGACTGGACATACCAGCTGCCATTAGAGCCGACCAATGGGCTACAGCACGGAAACCGAAGAGCTCGCCCACTAACGCACAAACAAATCGCCAAGATCACCCTACACTGTGCATACGATATATGACCTCTCAGACACAAAACGCTGATGAATCTGTTACAGGTATGCTGACGCTGACCGAGAGATCGACACCGGCATCCAGCGGCAGCCGCCGAGTAACAGCACTGTACAACGTCAAAGGTATCGACATGCATGATACCCACCACTAACAAAGCCTACCCTTGCATGACCAGGGCCGGCCGTGGTGGCCGAGCGGTTCTAGGCGCTTCAGTCCGGAACCCCGCGACTGCTACGGTCGTAGTTTCGAATCCTGTCTCGGGAATGGTTGTGTGTTATGTCCTTAGGTTACTTAGGTTTAGGTAGTTCTAAGTTCTAGGGTACTGATGACGTCCGATGTTAAGTCCCATAGTGCTCAGAGCCATTTGAACCATTTTTTGAATGACCTGTCGCAGGCAGCAAGACATCCGCTACTGCTCTCACTACCCGACCAAACTATCGCAGAGGTTTCCTTCCCTTGGCTCTTGCCTTGGCACTTTTTTTCCTCTGCCCTTCAAACCGCTACCCTTCGTTCGACTTTCTACCAAATCCGACTCCAGATGAGCGCGTATTAACTGTTGACGTTAACCAGACGTATGCAAACATTGCAGTAGCCACATCCTGCGACAGCTCACGTTAGTGAAAACTAACACTTATGCAGAGGTGGCAGTAGACCTTTCGAGTTGGCCTTCAAGCCGGTGTGGGCGTGAAGGGTTCCACCTCTTGCAAAAAAGTAAAAAAAAATAAAAAAAATTGCCGAATCGCTCGTGTGGAACGTGAATCCCAGGTCTTCTGCACCTCCCAGGTATCCCGTAAGGCTGGATCGCGAACAATAAGACGCAGCTCCCGGCGTGTTGTAAAATTCGGGTACTGATCTTTCCAGCCGTGTAAGCAGGTAATGTCCCCTAGAAAAATAAGATGTTTATGTAGATCTAACAAGTGTCGGGCAATTTCCATTACATAAAATTGCGCCCTTTTCACACCGCCACCTAGTAGCAGAAGGTGCATAGACTTTAATGACACGCGTGAAGTAAATCGTAAATGCCATGCCGCTGGAAGACGGGATATACATGTTGTCGTCAATCAGCATGCCTTGTACATACACCTCCACTTCACGGGCAAGGTGATCGTCATGAGAAACATAGAAGTCGTATCTCGCTGTCCATGGTAACGCTACTAAACGCACCTCCTGTAACAGTACAATGTCTAGTTCCGAAGGCCATGTCATTTCTTTTAGGAGATGGATCTCGATGAGTGTGAGGACGATGTTGACATTTCAGTGCCGCAATACCATGCATGGAGCTGGGCACTACATGGGTGGGGGCCCGCAGGTCCCTGGTGTGAAGACGGGAGGGGGGGGGGGGGGCAGCACCCGGCAGGCGGTACCGGCGTTTCCCGCACGGTGCAAGTTGCCTCCCCTAACGCGGAGACTTCTGTAGGAGATTTGCCGCTCCACGCCAGCGGTGACTAGGTCGCCGTGTAATCCACATATTCAACGCCTGCGAAAACAGTTACAGCGGTTGGTATCGTTCCTTCTTCTGTAGGGACTTCAGAGGCGTTGATGCGAGAGCCACAGAGGGCCGCCGTTCCACAGACGCACTGACAACGGCTGTCATCCACGGTCTCAGATGCTGGAACTTTGGTTTGCTCAGCAGGTAGCGTATCATATGGACAGGGAGAAGAAACTCGTTCCGACGTCGTACGGCGTCTCGTTTTGCGTCGTTTAGGGGAGCGCTGTTTACGCAATCGTCCTTCCGTGCCTGAAGACGGGAGGGAGCCGCACCAGTCAGGCAGGAAGTCCGCCGTCGGGACAACCAGAGAATCGACCAAGGAGTCACGATGCCCATCAGGGTCAGGCATCGGAATTTGTGACATTTCTGAAGGCACACTGTCAGTCACGTTGTCCACAACCGGCTGAGAGAAGATCAGAACTCTACACACCAGTTATTTACGTGATTCCGAGAGCGGCCGGCGGCGACGTAAGTCCGATCGCATATGTCATCGGAAGTATCGTTACGACGAGGTAGGTACCAGTCCTGCAGTCGGAAGTTGCCTTATCCGTCGCTGCATTCCGTAACCAGAACAAGTACGCAGCTGTTCGTCGTACATAATCACGGCGCGACATCTGCTGACGGTCAGATAAGACGAACACCAAATGTGATCTGACGCACCCCGTCATTATGTGCGGAAGTGGGACCAGCGTTCTGCCTCAAGACCAAGTACCGGGTGTTTAACACGTTATAACACGGAAATTAATTACCGTACGAGTCGAAAATTTGGTGGCATTAATGTCCAAGGTATGGGGTGCATGATTTCCATGCGTCACAGCGCCACCGCCCAGTTCCAACTATGACCACCAGGTGCCGTGGTCAGTCGTCACCATTCATAGTCTCACATACCTGACCAGTCGCAGTGAACTTGTTGAAGTGTCAACGTCAGCTTGGGCAAAAGTAGTAGGGCATTACTGGTGAAGCTGTCCGCCCCTGGTAGCTGTCAGCGCGACGCGACGGAATGTCATACCTAACGGCCCGGGTTCGATCCCCGGCTGGGTCGCAGACTTTCTCTGCTCAGGGACTGGGTGTTGTGTTGTCCTTATCATCATCATTTCATCCCCATCGCAACGCAAGTCACCCAAGTGTCGCCAACTCGCAGTGGAACGGTCTGCCCGACGGGCGGCCCAAGCCACCCGGCATTTCAATTTCCATTGGTGAAGCTCTATCAACAAAAAACAGTAATGCTGCAACTGCACTTCGAGAGTACCACAGGCTGAAAGCATTACAGAAGGGTCCTCTTTCTCCACATGCTGTGCGGAGCGTGACGAAGAAGTTCGAATCATCTGGAGAAATCGGCGTCGCTCCGGGAAGAGGCCAACGATCAGCTGTACCACAGGTGGTTGATGAAATCACTGTTGCTATGGTGGGCAACGCTGAGCCCAATTCACGATCATCAGGCACTGTGCGCGCTGTGCCACGACAGTTGAACATCCCGTGGTCCACTGTACGGAAGGTGCTTCGATCAATTCTCAAATGGTATCCGTACCAGATCCACACCGTACAGCAGCTTGCACCACAGGACGTACGACGACGTGTTGACTCCGCTCTCCACTTTCTCGGGAGCACTGAAGTTGACGAGGACTGGCCCGGACCATCCAGTGGACAGACGAAGCACATTTTCATCCGATGCGTGAGGTGAACACGTAGAATTGCCGAGTGCGGAGATCTTCAGCTCCACTCACTGTGCATGAAGTTCCTCTGAATGGTGAAAGTGTCACCGTATGGTGTGGCTTCACGGCTACGTTCGTCATTGGCCCACTCTTTTTTTGAACAGCTTGGCTCCCAAGGGACCAAAGGCGCGCACTGTTACTGACCAACGTTACTGCGATATGTTTCGCCGAGATGTCATACCCGTCCTACAGGAGAGATGGTTCAAATGGCTCTGAGCACTATGGGACTCAACATCTTAGGTCATAAGTCCCCTAGAACTTAGAACTACTTAAACCTAACTAACCTAAGGACATCACACACACCCATTCCCGAGGCAGGATTCGAACCTGCGACCGTAGCAGTGCCGCGGTTCCGGACCGCAGCGCCAGAACCGCTAGATACAGGAGAGAGAGACACACTGAACTCCACAGTTTTCACGCAATATGGCGCCCCACTGCACATCGCTCGTGAAGTTCACCTGCTTCTCCGAAACACATTTGGAAACGATCGAATTATCAGCCGCTCGCTTCCAAATGCTTGGCCGGCACGATCACCTGATCTCACTCCCTAAGATTTCTGGTTGTGGGGCTACCTGAAGGATTCGGTTTACCAGGGGAACATTCACACATGTGGTGATCTGAAGCGCAGCATATCGGGAGAGGCAGGCATCATACAATGAACATGCTTCGTACTGCGCTTGCAGACTCTTCTGGACGCTGATGGGCGCCGTGTTGAGCCCCTTTTGTAGCAGTAATGGTACCGGTATGTAATGGTATGACGTACCGTATCAGCACATTAAAAGTGTTTCAGTGGAATTGATTCTGCATTATTTCTCTTCCCCATATCCTTTATATTGATGCTACCGAGTTTGTTACTAGTACGGTAATTCCGTATTATAACGTGTTAAATACAGAAAGTTTAATTATAACCACCCGGTACAACGCCGTATGGTAGAAAAACCCCTATGACGTTTTGCACAGGTACCCTGAATGGCAGTTTGAACACGCGAATAGTACGAATGCCTAATCCCGCATGTTCAGCTTCGACGACGACGACATTACCGATAGCGTGACGGAAACGGAGTCCATGTCTGGTCGCCTTTAAAACGCGCTCGCGCACACCGTTGTTGAACATTTGAACGTAAACCTTGTTACTGAGAATCGAGAGACGGGCGGCCAGAAGTTCCGATGGCGGGATATTGCTCCTCGCGGAGGAAATGTTCCATATCTAAGGCTTTTGGTCGTGCGTACTCCGGACAGAAATTTAATGCCGACTTTCTGAACTTATTTGCCACGATCTCAGTGCACGAAGCTCGCGCGCAGGCTAATTCGCAATGTAAACAAACGCGGGATTCAACGTTCCGCAGGCCGAAGTACGTCTCATCTTGTCCGGGCGGCCGCTGAAGCCAGACTGTACCGCAGGTGCACAGTTCGGTGCACACAGCGGGTTCAAAGGGTTCAAATGGCTCTGAGCACTATGGGACTCAACTGCTGAGGTCATTAGTCACCTAGAACTTAGAACTAGTTAAACCTAACTAACCTAAGGACATCACAAACATACATGCCCGAGGCAGGATTCGAACCTGCGACCGCAGCGGTCTTGCGGTTCCAGACTGCAGCGCCTTTAACCGCACGGCCACTTCGGCCGGCACACAGCAGGTTCACCGTTGGAGTGAGTACGGCGTACTTCACTTCACATGTCGCCAACATTAAACTGGGACAGTCACGTGCCTCTTTCCTTACAATTTACGTTGAAACTGAAACTTTAATGTTGTGTGCATTTATCTTGTTTTTATACAATTATTTACAAGTAACAGCAAAAATGAATAATTTATTCTGATACAGACGTAAATCGAAATAAGTGAAAGGACGGAAAGTTACTTTTCGCAGATAACTACCACTACATTAGGTGACTTTGGAGTCAATATACACACGTATAATACTCCATGGTTTGGGCTTATTTCAGGTAGTCTTGTAATAATGTCGTCGCTGTTTAGATTCTGTTTCCCGATATTGTCGAAAACACGTTTGACTCTGTCAGCCTGTATTACTTCCCCCAACTTATCAGACATTAGAGGGTTGGAAAACAAAGTAGATGAACTTATTGTATGTCTAGAATATGTGGAAAATTCTGAAGGGACAGATTGTCTGTGCCTCTCTCAACGCCGAGAAACCACAGGGAACGAGGAGTTGAATATCAGGCAGTAAAGCCGTGCCTCATTTTCGTGACAGAGTCAACGTGGAAAAAGGAGGAGTTGCAACATATGTCCAAGTTGGTGACAAAATCAAAAATATTGAAAGGCATAGATTTTATGTTGATCTGAATCTAGAAGCATGTGCTTGTGAATTGTTGCTGCAAAATACTTTTCTAATAATTGTAACAGACTACAGATCCAATGTGGGAAATTTTCCGCTATTTATGAGAAATCTAGATGCATTGTTGAACTACCTGTGAGACAGGACGAAACAGTTAGTAGTTTGTGGAGATTTCAAGGTATACATCTTAAAAGATACGGACATCAGAAGTAAACTAGAATTATTATTTGAGTATTTCTATCTAATTTCAGAAGTCATTTTTCCAGCTCATGTGCAATAAAATCGTAGGACAATGACTGATAACATTTTTATAGACAGTGCTAAGGGTGAAACAATTAATATGTACCAAATTGATAATGGACTATCTGATCACGATGCGCAGTGAGTGGATTCGATTTGAATAGATTAGATTCAGTTTTCGTTCCGTCGACCAGAAAATGAGTTTTTTCTCGTGGGTGTGGAACATGGTAGGACGTACAACATAAAATACGTAGAGTAACTGTATATATTACCCTCTTCCCTGATCATTTGTCAGGAGATAGTCAAGATATGTGAATACATTATAGTAAACTGGCACTGCTAATATTTACAGAATTAATACACTGTCAGAATGACAATATACTTATCACTTTTAATAAGTTTATACGTGATCTTGACTTCTATGGCCACGTGCTGTTAAAACTGAAATGTAAGAGATATTTTTCCTTATGCTTGTCAAACAGGCCCTATTAAGATATTCACCTACAGAGTAAAAGGAGTTTCCAACAAAAAAGTCTTTCCAACATTTTTAAAACTATACTTTTGTTGTAATCCCAGAAATTTAACGCTGTCCACCTCTGCACGTCTTCGTCTGTTATACACATGTTGGAGAGAAACCTGTTACAGGTTCTGAACTGCATATAGTGGGGCTTTTCAAAGTTTAATGACAGTGAGTTAGCTTCAAACCATTTATTAATGTCAGTGAAAATTTGTTTAGCAGCCATATGTAAACCTGTACTAGACTTACTATTTATCGCAATGTTTGTATCATCTGCAGATGTACTACCGATAAGAGATTGATTACACAAATAACTTAAAATAGAACTCAACTCACATGAATACTCTTTGAATAACTCCGTTGACATGTTATCATAACCACTAGACTACTTTATTTTAAGGGTTTTGTGATGGATGCTACTTCTTTGGTAGAAGCGAGTGTCATTTCCATTTTACTAAAGTTATTTCTAAAGACTGGTCTCATATATTCCGTTGCACTCTTTACTGAACATGGTAACAGCAAGCTGTCAGTAAAAGAAACGAAGTACTCGTTTCAGACGTTTGCGACACTTAATGCACTTGTTGCCAATGTCTCATTTATTTTCGGAGCTACCTGTACCTCTTCCTTTCTGGCCCCACCTGTCTCTGTCTTCAATATGTGATACCTTCATCTGACCTGAGAAATAACACACTCATTCAACAGCTGGGCAGCTGGTGAATCCATAGGACGTCCTGTAATACGAACCTGACATTTGCACAGCAGGTTCCATACGCGCAGCGTAACAGGATCAACAATGAACGTCGTATTCGTATACGATTTCTCATCTAGGATCAGCAAAACAAACAGACTGTGCACTGGCGATGTAGTTGTCTACAGGAGAAAATCGTCGTGGGATGAACTGCAGGAAGCGCAGAAACATGCCTACAAAATTTCCATTTTCTGAAACGAATGGTAGACCCATTTAAATGTGGATAAACGGCATATAATGTTTATGACAAGGAATCCGACAGTGTATGACTACAAGACCAATGGTCAACTTGTGGAGCACAGCACACCGTATAAATATTTTGGATTGATACAGACCTGCGATGTGAAATGGGGTTGACATGTAACATGTGTCCTAGAGAAGGCGAACAGAAGTTGTAAATTCATTGTTGTTGTTGTTGTCTTCAGTCCTGAGACTGGTTTGATGCAGCTCTCCATGCTACTCTATCCTATGCAAGCTTCTTTATCTCCCAGTACTTACTGCAACCTACATCCTTCTGAATCTGCTTAGTGTATTCATCTCTTGGTCTCCCTCTACGATTTTTACCCTCCACGCTGCCCTCCAATGCTAAATTTTTGATCCCTTGATGCCTCAGAAGATGTCCTACCAAACGATTCCTTCTTCTAGTCAAGTTGTGCGACAAACGTCTCCCCAATCCTATTCAATACCTCCTCATTAGTTACATGATCTACCCACCTAATCTTCAACATTCTTCTGTAGCACCACATTTCGAAATCTTCTATTCTCTTCTTGTCTTAACTATTTATCGTCCATGTTTCACTTCCATACATGGCTACATTCCATACAAATACTATCAGAAACGACTTCCTGAGACTTAAATCTATACTCGATGTTAACAAATTTCTCTTCTTCAGAAACGCTTTCCTTGCCATTGCCATTCTACATTTTATATCTTCTCTACTTCGACCATCATCAGTTATTTTGCTCCCCAAATAGCAAAACTCCTTTACTACTTTAAGTGTCTCATTTCCTAATCTAATTCCCTCAGCATCACCCGACTTAATTCGACTACATTCCATTATCTTCGTTTTGTTTTTGTTGATGTTCATCTTATACCCTCCTTTCAAGACACTGTCCATTCCGTTCAACTGCTCTTCCAAGTCCTTTGCTGTCTCTGACAGAATTACAATGTCATCGGCGAACCTCAAAGTTTTTATTTCTTCTCCATGGACTTTAATACTTACTCCGAATTTTTCTTTTGTTTCCTTTACTGCTTGCTCAAAATACAGATTGAATAACGTCGGGGAGAGGCTACAACCCTGTCTCACTCCCTTCCCAACCACTGCTTCCCTTTCATGCCCCTCGACTCTTATAACTGCCATTTGGTTTCTGTACAAATTGTAAATAGCCTTTCGCTCCCTGTATTTTACCGCTGCCACCTTCAGAGTCTGAAAGAGAGTATTCCAGTCAACATTGTCAAAAGCCTTCTCTAAGTCTACAAATGCTAGAAACGGTGGTTTGCCTTTCCTTAATCGAGCTTCCAAGGTAAGTCGTAGGGTCAGTATTGCCTCACGTGTTCCAATATTTCTACGGAATCCAAACGGATCTTCCCCGAGGTCGGCTTCTACCAGCTTTTCCATTCGTCTGTAAAGAATTCGCGTTATAATTTTGCAGCTGTGACTTATTAAACTGATAGTTCGGTAATTTTCACATCTGTCAACACCTGCTTTCTTTGGGATTGGAATTATTATATTCTTCTTGAAGTCTGAAGGTATTTCGTCTGTTTCATACATCTTGCTCACCAGATGGTAGAGTTTTGTCAGGACTGGCTCTCCCAAGGCCGTCAGTAGTTCCAATGGAAAGTTGTCTACTAGCGGGGCCTTGTTTCGACTCAGGTCTTTCAGTGCTCTGTCAAACTCTTCACCCAATATCGTATCTCCCATTTCATCTTCATCTACATCCTCTTCCATTTCCATAATATTGTCCTCAAGTACACCGCCCTTGTATAGACCCTCTATATACTCCTTCCATCTTTCTGCTTCCCCTTCTTTGCTAAGAACTGGGTTTCCATCTAAGCTCTTGATATTCATGCAAGTGGTTCTCTTTTCTCCAAAGGTCTCTTTAATTTTCCCGTAGGCAGTATCTATCTTACCCCTAGTGAGATAAGCCTCTACATCCTTACATTTGTCTTCTAGCCGTCCCTGCTTAGCCATTTTGCTCTTCCTGTCGATCTCATTTTTGAAAAGTTTGTATTCCCTTTTCCCTGCTTCATTTACTGCGTTTTTATATTTTCTCCTTTCATCAGTTAAAGTCAATATTTCTTCTGTTACCCAAGGTTTTCTACTAGCCCTCGTATTTTTACCTACTTGATCCTCTGCTGCCTTCACAACTTGATCCCTCAGAGCTACCCGTCCTTCTTCTATTGTATTTCTTTCCCCCATTCCTGTCAATTGTTCCCTTATGCTCTCCCTGAAACTCTGTACAACCTCTGGTTTAGTCAGTTTATCCAGGTCCCATCTCTTTAAATTCCCACCTTTTTGCAGTTTTTTCAGTTTTAATCTACAGTACATAACCAATAGATTGTGGTCAGAGTCCACATTTGCCCCTGGAAATGTCTTACAATTTAAAACCTGGTACCTAAATCTCCTTCTTACCATTATATAATCTATCTGATACCTTCTAGTATCTCCAGGATTTGTCCATGTATACAACCTTCTTTAATGATTCTTGAACCAAGTGTTAGCTATGATTAAGTTATGCTCTTTGCAAAATTCTACCAGGTGGCTTCCTCTTTCATTTCTCTCACCCAATCCATATTCACCCACTCTGTTTCCTTCTCTCCCTTTTCCCACTCTCGAATTCCAGTCACCCATGACTATTAAATTTTCGTCTCCCTTCACTACCTGAATAATTTCTTTTATCTCATCATACATTTCATCAATTTCTTCATCATCTGCAGAGCTAGTTGGCATATAAACTTGTACTACTGTAGCAGGCATGGGCTTCGTGTCTATCTTGGCCACAATAATGCGTTCGCTATGCTGTTGGTAGTAGCTTACCCGCACTCCTATGTTTTTATTCATTATTAAACCTAGTCCTGCATTACCCCTATTTGATTTTGTATTTATAACCCTGTATTCACATGACCAAAAGTCTTGTTCCTCCTGCCACCGAACGTCACTAATTCCCACTATATCAAACTTCAACCTATCCATTTCCCTTTTTAAATTTTCTAACATACCTGCCCGATTAAGGGATCTGACATTCCACGCTCCGATCCGCAGAACGCCAGTTTTCTTTCTCCTGATAACGACGTCCTCTTGAGTAGTCCCCGCCCAGATCCGAATGGGGGACTATTTTACCTCCGGAATATTTTACTCAAGAGGACGCCATCATCATTTAACAATATAGTAAAGCTGCATGCCGTCGGGAAAAATTACGGCTGTAGTTTCTCCTTGCTTTCAACCGTTCGCAGTACCAGCACAGCAAGGCCGTTTTGGTTAGTGTTACAAGGCCAGATCAGTCAATCATCCAGACTGTTGCCCCTGAAACTACTGAAAAGGCTGCTGCCCCTCTTCAGGAACCACACGTTTGTCTGGCCTCTCAACAGATACCCCTCCGTTGTGGTTACGGCCATCTGTATCGTTGAGGCACGCAAGCCTCCCCACCAACGGCAAGGTCCATGGACGTTGTAACGTCCTGAAAAAAGCCGTTTATATGTGAAAGAAGTAGCATAAAAGATGCCATTGTGACCAATTTTGCAGTACCGGTACTGCTGTAGTTCTTGTTATCTTTATAAAGTAGTGACACCACACATCGAACGAATTCAGTGATTCGTTGATGAGACCTGAACCAAAAATGGTTCAAATGGCTCTGAGCACTATGGGCCTCAACATCTTAGGTCATAAGTCCCCTAGAAGTTAGAACTACTAAAACCTAACCAACCTAAGGACATCACACACATCCATGCCCGAGGCACGATTCGAACCTGCGACCGTAGCGGTCACGCGGTTCCTAGAACCGCTCGGCCACAACGGCCTGCTGACCTAGCCTAATTTAATGACCCTAATGAAAATAAACCTCACACTTCGCTGTGACCTTATATTTAAACAAAATGGCCGCGCGATGCTTTCAGCCTAATGCAAACACCGCTGCTTGTATTTACACATGTCCGATTTATGATCAAATGCTTGTAACATATTAATGGCTTTATCTTATTCGGATGTTTTTTTTTTCTTTTTTTTTTTGCTCCAGATGCGTTTTGCCTTTACATTAAGGCATATTTTGTTTTTATATCCGATTTTTAGATTATAAAACAGTTCATGCCCCAATTTTTACACACATGAGTTAATATTTAGAGTTATTAGTTCTTCCGACTGAAATGTGCGTTTCCTCTTAGAGGTCGCTCTTTCACTTTGCTTACGAGACAGACACATTTTCAGGTTACGGTCGTTTTATTCCATAGATTCCATATTTTGCAAACTAACTGTTTTGCTGCTAGTCTGGCATTAGTTGCAGGGTTTCTAACGAGCACTGTGATTTTTATTCTTAACTTGATGCCTCTCATCTTATTTTATTTGTTTACATAAGTGTTGCTGACCTAACGAAGTATATGATGAAACCTAACGACTGTTTATTTATTTTCTTCTCTTTTCTTCCTCTCTCTCTCTCTCTTTCTGTGGTTTGTGTGTATTTGTGTGTGTGTGTGGGGGGGGGGGGGGGGGAGGGGATGTAAGGTCTCTCATTTTAGACTTTAGGGAGGTTGGGATATGTATAGTCAGGGAGAGGTGTGTGGAAAGTTGAATATGAGTGTAATTGGTTTCCGAGGCTGGTTGAATGTTTTAGGTGTTCAGGTTACTGGATCTTTGGTTTAAAGGTTATTCGAAGAGGGTCATGGAAAAGTGACGATGATCATCTGCTGGAGAGTTATTCTACTATTTTCTCTACTAGTGTAAATAATGACTGGTATATCATTGTTCTTCTCTAGGGTTTAGCTTGTCATTATGTTCTCTGGGGATGTTCTGGAAATGTGCGATATACTTACAGGTTCCCATGTTTTCTTTGTATCAGACTCGAAGATTCTGCCTTTCTGCTGCACACATTTGCCATCATAAGCTTTACATTGTAAGGCGATATTTACCCGCTTTCCGGTATATATCTGTGTCTCTTATCAGTTTTGGAGGGTATTTTTGGATAGAACTGTTTGCTGTGTATGCTATGTTTATGCCATGAGTTTTGAAAATGATGATTCCGTGAGTGGATTTGTGTTTGTACATCACTGTGTACCATCTTCTGTCTTCTCTCACATTTTCTTGATTACTCTGTGTAGTTGTTAAGGTATTGAGTGACGGTGTTTGTGTTTAGTTCTGTTGTGTTATTGTTAGTGGCTTTATGTTTAATGTTGTTTTTTCCTTTTAATATTATTGTTTAGCTTTGTGTGTATGTTACAAGTGAATCCATTGTTTGTAGCTACCTACATTATTATCTCAAGTTCTTTTTGATAGTTTTCTTTCCTGAGTGGCAGTGTGTTGATTGATTCCGCAGAGAGTATGTCGAAGTGCTGCTTGTTTTTGTAAATGCGGATGATTGTGTCCTTTGCTGTGCGTTTACGCTAAATTTCAGATATATATTTGTTTTATTTTTGTGTTACATCTAAAAGGTTAATTTTGTTCTCTTTCAATCGTGAATTTTATTTATTTATTATCCTTGTTGATATCAGTATGTAGATTTTTAATTTTTGTTTTAGATTCGCCTGCTAAGTAGAGGCCATCTTCCATGTATCTCAATCAGTATAATATGTTGTCTTTTTTTAAACTATTTTGTGAAAATTATCTGTTCAATACGGTTTACAAACGTTTTTGCTAATTTTTCTGAACCTGGAGATCCCATTGGTAATTCATCCTCTTGTGAATAAAATTAATTAGTGAACTGGAAGCAGTTTTGTTCTATCATAAGATTTCCTTATATGAGTATTTCATTGATCTGTTGATCAGGAGGTTGACTGTGTTTTCACTTTGTTATCTATAATGTCTCTTTCTGTTACCAGTCTGTTGGAATACAAGCTCTGCATATGAAATGAGAAGAGTGTTGCAGTACCTGGAATTTTTGTATCTTTTATTGTTGTATGAGCAACATAGTATTTTTAATGATTCTATCTTCTTGTATTTTGAAGTTTTCAGGCAGTAATTTTAACAAATGTCCTGCAAGCTTGTAAGTTGGGGCTTTTCTGAACTCTACTGTTGGTCTCACTGACTATTTAACTAGAGGTTTTTTGTTTGGTTTCAGATTACATATCCAGTCGGACTATTCGGAATCGGCTTTCGTTCTTCTGTGTTATCCTGTATTAGATTTCTTTCTTCTGTGTTATCCTATATGGTGTCTACTTTTTCATAATGTTTCTTACTTTTGTCTGGACTCTATTCACTGGGTGTGACTTTAACTTTGTAATGTTGTTTTGTGAGATAAATTCATGTGTTTTATCAAAGTATTGCACGTTATCTTTTCCCCTTGTATTCTATCGAAAGAATGGCATTCTCATTTTGAAGTTTTTTCCTAAGTTTTTTGAGTGTTGTAGGTTCTGTGTTGGTGTTGTTTTCGTCCTGTTATATTTTCATGTTGATTATTGTATTATGGATTTCTTTTTCTACTAGTTTTCTAGTTAATCCAACGTAGGCACTGCTGTTTTCTAACTTTCCTTCTTAATACATTCTCTGATTCCGTAATTAGCTTTTCTACGTAATCCTTCTCTATTCCTGAGTTTACGTTGTATTTTAATCATATCTTCAACAAGTGTCTTTCTTTATTGTTTATCTGTGTGTCTGAAATGTTCACTGACCATGGACAGAATTTTTGTGTGTGTTTTTGTTGGTTGTGTTTGGAATTAATGAGTTGTGCTTGAGGTTTTTTGAGCCTATTATTCTTTCTTCTATTAACTGTTTCGATTTTTTTGCAGATGTTTTTTGTGTTACTCTCGATATTGTTGACTTTATGGGAGAAAGCGTCAGTACTATTAATGGTGTTAGCAAGCTGCAATCTTGTCTTATATAACTCGTAATTTAACCCATGTTTCGTAGAGAAGAGGGATTTAATTTCGAATTTTAATCACATTTCCTGAGAAAACTGCATTGTTTTTTAATCAGTGGGTGAACTAATCTTTAAACTGATATAACTTGCGTATTGTGTTGAACTTCAAGTGTGGTATGGATTCATTAATTTTGGGGTCAAGTCTTCTGATTTTCTGGTAGAGGCAATCAGGAAATGTCTGGCATCGTTCATGTAATAAATTTGTTTGCTTGGCCATCAGTCACTGCAATTACATAAATATTTTAAAGGCATTTAACCTGCTGCAATCTATTTTATTTGCTCCAGACACATTTTGTCTTTTACATTAAGGCGCCTTCAGGAAATAATTAAAACAAGCAACAAAAGGCACCTTCTGACTTGCAATAAAATTATCACACACAAAAAACCAAAGCAGGAAAGAAAACGCCATTGAATGATCAAATATATTCACGAAACAATTCGGTATTTACATTAGTACATAAAATAACACCACCATATAATCATCAGAATAATGACACACAATTTCTTTTTCCTCACATTTAATGACCCCCTCCAAATAAGCTATAAGCCAAAAATGCCGTAATCTGTATGCCTTAAACTTTCACCCATTCTCTGACCTCTATTAAGTCGGCATTCAACTCACTACAACATCCCCCTTGACTAATACACAGATAGAAAGAAAACAGAAACAATCAGTTCCTACAAGAATGAGATTTTCACTCTGCAGCGGAGTGTGCGCTGATATGAAACTTCCTGGCAGATTAAAACTGTGTGCCGGATCGAGACTCGAACTCGGGACCTTTGCCTTTCGCGAGCAAGTGCTCTACCACCGTATTTCCACGGATTCATAAATAATAGAACTCTCAAAGTTGGACGTATGGGCCACAATTTTTGTCTCATTGTAATTCATGGCATGACCAGTGGAAATAGTGTTCGGCGATGGCAGACTTACAAGGCTGAAGAAGGCGAGTATGCCGCTGATGTTCTACAGTGCGATCCTGCACAGTACACGTCGTTTGCCCTATATAAGATTTGCCGCATTCCCACGGAATCCTGTAAACACTTGCCTTGCGCAGCTCTAGGTCGCCTTTGACAGAACCCAACAGCGAAGAAATTTTTGCAGGAGGCCGAAAGATTGCTTTCACTTTATATTTTCTTAGTATTCTGCCGATTTGCGCTGAAATATTACCAATATATGGTAAATAGGCAGTCGTTTTAAAGGCCTCTTCTTCTTTTTGTTCCGTCGTTTACAGGCCTGCAGCGCTCTCTCCACTTGCTGGGACGAATACCCATTCTTGAGAAATACAGTCTGCAGGTATAAATAGGAGCAATTTTCAGTGCATTTCAGCGATGAAAATAGAGAAGGACATGTTTAATTTCATAATTAGTTACGGTAATGATACCCTGTTCCATTTCTAACAGGCCAGATCAGGGTTATATGAAAATAGTTTTCAAATTAAAGACCACACGTGCACAGCAGAAAATCTTTTAGTGTTGCGCGTATCCCCAGATAATAGATCGAGGTGTACAAAGCTAAAGGTTTTCAATTGCAGAAACTAATAGTGAGAATCGCATTTATCTTTTGTGGTCGCAACAATAAGCAATATATAGTTAATTAAAATGTTATGCAACATAAACTGCATATAAAATCAAATAGTGCCATCAAATAAGAGTAGTGTGTCATCTACATATCTCTTGTAATACAGAATGTTTTGAACAAGTTTATTTTCTCCTTTGAAGAACTTATCCTCTAAGTGGTTGATGAAAATGTCAGCTAGGAACCTTGACATGCAATTACCCATAGCTAAGCCTTCTTTCTATTGATAGATTTTATTATTAAATGAAAAGTAGTTGTGGGGCAGTTATTTGATGGCACTACAGATGAACTTGAAGAACTCCTCACATCATTCAACTCACTCTGCAACAAAATAAAGTTCACAATAGAACATGAAACAAAGCAATCCATAAACTTCTTAGACCTCACAATTGTGAATGAACAACATAACTTGTACATTTACCGAAAACCAACCTACACTGACATCACAATACATGAATCTTCATACCACCCAAACACACATAAGTATGCTGCATTTAAATCAATGTTGAACAGGGCACATACGTTACCTTTAAAACCCAAAGCACTAACACAACAAATAGATACTATCAAAACAATTGCAATAAATGGTTACTCTATAAAATCAATGGATAAACTATCTAGAAAAATTGAGACCAACATCACTCACAAAAACACTGAAAAGAAAAATACCGACACAAAACAAATCTTCACAAGCATTCCATACTTAGGCACAGTATCACAAAAAATAGCTAAATTATTGAAAAAAATCAATATTAAAATATCTTTCTCCACAAACAGCAAACTTGGATACCACTTACCTCACACAGTGAACACATACAAGCCAATAACACAACACAGTGGAATATATAAATTACAATGTAACAGTTGCTCTGCATTTTACATAGGAAAAACTGGAAGAACCTTCCACATACGGTATAGAGAACACACCGACGCCTTTCGACTAAACCATTTTGAAAAATCTACAATAGCTAACCACATGTATATAGACTTGACGACATCCACAACAGCCTAACTGTACTTCACACAGAACCCAACAGTAAAAAACTTAATCTACTAGAACAGTTAGAAATAATGCTACACAAAGAAAAATATTCCGAAAACTGGTTGAATGAACAAACAGAGTTTAACAGCCACAATTTTTTCTACACCTTTAAAAGTTTTTTTTCCTGAGGAATCAAATCTATAATGATACGAAAAACTCACAACCTACAACATGGTGCCAAATAATTATTTTAATAATACCTGTGTATTAATAATACTATATCATATTATCTTCTGTGAAACAAGAAAATCGATTATAATTAGAAGTAGAACATACGTATGAAAGAGAATCTTTGGCATGTTTACTACAATGTGCGAAAAAGTGTGTGAGTATGTATATATCCCAGTATGTAGTGCAAAATTAAAGATGTATATTGTGTATACCAACTGCACAACAGAAGCAGACATCATGCAATGTTAAACTGTAAGTTATTTTCATATTATTAACGATGTTAAACTTATATCTACAATATACCATGTTGTAACACAAAAATGTAATATCAACAGGCAAACAACTAAAAAAAACCTGATGCAAATCACTAAAAAGCACCTGAAGATGAGCCACCAGGGCTCGAAATGCATAGTGCAGTACATAAACGCAACTTGTGACTGAAGGCGGTTTGTTCTTCATTTTACTAAAGTAAAACAGTCGCGGACGAAACCCTGAAAAACAATGATAAAATTAACTTTTACAATGTGCTGCGGAGCTTATTGTGTGACGTCCGTGTGAAATAGATAAAACGATATTGTTCACCCGAGATTTTCTTAGTGCTCTCCCTACACCATGTCAGCATCACTCCGACGCCGTGTCAGGTGCTTGGTGAGCGCTGTTCGACTGCGTCTGCGTTAGCTCGGCGCACGACTGCAGCTTTTCCTCCATGTTTTCCTTCGGTCCTTTGCGCCTCTGTACTACACAGGGACTTGCTTCCTGTTAACGCTACCTATCGTTGAACACCTTTACTACACCGAACAGCCAAAAAAACTGGTATACCCACGCGTATTCCAATACAGCGCTATGTAAATGGCAGAATACGGCGCTGCGCTCAGCAACGCCTATATAAGACAACAAGAGTCTGTCGCAGTTGTTAGATCGGTTTCTGCTGCTACAGTGGCAGGTTGCTAAGATTTAAGTGATCTTGAACGTGGTGTTACAGTCGGCGCACGAGCGATCGGTCATAGCATCTCCGAGGTAGCAATGGAGTGGGGATTTTCCCGTACGACCATTTCACGAGTGTACAGTGAATATCAGGATTCCGGTAAAATATCAAATCTCCGACATCGCTGCGGCCGGAAGAAGATCGTGCAAGAATGGACACAACGACGACTGAAGAGAATCGTTCAACGTGACAGAAATACAACCCTTCCGCAAATTGCTGCAGATTTCAGTATTGGGCCATCAACAAGTGTCAGCGCGGAAACCATTCGATATGGGCTTTCAGAGCCAAAGATCCACCAAAGACAGCACGACACAAAGCTTTACGCCTCGCCTGGGCCCGTCAACACCGACATTGGACTGTTGACGACTGGAAACCTGTTGCCTGGTCGGACGAATCTCGTTTCAAATTGTTTCTAACGGTTGGACGTGTACCGGTATGGAGACAACCTCATGAATCCATGGCCCCTGCATGTCAGCAGGGGACTGTTCAAGCTGGTGGCGGCTCTGTAATGGTGTGGGGCGTGTGCAGTTGGAGTGATGTGGGACCCCTGCTACGACTAGATATGACTCTGACAGGTGACACGGGAGACGCCCAGCTTGACCCGCAGGACAGGGAGTTTAAGTTGCGGAAAGGGGCCAAAATAAGCGGTTGTCAGTTACACTCGAACATACAACCTTTTATTTGATCAAACATTACAAGAGCCAAGAAAAATTAAAAAAAAAGACAGATTTAGTTTTGGAACTTAATTAGCGGCTGAATGCGCCGTAAAATCTCATGCCTTAAGGTCAAGACCACTTAAATTTAAAAATAGCTGAAAGCCAATAACTTAAAACTCAACCCAAACAGAAATTTAAAAGGCAAAGCCTTATCTTAAAACAGTTTTTTAGTTAGGCTGAAGGCGCAAAGAATCAGACACTTCAAGAGCAAGTAAGTTAAATTAAAATCGGCTGAAGGCCTAACACTTAAAACTCCAGAACATTAATTTTTTTTTAATACCAAAGGCCTTACGTGAAACAGTTCTTTAATTTAGACTGAAGGCTTTAAGAGCAAAATAACCCAAACTCAAAATCGGCTGAATGCCTAGCACTTAAAATTCAACAACATTAAAACCTTTAAAATGCAAAACATCTTAAGTGAAACAGTTCTTTAAATTAGGCTGTAGGCCTAAAGAATCTTACGCTTTAAGGGCAAAACAACCTTAATTTTAAAAAAAAAATCGGCTGGAAGCCATACAACTACAAACAACAAGAACAAATAAAAAAGAAAGGAAGTACACCCAAGGGCGCTCAGATGTTCGACGGTCGGCCTGGAATTCAAACACTGACGCCCGCTTAGGTGAGACACGCAGCAGGGCCAACCATTAACGATCCGACGAGAACCCAACAGACCGACAGTCAACGGACCCACCGACAGGATAACTTCCACTTCACCCGACCAGGGCACAACAGGAAGTTCAACGCAACAACGTAGAAGATATTGACACCCACGACCAATCAATCACACATGGAGCTGTCAAACTACACACCGTGCTGGACAGCAACAACACGATGAGGAAACTACACTGCCTGAAATTAACGTCAACGGCCAGGGCAGGTAACCGGAACGTTAACGGCCACAAGGCAGAAGATTCCACTCGTACACTTCAATTCAAATAACCAAATACAGTGAAACTCCACCGGAGGGTGGCTAGAATTATCCAACTTGAAAACCACGATGCTGCTCCCGGGAATATCCCAACAGCCGACAACGAACTCCAAACGAGACAATGTGAACAGTCTTGACTTGCTGGTAGATTAAATCAAAATTCAACTTCCGTGTCCAGGGTCGGTGAGCCACGGACCTCGTAGCTGTGGGAACAGCCCCACACACTCCGACACCGCGTAGAGATCGCCAGCGGCCCCGACCAAACCACGTCCCGTGGAGAATTCCTCGCTGCTCCACGCCAACCGACCGACTCCAGGCCTGGAAACGATGAAAGGAACAAGTACACTTTTGTGTTAGCAGAAGAGCCAACACAGTGTTACGAATGGAGGCCGAAATGCACGCGTTTTAGCTCACGCAGGCTGGCGTGAGGAAGGATAGAACTATACCGTCCTGAGGTCTGGAACATGACAAGGAATGAGAATTCAGAAAGCGGACGTTATTAGTTTGATACTTAACTTTAATCCATTAATGATGAACGTCGCTCTTGACGGTACATGATTCACAATATTATATGTTCAGAATACATTACTGAAGTCATTATTGTAACTGAATATGGCGCCTTGCTAGGTCGTAGCAAATGACGTAGCTGAAGGCTATGCTAAACTGTCGTCTCTGTAAATGAGAGCGTACGTAGGCAGTGAACCATCGCTAGCAAAGTCGGCTGTACAACTGGGCCGAGTGCTAGGAAGTCTCTCTAGACTAGAGCTGCCGTGTGGCGGCGCTCGGTCTGCAATCACTGATAGTGGCGACACGCGGGTCCGACGTATACTAACGGACCGCGGCCGATTTAAAGGCTACCACCTAGCAAGTGTGGTGTGTGGCGGTGACACCACATATACGTCGGCCGATGAGGCGACCAACCGAACGACCACCCAACGGTCGTTCCCGCTCCAATCTGCCTCCGTCGGACAGTTCATCTCCGCTCCATCCAATCCAAAGCCCACAACCGCCTCCGACTCCTCAAACTCCCCTCCGGCCGGACGTGGGGGTTGGAAACCTCTACCATCCTCCAGACCTACAAATCCTTAATCCGTCCCATCCTCTGTTATGCCAGTCCTGCCTGGATATCCCCCCCCCCCAAATTCTATAAGTCCCTCCAGATCCTTGAGCGTCATGCACTCTGCCTCGCATTCCGTATACGCCTCCCGTCCCCCACGCGGATCCTGTATGATCTCATTCCTTTCCCCCATCTGCTCCTGTTCCTCGAACATATCCGCATCCTCTACACCTCCCGCCGTCTTGAACCCCCTCACCCCCTGGTTGCTCCTCTCCTCTCCCATCCCCGCCCCCTGCCACGTCTTCACCGTTGTGTCCCCCCTACCCTCCATCTCTACACCCTACATCTCCTTTCCCAAGGTGGCTTCCATCAACTCCCCCTCCCAGTCCCTCCATTTATCCCTCCTATCAACTCTGATCCTCCCCCCCTCCTTTCCTCTGTCCTTTCCCTGGGCTCCCTCCCCCCCCTTCCGTCCTGCTTTCTCCCCACTAAACCTCTCCCTACCTCCCTTCTCCCCCCCCCGAGTCCTTTTGTATTCCCCTCCTCTGCCTACCCCACTCCCTGTCGCGTCTGCCCCCCACCCCTCTTATGGGTCCTCATCCTCCATCAGCTCCTTTCCCGGTTCCCCCCTTCACTTTTACTCTCCTTTCTCCCCTTTTTTGTTTTCCCATCATCTGTCCAGTTTCCCCCCACCTGCTCTCGGCTGTGGTATGTCACATTTGCCAACTTTTTAGTGCAGTGTTCCAGTGACTATTCAGTGTCGTTCGTCTTTCTCGTGTTGCGAACAGAAACCATGCTGTCGCTAGGTGTGAATTTTATGTCTTTTGCGAACAGAATCCAGACTGTCGCCGTGGTTTTTAATTGTCTGTCTATTGTTTTACCTGTCTGCTTCGTATGTATTTTATTAGCATCATCATCCCTCTGTTCTTTGTTTTAAGTTCCACGATTTC
This sequence comes from Schistocerca cancellata, assembly GCF_023864275.1. Classification (NCBI taxonomy): domain Eukaryota; kingdom Metazoa; phylum Arthropoda; class Insecta; order Orthoptera; family Acrididae; genus Schistocerca; species Schistocerca cancellata. The sequence continues at coordinate 1,282,607,570 of NC_064626.1, read as the reverse complement.
TTTTCGCCATGTTACTCTTTAAGTCTCCGATTTTATCGCCTGTTCTTATTATTTATTCTCTTCATCTTTCTCATCAAAGTCTGTAGGCTGAAGAGCGGCATACTAAGCTGCTGCCAGCCAGCCCCCTTCGGGGGGAATTGAAATTCAATAAAGAAAAGAAAAAAAAATCTGACAGATCACGTGTGTCGCCAGCGGTCGGCAAGCACTGGCTGTCGGCGCCTCACCGCCGCTCCGTCCCCGACTTCACTGCTGCTGCGTCCCGACTGCACTGCTGGGCCGTCTCGACTCACTGCCAGACACGCGATGACCTGGAAATACTACACTCCTGGAAATTGAAATAAGAACACCGTGAATTCACTGTCCGAGGAAGGGAAAACTTTATTGACACATTCCTGGGGTCAGATACATCACATGATCACACTGACAGAACCACAGGCACATAGACACAGGCAACAGAGCATGCACAATGTCGGCACTAGTACAGTGTATATCCACCTTTCGCAGCAATGCAGGCTGCTATTCTCCCATGGAGACGATCGTAGAGATGCTGGATGTAGTCCTGTGGAACGGCTTGCCATGCCATTTCCACCTGGCGCCTCAGTTGGACCAGCGTTGTGCTGGACGTGCAGACCGCGTGAGACGACGCTTCATCCAGTCCCAAACATGCTCAATGGGAGACAGATCCGGAGATCTTGCTGGCCAGGGTAGTTGACTTACACCTTCTAGAGCACGTTGGGTGGCACGGGATACATGCGGACGTGCATTGTCCTGTTGGAACAGCAAGTTCCCTTGCCGGTCTAGGAATGGTAGAACGATGGGTTCGATGACGGTTTGGATGTACCGTGCACTATTCAGTGTCCCCTCGACGATCACCAGTGCCGTACGGCCAGTGTAGGAGATCGCTCCCCACACCATGATGCCGGGTGTTGGCCCTGTGTGCCTCGGTCGTATGCAGTCCTGATTGTGGCGCTCACCTGCACGGCGCCAAACACGCATACGACCATCATTGGCACCAAGGCAGAAGCGACTCTCATCGCTGAAGACGACACGTCTCCATTCGTCCCTCCATTCACGCCTGTCGCGACACCACTGGAGGCGGGCTGCACGATGTTGGGGCGTGAGCGGAAGACGGCCTAACGGTGTGCGGGACCGTAGCCCAGCTTCATGGAGACGGTTGCGAATGGTCCTCGCCGATACCCCAGGAGCAACAGTGTCCCTAATTTGCTGGGAAGTGGCGGTGCGGTCCCCTACGGCACTGCGTAGGATCCTACGGTCTTGGCGTGCATCCGTGCGTCGCTGCGGCCCGGTCCCAGGTCGACTGGCACGTGCACCTTCCGCCGACCACTGGCGACAACATCGATGTACTGTGGAGACCTCACGCCCCACGTGTTGAGCAATTCGGCGGTACGTCCACCCGGCCTCCCGCATGCCCACTATACGCCCTCGCTCAAAGTCCGTCAACTGCACATACGGTTCACGTCCACGCTGTCGCGGCATGCTACCAGTGTTAAAGACTGCGATGGAGCTCCGTATGCCACGGCAAACTGGCTGACACTGACGGCGGCGGTGCACAAATGCTGCGCAGCTAGCGCCATTCGACGGCCAACACCGCGGTTCCTGGTGTGTCCGCTGTGCCGTGCGTGTGATCATTGCTTGTACAGCCCTCTCGCAGTGTCCGGAGCAAGTATGGTGGGTCTGACACACCGGTGTCAATGTGTTCTTTTTTCCATTTCCAGAACTGTATCTGTCGCTCCAGAGATGGTACGACAGTGCACTTATCGATACGCGCTGGTGCTCAAGTAAGACAGGAAGTTAGTGACGCCAGTAAATGGAATAAGAAGACGAGACGGCAGTACCGTAATAGACGATGACAAACAAGAAATGGCATGAACACGAGCCGTGCACGACTCATCACGTACGTAAGCATCCTGTCTGGTCACCAACATCCATTCATGTCCTCTGTGCATACCGACTGACTTGGGCAATTCCAGCAGGACAATGCGACATCCCACACGTCCAGAACTGCTACAAAATGGCTCCAGGAACACCTTTCTAAGTTTCAACGCTTCCTCTGGTCAACACTCCCGAGACATGAACATAACTGATCAAATCTGGGATGCCATGCAACATGCTGTTCAGAAGAGATCTCCAGCCCCTCGCACTCTTACGGATTTATCGACAGCGCTGCAGGATTCATGGTGTCAGTTCCCTCCAATACTACTTCACACATTAGTCGAGTCCATGCCACGTCGTGTAGCGGCAATTCTGCGTGTTCGCGGGGACTGTACACGACATTAGGCAGGTGTACCAGTTTCAAAAAATGTTCAAATGTGCGTGAAATCTTATGGGACTTAACTGCTAAGGTCATCAGTCCCTAAGCTTACACACTACTTAACCTAAATTGTCCTAACGGCAAACACACACACCCATGCCCGAGGGAGGACCCGCACCTCCGCCGGGACCAGCCGCACAGTCCATGACAGCAGCGCCCCTGACCACTCGGCTAATCCCGCGCGGCCTGTACCAGTTTATTTGGCTCTTTAGTTTACAGTTTGAGTCTATACACGCGTCAGTTATTTCCCAATCGTGAAACCAAATATTTATGCAGTGCACTGATGTAAGCTTCATAAGCCATTAAAAATCTTATTTACGTAATCTTTTGTATATTTTAGTTTTTTGAAAAGCCAAAACATTGACAAAGTGTTATATACATTTGAATATAATGTTGGTGAGAATGGGCGATTTGCGACACCTAGGCGAATTTTGCTACTAATCATGAGACTGTATTCTTAAACTAAGGGAATTTCTTGCTAGACGTTCATCCATGTGTCCGAAACTCAATGTTAAGATAATATATGTTTGGATGGCCAATCATTATATGGCACCACATCGATCCTAATTTTACATTGCGCCATTTTACCCGAAGATGGCACAAATGTCACGTGCCAAGTAGGGGTAAACAATGTATTCTAATTTTTTTAATTTTCTGTTTTATATAGTTCTTTTTAGCATTTAATTTTGTTTTAACGTGCTAAATTATTCAAATTAAGTTTCGTCTGGAGAATGAAACATATCTCTATAAAGCGTAGAAAAAGTCAATAAGTCCAATGTTTAGTGTCCTAAATGTTTCATATTGGACTTCAGCTGGAAACGGAACATATCTTCATAAAGTGTAGAAAAAGTGGTTGAGTCCTGTGTTAAACAAGTTCTGTCAAAACTTGAGAAATTCACTGTGTCTGCAAACAAGTGAACAGCTATGCGTACTGTCCCATCGAGTGCATTCTGAATGGCTCTAATACGAGACGGATAAGCATATGTTCCAAATTTATCCGTCTTCTTCAAACTGAGCAATACTAAAGAAAGATTTCGAATGAGGATTCGTATCATATAGCACATTATCATCACACAAATTGGTGAAGTGTTGCTATGATTCAATTTCATACATTGAAGCGTTTTCTCTTACAGTTTGTATTTTCGTCTTAGCAGGACCTCCTACTTTCCTAATTAGTTTTTTGTTGTTCTCCGATCTTCAGTTTCTCTCATTTTCGACACCTCTTCGTACTGGGCAGCAGTCAATTTGTGGAGTGATGCTTTGCTCTGTTTGTGTTTCTGTATCCGTTGCTACTCTCGCAATCGTATAATTGTAACGAGAAGTAAACTTATGACACTGTTGGGTTGTATGACGCACTTAATCAAATTTAAATGGTTCAAATGGCTCTGAGCACTATGGAACTTAACATCTGAAGTCATCATTCCCCAAGACTTAGAACTACTTAAACCTAACTAACCTAAGGACATCACATACATCCATGCCCAAGGCAGGATTCGAACCTACGACTGTAGCAGCAGCGCGGTTCCGGACTGAAGCGCCTAGAACCGCTCGGCCACAACGGCCGGCTACGCACTTAACCACAGTGTTTAATATTACAAAGGCAAACGTGCACTGATCTGATACATCGACACAAAAATTAAATATTAAATTCATTCTGTTAAATACTGTATCTCTGGATGCAGCAGCTGCTGTGACCTCCAAAAGGCATCAGAGACAATCACACAGGGGGAGGTCGCCAAACGGCAAGGCTTGTTCCTGAGAGGGGCAGCATAGCTATGAACAGACTCCACACACTGCGCACATAGCGCAGTCTGTCTGTAGTAAAGCCAACACCGCCAGCTGTAGTTATTCATTTTATTTATACGTATCCGATTTTGGTGCAAGAATACACTATCTTGAGGCCCCTCTATAAATCTGGGAGATCAAGTTTACAGTGGGAATCATCACCATACGTTTAGTAGAAGGTGCAGAAGCCACCCGCGTCCGTATACGTTTCATCATGTCTGGTGTGTGAGGTTGCAGCGCGTAAGCTCATGTGTTGCAGTCAGCGCTCTGACAAGCGATAAAAAGTTCACGGACGCTGTGGTCTCCGGGCGTTCTAGTAAATATATGGCTATGATTCTCACCATAATGGCCTGAAGATGCGGTATTTTAGCGCCAAAGCCGGTTACACGTAAATAAAACCGACAAGTACAGCTGATGTTGTTATCATTACTGGACATAAATATAACAGCTTTTGTAAGTAGGCTGTTTAGGTTTTTATGTTGGTAACGCCACGTAGCGCTCTATATGAGAATCACTGACTGTGCTGTGTGAAGTCTGTGGCTGGTTTGCATTGTTGGAATATTCGCTATTGTAGTGTTGGGCAGTTGGATGTGAACAGCGCGTAGCGTTGCACAGTTGGAGGTGAGTCGCCAGCAGTGGTAGATGTTGTGAGAGAGATGGCAGAATTTTGAGAGCGGACGATCTGGACGTGTGTCCATCAGAGACAATAAATTTCTAAGACTGGATATCTTGAAGTGATATATATTTGATGACTTTTGAACATCATTAAGGTAAATACATTATTTGTTATCTATCAAAATGTTTCATTTGCTATCTATGCCTATCAGTAGTTAATGCCTTCAGTAGTTAGAATCTTTTATTTAGCTGGCAGTAGTGGCGCTCGCTGTATTGCAGTAGTTAGAATAACGAAGATTTTTGTGAGGTAAGTGATTTGTGAAAGGTATAGGTTAATGTTAGTCAAGGCCATTCTTTTGTAGGGATTATTGAAAGTCAGATTGCGTTGCGCTAAAAATATTGTGTGTCAGTTTAGTGTTGATCAGAATAGGTAAAGAGAGAAATGTCTAAGTACGTTCAGTTCTGCTCAGCTGTTTGAAAATCAAATAACGTAACAGGTTTATCACCACAGTAATTGATTAATTTTTCTAGTGGGATGTTTCACTGTGGTCCCAGAATCCAAAATAGATCGCAGTTAGAGATCCATCCGCCAAACATGGGTGTAAGCAGCCACTCGGCACCACTTAGTTCAACGGAATCGACTCCGCGCCTCAAGGCAGCAGGAGGACTCACCTACCATCGCCGCCTAGTAGAGCCACAACTGGATATTCTACTAGTCGCGCACAGACAGCATAAATGCTTTATTGGGTTTAAAAGCTCAGTTCATTCATAAATATACGGTATATAAAGATGGGCGGTGCAAGAAAAGATAGTTACTCTCACCAAGTTTCTGGTACATTCTACAAATGTTCAACGTGTGTGCTGTTTGTCATCCGGCAGACATCACAATGGTTACCAGTTCTGTCCGTACGTTCAATAGTATGTTTCGCTCCATGTACGTCAAAGCAGCAGTGATGAGGTCATGAGGTTTTCGGCTTTGGTAGATATATAAACTTTGTAACATAACCCCACAGCAAGAAATCACATGGCGCGAGATCTGGCCACCTGTGGGGCCATGGCAAAAGAGAAACATCTTCCAAACCATCGCGCCGTATCCAGCTGCGTGGCAGTTCTCTGTTGAGAACTGCAGCTTGTCCTTGTGGAGCTGGAAAGAGATTCGCCCAAAGTGAATGACTTCTGTGCCGTATGCAAGAGAAAGGTGTATGACCCCTTTTTCTTCATTGAACTTAATGGCGACAGGTTCCTCGTATCTGGATATGTTGTGGTTGTCGATGTTGCCACAACTGACCGCTGACTCGTCGACTTTCATGTTTTAACAGGACACGGTTCCGCGTCAGTGAAGTAGAATTGCGTGCGCCTTTCTCAAAAGAGAACTGCCACATCGCTGGATACGGCAGTTCTCTGTTGAAATCTACCGTATCCAGCGATGTCAACATCGACGTTGAACCCGCGGGCCGACATGGTTCAAATGCTAATCATTTCTCCAGAACATACTAATGTACAAGTCCTTCGAATGTGAATGTCCTATCTCTAATCGTTCAAGGTGCAACACCACTTATCGCTAAAATGTGCTTGAGGCTCTAGTTGTCACTATAAATAGGTGTAGTGTAACGACGTAAGTTTTTTATAAATGATTTTCTTTTGACATATGACCATGTGTAGACTTCGTCACCTACGTCAGTTACAACACACTTCAAAATTATTTATATTGTTTTTAAATTGTCTCAGAATGGTTCTTGAACGAAACTGTAAAACATCATTTGAGTCGTATGCGCAGAATTACGTCACTCAGTTCAATTGGTCTGCGCAAACCTTTTTTAATTTAGATGTCGTATGTTTCTCCTCAGAAATTATATTAATGCCAGTGATCTGCTGCAGTAAGTATTAGAACCACACTGAATAAACTTTCGAGATTCAAACTCGCGATGGACGTTGTCAAAAATTAATAATCTTGTCAAATAAATTACGTAACATAATTCTTCATAAATAAATCCTCGGAACACGTATTTCAACTTTAGTAGCATCCACTAGTTTATTACATTCCTACATATAGACGTGAACCTGAGCCTTGACAAGACAGAACTGAACATTTACAACATAATTAAACTTTCTATGACGTCATTGTTGTACAAACATTACAAATTCTCAATTTTTTAATTTTTAGAAGCACGACGCAACAACTCGGTTTCAGGATCTTCCGTTGCTCTTTGGCTGTCGACCCGCGACGTATAGTGGCCAGCAATTTTCCCTCTGGTCCCGGCAGCGAAGATGCTGTCTCCGTTCGTTGCGCCGCCCTCTCCGTACATGAAACATAAAAAATAAATACAAAACTTTAGATAATTCACAGCTATTACAAATATTACAAAAATACATAAACAAAACAATACATTAAACTTATATTCACCTGCAAACTGGGTTGACACTGGTCAATTTCACGTCCCACTACATAGGGTAATGGATCAGGGTGACTTGAGCAGACGTGTGCGCGAACCGTACAGTGAAATCAGTGAGTTTGAAAAAGGGACGCATTATTGGCACGAGGGAAAGTGATGCACCCTGTGGGATGAAGTGTTTCGGCACTGCGACAGGTGTGTGCCAAATGGTTCACGGAAGGCTCTAGAACACTGCGAGAAGGTCGACACCTCACCCGAATGCACTGCAGGACAGATCTGCGTCCTCCACCGCTCTGGCGCAGCAGTGGAACAGTGTAACATGCAGTAAACTGTCGGGGGTAACAGTCTGTCGCCGTCTATTATGGCATGGTTCATCTCCGTCTACCTTTGACGAATGTGTAGAAATATGCTAGATGGCAATGCTGTACGGAACGCCGTCACTGGGAACAGGAATGGCAACGGATAGTTTTTTCGGAAGAATCACGGTGCCTGCATTAGCACAAGACATACAACGCCAATTCAAGGCCTTAGGGGATGTGGTGTTCTATTGTGAATAACCACAAATCACAGTTAGTGTGTGTCCAGTGCGCTGTCATCAGTGTCATCTACGTGAATGACATCCTGCTACCCGTAGCCATACCCTTTCTGCACAACAACCCAGACTCCGTTTTTCAGCAGGACAATGCACTACCACATGTTGCTGCGCGAACATGCGCCTTGTTGGTGTCACAGGATGTCGGCTTTTTGCCCTAGCTCTCCAGATCACCAGACACGCCGCCAATCGAAAATGTGTGGGATATGGTGAAACGGCGGGTGCAGAGCCGTCACACAATACCAACCACCACAGATGAACTTTGGAACCAACTGAATGCAGTGTCGATAGCTGTACCACAGGACGCCAATCGCGCCTTATGGGCGTCGTTGCCATCGTGCATGGAACAAGTTACGAGAGCCCATGGCGAACCCTGTGTCTACTAGGCAACACGACACATGCTGAACCGAGGTGACTGAAATGCTAATCATTTCTTCATAACATACTAATGTACATGTGCTGTGAATATGGACGTCCTATCTCTAGTCGTACAATGTGTTATGTTTTTCTTGAACATGAGTGTACATTGCCATGTGTGTCGCTCAAATCGCTAAAGTTACATGTTAAGTTTAATGATTTATTCTGAACTGTACTTAATCTGCGTTGCCTTCAGTTCTGCCTTTGTCGGCCACCTCAATAACATCAACTACTTTCAGCGACAAGCAGTTTCTTTCCGACCACATTAAGTTTGACGCCAAAAGTACAACAGTAACATATGACGATTATGCCTATAACACCCGCATTTAATAATTAATTACATCGTTTTACCTCGTAAAATTCACAGTATTTCGTTTCTCTGCCTTTCATCACACCTGACAAACAAGAATTAGCTGATGAAATTGTCAATACTATCTTTCAGAAAATTACTAAGTGGTTCCTTGTAAACGGACTCTCACTGAATTTTGATAAGACACAGTACATACAGTTCCGTACAGTGAATGGTATGACGCCATTAATAAATATAGACCTTAATCAGAAGCATATAGCTAAGGTAGAATATTCCAAATTTTTAGGTGTGGCCATTGATGAGAGATTAAATTGGAAGAAACACATTGATGATCTGCTGAAACGTTTGAGTTCAGCTACTTATGCAATAAGGGTCATTGCAAATTTTGGTGATAAACATCTTAGTAAATTAGCTTACTACGTCTATTTTCACTCGTTGCTTTCATATGGCATCATATTTTGGGGTAATTCATCACTGAGGAATAAAGTATTTATTGCACAAAAGCGTGTAATCAGAATAATAGCTGGAGTCCACCCAAGATCATCCTGCAGACATTTATTTAAGGATCTAGGGATATTCACAGTAGCTTCTCAGTATATATACTCTCTTATGAAATTTGTTATTAACAACCAAACCCAATTCAAAAGTAATAGCAGTGTGCATAACTGCAATACTAGGAGAAAGGATGATCTTCACTATTCAAGATTAAATCTAACTTTGGCACAGAAAGGGGTGAATTATACTGGCACTAAAGTCTTTGGTCACTTACCAAATAGTATCAAAAGTCTGACAGATAACCAACAAGTATTTAAGAAGAAATTAAAAGAATTTCTGAATGACAACTCCTTCTACTCCACAGAGGAATTTTTAGGTATAAATTTTAAAAAAATATATTAAAAAAATAAAAAATAAAAAAATAAAAATAAAAAAACACAAAAAAATGAAAAAGTTGTTATATTAACTTAAGTATGTTGTTAAATTAACTTAATTATGTCATTTATTGGAAAATTTGTCTCGTTCCACATCATTACGAAATATCGTATTCATGATCCATGGAACTAGTATTAATCTAATCTAATCTAATCTAATCTAACTAAGCCGCAGCCGATGACGTCATCCCACGGAAGATTTGTTCCAACTACCACTAGAGTGCAGCACCCTCCACGGAATTAATGACAGAAAATAAAACATATTCCCCGCCCTGGCAAACTGCCATACCTTCCGTTAAAGGTGACACAACGTATTGTTGTTACAAAAGGGACCATACTGCCATTTGCCTTAAACTTATTACAGTGAACAGAGACGTCAATGAACGAACGGACAGATTATAACTTTGCGAAAATAAAGGAAGTAAAATTTTCACCCCACGGATTAAGTTATAAGTTAGCACAGTGGTTAGACCTTGAAAACCTGAACAGAGATCAATCGAGAAAACACGAAGAAGTTGTGTGGAACTGAAAAAAATAAGCAAAATATACAAACTGAGTAGTCCATGCGGGAGATAGGCAACATCAAGGATAGCGTGAGCTCGGGAGCGCCGTGGTCCAGTGGTTAGCGTGAGCCGCTGTGAAACGAGAGGTCCTTGGTTAATATGTCTTCCCTCGAGTGATAAGTTTAATTTTTTATTTTCAGACAATTATATATTAGAGATGCACGTCCTTTCGTGCGGTTTTGCGGTGCGGACGCAAAACACAGACACTAAACTTATTACAGTGAACAGAGACGTCAATGAACGAACGGACAGATTATAACTTTGCGAAAATAAAGGAAGTAAACTTTTCACTCGAGGGAAGACTTGAACCAAGGACCTCTCGTTCCGCAGGTGCTCACGCTAACCACGGCGCTCCTGATCTCACACTACCCTTGACGTTGCCTATCTTGCGCATGGACTACTCAGTTTGTATTATCATTATTATTATTATTATTATTGGTGTTATGCCCTTAAAGAGCGCATTTGGACTAAACTACATGGCCAGTTCCTTTTGCCGCCTTCCTTGCTGCCCAAACTTCCCTCATTCGCTCACTGTGTTTCTGTTTCCGGTCCTCTATCCATGCTTCTTGTCGGCTTTGTGTCTTCGGCTTCATCTTGATTGCCTTTTTGGTTGCCGATATTTCTTTCATCTTCCGGCTGTGATCTTGCTTGCGTTCTTCGGTCCATTTTATGCCTGTTCGTTTGTCACATTGTATCTCATGTAGTTTACTTTTCTTAAAGATGTTTCTGAATTTTATTCTGCCGTTTATTGTGTCTGCTGTTATGTTGAGTTGTTTCAGATCGTTTTCTACCTCTGCCACCCATTTGTTATTTCTAGTGGTTACCCAGTCAAAGATCTGTTTGGTCAGCCTGTGTGATGGCATTCTGTATAGGTGTCCATAGAATTGTAGTCTGCGTTTTCTAATCCTTTCTGTGATTGTCTCCGTATGTTTGTACAGTTCCTCTGTACGTTTCTTGATCCATATTCCATTGTTGTTAGTTGCGCCAAATATTTTCCTAAGTATTTTCCGTTCTACATTTTCTAATTGTCTGATACGTGTATGCCCTAGGATTAGTGTGGTGTCTGCTGCATATAGTGCCTCGGGGAGCACCACCGTGTCGTAATGGCGTAATTTGGCATTTTGTGAGATAGACTTCTTGTTGTAATGATTCCACACTACTTTGTATGGCTTGTCCAGTTTAGTCTTTCTTTCTTCGTTTGAGTCTCTGTTATGTCCACTCATTGGTAGTGTTTCACCGAGGTATTTGAAGTTTGCCGTTTTGTAAATCGTGCCATACTTTGTGTTCAGAGATGAGAGTTTCTTTGTGCTCATAAACTGTGTCTTTTCGTAAGAGATCTGTAGTCCAATTTTGGAAGCGATTTCGTGCAGTTTTTCAATAGCGTCTTTTGTTTCCTTTATACCTTTCGTGACAATCGCCAAATCGTTTGCAAAAGCCAGGCACTTAATCTGTAGGTTTCCTAAGGTTATCCCCCGTTGTGATGTTTCCCATTCTTTTATGACCTTATCTAACACCAGATTGAAAAGGAGAGGTGAGAGGCCATCGCCTCGTCGGACACCTGTGCAAATTTCAAAGGGCTCTGATAGTTCCCCACAGAACTTTACTTTGGAGGTCGTGTTGGTTAAAGTTTGCTCTATGATAGCCCGTGTTTTGTTGTCTACTTTGTAATCTGCTAGAATTTTGAAGAGAGTTTTCCGGTCGATAGAGTCGTACGCCTTTTTGAAGTCAACAAAAAGGCGTACAGTTTGTATATTTTTCTTATTGTTTTCGTAGTTCCGCACAACTTCTTCCTGTTTTCTCGATTGATATGTGTTCAGTTTTTCAAGGCCTATCCACTGTGCAAACTTATAACTAAATCTGAGGGGGGTGCGATGGGGCCCGAATCTCGTGGTCGTGCGGTAGCGTTCTCGCATCCCACGCCCTGGTTCCCGGGTTCGATTCCCGGCGGGGTCAGGGATTTTCTCTGCCTCGTGATGGCTGAGTGTTGTGTGACGTCCTTAGGTTAGTTAGGTTTAAGTAGTTTTAAGTTCTAGGGGACTGATGACCATAGATGTTAAGTCCCATAGTGCTCAGAGCCATTTTGGTGCGATGGGGAGGTTCCCTTGTTAGGAGAACAACAGAATTTCAGTCCAGATGAGTGCACTGGGGTTTGAACTGGCGTCCTCTCGAATGAGAATCCGGTGTCTTGCCACCTCGCCGGGTGTCCCAGCGGGCGTCGTCCCACCTGGTGATACGGACTTTCGCCGGAGCCGCGCCACGATCGCGGTTAACTCTCTGGGCGTGGCAGGCTGTGCGGCGCCCACAGCTCGGAGAGAGAGAGGACCGTAAAACTAAACGGTGCAGAAAGTTGCGGCAACGTTTCGCCGCTTTCGGCGGCCACTTCAGGCGCAATCCGGGGCCCATCGCGCTTAAAATATTCATTCATAAGCGCATTAAGGCGGCCGCTGTCGCCGCGCTATGCACTCATTTCCAGTGGATTACGTTAAAAGTTAATGGAGAAATTTTTCGCTCGGTCGGAAGCCACAAAAGCGGATAGCGCTTCCATTATGCAGCAGCGAAGGCGCCGAGGGCTGAGCAACTGCTTCGTACAGGACAACGACCTCGCAGGTACACTGAGCAGCAGGTGATGAGCAGGAGGCAGCTATACGTCACGTAGCATACAGCAAGAATAGACCACTCCGACATCTCAGTTAGACATCACAGCAGGTGCAGAAGAAAAGACAGTACAGAACACAGTATCCTCAAAGATGCGCTGTTGTGTATGTCTGAACTACAAACAGTTAAACAGTAGGACCTATCTGCAAAGGACTAATTTACGTAAAGTAAAGGAATAGTAATAAATAGTAGCAGAGGAATAGTAATAAAACATACACTACTGGCCATTATAATTGCTACACCACGAAGATGTCGTGCTACAGACGCCAAATTTAACCGACAGGAAGAAGATGCTGTGATATGCAAATGATAAACTTTCCAGAGCATTCACACAAGGTTTGCGCCGGTCGCGACACCTACAACGTGCTGATAGAGGAAAGTTTGCAACCGATTTCTCATACACAAACAGCAGTTGACCGGCGTTACCTGGTGAAACGTTGTTGTGATGCCTCGTGTAAGGAGGAGAAACGCGGACCGTCACGTTTCCGACTCTGATAAAGGTCGGATTGTAGCCTATCGCGATTGCGGTTTATCGTATCGCGACATTTCTGTCCTCGCGTTCGTTGAGATCCAATGACAGAATATGGAATAGGTGGGTTGAGAAGGGTAATACGGAACGCCGTGCTGGATCCCAACTGCCTCGTATCACTAGCTGTCGAGATGATAGGCATCTTATCCGCATGGCTGTAGTGGATCGTGCAGCCACGTCTCGATCCCTAAGTCAACGGATGGGGACGTTTGCAAGACAACAACCATCTGCACGAACAGTTCGACAACGTCTGCAGCAATTGGACCATCAGCTCGGAGACCGTGGCCGCGGTTACACTTGACGCTCCATTACAGACAGGAGCGCCTGCGATGGTGTACTCAACGACGAACCTGGGTGCACGAATGGCAAAATGTCATTTTTTCGGATGAATCCAGGTTCTGTTTACAGCATCGTGACGGTCGCATCCGTGTTTGGCAACATCTCGGCGAACGCACATTGGAAGCGTGTATTCGTCATCGCCATACTGGCGTATCACCCGGCGTGATGGTATGGGGTGCCATTGGTTACACGTCTCGGTCACCTCTTGTTCGCATTGACGGCACTTTGAACAGTGGACGTTACATTTCAGATGTGTTACGACCCGTGGCTCTACCCTTCATTCGATCCCTGCGAAACCTTACATTTCAGCAGGATAATGCATGACCACATGTTGTAGGTCCCGTACGGGCCTTTCTGGATACAGAAAATGTTCGACTACTGCCCTGGCCAGCACATTCTCGAGATCTATCACCAATTGAAAAAGTCTGGTTAAATAATGGCCCAGCAACTGGCTCGTCACAATACGCCAGTCACTGCCTTTGATGAATTGTGGTATCGTACTGAAGCTGCATGGGTAGCTGTACCTGTACACGCCATCCAAGCTCTGTTTGATTCAATGCCCAGGCGTACCAAGGCCGTTATTACGGTCAGAGGTGGTTGTTCTGGGTACTGATTTCTCAGGATCTATGCGCTCAAACTGCGTGAAAATGTAATCACATGTCGCTTCTGGTATAATATATTTGTCCAATGAATACCCGTTTATCATCTGCATTTCTTCTTGGTGTAGCAATGTTAATGGCCAGTAGTGTATTTCATTTCGTAATATATTTGTACACCATAAACGTAATTTTCTGGAAAAACATACATCAAACCTTTGCAATGAATAAAACTGGCATCTTATCCACTCTCTGAGATCAGTATCTCACTCTTTATGGAGGGATGTGGACTTATTTTTTTGAGGCTAGCAAATGTGTAGTGCAGTACACAAAATACACAGCAAAATGATCGTCATGGTCCTTACATCAGTTGAGAGTGTGTGTGCATACTGTGTACATCCGTCAAGTAACTGGTGTTTAAAAAATAGTGAAGGAAACAGATCTAGCTATGCACATTATTAAATAATTTCGATGCAAGATGTATAAACAAAACACCGTTGCACACAAGGGATAAACTTGTTGAGGTTACTCTCTCGCTAACAGACTGACTTGTATACGGGAGGATGCAGGTGCCAATCTTCATCCGACCGTCCCGATGTTTTACACTTTTTTCTCCTCAGTTTTCTTATTGGTTTGATGCAGCCAGCCATGAATTCTTCTCCTGTGCTAACCAGTTCATCTCAGAGTAGCACTTGCATCCTATGACCTCAATTATTTGCTAAATGCATTGCAATCTCGGTTTTCATCTACAGTTTTTACCCTCTACTGCTCCCACTAGTACCATGGAAGTCATTCCCTGATGTCTTAACGGATGTCCTATCAATCCATTCCTTCTTCTTGCGTGATTACATATATTCCTTTCCTCACCTATTCTACGGAGACCTTCTTCACTTCTAAGCTTATCAGTCTACCTAATTTTCAACCTTTGTGTGTAATACCACATCTCAAATGCTTCGGTACTCTTCTATTCCCGTTTCCTACAGTTCATGTTTCACTACCATACAATGCTCTGCTCTAAACGCACGTTCTCAGCAATTTCTTCCTCAAATCAAGGACTATGTTGATACTAGTACATTTCTCTTGGCCAGGAATGCCCTTTTCGTCACTGCTAATCTGCTTTCGAAGTCGTCCATGCTCCGTCCGTCGTTGGTTGTTTTGCTGCCTAGGTAGTAGTATTCCTTAACTTCTTCTACTTCGTGACCATCAATCCTGATGTTAAGGGTCCAGTTGTTCTCATTTCTGCTACTTCTTGTTAGTTTCGTCTTACAACGATTTACTCTTAATCCATATTCTGAACTCATTAGACTCTTCATTCCATTCAGCACATCATGTAATTCTTCTTCTCTTTCACTGAGCGTAGCATCTAGCATCATCCTTTCACCTTGAATTTTAATTCCACTTCTGATCGTTTCTTTTATTTCCATCATTGCTACTTGAACAGTAGGTTAGAAAGATATCCCGTTGTACTTTTTTTTAACCGAGCATTTCTTTCTTGATCTTCTATTCTTATTACTCATTCTTGGCTCTTGTACATGTTGTATATTACCTGTCTCCCCTGTAGCTTAACTCTATTTTTCTCAGAATTTCGAACATCTTGCACCATTTTATACTTTTTCCAGGTCGACATACCCTATGAACGGGTCTTGATTTTTCTTTAGTCTTGCTTCCATTATCATCTACATCGTCAGAATTGCTCCCTCGTTCCTTTACGTTTCCTACAGCCAAACTAATTTTTCTTTTCCAGTATTCTGTATATTATTCTTGTCAGCAACTTGGAAGCATGAGCTGTTAAGCTGATTGTGAGATAATTCCCGCACTTGACAGCTCTTGCAGTATTCGGAATTGTGCGGATGATATTTTTGCGAAAGTCAGACGGTTATGTCGCCAGACTCATACGGTGTACTTATCAACGTGAATAGACGTTTTCTTGCCTCTTTCGCCAATGATTTCATAAATTCTCATGAAATGATTTCCATCCCTTCTGCCTTATTTGATCGTAAGCCCTTCAAAGCTCTTTTAAATTCTTTTTCTAATACTAAATCTCCTATCTCTTGTAAATATGCTGCTGTTTCTTCTTTTATCACATCAGGCAAATCTTCCCCTCATACAGACCTTCAAAATGCTCTTTCACTGAAGCTTCTGTATTTAAACGAATATGGCAGTACTTAAATTTACTGAATGACTGAGACTCACAATATCCTAGCGCAACGCAATCTGGCCGCTAAAAAAAGAAAAAAATAATAATTCAAAAGAATGGCCCTGACTAAAAAGAGATCCAACAATATATACATTTCATTAAGCACTTACTTCACAAAAATCTTCATTACTACTGCAATACAACGAGCGTCAATACTGCCAGCTAAATAAAAGATTCTAACTACTGAAGCCACTATCTACTAATAGGCATGTGGTTAGCACAGGAAAGACTTTTTTGCAAACCAAGTAATGTAATTTTTTTACCTTAACAATGTGACATCCAGTTCAGACACGAATGTGAATTGTCATTTACATCCAGTACAAAGATATACAATCATGAATAATTTTCAGTCTCCAAGTCGGATACTTCCAGATCGTTAGCCTTCGCTAACACTTAAGACCTCTACCCTCCATCAATACTAACTTCTCACATCTAATATCCCTCACTGCTGGCCGTTCACCTCCAACTACCCAAAGTACTTCCATCACTGCTGGCGACTAACTTCCAACTGCGCAACACTACTGGCGATTGACTTCCAAAATCGAGTCCAACCAGCCGCAGTGTCTCTTACAAAGAAAGCGCAGTCAGAGATCCAAGGCAAAGCGCTACACAGCGCTGCCGACACAGAAGTAGCCCACTTACACCACCTATATGCTCTTTCCTCTGCATTTAACAGTGCGATTCCCGTTGCAAAAAATGGTTCAAATGGCTCTGAGCACTATGGGACTCAACTGCTGTGGTCATAAGTCCCCTGGAACTTGGAACTAGTTAAACCTAACTAACCTAAGGACATCAGACACATCCATGCCCGAGGCAGGATTCGAACCTGCGACCGTAGCGGTCGTGCGGTTCCAGACTGTAGCGCCTTTAACCGCTCGGCCACTCCGGCCGGCTAGATTCGCGTTGCACTTTTGATGTTACGACCCATGTTTTTTTATTTCACCGAAGGTTGTTTTGACTTCCCTATTTGCTGAGTCAGTCCTTTCGATAATTATGCCGCACGGGATTAGCTGAGCGGTCTAAGGCGCTGCAGTCATGGACTGTGCGGCTGGTCCATGCGGAGGTTCGAGTCCTCCCTCGGGCATGGGTGTGTGTGTGTTTGTCCTTAGGATCATTTAGGTTAAGTAGTGTTAAGCTTAGGGACTGATGACCTTAGCAGTTTAGTCCCATAAGATTTCGCACACATTTGAGCATTTTTTTCGATAATCATGTCTTTTTCGATTTGTTCACATTTTTCATGCAACCATTTCGTTCTGGTTTCCCTGCATCCCTTATTTGTTTCATTCCTCAGCGATTTCTACATCTGTATTCCTGAATCTCCGTATCATTATTGTGCTTCGTCCATTCATCGATCAGTTTAAGTAGTTCTTTTCTTATCCATGGTTTCTCTGCAGTTAGCTTCTTTGTACCTCAGTTCCTCTTCAACTGAGCTGGCTAGCTACAATCTCTTCATTCCTTAGTACTTCGCTGGCCGAAGTGGCCGTGCGGTTCTAGGCGCTGCAGTCTGGAACCGCGAGACCGCTACGGTCGCAGGTTCGAATCCTGCCTCGGGCATGGATGTGTGTGATGTCCTTAGGTTAGTTAGGTTTAACTAGTTCTAAGTTCTAGGGGACTAATGACCTCAGCAGTTGAGTCCCATAGTGCTCAGAGCCATTTGAACCATTTCTTAGTACTTCCGTATCCCACTCTGCGTATTTATTCTTCCCGATTAATCTCTTAAACTTCAACCTGCCAGAAAAGATAATGCAGGACCGTCAAGGACCGTGTCCACTGACAATCAGGGTTCATTATGCACGTGATGTGGGGTTGTCGTGATTCACTTGTCACTGTCATCGACGATGTCTGTGCACTTAACGGTTTGACTTTGCAGGCAGTAACTGCGCGGAGCTTTAAGAACACCCGAGTCTCCTAAGTGGCGTCCACTTGCAACAGGACGTCGTCCCACACGACTCTCATTTATTCTGCTGTGGATCACTCCGAACGATTACTCATATGCCTTTTACGATTGTTACTGTTTCCATTTATTCTTATCGCCAATAGTAAAACTGACCAGAAATGTGATTCTTCGCCTACTTATGTGTTGCTTTTGTATGCGCCCAGGGTCAAGTCAGTCCCTACACCAGTCGCCCATCCTCTGCAGGTCTTACAGAATTTTGCCAGCTTTCCAAGGTTCCAGCGTTGCTACGGACAACAGTATTGTCTATAAAACGTGTCACGGAGATCCCATTGTCATCTACTACATCTTATACGTACTGTAAACAGTAGCGGTGCTATAACATTCCCGAAATTACTTTTGTTCTTGTTGTTGTGGTCTTCAATACAGAGACTGGTTTGATGCAGCTCTATCTTGTGCAAGCCTCTTCATATCCGAATAACTACTGCAACCTACATCCTTTTGAATCTGTTTAATGTATTCATCTCTTGGTCTCCTTCTACGATTTTTACCATTGGTGATGCCTTGATACCTCAGAACGTGTCCTACCAACCGATCCCTTCTTCCACTCAGCCGGCCGGAGTGGCCGAGCGGTTAAAGGCGCTACAGTCTGGAACCGCACGACCGCTACGGTCGCAGGTTCGAATCCTGCCTCGGGCATGGATGTGTGTGATGTCCTTAGGTTAGTTAGGTTTAAGTAGTTCTAAGTTCTAGGGGACTTATGACCACAGCAGTTGAGTCCCATAGTGCTCAGAGCCATTTGAACCATTTTTTTTCTTCCACTCAAGTACTTTTTTTTCGTTTGTCTAAATTGTTCCCTAGGGTACTGTCTGTAACCAAGTCCCAAATTTGGTCCGATACTCGACAACTACTTACTTTTTAAACTAAATGGCAGTGTCGAACTGTACCGAATGTGTTCCAGAAGTCAAGAAACACGGCATGGGCCTGTGTGTCGTTGTCTATGGCGCACTGCGTCTCATGGGTGAACAGAGCGAGCTGAATTTCACAAGCTCTCAGTTTGGAGAAGCCACGTTGTTTTTAATGGAACAGATATTCGTTCTGGACAAATTTCATAATACCCGAGTAATAGACATGTTCCATAATTCAGCGATAAATTAACACCGGCCATTAATTATGTCCAAGAGACGGACGATCCATTTGAAAACGAGGATGACCTGCGTTTTTTTGCCAATATCTTGGAACCATCCGTTGCTCTGGCGCATTGTGATGAATTGTTGTTAGAAGAGGAGCAGCCATCTTTTGCACAATCTTCACGGAAATGTCAGGTGGTCCATTTGTTCTTCCACTGAGCGGTTTTAGTTGACTTCACATTCGACCATCTGCCTTTTAGTGGATTGGTTGGTTGGATACAGACAGCGACCACAGTGACCTCACAGCTACAATGCCCGGCAGGTGCAGACTGCAAGCTGTAGCTTCTCAGCTACAAGCAGTAGCAGGTACAGAACTACAAGATAACAGTACAGAACACAATGTCGTCACTGCTACACTTACCGGAATGCGCAGAACCCGAAACTGTAGGTATACCATAGGACGTCCTCAAAGCTGCTCAGATAAGCAGGTGTAAAACCAGAGCATTATGATAATAGCTAGACATCCTAGCAGACCTATCAGACAGCTGGGACTAAACATAACGGTCTCACAGTGAGACAATCAGCAGTTGCAGAACCTGAAGCTGTGAGTGGAGAACACAAAAGGGCTTCAGGCTGGTGCATCTACAGCGCTCCCGAGATCTGCGTCTCATTGTATTCGTCAGTTGCGCTGAAAACATTCCAAATATGTTATCGTGATATTTGTTTTATGGGCATTGGCGTGGTCCAAGGTATATTTCTCTGATTTAAGTTTCATCTTCCAGAGTTGCAGACAATATTAAGGGCTACAACAACTCTGAAAGCAGTTGCAATCTCAAATAAGCTCAGCTAGCGCAGTTATTTATACGCATACAGGTCTTAGTACTACACTCCTGGAAATGGAAAAAAGAACACATTGACACCGGTGTGTCAGACCCACCATACTTGCTCCGGACACTGCGAGAGGGCTGTACAAGCAATGATCACACGTACCGCCGAATTGCTCAACACGTGGGGCGTGAGGTCTCCACAGTACATCGATGTTGTCGCCAGTGGTCGGCGGAAGGTGCACGTGCCCGTCGACCTGGGACCAGACCGCAGCGACGCACGGATGCACGCCAAGACCGTAGGATCCTACGCAGTGCCGTAGGGGACCGCACCGCCACTTCCCAGCAAATTAGGGACACTGTTGCTCCTGGGGTATCGGCGAGGACCATTCGCAACCGTCTCCATGAAGCTGGGCTACGGTCCCGCACACCGTTGGGCCGTCTTCCGCTCACGTCCCAACATCGTGCAGCCCGCCTCAAGTGGTGTCGCGACAGGCGTGAATGGAGGGACGTATGGAGACGTGTCGTCTTCAGCGATGAGAGTCGCTTCTGCCTTGGTGCCAATGATGGTCGTATGTGTGTTTGGCGCCGTGCAGGTGAGCGCCACAATCAGGACTGCATATGACCGAGGCACACAGGGCCAACACCCGGCATCATGGTGTGGGGAGCGATCTCCTACACTGGCCGTACACCACTGGTGATCGTCGAGGGGACACTGTATAGTGCACGGTACATCCAAACCGTCATCGAACCCATCGTTCTACCATTCCTAGACCGGCAAGGGAACTTGCTGTTCCAACAGGACAATGCACGTCCGCATGTATCCCGTGCCACCCAACGTGCTCTAGAAGGTGTAAGTCAACTACCCTGGCCAGCAAGATCTCCGGATCTGTCCCCCATTGAGCATGTTTGGGACTGGATGAAGCGTCGTCTCACGCGGTCTGCACGTCCAGCACGAACGCTGGTCCAACTGAGGCGCCAGGTGGAAATGGCATGGCAAGCCCTTCCACAGGACTACATCCAGCATCTCTACGATCGTCTCCATGGGAGAATAGCAGCCTGCATTGCTGCGAAAGGTGGATATACACTGTACTAGTGCCGACATTGTGCATGCTCTGTTGCCTGTGTCTACGTGCCTGTGGTTCTGTCAGTGTGATCATGTGATGTATCTGACCCCAGGAATGTGTCAATAAAGTTTCCCCTTCCTGGGACAATGAATTCACGGTGTTCTTATTTCAATTTCCAGGAGTGTATATAGAGATCTGTAACACATATCGGCTCGCCTTGGTGTTCGTAGGCAGTGGTATGATGACGAAACGAACCGACCAATACCTGGTTACGTGTAAACAGTTCAGCTTGCTGAATTTGTCTGAGATTGTAACCGCTTCCCTAGTTGTTCAAACCTCTGTTGACGTCTCGAGCGTAGGAAGCCGGAACGTTAGGCAGAGGAGCAGCCATGGACCACGGCCCAATGCATATAAAACAAGTATCACCTAAACGCAATTAGTGGCTATGGAAGCCTGCGTTGTATGATTAGTCCAAATATGATACATGCGCCCACTTCTTTTTACCAGATGAAGTGTCTGGAGCTGGAAATTTCGTGAAGTCCTCTAGGCTATTTGCAAATGATGCTGTTGTATATAAGATCTTAGTAACGCCAACAGCTGTAGCGAACTGCAGGAAGGCCTGCATACAATTGATGAACAGTGCAAGGGACTGGCAGTAAACATAAATGAACAGAAATGCTGCATACTACGCATAAGTAGGTAAGGACACCCGCTGCTGTACAACTACACTGTCGGCGACAAATCGCTGGAAGCTGTAACTACCGTAAGTAAAACACCTTGGAGTATCCGTCTGGAGCGAGCGAAAGTCCAATGGCAACGCAACACAAGTAGAAGGAAAGACAGATGGAAGACTGAGATTCGTTGGAAGAACCTTAAAGCATTGCAGTTCATCCACGAAGAAAGTTTCTTACAAGGCGCCTGTGTGACCGATTCTTCAGTACCTTACAAGGCAGGACTGATAAGAGATAGACAAGATCCAACTAGGGGCGGCGCGTTGCATCATGGGACCGTTTAGTCTGCGCGAGAGCTTTACAGGGGTGTTGAGCAAACTCCAGTGTGAATCTCAACAGGAGACGCGTTGCGCACCACAGAGAGGTTTACTACTTAAATTTTGAGAGAGTACTTTCTGAGAAGCGTCGGACAACATATTACTTTCTCGCATACGCGTCTCGCAAAATGATAACAACGAGAAAATTCTGGAATTAGAGATAACACAGAAGTTTGCCATCAACAATTCATCCGATGAGTGGAACACGAAAGGGGGGGATCAGACAATGGTACCGGAGTACCCTCCGCCACTCACCGTAAGGTGGCTTGCGGAGTATAGCTGCATATTCAGATGTAGTCCCCTGTCGCTGATATTTTTTTGTTGCAGAATCTCTTTGTTGAACCATCTTTCAACTTTAAATTTCGCACAATAATGGTGAATCGAAGTGAGAGTCATAGTTTTGAGGTATAGATCTTCCATTCTACTAAATGGAATGAACAACACCATGTTTGCCAGAGAGTAGTGAAACAGAGTCAAGAGCTTTCTTAAAACTTTTGGTTGCCTCAAAATGTAGTAACTGAGATCCATTGCTTCATTCTGTAATTTATTTCTTGACCTGCAAATGAATTATTGGGCTGCTTTTTTTCTGTTCACCAGTCTTCTGACTGGTCTGACGCTGCCCGCCACTAATTCATCTTTCATTTCAACCTTCTTAGAATCGCACTTGCAGCCTACGTCCTCAATTATTTGATGGATATATTCCAATCTCTCTGTATAGCTTTCGTCCCTCAACAGCTCCCTCTAGCACCAAGAAAGATATTCCCTGATGCTTTCACACACGTTCTATCATCCTGTACTGTACTGTATCTCAAATCAAAGTCTGTGTTTGATAACAGTACATTTCTCTTAACCAGGAATGCCCGCCACTAATTCCTCTTTCATTTCAACCTTCTTAGAATCGCACTTGCAGCCTACGTCCTCAATTATTTGATGGATATATTCCAATCTCTCTGTATAGCTTTCGTCCCTCAACAGCTCCCTCTAGCACCAAGAAAGATATTCCCTGATGCTTTCACACACGTTCTATCATCCTGTACTGTACTGTATCTCAAATCAAAGTCTGTGTTTGATAACAGTACATTTCTCTTAACCAGGAATGCCCGCCACTAATTCCTCTTTCATTTCAACCTTCTTAGAATCGCACTTGCAGCCTACGTCCTCAATTATTTGATGGATATATTCCAATCTCTCTGTATAGCTTTCGTCCCTCAACAGCTCCCTCTAGCACCAAGAAAGATATTCCCTGATGCTTTCACACACGTTCTATCATCCTGTACTGTACTGTATCTCAAATCAAAGTCTGTGTTTGATAACAGTACATTTCTCTTAACCAGGAATGCCCGCCACTAATTCCTCTTTCATTTCAACCTTCTTAGAATCGCACTTGCAGCCTACGTCCTCAATTATTTGATGGATATATTCCAATCTCTCTGTATAGCTTTCGTCCCTCAACAGCTCCCTCTAGCACCAAGAAAGATATTCCCTGATGCTTTCACACACGTTCTATCATCCTGTACTGTACTGTATCTCAAATCAAAGTCTGTGTTTGATAACAGTACATTTCTCTTAACCAGGAATGCCCGCCACTAATTCCTCTTTCATTTCAACCTTCTTAGAATCGCACTTGCAGCCTACGTCCTCAATTATTTGATGGATATATTCCAATCTCTCTGTATAGCTTTCGTCCCTCAACAGCTCCCTCTAGCACCAAGAAAGATATTCCCTGATGCTTTCACACACGTTCTATCATCCTGTACTGTACTGTATCTCAAATCAAAGTCTGTGTTTGATAACAGTACATTTCTCTTAACCAGGAATGCCCGCCACTAATTCCTCTTTCATTTCAACCTTCTTAGAATCGCACTTGCAGCCTACGTCCTCAATTATTTGATGGATATATTCCAATCTCTCTGTATAGCTTTCGTCCCTCAACAGCTCCCTCTAGCACCAAGAAAGATATTCCCTGATGCTTTCACACACGTTCTATCATCCTGTACTGTACTGTATCTCAAATCAAAGTCTGTGTTTGATAACAGTACATTTCTCTTAACCAGGAATGCCCGCCACTAATTCCTCTTTCATTTCAACCTTCTTAGAATCGCACTTGCAGCCTACGTCCTCAATTATTTGATGGATATATTCCAATCTCTCTGTATAGCTTTCGTCCCTCAACAGCTCCCTCTAGCACCAAGAAAGATATTCCCTGATGCTTTCACACACGTTCTATCATCCTGTACTGTACTGTATCTCAAATCAAAGTCTGTGTTTGATAACAGTACATTTCTCTTAACCAGGAATGCCCGCCACTAATTCCTCTTTCATTTCAACCTTCTTAGAATCGCACTTGCAGCCTACGTCCTCAATTATTTGATGGATATATTCCAATCTCTCTGTATAGCTTTCGTCCCTCAACAGCTCCCTCTAGCACCAAGAAAGATATTCCCTGATGCTTTCACACACGTTCTATCATCCTGTACTGTACTGTATCTCAAATCAAAGTCTGTGTTTGATAACAGTACATTTCTCTTAACCAGGAATGCCCGCCACTAATTCCTCTTTCATTTCAACCTTCTTAGAATCGCACTTGCAGCCTACGTCCTCAATTATTTGATGGATATATTCCAATCTCTCTGTATAGCTTTCGTCCCTCAACAGCTCCCTCTAGCACCAAGAAAGATATTCCCTGATGCTTTCACACACGTTCTATCATCCTGTACTGTACTGTATCTCAAATCAAAGTCTGTGTTTGATAACAGTACATTTCTCTTAACCAGGAATGCCCGCCACTAATTCCTCTTTCATTTCAACCTTCTTAGAATCGCACTTGCAGCCTACGTCCTCAATTATTTGATGGATATATTCCAATCTCTCTGTATAGCTTTCGTCCCTCAACAGCTCCCTCTAGCACCAAGAAAGATATTCCCTGATGCTTTCACACACGTTCTATCATCCTGTACTGTACTGTATCTCAAATCAAAGTCTGTGTTTGATAACAGTACATTTCTCTTAACCAGGAATGCCCGCCACTAATTCCTCTTTCATTTCAACCTTCTTAGAATCGCACTTGCAGCCTACGTCCTCAATTATTTGATGGATATATTCCAATCTCTCTGTATAGCTTTCGTCCCTCAACAGCTCCCTCTAGCACCAAGAAAGATATTCCCTGATGCTTTCACACACGTTCTATCATCCTGTACTGTACTGTATCTCAAATCAAAGTCTGTGTTTGATAACAGTACATTTCTCTTAACCAGGAATGCCCGCCACTAATTCCTCTTTCATTTCAACCTTCTTAGAATCGCACTTGCAGCCTACGTCCTCAATTATTTGATGGATATATTCCAATCTCTCTGTATAGCTTTCGTCCCTCAACAGCTCCCTCTAGCACCAAGAAAGATATTCCCTGATGCTTTCACACACGTTCTATCATCCTGTACTGTACTGTATCTCAAATCAAAGTCTGTGTTTGATAATAGTACATTTCTCTTAACCAGGAATGTCCTTTTTGTCAGTGCTATCCGCTTCCATATGTCCCCCTTGCGCCGCCGTCATCCGTTATTTTGCTACCTAGACAGCAGAATTCCTTACTTTACTTCGTGATCACGAATTTTGATGTTAAGCTTCTTGCTGTTCTCATTTCTTATACTTCTCATTACTTTCGTTTTTTATCGATTTACTCTCAATTCATAATGTGTACTCATTAGAGTGTTCAATCCATTCAACAGATCCTGCAGTTCTTCTTCACTTCCACTGAGAATACAAATGTCATCAGCGAATCTTACGAATCTTACCATTGATATCCTTTCATCTAGAACTTTAACACGACTCTTGATAGTTTCTATTTCCGTCATTGCTTCTTCATTGTACATTCTTGTCTTTGTCATCAGGCTTCCGACTGGTTTGATGCGGCCATCCATGAATTCCTCTCCTGCAGGACGCAAGAGGTCGTGCTACTGGTTATTAGAGGTACCGGTGTCCGCAACAATCAAGGCTACTACGTCTGAAGGTCTCGCTGTATGGGGGTACAGCATGCAATGTGTGGTTTTCATGGGCGGAAATGATGTATATGGCTGGCCGGAGTGCCCGAGTGGTTCTAGGTTCTTCAGCCCGAAACCGCGAGACCTCTATGGTCGCAGGTTCGAATCCTGCCTTGGGCATGGATGTGTGTGATGTCCTTAGGTTAGTTAGGTTTAAGTAGTTCTAAGTTCTAGGGGACTGATGGCCTCAGATGTTAAGTCCCATAGTGCTCAGAGCCATTTGAACCATTTTGATGTATACGTTGATCTGTATTCCAATTTTCTGAACAGGTTCCGGAACTGTCGGAACCCAGGTGATGCAATCATTTTTTTCTTTATGTGTATATATTTCACACATAGCATCTCTTTTTCTGCTGTGGAATAGTTTTTGCCTGTTCTGTTCAATTGACTAGGAACATACGCTACTGGATGCTCCTTTCCTTTTACTACTTGAGTGAGAACGCACCCTATAGCTTGATCGGAAGTGTCAGTTGACAGGATAAACTCTTTCTCGTAGTCTACAAAAATTAGTACTGGGCTTGATGTCAACGTTCTCTTTAATTCCTCAAAAGTGTTTTGGTATTCCTTCATCCATGCGAACTTTACACCGTTTTAAGACAGTCATATAAGTGGTCCCACTACATATGTAAACCCTTTTATCAATTTTGTTTAATAATTCCCTAATCCTAGAGAAGATTGTAACTACTTGGCATTGCTAGAAATCGGAAATTTCCGTCCTGCTTGTATCAACCTCAGATACATCTTAAACCCTTCCTGCTAATAACATACCGTAAATACATAACTCCTTCCAATGCAAAGTGACATTTTTCTGTGCTTAATGCTAAATTCATTACTCATATACTTATAAAAATGTCTCGCAAGCGTTGCATTAGCTTTTCTTTGCCATATCTTTCACGAAAACAGTTATATCATCCACGTGTACCGCGCACTGGCGTGATTTCAGTGCTCTCACCACACCATCCAGCAAACGCTGAAACGTTTCCAGAATATTTTTTTAACCCCTACGGTAATGTCGGCCAACGGCCTTGCCGCATTGGTAACACCGGTTCCCGTCAGATCAACGAAGTTAAACGCCGTCGGGATGGGCTAGCATTTATATGGGTGACCATCCGGTCTGACGAGCGCTGTTGGCAAATGGAGCACACTCAGTCCTTGTGAGACAAACTGAGGAGCTACTTGACTGAGAAGTAACGGCTCCGGCCTCGGAAACTGACATACGGCCGGGACAGCGGTGTGCTGACCACGTGCCCCTCCATGTCCGCATCCAGTGACGCCTGTGGGCTGAGGATGACACGGCGGCCGGTCGGTACCGTTGGCCCTTCCAAAGCCTGTTCGGATGGAGTTTAGTTTAGTTTAGTTTTGACAGTAATGCCTCCGCAGGACCGATAACACTGTTTTTGGCTACTCCTCCTGGAATACCACTATCTGATATTACCCACTTCACACACCTAAGACAGAGAAGTATTTGCACTGCCCTAAACCGTTAATAGTGTCAGTGACGTTCGGAATTGGAAATGTGTTGGCCACAGTTTTGCTGTTAAGATGACCGTAGTCAAGACAGAATCTATGATTTCTAGTCCCATCTGGTTCTTATATGGTACACCCACCATGGCTGCACTCCATGAACTATTATTTTGCTCTATCACCTCATCCGCCAGCTGTTGATCAATGTATTGTTTTAATATCAGCTGCAAATATAGTGATATGCGGTAAGGTCTACGATATACCGGCAACTTAGTTATGTGGGCATACGATACTGTTTGAAAGATATTGCTGGTAAAGGCCCTCGAGGAAAAAACAAACATTACCTTAAATTCAAACAATACTTTTTCCATTTGCAGTCCATCCATACGTCTAACATGCTCCCATTCCTATGCAGTGCAGTTTAATCGGGAATTTGCACACTGCCCTGGGGTACACTGGCTGAGTCCCTATTCACACCCTCCACGACTTCCAGATTAGCTACTAACATCCCTTTGGTGAGTTCTGTTCCATCAGTGGAAAAGTTATCTGAATTCATGGTCACTACTTCCCCATCCAATTCCTAATGTATGTATCGAGATTTATTGGGAGCCCCACACGGAGGACCTGGGATCCCTTTTGCGCTACTCATCCCGTTATTCACACCCTGTTTCTCCCTACGATTTCTGCAGTTGGTGATGTCCAACCATGCCGCGTTTGCCACAATGAGATTGGCAACATTATCTCTGCACATGTCCCGTCCTTCCACATCTATAACACGTCACATTACTGGATAATACTCCTCTCATATCTCGCATTCCTTCAACTGCATCAGCTTCTTCAAACTCTGTTGCTAACTTCACCGCAGAGTATAAATCCTTCAGGGAACCTGGTCTCAAACTTCGTGACATATCAGGCGGCAAGCCCGTTAAAAATGCGTCCAGTGCCCTCTGTTGCACTTCATAGGATTTGACTCTTTCCTAATTGATTGTAACCTCCCCCTCACTTACCGACCTTAATGACAGTGAAAGATGAAACCGCGTGTACCTAATGGGAGTTTTGGAAAAGCAATCGTCACCGAAGTTAAGCTGTCGGTAAAGAGGGAGGAAAGGGTTACATCTAAATGAAAGGAAATGTGCTAGTGAAACTGGTGGAAATTAATTTTGAAAAGGGGTAAAGTTAATAAAGAAAGTAAATGTGCAGCCGTTACGTTAACAATTAACTAGCGGTAATTAGGTATTTGAGATTTGGGGGAAATCACGGTCGCCAGTCCTAAGGACAATTACTATAATAACTGAAAAAGAAAGGTTATTACACATATAATTAGCACTAGAAGCGTGGCAACTGAAGGTTGACACGTGTAGTGTGAAAACAGAAAGTTTGTCAGAAGTAATAAATTTCGCTACACCCTGACTTAATTTAGCAAAGAATTAATAAAACCGGAAAATCGAAAGTTAATTTAGTGACTGAAGTTAATAGTGAGCTTTCTTTCTGAAGCACATCGAAATTCAGTAAAATACGGTTAGTCTTGGACTACCTCAACAATCATTTCAAAAAACTACTTGAATCTACGCAATTTGGAAATAAGAGATTTAACTTTGAACTTGAATTAAATGATTCTGAACAATTAACAATAGTAAAATTTAGTACGTACCAAGCTGAGCTGCAGTCACAGGTAAGCTAAAATACGATAACAAAACTCGCACTCTTAATTTGTGCTTGTGTAATCTGAATATTGTAGCCAGCTAACTGAACTTTGAAATTAAAGCAGTGAAATAGAATTAGCTATATTCCTTTAGTGCTGGCGTTTAAATTTCAACGACACTCGGGTTCATTTCGGAAAAGGAAGGGACCCTGCTTGGTAATGCAATTGGGACAATGAGCAACAAAGGTTCATGCTAAGTTGCTGTTATTATAGTTACGAAAATGGTACAGTTTGAAAAGCTGAGGTCTGCCATACAGTTCTAAAACTTTACTTGCTTCCAGTCTTCCTTGATGGTTGATTGAAGGTTTGAAGCCGTCGATCGAGGAGGTGGCGACAGTCACTCATTGTCGGCCGTCGCTGTTGCAGAAGCTGGATGTTGGCGCGCCTTCTTCTCGACACAGTCACCAGACGAAACGGGCTCTTGATGTGCGCTAGTTAATGTTTCCCGTCCGCGACACCATGTCAGAAACTATCATCGCAAGTCGAGCGCAATTACATGCTGCCAAACCCCGAAAGCGCGGCAACTCGCGGGAGCGTCACACAACACACCTGCTCCACTCGCTACTCCCGCCAGACCCCTTCCCTCAGCCCGCGCTCCACGCGGCAGAGTTAACACTACCAAAGATCCTACACACTTTGATTCTTCACACGACCTATCGACGTAATCGTTCGATAGCAGTTTTCCCTAGGCAAGACCCAGCGTAAAAATACAAATAATATTTACGAAACAAACCAATTATACATCGACATAAATGCATAAATATACAAATAGTAAAACAATTACAATATACAAAGAGACAGAAATGTCATATCTTGAGGTAACAAAGCAAGGAAAAAAAATAGTACAATAGATGGAAATAGGAGGATATGCATTTCCGGCGTTACACGTGCCCCACATTGTCTGAGGATGTTCGTGTAACGTAAACAGACTCAGAAAATGTCCCAAAAAAGAAACAGCGGAAATGCATATGCTCAAAACATCAAAAAATTTAGCATTCGTCTAATTGACCATAAACCAATTTTTAGACAATAATAATTGAGTGGAGACACTCCTAATCTTATTCCACTCTGTCATCTTGCACAGAATAAAACAGGTTGACAACATATCAAAATTCATAGAAAACATAGAAAATGGTTTAGCTATTCCAAAATCATTAAAATTCGTAACACTATAAGAAATGGAATACTATTTGCAAAATTGATCAGAGTACATGGTCATAAAAAACAGGTATATCAAAATACGCAAACTAATAATTAATTACATAGAATACACATTTTTATGTAACCTTTCCATAATTAATTTTCTCGTCATGTCCAATTAACGCTAAACAAGAAAATAATATACAGCAGATAAAATAAAACATAAATATTGACAGTAGAATTCTTTCAGCTGTCCAGGAAGAAAAACAGTTCCGCCTTCCGTACTCGCGAGTACAAAGAATGCCGACAGCGGCACAAGAGCCGACAGCGACACAGGAGCTGACAGCGGCTTCGCCTCGTAAGTATTGTTGCGCCCGCCTGTGCGGCACGCTTGATCGCACTCGCCCTTTTAACGGCATTTCCAGAACGTCCGTTTCACTGAATTCTTTAGAAAAAGCTCACTCCCGAGTAATCTCAAGGAGTCCCTTAATACTATCACAGTGGATAACTCAACACTGTCCATCATCACACGCATGTACTAGCCTGAAACTTAAAACAGCGTCTAAGTACATCGACAATGACTAATAAAAACACACATTCATGAAATATTACAGAAAGTTACAAAATCATATTTACATTGCTTAATCTACTGTGACTCAGCTGAAAACTTAAACTAGCAGCTTCGATTTTTCAGATGATTACTAATCAGTTACTCTTAAATCATTTAGTCAAAATTAATTACTTATTAATTACAACTTCTTTAATGACCTCTAGGTCAGGCAAAAGCATCGTAACATGGCACATCCTTAAATCTTACACTCTATATTTACATACTGTACAAATTACCCATTGTGGTATTAATCGATCCTAGGTTGGTACAATTTCAAGTCTACAATATTCCGTATACCTAATCGTTTTCCAGAGCTTGGATACTCTAAGCAATAAGCATTTGTGTGAGGTATACCAATGACTTTATATGGTCCATTATAAACAAACTTAAATTTAGAGATTTCATTGTCTATCTCGCTCGATTTCTCATGAGCTTTTACAAGTACTAAGTCTCCGATTGCAAACTTAGCAAAACGCGTTTTAGCGTCATGACGACGTATGCGAGCATCGGCTTTTAGCTTCATTACTTCTCGCAAACGATCTTTTTTCACACCAATACTAATATCAATCCGTGGAGGGAATTTGATTATCTCTTCCACTAAACTTTTACTTCTGTCATCCAACAGGATTTCCTCTGGAGAAAATCCCGTAGATTCATGTCTCAAGGTGTTCATAATTCTCTCAAATACTGCTACATATTTGCCCCATGCCTTATGGTTGTGATGGCAATAGGTACGGGAACGTCGGCCTCGTCTTTGTTCGTGTGTTACGTTTGACACACCGTCTACAATACTTTCCAAGTCACTTTCTACAATATTGTCAATGCCTAGATTCCTCACATTACAGTAGTTCAAATTCATACCTACGTAAATGTCATCCGGCCAGTTAACAATGTGTATAGGCTGGTATTGCTTATGCACACCGTCTCCTGCCTCGTCAAAACTAACTACTATCGTTTTATCTTGTGACGTACATGTCAAAGTTTTACTTTCGCAATTAATCACTGCACGGTACTTTAATAGCCAATCTAACCCGATAATTACTTCCGTAGTCAAGTCTGGCACGACGACAAACTCTTGTTCAAATCGTGCCCCACATATTTCGAAGTTGACAAAAATCTGTTTTGTGACCGGTTTACTGGCCTTCCCAGTAGCACCGATAATTTTCACTCCTGCTACTGGCATAACTACGATGCCAGGTCTGTCTTTCAGTAACTCAAATATTTTCCCAGATACAGCACTCAATTCTGCACCGGTGTCAATCAACACGTTTAGTTGTAGGTCATGCATATTAACAGACACTACTATCTGTCTACACTTGTCCTCGGCTGTCTCTTTATTTTCCCACAGTAAATCCTCGTCTATATCCAGGTCATTCCAGAAAAAACCATCCGGCTTTGACCCTAAATCCGGCTTATCTGGCGGCTTTTCCAGCCTCTGTTCACATACAGTTTTAATTTCAACACGTTTGTCCTGAGGCTTAGCCTGTAGCTTCGCCTCCAATACCGAAACCTTTTCCTGTAACTCGTCAACTAGTGAGTGTTGCTTTGCTATCAATTCATTAATCGTCACCTTCGTTGATTCCACTTTGGTCAGATTAATCTCATCCGCCAATCTACCTGGAGGAATGTGTCCAGTAGTTTCTGCAATTACTTCCGCTAGATCTGCGCAACCCACACTGCTACCGACTGACCGTATAATGTCAGCTCTAACCTCATACACGTTGTAATCTATGTGCTTTTCTACCAATCGTGTCCGGCTATCACTAAAATTTTCGCAATCTTTTTCCTTAATACTCTTGCAATGTTTAAACTGGAGGTTTGCGTCGGATGGGTCGGTTACTTCTACCACTGAAACTTTCGGTAAGGTCTGCCGGTTAGGGCCAGAACTTTCCGTTACTACTTCAACATCTAACTCCTGCGGGACGAAACACGACGAATCTTGCTCGTGCTCCCCCTTAACATCAACTATTTCTAGTAAAGTCTGCCGATTAGGGCCAGAACTTTCTATCATTTCACAAACACTATCTTCCTGCGGGACGAGACGCGGAAAATCCTGCACGCGCTCCCCATAAACACTTCTCCCATACAGACCCCTATAATCTCTTAGTTCGTCATATAAGCGACCGAACTGCCTTAACCAGACCTCATCCCTCTCTGCATCCCCTCGCTCGATGACGGACGTGTTATCCGACATCTGATCTTCTCTCAACAATTGCGAATCATTCTTAAACTCAATCTCCAGTTCCGCTGTGGGTATTACAGCTGCCACTTTATGATCGATTTCCGGAACACTACTTAAATTGTTCTCACTGACAGCGAATGTATTTTCTACTGCCGTGTATACAGCTGATCTACTACTTGTGGGCGCACTCTTTTCTCTTAACACTGGCACACTCTCCCGCCGTTGATTATTCCATACGGAATTTTCATAACGGCGACACCTGGGTTTTCTCTTGTTATTGGGCCGCCAAAATTTCTCCACGCCCGCTCGGCCCCTCACCGGCGCGGCTAATGGTTTCCCTGTCTCGTCCCAGCAGATACGCTCCCCGGATGCTGCTGAGGCGGCTGATCACACCCTCTGGCGTTATTACTATTCTGTGAAGCCCGTATCACGTTAGTACGATACTGGTTTCTGTCATTCCTGTTATTATTTGCATTGTACCGATTGTTATTACGGTCCGAACCATTATTGTTATTGCTGCGGTATGCATTATTCCCATGGTTATCATTGTTGTGGTTGCTGTGGTACTCGTTGTTGTTACCACGGCCTCTACCACTGTCGCGATTATTGCGCCAATTGTCCTCGTCCTCAACTCTTTCCAGGAAATCATTCACTGTCCTATAATTGCTTCCTACGTAGCGTTTTGTATCATCTGGAAGCTTCTTGTAGAGTTCCCAGACTATTTCGGATTCCGTGCGGCGATCACGCAAATATTCCAACTTGCGGATCCAGCCCTCACAAAACTCCTTCATCGAGCCGCGCGAATTCGCATCGAAAGGTCTCGATACGACAAATTCGCGCCAAACACTTTGCTGTTTTTGCTCTGACCAGTATTCAGCCAGAAACAAATTTTTAAACTCGTCAAAAGTCAGGTTCGTAATGTTGAGGTTTAAGCCCCAACGCTTGGCATCACCAGCCAGCACATCAATAACCGCATTAATTTTTCTCTCATTAGTCCATGATCTGGGTAAAACTCTTTCACAATTTTTAATGAAATCCGTCGCGTGTATACCGCCTTTTTTCAAGGGGTCGAACCGCTCCTCTTTCGTCAACAATTCCGAACTATGTGCACAGATTGGCACATAGCTCTGTTTTTCGTCAAGTTTCTTTTCTAATTCCGACACTCTCGTAATTACTTGGCAAGTGGTTGTCGCAAGCGTTTCCACTTCCCTCTTTTTCTCTTCGCAGGTATTAGCCTGCTCCCTCACTTTAGTGTCTACTTAGGACACTAAAGCCTTTAAAGTTTCCACCTTCTGTTGATCCTCTTTTTTCACTAATTGAATTTGTTCCGTCACCTTATTCTCGATGATCGGAGCAACTGCTTCTCCTACACTTTTCTCGATTCTGCTAATTTCGGAATCAAAACGAGTATTTATGCTCGCAATTTCCGCCTGAACGCCTATCATTTCCTGTTTAAGATTACCGATTTCGCTATTAATTACAACAATATCTTCTTTGATTTTATCAACTTTTGTATTAACAACTCCAACATTGTTGTTAACAACGTTAATAGCTTTGTTCTGATTGTCTAGCTTGGCCGATTGACTCTTGATTTCGTTAATCAAAACATTCAACAAATCAGTTAAATTCCCGGAAACTACCGGTTTTACTTCCGTAGCGGCTTCCTCTTTAATTGTCCCCCCGTATTCGTCATCAAGGGATTCACATTTGATTTTCACTTCCGATTCCGAAACATTTTCTAAAGTTTGGAATTCCATTTCTGCTCTTTGTTGCGTTTCGGCGGTCGCGTCTTTCATGCTAGCCGCCTGCCCCTGAACAATGGGTACCGCGGTGCGCGTTTCCCACTGTTCGACCGATTGTTCCGTATCCAAGTCTACCAAATTTTGGCAATTGTTGCCTTCACTCATTTTAATAATTTTCAATATAAATGCCAAATCTCAAATCTAATTAGGATTACTCCCACTACTTATTCTCGCTGACGTAACGGCCTGTACGTAACCAATACTTTCTTACGAGATTTGCACAATGCAAAATTCGTGTCCAGAACAACCTCAAATCTGAAGATTGTCCTGTCACCAGGTCGCCACGTGTAACCTCCCCCTCACTTACCGACCTTAATGACAGTGAAAGATGAAACCGCGTGTACCTAATGGGAGTTTTGGAAAAGCAATCGTCACCGAAGTTAAGCTGTCGGTAAAGAGGGAGGAAAGGGTTACATCTAAATGAAAGGAAATGTGCTAGTGAAACTGGTGGAAATTAATTTTGAAAAGGGGTAAAGTTAATAAAGAAAGTAAATGTGCAGCCGTTACGTTAACAATTAACTAGCGGTAATTAGGTATTTGAGATTTGGGGGAAATCACGGTCGCCAGTCCTAAGGACAATTACTATAATAACTGAAAAAGAAAGGTTATTACACATATAATTAGCACTAGAAGCGTGGCAACTGAAGGTTGACACGTGTAGTGTGAAAACAGAAAGTTTGTCAGAAGTAATAAATTTCGCTACACCCTGGCTTAATTTAGCAAAGAATTAATAAAACCGGAAAATCGAAAGTTAATTTAGTGACTGAAGTTAATAGTGAGCTTTCTTTCTGAAGCACATCGAAATTCAGTAAAATACGGTTAGTCTTGGACTACCTCAACAATCATTTCAAAAAACTACTTGAATGTACGCAATTTGGAAATAAGAGATTTAACTTTGAACTTGAATTAAATGATTCTGAACAATTAACAATAGTAAAATTTAGTACGTACCAAGCTGAGCTGCAGTCACAGGTAAGCTAAAATACGATAACAAAACTCGCACTCTTAATTTGTGCTTGTGTAATCTGAATATTGTAGCCAGCTAACTGAACTTTGAAATTAAAGCAGTGAAATAGAATTAGCTATATTCCTTTAGTGCTGGCGTTTAAATTTCAACGACACTCGGGTTCATTTCGGAAAAGGAAGGGACCCTGCTTGGTAATGCAATTGGGACAATGAGCAACAAAGGTTCATGCTAAGTTGCTGTTATTATAGTTACGAAAATGGTACAGTTTGAAAAGCTGAGGTCTGCCATACAGTTCTAAAACTTTACTTGCTTCCAGCCTTCCTTGATGGTTGATTGAAGGTTTGAAGCCGTCGATCGAGGAGGTGGCGACAGTCACTCATTGTCGGCCGTCGCTGTTGCAGAAGCTGGATGTTGGCGCGCCTTCTTCTCGACACGGTCACCAGACGAAACGGGCTCTTGATGTGCGCTAGTTAATGTTTCCCGTCCGCGACACCATGTCAGAAACTATCATCGCAAGTCGATCGCAATTACATGCTGCCAAACCCCGAAAGCGCGGCAACTCGCGGGAACGTCACACAACACACCTGCTCCACTCGCTACTCCAGCCAGACTCCCTCTGCTCAGCCCTCGCTGCACGCGGCAGAGTTAACACTACCAAAGATCCTACACACTTTGATTCTTCACACGACCTATCGACGTAATAGTTCGATAGCAGTTTTCCCTAGGCAAGACCCAGCGTAAAAATACAAATAATATTTACGAAACAAACCAATTATACATCGACATAAATGCATAAATATACAAATAGTAAAACAATTACAATATACAAAGAGACAGAAATGTCATATCTTGAGGCAACAAAGCAAGGAAAAAATAGTACAATAGATGGAAATAGGAGGATATGCATTTCCGGCGTTACATGATATAAAAATAACAACAAATACTAATAAAGAAGTAGGTTGCTCGGCTAATTCCAACTCTTCATCCATAGCCGCAACATTCTTACTCAAGTCTGTATTCTCTGCTCTCAACTGCACCATTTCATCAACCAATGATCGAACTGCCTCCCAACTAGTGACACCTTGTGTTTGAGACTTTGTCGTTGTGGAACTTTAATCTCTAATACACTCTAAGGAACACAAAAGACACTAACAACACGCCATATGACACATTTATTTTTACATCTTACGTCTTGTCATCATCTATCTTGACTCTGTCCACTGACTAGATACTTACCCTTACCGACGAAAATAACGAGTAACACAGACTACTACTACTGACTCTCTACAAGATGCAGAATGCCCCGGAAAATTACACTGACCACATCTCATACGTCGTATAAAGTGCTCCTTTGTAATACCACGGAACTGCGAAAGATCAGCCGGGTCTCCTGGTTGCACATATATAACCACCAAATTCCTGTGCAGAGTCCGCCTGCTCAGCTGGGTGGTAACGTGCTTGCTTTCCATGCAAGAGGGCCCGGGTTCGATTTCCGGCCGGGTTTGGAGATTTTCCCCGCTCTGGGACTGGTTGTTGTGTTGTCATCATCATTTCACCCTTATCACCGGCGCGCAAGTCGCCCAATGTGGCGTCGAATGAAATAAGACTTGCACTTCACAGCCGAACTTCCCCGACTAAATGGCTCTGAGCACTATGCGACTTAACTTCTAAGGTCATCAGTCGCCTAGAACTTAGAACTAATTAAACCTAACTAACCTAAGGACATCACACACATCCATGCCCGAGGCAGGATTCGAACCTGCGACCGTAGCGGTCGCGCGGTTCCAGACTGGAGCGCCTTTAACCGCTCGGCCACCACGGCCGGCTTTCCCCGACTAGGGGCCTCCCGGCTAACGATGCCATACGCTCATTTCCTTTTTTTTCCTGTGCAAAACTCGCTTATACCCCACGCCCTCTACACATAAAACAAGGAAAACAATCACAAAACTCGATAGTCTTGGGTAGGTACCCCACTGCCTGACGAAACTGCGTGCTGTGGTTGCGAAGCCGTGGTGTGTGGAGGCTGACTGTCCCGGCACCAGCTACCACGCGAGGTCCACTGATGCCAAAACACTTCTGGCATCACTCTACAGCCAGTCAGCCTGTCTACATAATGAGTGAGATGCTGAACTCAGAAAGAGAATAAGAGGTACTGCGCACTGCAGAGCTTTGGCGTAATACTCGTATTTACTAGACGAAGGAGCAACAACAACACTATAGAGCCGAAATGCGTTGGAAAAAGACAAAGGTGTTTTACTATTAGTTACTTCAATTATATTATTGATCAAGCCCGTGCTCTCTGTTATCTAAGTCATTCTACACTGCACAAAATGAACTGCTGGGCAGGTACTTTTTCGCTGCTTTTTCAAATAAGTTTATTCCGTTAATAACTTTAACCTCTATATAAAAATTTTTGTACAATTTTAATCTTCGGTAGAAAATCCTAATTTGAGATTTATGATAATTATAAATTCAGTCTACATCTTGTTCCGCGCCCGTACACAGAGATGTCTATTCAATATTCATCTTATTTTGTTTTATATATAAGCCGGCCGCTGTGGCCGAGCAGTTCTAGGCACTTCAGTTCTTAACCGCGTTGTTGCTACGGTCGCAGGTTGGCATCCTGCCTCGGGCATGGATGTGTGCGATGTCCTTATGTTAGTTAGGTTTAAGTAGTTTAAGTTCTAGGGGACTGATGACGTCAGATGTTAGGTCCCATAGTGCTTAGACCCATGTGAACCATTCTTTTATATCTAAACATGCTTTGGGGAATATCCCCAGTTTTGAACATATCTTTAGTATGAGTCCGATTATTCTATTTTTATTATTCTTTCGGCTCTCCTCTGTAATCTGAAAACGGTATACATATTTTGTACCTTTGGCCCTAGAAAATACATTGTCGGAAAATAAATCGCAACACCAAAAGCAAGTTGTGCGACATGAAGTTTGTAGGCAAGTATCTACATATTAAAGATGATGTCTATTCACATTTCGCGCCGTCCGCGTAAGAGTGGCGCTAGCAGGCCATAAAGAGAATGCAAATGAGGTTTGCTTTAAACACGTGCTGTAATGGTCGTGAGATTGGTCGTGGTGCGTTCGTGTTAGACAAGAACGCCTTTAAGGTGACGAAGACGCCGTTACATACACATAGCTGACGTTTGAACGAAATCGTGGAACAGGGCTACGAGAAGCGTGATGTTCCTTTTGCGATATTGCAGAAAGACTTGGCAGGACTGTAGCCACTGTACATGACTGTTGGCAGCGGTGATCACAAGTATGTATGGCTGCAAGAAGACAGGGAAGGCCACGCGACGCTACCGAGATGGAAGTCCACCGTGTTGGGCGTGTGGTTCTGGCGCTTCGTACCGCATCTGCAGCAGCAATTTGAGCAGCAGCTGGCACCTCAGACAGACACACACGAGCCAGACGCCATCTAGCGTGTATTTCTCTGACTCCGAACCGCCGCCATTTGCGACTTCAGCGGTGTCAACCGAGAGCACATTGTAGAGATGGGCAAAACTGTTCTTTTCAGAGATTGGATCAGAACTGTTCACTCCCTGAAATGAATTAGCTCTTTTTCATGACTCACCACTCATTTACAATAGAAAATAAATGGAAGGCACATTGCCCTTTAAACTTGGTTTATTCCAGTACTATACCTGTATTTTGATCTTATTTGATCCTATTTTGAAGTAACACAGATAATGAGTAAGAATTTTGTATTGTTTATTGAAATTTCCACGATATGACAAAGTTTTTGATTATTGATTTATTTTGCACTATCGTGGTTTTCTGGGTGATCGGAAAATGTTGTAACTTGAGATTTACATTAACAATATATTTGGCTATATTGTATTAAAATTTCATTAACCTCATACAAATACATCGTAAGCCATATATTTTTAAAGTGAACGTTTCCTTCCGAAGACGCCTAAAATCGCAAAATCCGTACCAGAATAAGAAAAAAAATATAAATTTGACTGTAAAACGAAAGTGCTGCATATAGCCTTACGCAGAATAAAACAAGGAAAATATTGGTGTATCACATTTTGCAATACGTTTATCGGTTCGCTCGTAATTAAAGCGTAAATTCGAGTGTCCATAATAAAAATCCTATAGTAAGAGAAGTCGTCAGGAACCTAATCTAATCAGTTTAAACAAATAAAAATAAAATAAAAACAATTGATGTATACATAACATAATAATGTAATATACATAGCGGTATTACTACGAAGAACAATATCCAGTAGGGACGAACTCTGATGCAGAGGCGCTGAGTCGAGCAGGTCGAGCCGCGAGCTGTATTACTGCGTGAGCTAAGACCGCAGAGACCAGAGTGACACCTGAGTCGCTTTGCTCAACGCTCTGGCTAGAGTCGAGAACGGTGGGGTGAGCGTTGAGCGGGCGAGTTCCGAGGGTGGGGGGAGCGGTGAACTCACCCGCTCCGAGACAAATCGTCCGTTCCCTTGCGAGCAGGTTGTTGCAAGTAGTTCCTATGTTATCCGCTAGGTGGCTCTGTCCTGTTGCTCGCATCAACTGCCCAGAGGACAGGACGTGCAACTGAAACGATCGCCGACAGAGTGCGATGCGAAGTTAAGCTGCGTCAGACACTGCAAGCGGCAGACGACGCACAGAGACGGCACGGCATATGTGAAACACAAAATCCAATGGGGCACTGCACAATGCAGGCAGCCAAGGTAAAAGCAGGGCAGAGGCCAGCGCTGGCTGTGTTGTGTGGCGTGCACTGTGCTCTGACCAGCAGAGGCGCTGCTGATATGCTCCGTCTCTCTCTCTCTCTCTCTCTCTCTCTCTCTCTCTCTCTCTCTGCCGTGGGAAACCTTTGGAGCTACCGTTCTTTTTTGCTGAATCACTGATTGTTCACTCCTTTGAAAGATTCAACTCTATGAATTAGTTCAAGAGCGGATCCCCCATCTCTAGCACATTGGAGGGCAGACTGGAAGTCTGCTGTGCGTTCTGATGAAAGTTGGTTCTTGGTCGGCGCTGTTGATGGTCGTTTGAATGTTAGAAAGAGGCCAGTTGAGGGATTCCAACCGAACTGTCTGTGTGCTAGACACACCTGGGGTTATGGTCTGCGGTCCCATTTCGTATGAGCAGTAGCACTCTCATGGTTATCCCACGCACGTCCACTGCAAATCTGTACAATAATCTCGTGATCCCACCTGTTGTGCAGCCATTCATGATCAGCATTCCAGGGAGTGTTTTCCAACAGTATAACGCTCGCCCACAAACTACTGTTGTAACCCAATAAGCTTTACATAGTGTCGACATGCTGCCTTGGCCTGCTCGATCACCAGATCTGTCTCCGGTCGACCACATATGGGAAACCATCTGACGTAACTCCCAGCGTCATCCACAAACAGCTATAACTGTGCCTGTATCGACCTACCACATTGCAACAGGCCAGGAACTCCGTCTCATAAACTGACATCCGGCACCTGTGCAACTCAATGGGTGCAGGTTCGCGTACTCGCTTTCAATACTCTGGCAGTTACATTGGTTATTACGAAAAAGCTTTTCACATTTGCAATGGCATGTCTCACTCTTACATTAACTTGTGTTCTTGCAGTGTTAACCACTTAAATATGTTACCTACACAATGTATTCCCTAAATTGCATTACTCTACATTAACTATTTTTCGGTGTTGCGATTTTTTTTTTTTTTTTTTTTTTGTCCCTGTAATGATGACCTGCGGGAGTCGCAGCTACAACCTTGCGATTCTGGCTAAAAATGGGAGTGAGATACGAATACAAGAACTCAACGAGAGAGTTTTCTTAACCTCTCTCACCTCAGTTCTCCAAAATCCTACCTACATGTGGTGTCCCTGTTAAGCTGAGCAACCCAGTGGATGGTTGGGTAACCAACCCCAGAGGGAAATCAGGTCAGCGAGACGAGAGGATGTGCAGGACAGTGGAAGGCAACGGGAAACCACCACTGGAATTAATTCCCTAGACGTTCATGGGATGGACTTCCTTGTGCAATGTTCCGGAGGTAAAGCTTCCCTTCAATCGGATCTCCGGTAGGAGAATACAACGTGGACACTCCATAGATTAGGGCAAATGGAAAAGGAAGGAAGGAGAAGAAGAACGAAGACTTATTGAGGATTGGGACATGGAATGTTTTAACCTTTCTCCAGGAAGGGAAATTAGAAAACGCCAAACATGAAACGACAAGAAACAAATTGGATGTACTCGGAATGTGTAAGGTGAGATGGGGTGGTTGTGGAGAACTAGAAAGTGCGATTGTACTATTGAGGTGAAGATAAAAATTGAATGTATGGGGTTGGAATTTTGATAGGTAAAAGGCTGAAGGACAAGGTTATCAAGATTGAATATGTTAGTGGAAGAATGAGACTGAAAGGGAAAGAGTAAGACTTACCGTCCAGGTCTATATGCCAACAAGTAATCATTCAAATGAAGAGGTAGAAGAATGTTATGAGAAGATAGAAAACTTAGCACAGAGAGAGAAAAGAAATGCATCTATTGTTGTAATGGGTGATTGGAATGCGGTAATTGGTGAAGGAACAAAAGGAAAAGCTCTGGCAAAATTTGGAATGGGGGAAAGAAATGAGAGAGGACAAAAATTGTTAGAATACTGCAATGAAAATTTCATGATAGTTGGAAATACTCTATTGATAACCACAAAAGACGACAGTATACTTGGATATCTCGATTTGACAACAAAAGATATCAAACTGATTACATAATGATACAACAAAGATACCGAAATTGCCTAAAGAGTGTCAAAAGCTATCCAGGGGCAGATATTTATTCAGATCATATAATAGTAGTAGCTGAAATTCTAGTTAAATTGAAAAGAACCTGGAAATGACAGAAGAGAGGGCACATTAACTTTGAGAAACTGAAAGACAAAGGCAATTGTGAAAAATTAGGGATTGCATATTGTGAAATCATGATGCAAGGACAAGGATTGGAATGCACAGAAGGAAGATGGGATCGTTTTGAAAATGGGGTCAAAAAGGCAGCTAAGGAAACGCTTGGAGTCAAGGAGATGAAAAAAGTAAAGAAAGACTGGGTAACACCAGATATGATAACCAAGATGGATGATCGCAGGAAAACTGTAAACACAGAAGAAGGGGAACGCAACTACAGGGGGTTAAATAATGAATTAAGAAGGGAGATAGAAAGAGCAAAGGAGAAATGGCTGACGGAAAAGTGTGACAAGATAGAAAAATTAGAGAATGAAGGAAAATATGATTTGATGTACAAAGAAGCAATGGATTTGACATTCAGGGAAAAGAGAAACAACAATGAACTAAAGGAAGCAGAGGCAGCAGACGGTAAAATGGTGAGTGAACTCCAAGAAATAATGAGATGGGAATAATATATAGAGTGGCTATACGCTGCAGACAGCCGATCAAGTGATGAAAACTTGTGATAGAAGAAGAAGATAAAGTTACAGACGACAAAGGAAATGCAATACGGAACTAGTGAGACTGAAGAATCTATGAAGGAGATGAAAAATGGAAAGGTAATGGCAATTGGTGATGTTCCTGCGCAACTGTTAAAGTCACTGGAGAAAGAAGGGAAAAGGGAGTTGGTTGAATTGTGTAATGAAATATACATGACAGGAAAACGGCCAAAGGACTTTATAGAAAGTATTTTAATACCTATAGAAAAGAAAAAGAACAACAAAAAGTGTGAGGAACATAGAGCAGTGAGCCTGATACCGCGTGCAACCGAAGTCTTGCTGAGGACGCTCAACAGAAGGCTATATGGAAAGCTGAATTGCGTAATAGGAGATGAACAATTTGGTTTCAAGCGAGGAGTGGGAACTACAGATGCCATTAGGCTACTGCTTGTCGTAGGGGAGAGGTACATGGAGAAGAAAAGGAAGGTGTATGTTGTGTTCATCGATCTTGAGAAGGCTTTTTACTGTGTCAGATGGGACAAACTGATGTAAACCCTAAGGAAACATGGAGTTGACTGAAGGGATAGACGGCTAACTAGAAATTTATGTTTGAACCAGAGAGCAAGAGTAAGAATAGGAGGTGTGATGAGTGAAGAAATTGAACAGGGA
This sequence comes from Schistocerca cancellata, assembly GCF_023864275.1. Taxonomy (NCBI): domain Eukaryota; kingdom Metazoa; phylum Arthropoda; class Insecta; order Orthoptera; family Acrididae; genus Schistocerca; species Schistocerca cancellata. Next base: position 1,282,563,392 of record NC_064626.1, on the reverse strand, counting down.
AGATGTGTAATACAAGGTTGTTGTTCATCACCAACACTGTTCAATTTATATCTGGAGGAAATTATTAGTGAAAGTTTTGATGGAAGAAGAGGAGTTTTCTATAGGGGGTCGGAGAGTGGAGTGCGTAAGATTTGCAGATGACATGGTTGTGATGGCAGAGAGTGCAAGAGAGATGAAACAAATGTTAGATGATCTAAACACAAAATCAGAAGAACGTGGAATGAAAGTTAACAAGAATAAAGCGAAAAGCATGGTAATTGGAGGGAAGGGGAGAAATTACCGTATGAAAATAGGGGGAGAGGAAGTAGAGCAAGTCAATAACTTAAATTACCTGGGAAGTGTAATAATGGATGATATGTATTGCTCAGCAGAAATTAGGAAAATAATTGCAATGGCAAAAGAAGGATTCAAGAGGAAACAGAAATTACTTTGTGGACCACTAAACAAAGGTCTGAGGAAAAGACTTGCCAAATGTTACATCTGGAGCGTTGCACTATGTGGTGCGGAGACCTGGACATTGAGGAAAGACTGGAGGCACTTTAGATGTGGATACGGAGAAGAATGGAAAAAGTGAAATGGGAAGACCGAGTAAAGAATGAAGAAATATTCAGAAGAGTTGGAGAAGAAAAAACATGCTGAAAAAACGGAACTGGATTAGACACTGTTTGAGGAGGGACTGTTTATTGAAGGAAGGAATAGAAGGAATGGTGGAGGGAAAAAGGGGAAGAGGAAAAAGAAGATATCAAATGCTGGACAATATCAAAGGGGACAAATATTCAGAAATGAAAAGACTGACTATGGATAGACAGGAGCGGAAAAGGCTTAAATCATGGCAAGAGCTGCCGTAAGGCAGAATACCATACTACTACTACTGCTACTCTGTAATATCGTACCTATCAGCTGAGTCTACACACGAGTAAATAAATTTCCTGGCACACTGATGACACAACTGTATGGCAATAACATGCTGACAACATTCTGTTTGCGTGTGTCTTTGTGTGTTCACAGCCCTTCAACTGAGAATTAATATTCATTGCTAGAAAATTTTTTGTTTGTTACGTAGTGTTCATAGATACTACCTATATTTAATTTAACAATGTCATCTCTAATCTTCGAACTGAAATTCAGGAAGGTCTTTCTGTAAGGTAATTACGACTTTATTGTGGAGTAAATAAGAAGCAGTGTCTGTTTGCGAGTACAAGACCATTGGTACGTCAGTTGCGCGAAACCACTAGAATTGAAGGAGAGGCAAACGATAACCTTATGTCGCCCACGCTGTTAAACGCTCTAAAACTTCGTTTTACTGAACGCAGCGCTGCTTTCACGTCGATTAATATAAGTACATTGCGAGCCGAAATTTTTGTAAGGCATTGTCCAAGTTCTTGTGAGTTTTAGGCATATACCAGTTCAAGCAGAAAAAAAAATTAAAAATTACTGAAGGGAAAACATACCCCTACGCTTAAACAGGTGTACACGAAAAAATCGTGCATTAGTGAGTCGTTAATTCAGCGGGAACTGCCGAATACGCTTTTCAGGACGGGCTAAAAACCGTAGAAGGAAAACATGCGGGACCAGTTCCGCGTGGATAAAACGAGCTTTGATTTTAGAAGGCTTTGAGTTCCACGCAGCTGCTGCGAATTTCAGGACGGCGACATCACACAAAGCCCCGTGAATGTGTGTACTTGTTATCACAGATACACCGCATGTTGTTGGAACTACGCGCAACGAGTTTATAGAACATTTTAAACGCTCCATGTTTGCATACAGTTGCAAATGATCAGTTAGTCTGTTAGATGTTGGCAAATTCCGTGCTTCAGATTTGCTGCAACTCGCTATGAATGGAAGCATTTCGATGGATTTACAAAGGATATTCATTTTCCCTGTGACAACTTACACAGGGTGATTCAAAAAGAAAGAACAGATTTCAGTTGTTTGTTAGAGACGAACTATGAAAGATAAAAACACATGCCGCATGTCACTGGATAGAGGAAGGTTCAAAGTTTTGACACAGCTGCGCTGTCGTTTGTTTGTAGCAAATGGCGGCTACACGACAAGAGAAATTAAGTGTCACAATTTGCGCGATCTATTCGTTGTTAAAGTGCAACGCTCATTTCATCTCTGCACAAGTAGATTTATGATGGTCAGAAAAGTTCTTGGAAGTTGGTTGCATATGGAAAGGGAAGAACACTGGTTGGTCACACCCGTCTGATAAAAATGCTGAGATGAGTTCAAAAAAAAAATGGTTCAAATGGCTCTGAGCACTATGGGACTTAACTACTGAGGTCATCAGTCCCCTAGAACTTAGAACTACTTAAACCTAACTAAGCTAAGGACATCACACACATCCATGCCCAAGGCAGGATTCGAACCTGCGACCGTAGCGGTCACGCGGTTCCAAACTGACGCGCTTAGAACCGCACGGCCACACCGGCCGGCTGAGATGAGTTCACATGAAGCCCTCGGTTGCGTCCTGGCGACCATAACACAAGGTACGAATTTCACGTTTCTCTTCTCCAGTATATGGCAGAGGGCACTTTTTTCCAAACGTCTCACCTTTCCGAACTAAGCCGGCCGAGGTGGTCTAGCGGTTCTGGCGCTGCAGTCCGGAACCGCGTGACTGCTACGGTCGCAGGTTCGAATCCTGCCTCGGGCATGGGTGTGTGTGATGTCCTTAAGTTAGTTAGGTTTAAGTAGTTCTAAGCTCTAGGGGACTTATGACCTAAGATGTTGAGTCCCATGGTGCTCAGAGCCATTTTTTTCCGGACTAGTCGACGTTTCATCCACCGCATAACGTTAAACACCATACTGTAAGAACTTGGGGGTCGTAAACTCCTGGCGTTTTCGTCGAACATGAACGAAAGAGACTCGTCAAAACTAAATGTGTTTTGCACCGTTTCTGTTCACAAAGTTTATGGACCTTCCTTTTTTTGCAGATTAAAATGTGATAGGAATGTTATACCTGGAGATGCTGCAAAATTGGTTGCTACCTCAACTTCACGAAGATACCAATGATTTCATTATTATGCACGGTGGCGCCTCTTTTCACTCGCACCTTGAGGTGTGGCGCTATCTTCAGAACACCAGCCTACAACTTTGTATTGGAAGAGGTGGACAACAAGATCTTGTTCATGGCTTTTTGGCCTCCCAGGTGACCAGACCTCAGACCTCGCGATTTTTTCTGTGGGGCTACATAAAAGACAAAATCTTTGTCCCACCTACAACAGCTACTCTTCAGGGTTCGATAAACTGAATTGTTGAAGCTGTCGATTAAATAAACAGGGACCTGTTAATAAGTGTGCGGAATGAAATGGACTACCGCTTCAATGTTTCTAATAGCGCACATTTTGAGTGTATGGTACAGTGTCTGTGCGAACATAAAAATTTGAAGATTCCTCTACCCAGTGACATGGGAAATGTGTTTCTTTATTTCACAGTTTGCCTGTAATATAGAATTTAAATCTGTTCTTTCTTTTTGAATCACCGTGCATAATTCGATTTATACTTTAATTAACGATAAAATTCCATTAATGTATCGCAGCCACATACAGATATTGTCTACTTAGAAATTTACTTCTGAAGTGGTAGTTACCCGAGAGAAATTACTTCAACTGTTTTTTAAAACTTTCATTATTTGTTAGCACGTTTAATTTACAAAGAATATGGTCAAATTTTTTCTGTCTCCATTCTGTACTCCTCTTTGTGCAAGAGAAAAGTTATTTTCTTTACCTCCGGACGATATTGTCGTGCTGATCTGTGTTTTCATTAAACCGCTTACTATATTAGTAGATATCAACTTCAAGATCTTCATTAAACCATATTTTCAGTTTGAAAGCAACTTTGCTCCACAGACGTTATAATTTCTGCAATATAAAAATCTGGGTAATGAGAACAGTAATAATTCTATGTTTTGTAGACCCTTGCTGTGAATCTAATGTGACTCATTAAATTGTTTCAGAGACGATTCACAACAACCTACCTTTCTTCTCGTAATGGATCAAGAACTCCACATCCCAAGATGCTATAACTACTATCGAAAAGAGGGAGATAATTTGTTTTCTATTCTCTTACGGTCGACGCGACATTAAAAACTTGCCCTAACGCTGAGTGAAGACGATAAATGTCGATCTGGTGGCACCATTAGCATTCGCCAAACCCGAAAAAAATTCCAGGCAGCCTCCCTACACGTGGCGAAAATGACGACTGACATTTTGTAGGACATACACGGCGTTCTTTTTGTTAATATCACTGAGCCTGGCTCAACCATTAAAGCTGACGCGCACTGCTTAAACGCTCACCTAACTTATCTCCGCCATCCGATATCGAAGGCCTGCAAAACTGTCTCCCGGGGGAGCCCCCCACACACCTCTGTCCGTAGCAAGGCGCGGCGACGCGCTTCTTTCTGTCCCTTTATCACTGACCTGCACCTACCTGTGAACATTGTCTCAGCATTTCATCAGTAGGGAAGCCGAGCGAAACCTACTGTACTTCGACGTGAACCAGGCTGCAATTAAAGGCGCTAATCTACGTTTCGTGAGAAAGTTTTCACAAGAAATGAAAGGTTGGAAATTGTGTCCTCATTTAATATATTCTGAAACTTAGGTGAACAAGTATCACTGCCAAGCCCGTGCTAGTCCTAACACAGTCACTTACAATCCCTTTCAGTCGCGTTAGCAAGTTTACGGTGTTGCATTTCCCGAAAACGTAATAGCTACAAAAATACTGATTGTTTTTGATTGACAATGGTCGCCAAATATTAAGTCTGTCAGTACCTAATGCAGTCACAGTTTTTAGCCACCGACCTGGTCAATACGCCACGCGGAATATATGTCTTTTCTCTTCACAAAATTCACTTAAAATTCCGAAATTTCTACACACACATTGGAATAATTATGCCGCCACTTTCCAACACTTTTGATGTACGAAACACTACTAGATCCGGCAACTTATCATTTCCATCGGAACTACTATTACACACGTCCAATCTGTTTCATGGCTGGGCTTCGACTCTTCGGTAGAATACTCTAAGTCTTCTCTACCAGCAGAGAAAGGCGCGCGAAGAATATTGCTTTACCATTGGTCAGTTTACTCAACAGCCAATAGCAAAACAACATTCTCCCGCGTCAGTCCGCGCTTTTCATCAACAACCAATCGCAAAATAGTAAACCTAACGAGTGCACTTTTTACCGATGTAATTATCTAATATGCTGAAGTTTTGTTTATTCATAAAGTTATGTACTATTGTTATTTATACCTGAATTAAGTTTCCCTTTACCATAAACTTACTTTACAAATCTATTCTACAAAAATCCCCATTGTCCACATCCATACTTCGCAATGTTCCCAGTCCGCCGCTCGTGGTCTCGCGGTAGCGTTCTCGCTTCCCGAGCACGGGGTCCCGGGTTCGATTCCCGGCGGGGTCAGGGATTTTCACCTGCCTCGAGATGACTGGGTGTTTGTGTTGTCCTCATCATTTCATCATCATCCAGGAAAGTGGCGAAATTGGACTGAGCAAAGATTGGGTAATTGTATGGGCGCTGATAACCACGCAGTTGAGCGCCTCACAAACCAAACATCATCATCATCATCATCATCGAAATGTTCCCACACTAAATCCCACTACATAACTCGTTAAACAGTTATCTTCATATTAACCTTAAACCCCACTCACGCATCATTCATACTGCTAAAACACAATTATAACATTTTACATACACAAAAAGACATAATAACACTTTATGAAAATATTAGAACAGTTTATGAAAAACATTCTATTACTTTAGTGCACTCTAGTGGGCACAATCGAAATTACAATCACAGTCCCCCTATCCGATACTGTCCTCTATCGGCTGACACGTAGACTACGTGCGAGTCCAGTCTCGCGTCACCATCTGTCACTATCCAGCTCTGACAAGGGAATGGTCAGACTTGTCATGTCGAAACCTGTGTTGCTTTTTTTACCACTGTGAGTTAACATTGCAAGAAGTCTGTATGCAGAATTTTAGCTGCTGACAAGACCTGGAAGTCTGTAAACAATTTTATGAAGTAAGACATTATTGTCGCATGGTTTCCACGCTTATAACTGCCTCTTGTACAACCCTGACCTCTCTCGCTACGTTATACCAACGCCATCTAGGGACAAGGTGGCGTTAGCTACGCGCCGCTCTCTTGCCACAGCAGTGAGAGAGCTGATTCCCCCAGTGAAAGCGATCGTATGATAATTAAACATTCGTTGAAAAATATGGCTGATATGTTGTCTACGACATTCTTTCCAAATAGCTATGAAATAGACACAAATAAATATACGGTTTAGAACACGTCCAAATTTTATTTCTTGTAATTACCGCAAAAATGCGAAACATTGATACATTGTTCAAAACATAGGTTTTTAGTGCATCAAGAACATACAAGTAAAGACGACATATGACAGCCCTGCGAATCACAGACGTTGTTAGACGTCCGTAGACAAAACTGGGCTGGTGTTAGGAATGAATCAGGCATATTTAGAGGAGTGCCACGCATATTTAATCAAATTCTGAAATCGTGGGGAGGAAAATTGATAATGTACTACTGATTGCAGCTTGAGAATATTGTCACGGTGATAGACAGGAAATTGCAGTGATCAGCACACAATAATTTTCTCTGTTAGCTTTCTGTAAAATGCCTTCCACTGGCGGAAAAATTCTCTGTCTACAGGTTGAATTACGTTGGTCGTGCCGGGTGGAATCTGAAGCATCTCTACTTCTTTGTCAGGGTGGGCTCGAAATACAGCTTTTGATGAATCAGACCTTTTATGACCTGACCACGAATCTAGAAGGAGAAGAGATTTGTTCCCGCAGAACAGAAGAAAAGCATGACGTATGAAAAGTGTAATATTTTCGTTTGCCATTTTTCCAGACTTCGATGCGTCTACTACAAGACTGTTTGCGTAGAACATTGTTCTTTTAACACGTGGTCCAAAACGTCCAGTTGGTTCTTGAAGACACACATAAATTTTAGGCAGCAATGAACCATCCAGACTAATTATGGGCATTATAGTGTATGAATGGGTGAGTGCAGTCGTGGACTGTGCAATCGCCTTAATATGTTTTTCCCGTTTGAATGACAGTGTTCTTTTCGCACGCATTTCTTTTTGAAAACTTGACTGATCTGCATTGTACACGTATGATTCGCTAACCCTAGCGATCTTATTTTTTCCATTCGTAAGAAAAGCTTCTATCATTTCGATTTGTGTCACTTCATTTTCCGACCTGTTTCTCTCGATACAAATTTTGTTATTTTTCTTGCCACAATTTTATGTGATCTTTTGAAGCGACTAATCCAACTTTGAGAAGCTGTAAATTCTTTAGCGCCTATCGCGTTGGCAATCTCTAACGCCCAGTCACTCAAAGTTGTATTGCTCACACCAAATGACTGTTGTCTGGCATCGGTAAATAACTCAAAAAGTCGCGCAGTTATCTCCGTCGCAATTTCCAGTCGACTATTACGTCGTCGAGCGACTTGCTTGTTCCATCTATACAATTCACGTTCAGAACGGACAAAGCGATACTTATTTTGAACAGTACTGACACGTAGGCGTTTCTTACCACTTTCGTTCAACCAATACGTCACCGCTTTTTCTTTGTCTGATAAGGTAATTGTAGTTGCTGGTGTTACTTTCGGAGATAATTGATGATGGTACGTGGCACTATCACTCGAAGAGTCTTCACCAGTGCTACTTTCGTCGGTGTCTTCGCCGTCTGTAGAGTCACAGTCGGCAATATCGAGTGTTCCAGTTGTTTCTAGCCACATGTCTACGCCATTTACATGCTCGTCTAGAAGTTTAACAACCATGTCGCACAACACATAGTCTTCACGCGTGTTTTCTGTTGATTGCTTCATTTGGCGTCTGTGGTATATCTCTATGGCAAGCAGCAAAACATTTACAGGGTTCGCCATCACTTGTGAGGGGAGATTGAATGTTCACCGTAAAGTGGCTTGCGGAGTATAGATGAACATGTACAGAACATCTTTCATATCTCTAACCAGTTTCAGGACGGTATGTTTCGAAATACGTACCAGAAATTACAAAGACATGATGCCACAGAAACGAATATTCGTTTCCCCTTTCCACCAAAACCGTGCAGCGATATTCCTCTTTAGTGAACGCCGCGATAAGACGGCCGCACTTGCCGACCATGTGCACAACGCTCGCGACTCGCCATTTCCAGGGGTGGCCAGCCGTCACTGCAAGCGCCAAGCAGGAAACACAGCCATGTTCGTGATTTTTTTTAGGGACTTCCAGTTCATGTCAGCAGCTACAATTTTGCATACGGACCTTTTGCACAGTTAAATAACAGTGCTAAAAAAATCAATACATGTTTCGGCATGACAAGTCTGACCATTCCCTTGTGAGACACATCTCCCACTTAACCGCCTCCAAGGCAGGATCGTTATACTCCGCTACGCCTCAAAGGTTTCATAATATCGTTTGGAAACGCTTCGACAACCCAGTCCCGACGTCACACCCAACGATCATTGACTCATCTTGACATCTTCAACTTTTGTAGTCCTGTCGTCCTCACTTGCGTGTAATATTACGGTATGTTGTTAATTTTTACTTTTGGACCGTCTGATTACAACTGAATGAAACAATTTTCATGCCATACGCGTTTAGCCTTTATTCCTCAATCCGAAAAAATGTTATATTATGGGCAGCCACAGCCTTTGAAGATCATGGTAAATCGAACTTGAGTGAAACGGCTGGTAAGTGATGAATAATCCACGACCGACTCCGCTGCGTTAAAGCAGCAGCTTCAGGTGGTTACTAGTGTCACATAGATTAGCACACGAAAGTTGGCGGGGGCAGGGGGGGCTGTCTCCTTGTGCTAATCTATGTGACACTTCTAAGCGCCTGAGTATGCTGCTTCATTCAAGTTCAGTTTACCAATAGTTTGCTGGACAGCGATTTGAAGATATTGAGGAACTGGAGTCAACCGTCGTCAGCTGGTTCAGTTCCTTCGGAGCAGATGGTATGAAAAAGCTGCTGGATAGTTAAGAAACGTAATCATAGGTGAATGACTGTCATGTGGAAAAATAGAACAGGTCTTTAGGAAACTGAAACAGCTATGAACAGTTTTGGTAGGTCACTACTAACAGTCGCGAAGTAACGTATAAAATGCGTGTCTGACTATCAGCTGCTTTTTTATTTAAAATCCTAATATCGACCGGTTTCAGTCACAGACCATCTTCACGGATTAGCGTTAAAACACTTTAGGCTACATTATCACATCTGTCATTACTTAAATACTATCCACGTCTCACACGTAGAGCATGCCGTGAATTCCAGTATTACACACAGGACTTTTACAGGCAATCATACTAATAACAAGCGTAAACAGAGTAGTACTGAAGGTTCAAATAGTTCAAATGGCTCTGAGCACTATGGGACGTAACATCTGTGGTCATAAGTCCCCAAGAACTTAGAACTACTTAAACCTAACTAACCTAAGGACATCACACAACACCCATTCATCACGAGGCAGAGAAAATCCCTGACCCCGCCGGGAATCGAACCCGGGAAGTACTGAAGGGAAGGTAAGAGTTGTAAGTGCTCCGAAAGTGATGGTAGCACTTGTAACTCTCATCTTCTCTTCAGTAATGCTCTGTTTACGCATGACCTGATAATGTGGCCTAAACTGTTTAAGCCATAATCCGTGAAGATAATCTGCGACTGAAACCTGTCGATGTTTGGGTTTTAAATAAAAAATCAAATGATGGTTAAACATGCACTTTAAACATGAAACCCGCCGGTTCCCACGGATATTTTTCCTAACGGCCCTGACTTTTCCAACACGCCTCGCAAAGAGTGTCCCATAAGCAGTTCATCTTTTGAGTGCATAAAAATACATACATTTATTAATGAAATTAAGTAACTTACATATTACTGCAGTGTGCGCTACCTGTATTGTGTATGAAACGCAATATTACTCAAATGCCCTTCAAGTCTATGCAGGCACATTCTAGTTCCAACGCTGAAATTTTCAATAACTTTTCAGCAACTTGAAACTCCAGTTCTGAAATCACGCCATGAATCTCGGACTTGAAATCTGGAAGTGATCGTGATTTTGAGTACACCCCCTACCCCTTTTCCCAGAAAGAAATCAAATGCTGTCAAAACAAGATATGGGTGGCCAATTGACGTCACAGATACGAGAAATCACCCAGCCGGGGGAACCTCTCTCATAATATGTCCACTGATGCAATTGAGGGGTGAAAGTTTGCACTATCTTGTGAGCACCAAACTTTATCATTCCAAGGCTCCAGATCAGACCACAAAAACTCTTTTAACGTTTTGCGGTCGCGTTCACCTTCCACGGTTAATGCGTTTTCAGCTCCATCATCGAAGAAGTACAGCTCAGTCGCGCTTCCAGCCCAAATGCCATCCCACACTCTCACTCGTGGAGCATGTAACGGCTGAACCATGACTACCTGAGTGTTTTCTGTACCCCAGGTCCTGCAGTGCTGCTTGTTCACGAAGCGCCACCCTAACGGAAAGTTGCGCCTCGGTCAATCTCATCACAATCGACCTATTCTGTGCGTTTTGTTGATCAAACGTTCCACGGAGTTGGCGAACAGTCTTTCAAAAAGCATTCACCATGTTTGTAATAAGTTTTCACTATATCATAGTGCTGTTCTGCGGTTACATCGTGAAGCGTCCCATTAGTAGCCGCAAGAAAAACAGATGGAAACTATGCACCTCAATGCTGCCAACCTACTAGAACAGAAATGGCCGACATTTCCAAAGTTGCGTTCTTCATGGGAAACACTTTACGTACCCACCCGCTGGGAAGTGGGCTGATGGCGACTATGCTGCCGCCCTTCAGCAACGATTTAAAATGATTAAAAGAAATAAAAGATAACTTTTATTAAGATAAAATGATGTTGAAATAAGTTACCTGATGTTATTCGTTAGAGTTTATGTAGAGGAGACGTGAAGATCCCTGGTAGTACAGTGCTAGCCATTAAAATTGTGCCCGCATCTCGTGGTCGTGCGGTAGCGTTCTCGCTTCCCACGCCCGGGTTCCCGGGTTCGATTCCCGGCGGGGTCAGGGATTTTCTCTGCCTCGTGATGGCTGGGTGTTGTGTGCTGTCCTCAGGTTAGTTAGGTTTAAGTAGTTCTAAGTTCTAGGGGACTGATGACCATAGATGTTAAGTCCCATAGTGCTCAGAGCCATTTGAACCATTAAAATTGTTAACAGCATGAGGACTTGCTCGGATATACAAATGAGTAGCGCAATCGCACAAAAAAGTTAGGAGTAAAGCTACTTAAGTTCTGCATCATTCGGTATACAAGGAAAGAGTACGCAGCAAGTTTCACATTCAGAAATCATTTTCGGATGTTGTTTTTTGTGAGACGGTGGTGCTATGAATATAGTAACAAGGAGAAATGTCCACCAGCGCTTGTCGAAATTCGAAAGTGGCATGTCCGCGGTTTAGCCTGACTGCAGTATGTCGTTCTGTATCTACATCTGTGGTCCACTAGCACATTACGGTGTGTGGCAGACGGTACTTTATGTGAGAGTATCACTATGTCCCTTTCCTCTTCTAGTCGACAGTGGTCCGCAGGAAGAATGATTGTTGGAACGTCTCTGAGCGACCTTTAATCTCTCCAGTTTTGCCTCCCTGGTCTTTTCGGGAGGTTTACGTAGGAGGAAGTACCATTTCGGTTGGGTTTTGTAGGAAGGTAGGCTCTACGAATTTTAGCAGCAGACCACACCGTGGTGCACAAAGCTTCTCTTGCAGCGATTGCCACTTGAGTGAGCTGAGCATCTCCGTCATGTTTTAGTTCATGAAAACGCGCTTCTCTTCTTCAGGTTTTCTCTATTTCCTCTGTCACCTCTGTTTAGCATGTATCCCATACTGAACGATACGTAGCTATTGGTCGATCGAGCGTTTTGAACAAATGGTTCAAATGGCTCTCAGCGCTGTGGAACTTGAAATCTGAGGTCATCAGTCCCTTAGACTTAGAACTACGTAAACCTAACCAACCTAAGGACATCACACACATCCATGCCCGAGGCAGGATTCGAACCTGCGACCGTAGGAGCCTCGTGGTTCTGGACTGAAACGCCTAGAACCGCTCCACCACAGCGGCCGGTGAGGGTTTTGTAAGCTACCTCTTTCATGGATGGATGGACGCACATCTTCGTGGATTGTTGAGAATGCGATTTTAAACGTTCCACAAAACCGCTGCTGTCGTTGGTCGAGATACCATGACTGCCATGCGAATATGGAAGCCACGGGTTCACGGAAGCTATACTCAACGTCAAGTTGTGTTTCAACGCCCTCACGCGACTAACGCCCAAAAGGACAGACTTATTGTTCTACTCGGCCGTGCAGGGTCGTACAGCCTCCTTGAGTCAGGAAATGGGCTGTAGGCAGCAAGAGACGTATGCACACGGGAAGTGATGCGACGTCCTCAGAACCAGTACGACTTCCAACAGTGCAATCATTGTTGTGGCTTTGCTTAACTCGAGAGCAGAGAGACGCCGTGGAGAACGAATGTTGGCAGATTGAATGTGCTCGTGCCGTGTAGACCGGCCTCGATGCAGAGGGTCTTCTGCTGTGTCTCTGGTCAACACGATCTCCAGATCACTGACCCAGCACAACCTTCTGGTCATGCGCTTGCCTAGCGACTGATACGCCACCATTCTGTAGCCACTAAAACTGAGGAACTCTGGCACGTAGCTGAAGCAGCCTGGAATGACGTACCCGGATCTGTTACCGAAACTCACTTCACTCGATGCCCCACAGCTTTAAGGCAGTTGTTTCTGGCAGAGGTGGTGGCTCTTGCACACAATATACCCCCAACTCACTTAAAAATTATTCCATGCGTTCTTCCATTTCTGATGTTTTACCCACAACATATAAAATCTCGTTATTTGCTATCCTTCCTCGTATTGCAACGGTCAGCAATGTAGTTGGGAGGTTTCGAAGAAGGTTTAGGAGTGGATTGGACTGTTTAAGCTCCAACCCATTGACGGTGTATTATTAAAGAAGGTTTTATGCAAAAGATGTCGAATGAGTATATACGAGAAAGGTAATGGGTGGCAGAGAAAAACGGGAACATTTCCAAAATATATTAAAACTAGAAAGGAAAGAAATTGCATTATTAGTAATTGAAAGCTCACAACTTTGCCATCTACGAAACACTGATTCAGTTATCATTTTTTTAAAATTACGGCGTTTAGATGGCGTTCTCTTGTACGAATACATTCGTGAAATCTGTTGTTCAGATTCCTCATTGACCGCTGCAACAAATCAGCTGGGATACTGTGAACTGCATACCGAATTCTCTGTTTTAAGTCATCCAGGTTTGTTGGTCGAGTCTTGTAGACTTTGCTCTTGAGGTAGCCCCACAAGAAAAAAAACCGTAAGCGGATCTATCTAGCGATCTATGGGGCCAGGGAATGTTACCGAATCTTGAGATCTCACGGTTGCCAAACGATTCTCTCACATATGCCACTGATTGCCATGTAGTGTGTGATGTCTCTCCGTCCTGTTGAAACCAGGCCTTGGAACGTTTGGAAAGTTGTTCAGTGCAGGTGCAATGAAAGTTCGTAACATCGCCACGTAACGATCGCCATTGACAGCTATTGTATTTCCCTGTACATTTGCAAATAATAATAATAATATGATGATGAAACACTGCACCATAATGTCACTGCCGGCCGCTGTGGCCGAGCGGCTCTAGGTGCTTCACTCCGGAACCGCGCTGCTGCTACGGTCGCAGGTTCGAGTCCTGCCTCGGGCATGGCTGTGTGTGATGTCCTTAGGTTAGTTAGTTTAAGTAGTTCTGAATCTAGGGGACAGATGACCTTAGATGTTAAGTCCCTTAGTGCTTAGAGTCATTTGAACCATATTGTCACTTTACTAGCGTGTAAAGGACGCTCATGAACGTCATTAGGATTTGTGTTTGCCCAGTGATGGTAGTTATGTTAATTCACATAACCTGTGAGATGAAAATGTGCCGCCGGTCGGAGTGGCCGAGCGGTTCTAGGCACTACAGTCTGGAACCGCGCGACCGCTACCGTCGCAGGTTCGAATCCTGCCTCGGGCATGTATGTGTGTGATGTCCTTAGGTTAGTTAGGTTTAAGTAGTTCTAAGTTCTAGGGGACTGATGACCAAAGAAGTTAAGTCTCATAGTGCTCAGAGTCATTTGAACAATTTTTTTAAAAAAATGTGCCTCATCTGACATCCACAACGTGCTTAGAAATTCATCGTCATTGTTTATTTTTGTTTTCATTTGTTGACAGAATCCTAATCGTAAGCGGTAATCGTTGTCCTTCAATTGTTGCACCATCTGTAGTTTGTACGGATGAAATTTTAAATCAAGCTGAGGAATTCTGCGAACACTCTCCTGGGACATTCCAACCACTGCTGCTTGCTTACGAATTGAACGCCATGGACTCCGTAAGACAGACACGTGTGCAACATCAATGTTCGCTGGAGAACGCACACTTCTTGGTCGTCCTGTTGGTTTCTTCTTGAGGGCAGATCCAGTTTTTTTTTATTTTTTTTTCTTTATTGTATTTCAGTTCCCCATCGGGGTGGGCTGGCAGCAGCATATGCGCTGCTCTTCAGCCGAAAGACATAGAACAAACAATAGAAGACATTTGAAAAGAACAAAGGAGAGAATATGGTGAACATAGATATAAAAAGGGGGATCATCATGGAAGGCAATAGACAAAAACGGAGTGACTGTAAAATGGAGATAAAAAAACTGTCAAAACTGTTTAAAAGTAGCACACACAAAAAGCCACACACTGCGACAATTAAAAGAACAGAAGGCACAGTATGACTGGAGCATGGAAGGTATCGACAGATGGTGTAGCACATAACAAACACTGATGGCGAACCTCAAGGCAGTACACAATTAAAATCACACCTCTTGACGCACAGGAGAAACAGCACTAAACACAACACTGATGTCGCACACTGACGATGATCAAGACAGAGGATCTGCCAGGCGCAAGGAGATGAGGGAGACTGGAAGAAGGGAGGGAGGGGAAGAGATGGGGGAGATGAGCGAGGGGCGCGCTGAAGAGGGCCAGGTAGGGAGGGACGTGGGAAGGAAAGAGGCAAATATGGGGTGCAGGGTCTCAGGGGAAGGGGGGGGAAGGAGGAAAATCCGCTCTGGGAGAAGGAGGGAAGAGGAAAAAAGGGAGCCCTGGGGACGGGGGGGGGGGGGGGACAAGGCCAGGTTATAGTTGGAAGGAAGGGTAGATGTCACGGCGAAGTTCATCATCTGGGAGGGGGAGGCGTTGGAAATTGCCCTGATGAAGGAAATGGAGGGTGTGGAGGTGGAGAGAGGGAGGGATACAGCGATAGAGGCGTGGCAACGGGCGTGGGGTGGAGAGGAAGGAGGAAACCAGAGGGTGGGGGGGATCAAGCCTGCGGACAATGTAAAGGATGCGGAGATGTTGGAGGAACAGGAGGAGGTGGGGGAAGGGGATCAGTTCATACAGGAGCCATGTGGGGGAAGGAAGGCGGATACGGAAGGCAAGGCGGAGCGCATGGCGTTCAAGGATTTTGAGGGCCTTGTAAAAGCGGGTGGGGGCGGAGATCCAGGCAATGCTGGCATAACAGAGGATAGGACGGATGAGGGATTTGTAGGTGTGGAGGACGGTAGAAGGATGCAATCCACATGTCTGGCCAGACAGGAGTTTCAGAAGGCGGAGGCGGGAACGGGCTTTCTGCCGGATGGTCTGGAGATGAGGGGTCCAGGTGAGGTATCGGTCGAGGGTGAGGCCAAGGTATTTCAGGGTGGGGGTGAGCTGGATAGTACGACCATAAAGGGTGAGGTGGAAATCATGGAGGCGAAAGGAGCGAGTGGTGCGGCCTATGATGATTGCCTGGGTTTTGGAGGGGTTGAGACGGAGGAACCACTGGTTACACCAAGTGGTGACCTGGTTAAGGTGGGTTTGGAGGATACGTTGAGACCGTTGAAGGGTAGGATAGAGAGCCAGGAAGGCAGTGTCATCAGCATACTGGAGAAGGTGGACTGGTGGGGGTGGCTTGGGCATATCAGCTGTGTACAAGAGATAAAGGAGAGGGGAGAGGACAGAACCTTGGGGGACGCCAGCTGTGGGATAAAAGATACGGGAGTTGGTGTTGTGGAGGGTGACATAGGAGCAGATCCAGTCCCTTCAAAGTTATTAATACAACATTATATGGCGTGTTTCGACGGGAACGGCATCATGACGTCCCATATTACAAAAACGTCGAAACTCCCTCTGCGCCGCTACTAAATTATAACTGTTTTGATAAAATATTTTTATGGTTAATGCACGGTGTTGTCCGTTCCACTGATCCATGATTACTGAAATGGCAGACTATTCACTCTCTGCCACGAACCTGCAGTGCTGCCACCTGGCCATGGCTGCCACTACTCATTTCGAACATTGACGTTACTCTGTGTCACCCCGTATTTGATGAAATGCTGGTGTTGAAAGGTGGCTCGGATTGCTGGTAGGCAAGGGTTTTTTTTTTTTCAGATGAAGAGGAGGACGACAGGTAAGCACCGGGAAGAAGGCGTAGCAGAGCAGACGGGGCGCCATTAGGGCTGGATGGGGTGGCGCGGCTGCCTGACGACAGGTTTAAAGCTCCGGAAAATGGCCCCGTTGGTCCAGGACGCAACGAGATGCAACGCAAATTGAATTTATTGTTCGGCGGGAGGGGGGGCGCTGCGATGTGCTTGTTGCAAACTAAACGGGCGTTCATTAGAGGGGAAAGGCGGCCGGCAGATATTGTGTTAGGCCAACATTTTGTCTGCATTAGGGCCCGGCGGGCCATTGTGCGCGCTTCCACTGTTTCGGCCCCGCCTCCCTGCGGCTGTCGGTCCTCGCTCGCGCGTTCGCTCCGGCGACCGGGAAATCGGCTCCGATAGCCGACTCCCAGGCTTGCGTTACGTAGCAACTGGGGAAAAAGACTTCTGCGCCCTTTCCTGCAAGCCGGTTCACTTGCATCTCCAACTGTATTCCTGAATTCGCCAATTGGTGTGTGGCGGAGGGTTCATACTGCACCCATACGACTCCGCATCTCTTCACTTTCTTATTCCACTATCAGTTGGAGATCGAGAGGAGACGTTCTCTTCCTCTCAAATGGAGGGCCCAAGTGACACAAGATGGCACCTGGGGCGCCAAGCTGAGAGCGGCGCCAGAGGCGTCCAATTGCAGAGTTTGTACGCAACGTGTATCACACAAATACTGTGTGGTGACGGGCGACTTGTGCCACGCTGAAAATATTCTAAGCACAGAGTTGGCGGCCAACACTGGGGCCGCTCGGCAAACCGCGGCTCCTTAACAACCGCGTATTGCCGCACAGTGGCCGGATCACGTGGTCCACCGGCCGCGTGGCTGGGAATTCCCAGGTGACGCTGCGTCGGTGAAGCAGACATACAGGGAGTGCCAAAGATGGAGGACTTTGTGAAACCTTAAAAGCAGACATTTCACACTTTGTATAGAAACTACACTACTGGCCATTAAAATTGCTACACCACGAAGATGACGTGCTACAGACGCGAAATTTAACCGGCAGGAAGAAGATGCTATGATATTCAAATGATTAGCTTTTCAGAGCATTCACACAAGGTTGGCGCCGGTGGCAACACCTACAACGTGCTGACAGGAGGAACGTTCCCAATCTATTTCTCATACACAAACAGCAGTTGACCGGCGTTGCCTGGAGAAACGTTGTTGTGATGCCTCTTGTAAGGAGGAGAAATGCGTACCATCACGTTTTCAACTTTGATAAAGGTCGGATTGTAGCCTATTGCGATTGCGGTTTATCGTATCGCGACATTGCTGATCGCGTTGGTCCAGATCCAATGATTGTTAGCAGAATATGGAGGGTAATACGGAACGCCGTGGTGGATCCCAACGCCCTCGTATCACTAGCAGTCGAGATGACAGGCATCTTATCGGCATAACTGTAACGGATCGTGCAGCTACGTCTCGATCCCTGAGTCAAGAGATGGGGACGTTTGCAAGACAACAACCATCTGCACGGACAGTTCGACGACGTTTGCAGCAGCATGGACTATCAGCTCGGAGACCATGGCTGCGTTTACCCTTGAGGCTGCATCACAGACAGGAGCGCCTGCGACGGTGTACTCAACGACGAACCTGGGTGCACGAATGGCAAAACGTCACTTTTTTCGGATGAATCCAGGTTCTGTTTACAGCATCATGATGGTCGCATCCGTGTTCGGCGACATCGCGGTGAACGCACATTGGAAGCGCGTATTCGTCATCGCCATACTGGCGTATGACCTGGCGTGATGGTATGGGGTGCCATTGGTTACACGTCTCGGTCCCCTCTTGTTCGCATAGACGACACTTTGAACAGTGGACATTACATTTCAGATGTGTTACGACCCGTGGCTGTAACCTTCATTCGATCCCTGCGAAACCCTACATTTCGGCAGGATAATGCACGACCGCATGTTGCAGGTCCTGTACGGGATACAGAAAATGTTCGACTGCTGCTCTGGCCAGCACGTTCTCCATGATCTCTCACCAATTTAAAACCTTTCGTCAATGGCGGCCGAGCAACTGGCTCGTCACAATACGCCAGTCACTACTCTTGATGAACTGTGGTATCGTGTGGAAGGTGCATGGGCAGCTGTACCTGTACACACCATCGAAGTTCTGTTGGACTCAATGTCCAGGCGTATCAAGGCCGTTATTACGGCCAGAGGTGGATGTTCTGGGAACTGATTTCTCCGGATCTATGCACCCAAATTGAGTGAAAATCTAATCACATGTCAGTTCTAGTAAAATATATTTGTCCAATGTATACCTGTTTATCATTTGCATTTCTTCTTGGTGTAGCAATTTTAATGGCCAGTAGTATAATAGTAGCCAGATGAATCATGATACCTCAAAAATAAACATGTACATTACCATCATTTGCACGACGATTCTGATGGCATAATCAGATTTTCAATATCTTTATTGGTTTAAAGTTCAATATCTGACTGTAAATTATACAAGTAACACCCAGCAACGAATTTCCAAAATCTAAACGGTTCATCCGATTTTCTCGATCGACATGTCTTTAGAAAGCTATTAGTGTAAACCTAAATTGGTATAAATTACAGACATCCAACTTGAATAGTACATGAGTTATTGGGGGTCAAAGTGGCCGATTACCATCGATCGCGTCAGGCCATAAGTACTCCACAGTTACACGAAAAAACGGTAGCAGCATGCTTATAAATATATTTATTCATCTGTCTCTTTGTTTATATCCGATATATACTATTCATGAAGAAACTGGTCAATAATTTACTGTGTTTTAGAAAGCACAGAGACATTAGCCTACTGGGTTACTGCTGTTGTATTCCTTTGGTATATGTGTATTTAATTTGTTTAAGTATTTAATAATGTGGGTTAGAGTGTGTATAAGTCTGCATTATACTGTCGTAGATATAATAGGCAAAATACAATATATGTGTTTGGTACATGGACTATATGAGGAAGACTTGATCATACATTCACTTCACAGGCTGTAACCTCCTCCGCACTGCGTCCTCCGTGTTTATGGTCCAGCTGTAGGAATATTTATTTAATTTGAAGTCATTTAAATGTGAGTGTTCGTTGGCTTGGAGACATGATGGGAGGAAATATTTCGTACTGCCGACTTGTGCACTTGTGAGATTTCCGTGGCTTCTGCAGTGAAGACGTAGTGTGCGTTTAGAAGCGTATATCTCGCGAGCTGTCACTGTTCATAACTAATTACGTGAAGTAGGATTCTATTGTTTCTCTGTTATTCATCTTATATTTTATTTAATTGCTGGACCATCGACACCAATAAGTGTTTTGCAGTGACAAACGGCATTCTAAAAGGTACTTCTGCTATCGTACTCATCATTTAAAGTCGTTAAGATAGTGCCTGCAAATTTTATTTAATTGCAATCCTTCATTTATAAATTACTATGTTGCATTACACATTCGCAGTTGCCGAGTAAATAGGAACCTTCGACCATTCGACTCATGTGTCTGTTCATGTTGGCCGGCTGCGGTGACCGAGCGTTTCTAGGCGCTTCAGTCAACCGCGCGACTGCTACGGTCGCAGGTTAGAATCCTGCCTCGGGCATGGATGTGTGTGATGTCCTTAGGTTAGTTTGGTTTAAGTAGTTCTAAGTTCTAGGGGACTGATGACCTCAAATGTTAAGTCCCATAGTGCTCAGAGCCATTTTCTGTTCATGTTGTATACTGTAGACTGAACAGTATTTGGCTTGCAATGCGGCAACTACGTATCCGAGCCCCTAGACAACGAAAGCAGCCAAAACGTTTAATATTTCAACTTTGAGTCTGACGGTACGTAGTTGAGGGCCCCCGCATCACATCATCATTTTGCATTAGAAATCCCGCAATACAACGACACAAAAGTGGCAACACCAAATAATAATTAATGTGGAGTAATGATGTTTCTGGAAAACATTTGAGTTGGTAACATTGCAAAATGACAGGTTAATGTAAGTGCGAGACAAGCTATTACAAATGTAAAACGCCGTTACGTTAATAACAGTATAGCCGCCAGAATGTTGAACGCAGGCATGCAAATGTGAACGCATTCTGTCCTACCGGTGCCGGTTGTCAATTTGTTAGATGGAGTTCCATGCCTGTTGCATTTGGTCGGCCAATACAGGGATGATTAATGCTGTTTTCGGATGTTTCCGCAGTTGTTGTCCGGTGATGTTCCATACATGCCCTGGTGAACGAGCAGGCCAAGGCAACATGTCGACAATCTGTAGAAAATGTTGGGTTACAACAGAGGTATGTGGGCGAGCGTTATCTTGTTGGGAAGCACCACCTGGAAATCTGTTCATGAATGGCAGCATGCAGATCGAATCACCAGCTGACGTACAAATTGCCAGTCAGGATGTGTGGGATAACCGAGAGAGTCGGATTGCCGTCATAGGAAATCGAATCGCAGGTCATAACTCCAGTTGTAGGTGCATTGTGTACAGCACGCAGGCAGTTTGGTTGCGGACCCTCAACTGGCCTCTTTCAGACAAACAAACGGCCATCACTGGCACCGAGGCAGAACCAGCTTTCATCAGAAAGAACAGCAGACTTCCAGTCTGCCCTCCAATGTGCTCTTGCTTGACACCACTGAAGTCTCAAATGGCGGCGGTTTGGTGTCAATGGAATGCACGCTACGTGGCGTCTGGCTCGGAGGTGCCTTTGAAGTAACCGATGTGTAGCAGTTCGCTGTCTCGCTGAGGTGCCAGCTGCTGCTCAAACTGCTGCTGCAGATGCAGGACGATGCGCCAGAGCCACACGCCGAACACGATAGCCGGCACGGTAGCTCAGCGTGATTGGTCAGAGGGTTAGCTACCCTCTGTAATAAAAAAAACTGAGTGAACGGATCAACAAAGAAACTTAAACGGCTGTCATCGGACTTCCGCCACGAACAAATTCATCGACCAATATAGGGCAAAATGAGATTAAAAAAAAAAAAAAAAAAAACCGCTGTGGTCTTCCCTCTCGGCAGTGTCGCGTGGCCTTCCGGAGCCCTGTCTGCTTTTTTTTTTCCTTTATTGATTTTCAATTCCCCCCCGAAGGGGGCGGGCCGGCAGCAGCTTACTACGCTGCTCTACAGCCTACAGACTTTTTGTAAATAAAGGAAGAAGAAAGAAACAAGGAAAAACAGGCGATAAAATGGCGATTTAAAGTGAAAAATGGCGTAAAATTGCGGAAAGTTAAAACAGAAAGCAAAGGGGGTGGTAATGTAGGTAAAAGACACAGGAATCAGACAAGTAACACAGTAGACACACAATTAAAAAACATGGCGACAGTCTGGTTTCTGTTCGCAATAATAAAAAGCACACCCAGCGACAGTATGATGGCTGTTCGCTACACTTCCCAAAAGACACAACACGGAGCACGCACTGGAAAAACACACTGTAAAACACTGCACAAAAAAGGCGGCACAAAGATGGCACTCCCGACCCAAGGCAGATGGGGGGAGAGGGGACCTGGAGTAGGGGGAAAAACAAGGAGGGAGGAGAGGAAAAAACGAAAAGGGGTGGGGAACAAAGGAGGGAGAGGACTCATAAAGGGGGAGAAGGGCAGACGCGAGAGGGAATGAGAGGAGGCAGAGGAGGGAAATGTAAAAGGACACGGGGGAGAGAAGGGGGCAAAGAGAGGGGAGGTGGGGAAGAAAGAGGATGGAAGGGGGGGAGAGGGATCCCAGGAAAAGGACAGAGGAAAGGAGGTGGAGTGAGGATCAGAGTTGATAGGAGGGATAAATGGAGGGAGAGAGGGCATCATCCGGAAGGGGGATTTGATGGAAGCCACCTTGGGAATGGAGATGTAGGGTGTAGAGACGGAAGGTAGGGGGGACACAACGGTGAAGACGCGGCAGGGGGCGGGG
The DNA here is from genome assembly GCF_023864275.1 of Schistocerca cancellata. Taxonomy (NCBI): domain Eukaryota; kingdom Metazoa; phylum Arthropoda; class Insecta; order Orthoptera; family Acrididae; genus Schistocerca; species Schistocerca cancellata. The sequence continues at coordinate 1,282,540,966 of NC_064626.1, read as the reverse complement.
ATGGGAGAGGAGAGGAGCAACCAGGGGGTGAGGGGGTTCAAGACGGCGGGAGGTGTAGAGGATGCGGATATGTTCGAGGAATAGGAGCAGATGGGGGAAAGGAATGAGATCATAGAGGATCTGCGTGGGGGACGGGAGGCGTATACGGAAGGCGAGGCGGAGTGCATGACGCTCAAGGATTTGGAGGGCCCTGTCTGCTTGCAATCGTACATACTTGTGATCACCGCTGCCACCAGACATGTACGATGGCTACAGTGCTGCCAAGTCTTTCTGCAGTATCGCAGAAGGGACATCCAACTTCTCGCTCAAACGTCAGTGAGGTGTGTATAACGGCGTCCTCCTCAACTTAAACCCATTCACTATCACGATTGTTACAGCGTGCATTTAAAGCAAACCAGATTTCCACACTCATAGTGACGCTAGTAACGACACTCTTATACGAGGGAAGTTTGAAAAGTCCGTGCAGAGTCCGAGAGATGGCACCACGGGCGCGTATGGAGGTCGCGTTTAGTTAGTAGCATCTTTGGAAAGAACTCACACCAAGTTTCAGCCATATTGGTCTATTTATTTGTGTTTGGCATTCGCGTGAATCAAGAAAGTCGAGTGATTCTCAAAAAATTGACGAAAAAGAATTTCGTGTGGTGATTAAGCATTACTTTATGAAAGGTAAAACGCCTCTGGAGACTAAAGAGAAACTTGATAAACATTACAGCGACTCTGCGCCTTCGATAAGAGCAGTTTATAATTGGTTTCAAAATTTTCGGAGTGTCCGTATGGGCACAAGTGATGCTGAACGTTCTGGACGCCCTGTGGAGGTTACGACTCCAGAAATCATTGATAAAATCGATGATATGGTAATGGATGACAGAAGAGTTAAGGGGCGTGAGATTGCTAGTGCTGTGGCCATCTCGAATGAACGGGTACATAATATTTTGCGTAAACATTTGGACATGAGAAAGCTATCCGCAAGATGGGTTCCGCGATTGTTCAAGCTTGACCAAAAACGGAATCGTGTAAAGTGTTGTAAGGATGGTTTGCAGCTGTTCAGGAAGAATCCGCAGGATTTTAAGTGTCGTTTCGTCACTGTGGATGAAACATGGATACATTACTACACTGGTGAGACGAAATAACAATCTGAACAATGGGTTAGCAATGGAGAATCTACACCAAAGGAGGCGAAGACCATTCCTTCGGCCGGAAAGGTTACGGCGACTGTCTTTTGGGATTCGCCAGGGATAATCCTCATCGACTATCTGGAAAAGGGTAAAACTATTACAGGTGCATATTATTCATCGTTATTGGACCGTCTGAAAACCGAGCTGCAAGAAAAACACCAGCGATTGGACCACAAAAAAGTGCTTTTCCTTGATGACAATGCACCAGCACACCCCTCAGCAGTTGTGGTCTCAAAATTAATGGAAATAGGATTCCAACTCGTTTCACATCCCGCCTATTCTCCAGGGACCTGGCTCCCTCGGACTACTATTTGTTCCCCAATTTGAAGAAATGGCTGGCGGGACAAAGATTTTATTCAAATTTATGAGGAGGTGATTGCAGCAACTAATAGGTATTTTGCAGACTTGGACAATTCCTATTATTCGGAAGGGATCAACAAATTAGGACAGCGTAGGACGAAGTGCATAAGTCTAAGAGGAGACTACGTCGAAAAATAAAAAAGGTTTACCCCAAACACGTAAGTAGTTTTTATTTTTGCACGGACTTTTCAGACGCCTCTCGTACGACTGGGATGAAATTTGAATAGACATCGTCTTTCAGATCTGGAAACGTTACTACCAACTTTCATTTATGTCGCACAACTCCAACTTGCTATTGTATATTTTGCCCCTCCATGTAGTAGCGAAAACTGACACGGATGAAAATACACACAACACCAGAAATAAAAACATTCCAGGAAATGCGGGTAAACAAACTAGCCGTTCGCGTGACAACTATGGATACGTAGCTACGAGCCGACACTTGACTTGTAAATGAAATGTTGTCCTAGATGCTACAAATCACTGTCAATAATTACTCCTTGAAGTTCAAAATGTAATTTTCTGAGGGATAAAAATAAAAGCGTTAGATTGTGTTTCGTTTATGAAACTAAATTAGTTTTAAAAGACCTTAATTGTTATCGCTATTTCGTAGTATTGTAATATTGATAAGTTACCTATAGTTACTTTTTTCAGGTATTATCGTTAACGTGTGATGCAGTGTGGTGGAGGTTACAGCCTGTGAAGCGAATGTATGATCAAGTCTTCCTCACATAGTCAACGTACCAAACACATACATTGTATTTTGCATATTGCATCTACGACAGTATAATTCAGACTGATACATAACAGATGCTTAAACGTGTCAAGAAAATGCCTTCTCCTTGTTGTACGTATTTTTAACGGTAGCCTAGAAATTGCTTCGTTATTCAGTTTGCAACAATAAATGGACTTAGTGGCAGCACAACACAACAGTAACTATGTAATATAAGTAGCCACTACAGTGCTGTAGGACCTACATAGTACTGTTACCACTGTTATTATTATTATTATTATTATTGTTGTTGTTTTGTTGGCGAATTTTCCCTAAAAGGAAATCGTTAAGCTTATGACTTTGAAGGCTTGTTCTTCTTGTCCTTCCAGTACTCCTTCATTCTCTTGGAGAGGGCCTCTTTTCTCTCCTCAGACCATTCTTGTTTGGTCCGCTGTTTTAGCGCTTCTGACTTTACTTCCAAATTGTCTATGTGTTTTCGGAAGGTGCTTCTGTCTGTGGTGTTTGTGGTGCCAATTGCTTGTAGGTCTTTTCGGACTCCTTCCATCCAGGGTGTCGAGACTTTAAGTGTCTTGATGTGTTCTAGAATTTTCTTGGTGAGTCTTGTTTCAGGGAGTCTATCTAAATGTCCGTAGAATTTAAGGCGCCTTTTTCTCATATCGTTCTCGATGTTCGAATATGCTTCTACTGTTGAGTTCTTCTGTAGTCTGTAGCCATCTGGTGTGGGTCTTCCTCCTAAAATTTTCCTCATGATTTTGCGTTCTTCTTTTTTGATTTCTTCAATTTTGATTTTCCTGTTGAGTGCTAGTGTTTCGCTGGCATACAGTACGGCGGGTTTGATCACTGTGTTATAGTGTCTGATCTTGGTGTTTCTGGAAATGCATTGTTTGTTGTAGACGTTTCGTACCATGCCTAGTGATTTCCGTGTCTTCTGTTGTCTGTCTTCGTAAGCCAGTTTCTCTGTTCCGGTCGGTTCGACGATTTCGCCTAGGTATCTGAAGTGTGTGACCCCTTTAATTTTGCCGTACTTGGTTGTGATGTCGTCGCCTTCTCTTGTTAGGACTTGCGTTTTTTCAAAAGAGATTTGTAGGCCGACTTTCTCGGCGCATTCTTTCAGGATTTCGATCTGTGTTTTTGCTGATGTTGGGTCATAGGTCAGTATCGCTAGGTCGTCTGCGAATGCTAGGTAAGGGATTTCCAGTCTTTTCCTTCCTAATGTGACTGGTCTCCAGGTGTTTTGTCTCCTGACTTCAGCTTCCCATTCGCTCATTACTTTGTCCAGGACGATGTTGAACAATAGCGGGGATAGTCCATCTCCTTGTCTTAGGCCAGTGTGGATTTCAAAGGGGTCCGAGATTTCGCCCATGAATTTGACTTTGGATTTTGTATTGGTTAGTGTCTGTTCGATTAGTCTTCGGGTCTTTTGGTCTAGGCCTTTTTCTCTGAGGATTTGGATGAGGGACTTTCTGTCGATCGAGTCGTACGCCTTTTTGATGTCGACGAAAGTGCAGATGATTTTTTTGGGGCTTGTCATGTGGGATTTTATGATTGATTTCAGGTTGAAGATTTGTTCGGGGCAGGCTCTGTTGGGTCTGAAACCCGCTTGGTATTCCGAGATGGCGGGTTCCAGTTGTCCTTGCGTTCTGGTGAGAAGGCAGGTTGATAGAATTTTGTAGATGACCGGTAGCAGGGAAATTCCACTATAATTGTTTGTGTCTGTCCTGTCACCTTTCTTGTGTAGCGGGTGAATGAGTGCGGTCTTCCAGTCGTCAGGTATGATTTCGGTTGTCCAGGTGTTCTGTATGATTTGTGTGATTTCGTTTAGCGAGTTTGGTCCTATGTTCTTCAGCAGTTCTGCCGTTATTCCGTCTTCACCGGCTGCCTTGTTGTTTTTCAGTTTCTTTATGCAGTGGAGGATTTCTTCTTTTGTTGGTGATGGTGAGTCTTCCGGTGCGTTGGCCGGTTCTCGGGGTTCGAAGGTTGAGTTAGGTTCCGGGCAATTTAGTAATTTTGAAAAGTACTTCGCGAGCTCTTCACAGTTTTCTTTGTTGGTAAGTGCCAGTTTTCCATCTTCTTTTCTGAAGCAGAGGTTCTGTGGTGAGTATCCTTTGACTTGGCTGGCGAACGTCCTGTAGATATCCCGTGTGTTGAAATTTCTGAAGTCCTCTTCGATGGAGTTTAGCTGATCGTTTATGTATTTGCGTTTCTCTTGTCTTATTGTTTTCGATGTTTGTCTTCGAATTTCATAGAAGTTGTCCTGTGTGTCTTGTGTTTTGTTGCTGTTGTAGTTTGTGAAAGCTGTTCTTCGATTTTGTAGGGCGATTTCGCAGGTAGTGTTCCACCAAGGGTGCCTGGGTTTTCTAGTCGGCGGGATCAGTTCTTTGGCAGTGTTCACAATTTTTTGTTTAAAGCTGGTCCAATCTTTTGCCTCTTGTTTTTCCCAGTGTTCTGTGATGTTCGATTCTCTGATCTTTCTTGTATCAAATTTCGGTGAGGTCAATTTCTTTTTGTGTTGTCTTGTGTTGTCTTATTATTATTATTATTATTATTATTATTATTATTATTATTATTATTATATGTGGCGGTGGTTAGACACAAAATATTGGCAGTATGAAGTCTTCCAATTACTGCCGGTGCTGAAGTATGGAGTCCAGCAATCAAGTGATTTAAAAACTAAGTATAGGGCACAGTTAATCGTGGTTGATTTTAGATGTGAATGAATGGTATGTGTGGATGGTGCATGTGACGCCAGGGGAGGCGTGGCGCAAAGGAAGTGTGTTTTGTGACAAGTGTTTGCCCTCAGTCTGGATAGTTCGCCTTCTTTTCTGAGGAGCAGCTGCAGATACCATAACGACGCACTGCAAATTGCTTCATCATTCTATAAATAGCGGTTGTTAGTAATAAGCAGTATCAGTTGTGTATGTCTCATTAGTTGGTGGTATAATAAAACAAGCTCTAAAACTAAGTACCATTTATCTTTCGTCGTTTTAAGAATGAAACTTTTCAGAGAAATTTCTGTTTTCAGTCTGAAGTTTATTTAGGCACTAATGTCAAGGATGGCGGTATGGCGGAGATACGTCCGACACACAGTTGCAAACTACCAGGAAGTCAGACCCCGCAGCAGAGTGTAACATACATTCTGGTACGTAATACTTGCAGTATCTCCACAAATGGAAAGTGCAAATACCAGCAGCTCAGTTCGGTGTCGGTGTCGGTGCTTCCGCGTACTTAGTAGAAAGACCGGGCGAGCGTGTTTGCCGGGCCGGCAGGCGGCGTGTGCCAGCTGTTGCGAGTGTGTGCGTGGGTGGGTGTGGGTGTATGTGTATGTGTGTGTGTGGGTGGGCGGAAACCCAGGCAGGCTGGCGGCCAGGCCTTAAACACAGGATGCCGCAGGACGCCACGTGTTGAGACTTCCTTCCGGGCGGGCCGTATCCACACGTCCTCTGCCCGACGCCTAACTGCCTCGCAGCGGCGACAGAGGCGCTCTGTTCCTACGGACTGGGTCAACTCGTCTCCACGGAATGTAGTTCTCGATGCTCCAGGACGTGCTGCAAGAACAGTACCGGCGTGTGGTACTGACTGACGATCTCCTTGTTGGCAGGAGTTGGGCTTTTTGACAACCGAGACCTGATACATTGCCAAGTGTAAACAACGATTCTGATTAAACTTAACGGGTGTATAGAAGAGTTAAAGCAATGCAATACTTACTTTTTCGTTGTTGTCCAGTTTCATTTTTACAGGGTCTAACGCACTCTGAAAGGTAATATAGCATATTAGGTTTACAGGTAGTACACTCCTGGCCATTAAAAATGCTACACCACGAAGATGACGTGCTACAAACGCGAAATTTAACCGACAGGAAGAAGATGCTGTGATATGCAAATGATTAGCTTTCCAGAGCATTCACACAAGGTTGGCGCCGGTGGTGACACCTACAACGTGCTGACATGAGGAACGTTTCCAATCGATTTCTCGTACACAAACAGCAGTTGACCGGTGTTGCCTCGTGAAACGTTGTTGTGATGCCTCGGGTAAGGAGAAGAAATGCTCACCATCACGTTTCCGAGTTCGATAAAGGTCGGATTGTAGCCTATCGCGATTGCGGTTATCGTATCGAGACTTTGCTGCTCGCGTTCGTCGAGATCTACATCTACATCTACATTTACATCTACATTTATACTCCGCAAGCCACCCAACGGTGTGTGGCGGAGGGCACTTTACGTGCCACTGTCATTACCTCCCTTTCCTGTTCCAGTCGCGTTTGGTTCGCGGGAAGAACGACTGTCTGAAAGCCTCCGTGCGCGCTCTAATCTCTCTAGTTTTACATTCGTGATCTCCACGGGAGATATAAGTAGGGGGAAGCAATATATTTGATACCTCATCCAGAAACGCACCCTCTCGAAACCTGGCGAGCAAGCTACACCGTGATGCAGAGCGCCTCTCTTGCAGAGTCTGACAGTTAGCAGAATATGGAATCGGTGGGCTCAGGAGGGTAATACGGAGCGCCGTGCTGGATCCCAACGGCCTCGTATCACTAGCAATCGAGATGACAGGCATCTTATCGGCATGGCTGTAACGGATCGTGCAGCCACGTCTCGATGCCTGAGTCAAGAGATGGGGACGTTTGCAAGACAACAACCATCTGATCGAACAGTTCGACGACGTTTGTAGCAGCACGGACTATCAGCTCGGACACCGTGGCTGCGGTTACCCTTGACGTTGCATCACAGACAGGAGCGCTTGCGATGGTGTACTCAACGACGAACCTGGGTGCACGCATGGCAAAACGTCATTTTTTCGGATGAATCCAGGTTCTGTTTACAGCATCATGATGGTCGCATCCGTGTTTGGCGACATCGCGGTGAACGGACTCTGGAAGCGTGTATTCGTCATCGCCATACTGGCGTATCACCCGGCGTGATGGTATGGGGTGCCATTGGTTACACCTCTCGGGCACGTCTTGTTCCCATTGACGGTATTTTCAACAGTGGACATTATATTTCAGATGTGTTACGACCTATGGCTCTACCCTTCATTCGTCCCCTGCGAAACCCTACATTTCAGCAGTATAATGCACGACCGCATGTTGCAGTTCCTGTACGGGCGTTTCTGGATATAGAAAATCTTCGACTGCTGCCCTGGCCAGCACATTCAGCAGATCTCTCACCAATTGAAAACGTCTGGTCAATGGTGGCCGAGCAACTGCCTCGTCACAATACGCCAGTCACTACTCTTGATGAACTGTGGTATCGTGTTGAAGCTGCATGGGCAGCTGTAGCTGTACACGCCATCCAAACTCTGTTTGATTCAATGCCCAGGCGTATCAAGGCCGTTATTACGTCCAGAGGTGGTTGTTCTGGGTACTGATTTCTGAGGATCTGTGCGCTCAAACTGCGTGAAAATATAATCACATGTCAGTTCTAGTATAATATATTTGTCCAATGAATACCCGTTTATCATCTGCATTTCTTCTGGGTGTAGCAGTTTTAATGGCCAGTAGTTTAATCCAGGGAAATCTGCGTCCACTGTGTGTGTGTGTGTGCCAAGATCGGAGGACTTTAGTTGGTGTCTATCTGCGCTGCGCCGCCTCTGCGCGACCCCTCGGTCCGCCCCCAGGACAGATGCTTGTGGTCGCACAGTGGCGGCGCAGCGCATGCGCGGCAGTCCTCCCCCGGCTGTGCCGCGTTCCCGCGCTCCTGTGGTCGCGCCGTGCCGTTCCGGGACCAACACAGCCCGCACTGCAGGCTGCTGATGACACGACGGCACTGCCAGCTTGATCCTCAGGCCTGCCAACTGGGCCCTGCTGCCATCTGTCGAGAAATGCAGGATGACTGTCTCAAGTAGAGATGGGCAAACTGAAACACGTAACTGTTTCGAAACAAATGAAACAGTACAATGTAATGTTTCGATACGCTGTTTCGAAACAGTGAAACAGTATGTGTTTTGCAATCTAATAAACCTACACATTTTATCATCTTGAATGTCTACTGTATAAGTATGTCCACATAAACACAAATGAGGTGCGAGAGCGCTAATCATAACGCAGAAAGTATGAAACTATCACTTAGGCGTCTTGGCAGTTTCGTATTTCCTGCAGCAAATGCGCTGCTTTTGTGTCATGTGACTTTCATACTTTTCAGTTGGCTGAGGAAAGCCTTAGCTGAAGACAGAAGAACCACCACGAACGGAACTGGAGGTGGGAGCAAACTGCAGAAACAACAGATATGCTACTGGGATTCCCACATTCCATTAGTATGGGTAATATACCCACCCTGCTAATTTCCATGCACACAAAGGGAATCATTGTGGATAATAGACACAGTGACTATAGACTCACAAATAACGCCAAATAATTCGAATAAATAACAAAATATAAAAGAAAAAAATTTTGTGTTTCAAGGTGTTTCGAACCGTTACTATAAATTTACGATGCTTCTCGTTCACCATTACACTATCAGTGATATGTCAAACAGATTGCTTGCAATTATACCTACATCAAATTTATGTACATGTCTAATAACTGTCACACTACGCCTTTTTTTATTCAAAATGTTGTAGGCGTACTTACGTTTCTTAATATGATTACTGTACACGAACAGAGAAGCGTATGTTATAAAAAAAAGTGTAATTTAACTGAATGATTTTCACATATTTATTATTTTGAATGTGAATAGTATGCGTTGTTTTATTGCTTGGTTAGTGTTTATAAAGCAGATGTTACACCATTTCGGAATATGATAGTCAGCTAGAAACGAAGCTTTATTTTCGGATATCTTAAGCTTCATGATTTTGACACTCTTGAAAGTGTTTCATGAAGTGGTATGTTAAATGTGTTTCAGTACCTGTGCCTCGCCGAAGTGGCGTCAAATCGAAAGACCTGCACCAGGCGAACGGTCTACCCGACGGGAGGCCCTAGCCACACGACATTTCATTTCATTACCTGTGCCGAGCCCGAATCTCGTCCGACACAGAGGGGAATGAAACATCACTGTTTCGATACAATTAGTCCGTTCCAAGCACTGGTGGACTGGAACAGCCTTATTTTGAAACAATGATACCGTTTCTGTGTCTGGCTCGAGACCGAATCTGGTCCAGTTATCCGAGACAGGGGTGGAATGAAACACAACTGTTTCGAAACAGTGAACCGTAGCCGTTCCGAAACACTGAAACAGTTCCACGTATCGATACACTGTATCGAAACATAGAAACAGTGGCCAAGTCTAGTCCCAAGTTGTATTGCAAGTTGGTGCAGCTCGGCTGTGATGCGTCACTTGCGTTTTTTACTTTGAAACGGATCTGTATTGAAGGCGTATCAGGAGAAATATATTTTCGGGGGTGGTGTTTATGTTACTCTAAAGCTATTCCGGAATCCGAAATCCGAAACCGCATCAGATGCAGTGTAGAACCGACAAAAACTCGATTTTCAATATTTCGCTTAAGTATTGTCCGAATTTAAAAATTTAAAATGCCACCACAAGCCATTCATTAAGAGGTGTAATCTTATGTTAAAAGTTTTGGGTTAGCAGAAAAGCCGACACCGTGTTACGAGTGGAGGCCGAAATGCACGCGTTTTAGCTCACGCAGGCTGGCGTGAGGAGGGAAGAACTATAGTGACGTGAGGTCTGGAACATGACAAGGAATGAGAATCCAGAAAGCGGACGTAATTAGTTTGATACTTAACTTTAATCCATTAATGATGAACGTCGCTCTTGACGGTACATGAGTCACAATATTATCTGTTCAGAATACATTCTTGAAGTAATTATAGTAACTGAATATGGCGCTTTGCTAGGTCGTAGCAAATGACGTAGCTGAAGGCTATGCTAAACTGTCGTCTCTGCAAATGAGAGCGTATGTAGACAGTGAACCATCGCTAGCAAAGTCGGCTGTACAACTGGGGCAAGTGCTAGGGAGTCTCTCTAGACTAGACCTGCCGTGTGGCGGCGCTCGGTCTACAATCACTGATAGTGGCGACACGCGGGTCCGACGTATACTAACGGACCGCGGCCGATTTAAAGGCTACCACCTAGCAAGTGTGGTGTCTGGCGGTGACACCACAAAAAGCTTACCACTGTAAGACAAATATTATAGTTAGAAACCGTGTGTTTGTCATGAGGCAGTGCAACCGATGGCCCACAAATACCCGGACATTTGAGAATGAGAGCGAATTCAAACAAACTTTTAGCGTAATATCGAACCCTTGCGAAACTTTTTCTTCCTCACATCACCCGCGTATTTTCGCTGTTCGTGCAGTACCTCTTTAACATCAGACATGACATTTTAATTTATTACTTCTTTACTACTCAGTCTCTTCGCAACACACTTCGCAGCAATTATCCCCTTATACCTCTGAATGCACCTACAAGATTATATCATTGTACAACACAAAGCTCAGGAGATATGATGTCATAAACATTGAAATGTGTGGAAAACTAGCTATTGCTTAAAACGGAGCGCAGTTCACCCGGACTATACTTATCCAATGTTTTATAATGAGATAATTTAGCGATTTGCAACGAACTTTAATTTCAAACCTTTTCTAATTATTTTTTTTCTCGCGTATATGCGTAACATCAGATAATTAACTTGTTAGCCGGTCGCGGTGGCGGAGCGGTTCTAGGTGTTTCAGTCTGGAACGCACGACTGCTACGGTCGCTTCGAATCCGGTCTCGGACATGGATGCGTGTGGTGTCCTTAGGTTAGTTATGATTAAGTAGTTCTAGGGGACTGGTGACCTCAGATGTTATGTCCCATAGTGCTCAGAGCCATTTGAACCATTTTAACTTGTTAAGTGATGTGTAATAAGTTGTTCAAAAATGGTTCAAATGGCTCTGAGCACTATGGGACTTAACATCTGAGGTCATCAGTCCCCTAGAACTACTTAATCCTAACTAACCTAAGGACATCACACACATCCATGCCCGAGGCAGAATTCGAACCTGCGACCGTAACAGTCGCGCGGTTCCGGACTGAAGGCCTAGAACCGCGTGGCCACCGCAGCCGGCAATATACACAATCCCATCAGTGGCCACCATCTGTGAACTGGCTTCCGTAGAATACTGAAACAGCACTGCCGTGTGTGCAATCATAAGTTCGTAGTTGATGGTTGCAGATACAACATCGCTGGTAACAGTATTCTACGGAATCCAGTTCACAGATGTTGGCCACTGATGGGATCGTGTATACGAACGGAATTTATCCCCTCAGCGTCACTTAACAGCCTGAAGACGGTGTATCGAGTCACCGAAACTGACTCCAGTACAATGAAATAAAATCACAACGATGGCTGCAGGTGTTACAATTTGTTGCGTGAACGGTAACAGTCTTCAGGACACAGAAGATGTCAAAGACGCTGCGGAGAGCTGGTTTCGCGACCGGCCACATGACATTTGCACGGACTAGAAAAGTTCCAACTACGTTGTACTAAGTGTACCAGTCTCAGGGCAGAATATTTTATAAATGTGTAATTTCAAAACTCTTGCTTTATTCTTTCTAGGCAAAGCCCGACACTTTTCATCACCCCCTCGTACACAATGCAGGGGTACACGTGATTTTGGAGGCAAAGATACAGATCCTGCTCCATCATCTTCGACCGTACAGGCAGTAGCGGGTTGGACGTCATCTTACATCAGCAGCAAAATGTGTGCCATAGGACAGGTATGAAATTTCACTTCCGTTATATGAGGACGTAATGGAAAAGTTTACAAAAAAAAAAAAAAGGCTCTGAGCACTATGGGACTTAACATCTGAGGCCATCAGTCCCCTAGAACGTGTAACTACTTAAACCTAAGGACATCACACACATCCATGCCCGAGGCAGGATTCGAACCTGCGACCGTAGCGGTTGCGCGATTCCAAACTGTTGCGCCTAGAACCGCTCGGCCACCCCGGCCGGCTGTAATAAGATGTCTGAAGCTGTTTTATACACAGGAGTTTGATTCTTTAAACACTGTATAGGCTAATTTGAATAAAATATAAAACATAACGCGTCTAATTTTTATTGATTACAGACGTACAGCTGCTGGGATGTAGACCCAACACATACTCAAGGAACGTGTTAACTCTTTGTGGGCCATCAATATGTAAATAAATAATTTTAAAGTTTTTCATATAATTAACCTTCATAGTGATAGTAAGCAACGAATACAAGACGAAACTGGTAAAAAGTAATCAATCAATTTAAGAAGGTGGTTGCATTTTTTATTATAAATGTAAAATTTTTATGATCTCAATACGCAACAAATGTAAAATGAAATTAGCGAAAGGAGAAATAATCAATTGTTTTAAGGAACCACAGGGACATGCAGTCTCAAACCATCCGCCATTTTGGCCGCGCTGGGTAGCCTCGTGGTCTCAGGCGCCTTGTCACGGTTCGCGCCGAGTCCTCGCTCGGGCATGGTTGTGTGTGTTGTCCTTAGCGTAAGTTAGTTTAAGTAGTGTGTAAGTCTAAGGACCGATCACCTCAGCAGTGACCTTACCTCAAATTTCCAAATTTCCATCCGTCATTTCATGTGATATATTTGAAAGCAAATTCTCATTTTTTTCCTAGACAAAATCCTACATCTTCAATCATCCATGAAAGCATACTTGATAAACGAATTACAGTCCTAAATAAAAGCAAAAATGTGCCTACATTTTAATAAAATTTGTATCACAACTACATACTGTCCCAGTGGCTGCATTTCGAATATACTCAAAAAAGCAGTAGTACAAAGTCAAATTTGTTGTTGTTGCGGTCTTCAGTCCTGAGACAGGTTTGATGCAGCTCTACATGCTACTCTATCCTGTGCAAGCCTCTTCATCATCATGTAATCACACAGTAAAACCGGATGCCCTCGGGAAAAATTACGGCTGTAGTTTCCCCTTGCTTTCAGCCGTTTACAGGGCCAGATCAGTCAATCATCCAGACTGTTGCCCCTGCAACTACTGAAAAGGCTGCTGCCACTCTTCAGGAACCACACGTTTGTCTGGCCTCTCAACAGATACCCCTCCGTTGTGGTTTTACCTACGGTACGGCTATCTGTTTCGCTGAGGCACGCAAGCCTCCCCACCAACGGCAAGGTCCATGGTTCATGGTGTGGAAGTCAAATTCACGTTAACATAGTTAGGATCTACTTACCTTCACTGTCAATGATCTCTCTTTGGTCACCATAAAAAGACCGCATGTCAGAATCTCCTACAACAATGCAGCTCGATATCCGTGCCGATTGTTAAATTTGAAGTCACTGCTATAGTACATTCGCAGAAGTACATCAGTGTACCATTAGAAGTCTCTGTCTTGCAATAGCATCGGTGGTTTCATGCGAAAGGCATTGACACTTCATAAAAACAAAAATTAATAAAATAGAGGTTTCAGATAGAAACCACTGGGACTCAAGGTTTTAAGCAGAGGCAAATGATTATGTTCTGAGCCGATTTGCGTAAATTTCAATAAGTCGTCCTTGTGTTCTTTTATAAGGGCAGCACTATTCGCAAACCAAACCATCAGTTCGATTTCCTGTGTATACTTTTTCTTAGTAGAGTTCGCCTTTCAATTGGATCTGCTCGTAGCGCATAAAGCGCAGCGCGTGATCTTGACGGGACGGGCAGCTTGACTGTGGTCGTTTGGCGGTTTCCCACGCTGGGGTATCCCCAGTTTCTGCCTCAGAAAAGACTATACGCAAACAGTTAAAATACGATCACACACAGTACAAAGTTTACACAATTCGCAAACAGATGACGCACACGACTTTCCTCCATTAGGTTCAAATGGTTCAAATGGCTCTGAGCACTATGGGACTCAACATCTTAGGTCATAAGTCCCCTAGAACTTAGAACTACTTAAACCTAACTAACCTAAGGACATCACACACACCCATGCCCGAGGCAGGATTCGAACCTGCGACCGTAGCAGTCCCGCGGTTCCGGACTGCAGCGCCAGAACCGCTAGACCACCGCGGCCGGCTTTCCTCCATTAGGCATCTGATAACTGCGGCTGCAGGAAAGACATCTGGCTGCAAAGTTAAATAAATAAAATTTGTCAGACCCTGAATACAGCAGACTCCGTACTAAACGGGATTAACGCTAACAAGGGGACATCCCACACCGACTCGATTCATAGTGACAGGTTGTGTGGAGCACGACTAGGATTTAAACACATGTAAACAGAAACACACAACTCTCAACCGTTTCCGCGAAGACAGTGTTAGAAAAGTTTTGGCCTGATTGTACATTTTGTATTTTTACTAATACTCAAAGAGTCCGCAGTGGAGCGAATAAACGCTTGGTTTCATAAGCGCGTGGTCTTTGGATCGAATCTCACTGCTGATACTTCCTTTCTTTCATTTCCCCGTAGTTCTAACATCTTATGTATTCTTTTCGTAATCTTTGTCCTAATAAAAGATGAAAAACATCTTTTGGTAATTAGACTGGAAATTCGAGGATGACTGAAATGGAAAACTTGAATGCGCTATAAATTGTAACAATGAACAAAAGACTTATAATATTTTGTCGTTTTTCGACGTAGTCTCACTGACGTTGAGTGCACGTATTCCACTGCTTTGGAAGTGCGTAGATGAAAAAATCCTTTTGGTCATGTGTGCAGCCAGTCGTGCACACCGGTTCACACCTCTTCGTCACTTTTTTGAAATGCCTGCCTCCCAGTGCTTCTTTGAGTTGCGCCGAACAGATAAAAGTCACAGAGAGCAAGGTCTGGTGAATAAGGAGGATTTACCAGACATTCAAATTTAGTTTTCTGAATAGTGTCAACTGTTTTACGGGCTGTACGTTTGGGGGGGGGGGGGTGAAGGGGGGCGTGTTACGCTGTAGGAATACTCCTGAATTGAATTTTTTCCAGAATACTGAAGGACAGTCTGTTATATTTGTTAGAAACTATTCAATAGCCAAGATCGAATAAAAAATTTCTTTGTTTAAGACGACCTTTCAACAGTCTTAGGTGTCATCTTCAGGTCTTTAACATCTATTTGTCGTATAAGATACTCATTTTTCGCTGAACCTCAATCACAAGATGCGAAGTGGATAAAACTCAGCACAGTTTTAAATATCTGAACGATGACAAACGTTTATAATGCGCTGAGTTTTATCCTCTTGACATCTTGTGCGTGAGATCCAGCGAAAAATGTACACGTCTTACAACATAAAGATGTTAAAAATCTGAAGATGACAGCACAGACTTTTGAAACCGGTCATCTTAAAGAAATTTTTTATTCGATCTTGGCTTTTGAATTTTTCTTAATACCCCTGAAGTCAGATGTCTTGTTGTTTACTCCTGGTTGCAGAGTGAAGTTGATTTTTCAGTATGTCTGAATAAGAAGTACTGGTTACCGTCACTCCCCTGCGTATATAATGCTCCAGAATTACTCCATTAGCATCCCAGAAGAGAATGAGCACGACTTTTCCAGCAGACGGTTGAGTGCGGCGATAAGCTGTGGCGCCATTACTTGCTTGACCTTCTCGTTTCTGGTCGGTTATAACGGAACTAAGTCTCATCGCCTGTACGTTTTTCCCATAAATGCATCAGCTTCGATGTGAGGACGATGGGAAAGTCCTTCACAGGTATCGACGCGACGCTCTTTCAGTTCGGCAGTCAATTGACATGGCACCCATCTTGCAGACACCTTACAGAAATGCAGTAAATTGTGAACAATACTCTGCGCTGAACTAGTACTAATCATCAAATTTACAGCTAATTTGTTCAGAATTACGCATCTGTTCTCGTTTACAAGCTGCTCCACAAACGCAATGTTCTCGTTCGTCACTATGCGGAGCGCCTGCCGTGATCTTGGGTCGTCCTCCACAGAAGTTACACCGCTTTCAAACTTCCCACACCACTCGTACACTTGTTGCACCGACAAATACGAATCACCGTACTGCACTGTCATTCTGCGATGCATTTCGATTGATTTGACGCCTTCACCACAAAAACAAAAAATCCTCATAGATCGCTGCTCAATCGCCATGCATGATGCAGCGGTGTTAGTGGACGCTGCCGCTGCCTTCTCTTGCGTTGCAGCATCACTTTGCCACTTACGGTCACTTTAAACCCCAAGGAGCGTTACTGCCACCTACCAACCACATCGCAGGACTTTTCGAAATTATATGAAACATTTCATTTGAACCCTCGTAAACAGACGATACACGAGAACTTTTTCAGCCAAATTGTAAGCAGGCTCTTTAGGTTTTTATGTTGGTAACGTCACATAGCGCTCTGTATGAAAATCACTGACTGTGTTGTGTGCAGTCTGTGCCTGGTTTGCATTGTTGAAATATTTGCTATTGTAGTGTTGTGCAGTTGGATGTGAACAGCGCGTAGCGTTGCGCAGTTGGAGGTGAGCCGCCAGCAGTGGTGGATGTGGGGAGAGAGATGGCAGAATTTTGAGAGCGGACGATATCTCGACGTGTGTCCGTCAGAAAAAGGAAAGGAAATTTGTAAGACTAGATGTCATGAACTGATATATATATATATTATGACTTTTGAGTATTATTAAGGTAAATACATTGTTTGTTCTCCATGAAAATTTTTCATTTGCTAACTATGCCTATCAGTAGTTAGTGCCTTCAGTAGTTAGAATCTTTTATTTATCTTACAGTATTGGCGCTCGCTGTATTGCAGTAGTTCGAGTAACGAAGATTTTTGTTAGGTAAGTGATTCATGAAAGGTATAGGTTATTGTTACTCAGGGCCATTCTTTTGCAGCGATTATTGAAAGTCAGATTTCGTTGCGCTAAAATCATATTGTGTGTCAGTTTAGTGTTGATCAGAATAAGTAAAGAGAGAAATTTCTGAGTACATTCAGTTTTGCTTAGCTGTTTGAAAATCAAATAAGGCAGAGGTATACTTGCATAGTCATTCTTAATTTTTCTAAGGGGATGTTCCAAAATCAGTAGTCATTTTATTAATATTATTGTATGTACATTTGTGATAAGTATAATGTGTAACCTGCAGAGGCCGCACGATAGTAGAAACATGCAAAACAATAATTACTGCGACATACATGACATACGAGTGTTGACACGTTTTGGCACGCGCACCGTTCTTTCAGTGTGTCTATTACAACTCAAGTTTGGTTTATAGTCCTGAACGGTTCTCGGTCATCAATGAATTTCGAGGGATGCCACAAATGTCTGTTGTCAGGATTACGGAAATGAAAAGAAAAAGGAAGTACCAGCAGCGAGATTCGAGCCAGAAATACCACGCCTGTGAAACCCAGCACTTACTCGCCCTGCCGCGTACTCCTTGAACACTAGCGGGTATACGAAGTGTACAAAAACGATTTTCTCGAAAACAGTTGAGAGACACGTCTTCCTGTTAATAAATCTTAAAAGTTGTAGGCGTGCCCTGCACACCCTGTCAGTATGAATCCAGAAATGTTCAAATGTGTGTGAATTCCTAACGGACCAAACAGCTGAGGTCATCGGTCCCTAGATTTGCACACTACTTAAACTAACTTAAGCTAACTTATACTAAGAACAACACTCACACCCATGCCCGAAAGAGGACTCGAACCTCCGGCGGGAGAGGCCGCGCCATCCGTGACGCCAATATGAATCAAAACGGTGATAGGAAGTTCGCACACGCCCCTTTCTAAAAAGAGTAATAAAAAGAAGACTTCGCCTTTCAACCACCCCTATAAGCAAAAATCGAAAAGAGGTTCGGGGACCTAGGTGACCAAGAAACGTGACCATTTTTCCCGACAAATCTTTCGCGGAATGTTTTATTTAGATAATGTGTCACCTGACGACTAGAATACAGAGAGGGCCTGTCAAGCTAGAAGAACATACATCGTTGTAGTCACAAAAAAAATGGTTCAGATGGCTCTGAGCACTATGGGACTTAACATCTGAGGTCATCAGTCCCCAAGATCTTAGAACTACTTAAACCTAACGACATCACACACATATATGCCCGACGCAGTATTCGAAACTGCGACCGTAGAGGTCTCGCGGCTCCAGACTGTAGCGCCTAGAACCACTCGGCCACAGCGGCCGGCTCTTTGTAGTTAAAGGAACTTTTTCCAGTAATACTGGAGGCTCGTTTTCATGGTAGTCAAGATAACGGGGTCCAGTAACACGATGCGGCAACACGACATAACCAGCCAGGTGATTGCCGTACCACACCACAAAAAACCCCGAGAAGCGTTCTGGAAAATGTTTCCCCATCAAAGCAAAGTAATTTCTTCCGCAAACAATATTTCTCGGATTTATAGGTGATTTGCAATTAGCCAACGAGAACATTATAATCGTCTATCTGAATCCCCTTCCCGAAGAGTTGATATCGCTATAAATGATAACAATAGAGACCATCCATATGTTATGTCCACCATATTCTTGTGACGCTGGTGTACAAAAATATGGAAACACAGAGCACGATGTTTCACCACGCCCGATACGCTGCAGGATAATCGTTTAGGAAGAAGCGACAGTTCATCTCCGTGCTCACAAAACCTGTTGACCATGAGATGGACCTGATCAGCTAAAATGGTCACAGAATTCATAGTAGAAATGCAACGTTCCATAGTAACCATGGGGCCCGTGGAATACCACGACACAGTTGTCCAATTCATCTCCGAACCCCCCGCCGTGTTTCGGTCTGTGGACGTAAATTCGGCCAGAAGTTGGGAAGAGTGTGAAGCAGGACTCATCCGACCAAACGTCATTATTCCAGTGCTCCACAATTCGGATTATATAGTTTCGGCATCACATTATGAATTACCTTATTGACACACAGTAAACTTGGGTTTAGAAGACATCGTTCTTGTGAAACACAACAAGCTCTTTATTCGCATGAAGTGTTGAGTGCCATTGACAAGGCATTTCAGATCGATTCCGTATTTCTGGATTTCCAGAAGGCTTTTGACGCGGTGCCACACAAGTGGCGTGTAGTGAAATTGCGTGCTTATGGAATGTCTTCTCAGTTATGTGAGTGGATTCGTAATTTCCTGTCAGAGAAGTCACAGTTCGTAGCAACTAACGGAAAGCCATCGAGTAAAAGAGAAGTGATTTCTGGCGTTCCCCAAAGTAGTGTTATAGGCCCTTTGCTGTTCCCTATCTATACAAACGATTTGGGAGACAATATGAGGAGCCGTTTTAGCTTTTTTGCAGATGACGCTGCCATTTATCGACTAATAAAGTCATCAGAAGATCAAAACAAACTGCAAAACGATTTAGAAAAGATATCTGAATGGTACGAAAATTATCGGTTGACCTTAAATAACGAAAAGTGTGAGATCATGCACATGAGTGCTAAAAGGAATCCGTTAAACTTAGGTTACACGATAAATCAGTCAAATATAAAGACCGTAAATTCAACTAAATACCTAGGAATTACAATTACGAACAACTTAACTTGGAAGAAACATATAGAAAATGTTATGGGGAAGGCTAACCAAAGACTGCGTTTTATTGTCAGGATACTTAGAAAATATTACAGAGCTACTAACACTACGCTTGTCCGTCCTCTTTTAGAATACTGCTGCGCGGTGTGGGATCCTTACCAGATAGGACTGACGGAGTACATCGAAAAAGTTCAAAAAAGGGCAGCACGTTTTGTATTATTGCGAAATGTGGTTAGAGGTTGTCACTGAAATGGTACAGGATTTGGGCTGTACATAATTAAAAGAAAGACGTTTTTCATTGCGACGGAATCTTCTCACGAAATTCCAATCACCAACTTTCTCCTCCGAATGCGAAAACTTTTCATTGACACCGACCTACATAGGGAGAAACGACCACCACGATCAAATAAGGGATATCAGAGGTCGTACGGAAAGATATAGGTGTTCGTTCTCTCCGCCCGCTATAGGAGATTGGAATAATAGAGAATTGTGAAGGTGGTTCGAAGAACCCTCTGCCAGGCACTTAAATGTAAATTGCAGAGTATCCATGCATATGTATTACTGTCGCAGGCATTCGCATCACTGATGAATTCTAGCTCACCCTGCGATACACTGCTTATGGAACTCCCTAATTGTTCTTTTGGTACTGCCAAGCCTCGCGAGTGGGTCGGTCAGTGCTGCTGTGACTTTTGCAGCTATCGTCTTTCTACTTTTCGTTGCAATCCTCTTCAGTGACTGTGTTCCACGATCACTCAACACACATTTTCGGCCGCGTTGTGAGTTGGTGCACGAAGTTTCTCCGCTTTATTTGCATGCGGTATAAATCTTCGACAAGGTGCCTCGTGAGACACCAAATACTTTGCCTACCTTTGCCACGAAAGCACCCACAGAACGATCACCAAGCATCTACCCACGTTGGAATTCGCTTAGCTGCTACTCACAACTACACTCACAACTACACGCACCAATGTTGTGGCGACGACTGACCCTTGCACAATATCGAGGACATTCCACAGCTGCCGTTCATGGTCGTGTACAACAGTGCAACCTGCACGCTCGACTAGCTTCTGCATTTATGTTCAAACATGCATTTCTAGTGGGGTTTCCACATTTTCGTCAAAGATCTGTACGAGGAACGCCGACACGTACAGAAACTCAGCATGTACCGGCAGCTACCTTTCACCTCGTCCACACTCTATTCATTTACACTTGTAACTGAGACATGACTGCTCTACGCGCACCAGTCGCACGCATTTTACTGAGAACACGAGTAGACACCCATGAAACTGGTACTCCGCTCCTAGCAAATAGTCTACCGTACTCTCCGCAACCAGCAGCACCATTTGCATTACAAAGTTCAAACACAAATATTATATCGGCACACTCAGCGTTTGTAAATACGTATGGCATGCTTAAACGATGCTGTACAATTGGTCAACAAATATCAATTATAATCGCAGTTGAAAAATTCGGTTACGTAAACACAAACACAGCTTCACAATTTAAACTTCGAAACAAATATGACAACTGATAAATAAACGCATAGCAACTGAAGGACCAGCACGTGAAACGTATCTCTGCAACCAGGCCTATGCGTGTGACCAGCAAAAATTTGAAATCTGGTATGGGGAACTTTTATTCCAATTAGTCTATGCTATCATCTCCTAAAATATTTAATGTTCTGCTTGAAACACCCAGCGTACAGTAACAAACTTCCATCGCTGTACAATTTGTCATAAGGCGTGTCCATTATGTAACAGAATTTTATTTAATTTATTTCGCGTGCTATATCCTCCGATTAGCAGGAGTCTTTCATTGTTGTGTTGGTAAGCATGTCTGAAACGTCTGTGTGCAGTGTTAACCATACCGAAATTATAGTTTGTTCTCACCTATCTAAAATGTGATATGTGTATTGTGGTTTCGATGATTATTTATTTTGTACAAAAATTCATCAACGGATTTGTATTAAGTTAAGAACGGAAAAAAGTGTAGCGACATTTTAGAAATGTTAAATATTGCTTATGTTGAATCTACTGTTGGTAAAACAAGGGTTTGCCCGCCGGAGTGACCGTGCGGTTCTAGGCGCTACAGTCTGGAAACGAGGGACCGCTACAGTGGCAGGTTCGAATCGTGCCTCGGGCATGGATGTGTGTGATGTCCTTAGGTCAGTTAGGTTTAATTAGTTCTAAGTTATAGGGGACTGATGACCTCAGAAGTTAAGTCGCATAGTGTTCAGAGCCATTTGAACCAAAACAAGGGTTTAGGAGTGGTGCAAGCGTTTGGAAAGAGGCCGTGAAATCGTCGAAGGTGGAGAGCGCCGTGCATCCCCAAACGCGTCTTCAACCGATAAAATCGTCAAACAAATTGCATGGGGGCTTAATTAAATGAAATGCAAATTCTTTTTAGTAGCTGTGAGTCCGTTACGCAAGTCTCGTAAACGGATGGCCCTGACTAGTATTATTACGCTATCTGACTGCATAGAATGACAGCAAAGAATATAAGAAAATTTCAGTTAATACAATTAATTAATTAAGTCCCCAGCAACTATAAAACCCACGAAACCAACAAAGCACAAGTGTAGCTGTTCTGTATGTGGTAGTATGACTCAACGCACATCTGGCACGGTTCTTCTTCAACAAGACAAGAATTTTTAAGTAGCAATTATACTGACGTGATAAAAGAAAATTACAAATACTATAATTGTGCAAGAAAACCAAAATTACACTCTAATACAAGAACACACGCCAGATGCTTTGTTGACTGAACCTGTAATGAAGCATTATTCATGACACACAAATAATAAAAAAAATAAAGAACAGTAGTTAGTTACCTTAATTTATATTGACGAAAAGCACTCAGATCATTACAATATCTCCATTAGAATAACATCTGCTATCTCTCCCATCACATATCTGCATAACATGGAACAACACTCACTACTACCCCATCTCATTCCAACTTCAGATACAAGCAGTGTCCACCACGACTGCTCGGCAAGAACTGCCTGCCGCTACCTCTCAACACGCACTGCCAGTGGAGGCGGCGGAACAATACTCTCTCTGGCGCGATTTTTGGCGCTGTGGCTCAGTGTAGCCACCTTTCATATGCCCTTCCTCCACGGGCTAGAATTTGATGGTATTTTTGCCAGCATTGGTGGTGAAAATACCACCAAATTCGTCAAAAAAAAAAAAATACAGACAAAAATAAAAGATAATGCTAATACGTAAATATCATATAACTAGATAAAATTTTTGGCTTTGCACTGACCTTACAATAGCCTAATATATAAAATACAGTAAGGAATACAAATTCTTTCATACATATGCCTTTACATAATAGTTTACAGAAATATCATGTGGTTAAACAATTCAATCGATAACGTCAGCAATGACGAATATGAGCAGGTAAGTGTCTTATAACTTTTCACAAACAGCAATACACAAAAAATCAGTTAATACAAATATTCACAACAAGTAGTTCACAGTTCCAGCAGTAGCACCCAGCACTGTTGAATAGGTGCTGACAGCAACAAGTGACATCATCTCAGTAGAAGCAGTCCATCAGTGGCACCCAGCATTGTGGAGCAGGTGCAGACTCCAACAGGTGACATCATTTCAGTAGAAGCAGTCCATCAGTGGCACCCAGTAATGTGGAACAGGTGCAGACTCCAACAGGTGACATCATTTCAGTAGAAGCAGTCCACCAGTGGCACCAGTAATGTTGAGTAGGTGCAGACTCCAACAGGTGACATCATTTCAGTAGAAGCAGTTCATCAGTGGCACCCAGCAATGTTGAACAGGTGCTACAGCAACAAGTGACACCATTTCAGTAGAATCAGTCCATCAGTGGCACCCAGCAAAGTTGAGTAGGTGCAGACAGCAAGACGTAACATCATTTAAGTAGAAGCAGTCCATCAGTGGCACCCAGCATTGTGGAACAGGTGCAAACAGCAACAGATGACATCATCTCAGTAGAATCAGTCCATCAGTGGCACCCAGCAAAGTTGAGTAGGTGCAGACAGCAAGAAGTAACATCATTTCAGTAGAAGCAGTCCATCAGTGGCACCCAGCATTGTGGAATAGGTGCAGACCCCGACAAATGACATTAAACAACTATCACTGATCACAATGTTCCTCAGCACAAATTAAACATGTCCTAGTGGCACCAATCATGTAGAAAAAGTACAAGTAACAGTCCATAATTTCATCATCACTAATTAGACAGTTCAAGCATGAACAATAGTTTGAATGCACATACAAATGCTTTTACAATGTTCTTACACTAAACATACAAATCATAACAAACACACAAATGATATCAGATAATTGTCATATTACTATTACGAGTACACAAACATCAGTAACCTATAATATTTATGGGTGTCAGTGCAAGCCACTACAAACAAATAAAATAATATTTAGGAGATAGGTGGGTATGATTAGGAAAGGAAAACACACAAAACACACTCACTCATCTTTCATCCACATTAAGTACTACTGTGTAATTGTATAGTGTTAACTGTCTGAATCCACTTCTGTCAAATTTCATGTTCATCATGTGTATCAAGTAGTAGTGACAGCAATGTATAACAGTCAATAATTGTTAAGTCAACGTCATAGTCATCATGTCAAGACCAATGTTTGCCAAGCCAGATCAAAATGTACGGTTGCTGAAGAACTGTCAGTGTGCCAAGATATGCAACTTCCTCTCTCCAAAAAAAAGTACATACTGCTTAGTGATTTAACAAAGTGTGTGTAGACAATCTTCCTTCCATTTTAGTGTTCTAGTCTGCTATCTTCATCCTCCTTGTTCCATATAGACCAACAAAAAAAATATGCACCTCACTTACTTTACCTCTTATCCACCAAAACTCAAATCAACTTCATATAATCTCAATACCTCTATAATACCTCTTCAATACGTCGCTACATATAAACCTTATTGCCAGTTTCATTTCACTTCCATAACAACTCTTTCCTCTAGTCAGTTTCGTCGAACAAGTACAGATAAAATCCTAATGCAAACCTCATCATCCCATACAATCCGAAGACACGCTGTCAACACACAGCCTCTGTGTAATCCATCTGACCAAAATCTTCTACTCATTATGAATTATAAACAAAGAATGCATACATGACCTCTAACAGACTTAGTTCGAATAACTCTCAGTAATTAAGTACGATTACGGAGTGTGAATGATCCTAATATTTCACAGTGTGTACACCACTTCAGGAATTATGGCAAACAGAAGCAAACATGTGGAGTATTTCTTGTGTCAAGTGTCACTTCCTATTTCAATTGCTCACGAAAAATACAGTGTAATAACTGTGCTGGTATGTCATGTCATTAGCTTCCTTCCTATTGGCATACATTTATACAGCTTTCATAAAACCTCCAGCTCATGTGACTTCTATGAAGTTTCTTGTACTAATGTCGTTCGTCGAATTACTGCAGTTTATTTTCTTATGTTAAAATATAAAGCACTGAGCGTAAGCAAAACAAGCAACAGCGAGTAAATGTACCAGTAGAGAACAGAATGTCAACAAGTGGATGCAGCACAATTCTTACAACGAGGCTCTGCCAAGCGAACAATCTGTAACTAGTACCATAGTGTAACCTAAACTCTATGTTCATACACAGTATCATAGCATTTCTATATACAAAATTAAAGAGTAGTTGTGACAACAACAGAAATATGTAAATGTGCAATCCATACGCATAGCAGTAAACATATATCTTACGTACTAAACAGGTCATTAGCATCGTATCTTAATAAGTAAACATGAAGGCGCAAGCAGATAAATCACAAAGTATAACTTACATACCTAACCACATCAGCACAATTAATCAGGTGACAATTATAATTTAAATAAATAAGCACAGCAGGCACATAATTAAAAAATATGACATCAGTGAAAAAGCAGTGCAGCCAAGCGATGTATAATATACACAAGTTACAAGTCAGTTCATTGATAATCATTGTCAAAATCAGTTAACGTACGCAAGCACGTCGCTTCACAAGTAATTTCATTGAACATGTAATTAGCACAAAGTATGAATCACGTAATCGCGAGCAGCAAATTACGTCTAAAGTACGTACCTAAGTGGAAATATGTTACCTGAAAAATAAACTCAATTAATAATTACCTTTTTAGTTTATTACTTTCTTCTTCGAAATGACATTTTTCCTGAAATTTTTTCGGTAGCAAGTCGTCTTAACGTCGGACACGTACAGAATTTACCTGAAGTTCTTAAATATTTTATAGAACCGTATCCTGAAAAATACTGAATGTTAATAATAGAATTCAACAAGTCACTATAGCTTTATACTGAATTTAATCGGAGAAATTAGACTGTGTATTTATTTACGGCTGTCAGTTCATTCGCACTGAGCGCTCGATCAGCTGTAGGCGCGTGACGTAGGAAGTGATTGTTTGTGGTCAACGACTGCCTTGTGCGGCGCGCAGACTTGACTGTTGCTTTGAGTATACGCCGCCGCCAAAACACAGCGCGGTATCCTTGTACTCTCCGCATGTTTACATGTAGCTGTTAGTTTCTCAAAAGTATGTCATTCCTAAAAAAATTTTTCAAAAGTATATCATTCCACAAAAATTTTAACGTTAGATATATGATGTATTCCCTTAGAGCGTCGTGATTTAAGAGTTTCTACTTCTACAGTGTTATCATGAATAATTTTGCGAATTCTATATGGGCCGTTATAAAGCAGAAAAAATTTCCGACACAAGCCTTTTCCTTTATGAGACAAACGATGAGACTTAATTAACACCTTTTGACCAACTGACAAGATTTTTGAACGACCAGGACGCTTAGCTGATTTCTCTCTTCTAGCAGCCGCAGATGCAATATTTTGTAGAGCCAGGTTGACAACTTCAGAATGCCGCAGTTTCCGTGAAGGCGGAAAAGGAACGATTTCAGAAATGCGATTTGTCGGTACTTTGTTTTTTAATATCAGTATAGGTGGTAAAGAAGTTGAGTCGTTAGGAAGTTCATTCAGAATGTTTTGAAAAATATGAAGATACTGATCCCACGTTCTGTGATTCTGATGACAATAAAGACGACACAATTTATTGATTTCCTTCATCCATCTCTCTGAAGCGTTAGATTGAGGGTGAAAAAGTGAAATGAAAATTGGTTTAATTTTACGACGCTGTAGAGTACGAAGCCAAATTTTAGAACGAAACTGTGATCCATTATCTGATATAACCTTATCAACATGACCCACTTCTTTAAGAAAATGTTTGATGAAAGCATTAGTACTGAACGAGCTGTTGCTTTGCGTAACGGTGTAAAACACACATATTTTGATGTCAACTCCACTGCTACGAAAATGTACGCAAAACCATTAGTAGATCGAACCACTGGACCGAACAAATCAACTGCAGCCATGTCCTTTAATTTTGCTGGAATGATAGGAAACAACGGTGCTCTGTGAGAAACTGTCGGCGGTTTAGCCTTTTGACATAATTTGCATTTGGCAAGAACAAATCGAATACGTTTTTCCATATTATTGAAGTAGCAATTTTCTCGTAATTTATGAAAGCATTTTCTGGGACCAAAGTGTGCATAACTGAAATGCGTATACCAAATCAGCTTATTAACCCACTCATCAGGAATACAAACTAACCAAACAGAGTTGTCGACCGATTTTCGTTTAAAAAGAATGTCATTGCGAACTAAATAATACTGTCTAATCGCTACGCTTTCCTTTCTCTTCCACTTCTCCTTAATGTCCTTCCAGATTGGATCCTTATTTTGCTCCTTAGCAATGTCCTGGAGCGAAGACGAAATAAAGTTCTCAAACGCAACACCTTGAATATACATCAAACAATAATTGTTTTCCTTGCAGTCCTCTTCAGCACTTTGTTTCAAGCCCATAGGTGCACGTGGTAAAGCATCCGCAACAATATTTGAAGAACCCTGTATGTAAACAATACTAAATTCAAACTCCTGTAGGTACAACGCCCATCGTGACAATCTGTCATGAGTTAATTTTGTTGACATAAGAAATTCCAGAGCTCGATGATCGGTGTAAACCTTAGTATGTCTGCCAAACAAGAATGTCCGAAATTTTGTAAAAGCCCAAACAACAGCCAAAGCTTCAAGTTCCGTAATCGAATAATTCTTTTCAGATTTCGAGAGAACACGACTTCCAAATGCAATAGTCTTTTGTACTACAACGCCGTCTTCTATCTCTTGAAATAAATGTGCACCTAGGCCTTTGTATGATGAGTCCGTCGCCAAACAAAATTCTTTAGATAAATCCGGATGTGAAAGAAGTGGGGCAGCTACTAAGGCATTACGAAGTTGTTCAAATTCTGACTGAGCTTCCTCATCCCAACACCAATTAGATTTCTTTTCAGATAGTTCACATAAACGAGGTGTGGCCAAATCGTCCAATCTAACAAAGCGTCTAAGAAAATTACAGACACCAAGGAAACTACGAACATCACGTTTTGTGGTAGGAACAGCATAATTACGAATAGCGTCAAGTTTTTCTGGATCAGGAAGAATACCTTCTGTAGAAATAATGTGACCGAGAAATTTCACCTGTGAACGACCAAATTCAGATTTCTCCAAGTTCACAGTAATGCCAACTCTTGCAAAGATACGTAACAATGAATCCAAAATTTTGTTGTGCTCACTCCAAGAATGTTTAGCAATAAGAATGTCGTCAACATATGAAGTAATATTGTCACGAAGATAAACAGGTAAAATTTCATTTAAACTACGAATGAATGCTGCTGAAGATACAGTAAGTCCAAACGGTAATTTTCGAAACTGGTAACAGTTACCAAAGGCTAAAAAGGCAGTATATTTTCTACAATCAGGGTGGAGTTCTATTTGCCAAAAACTTGCGCGCATATCAATCGTGGATAAAACTTTAATTCCATGAAAATGTTGAAGAAGTTCATCTAAATTTTGTGGACGGTCAGTTTCAGGAATGATGATGTTATTTATCTGTCTGGAATCCAGAACCAAACGAATTGACCCATCCTTTTTAAGAACAACGTGTAATGGGCTAGTATAAGGACTGACTGCAGGCTCAATAATACCCTGATCTAACATGTACTGAAGTTCATTCTTAACCTTGTCTCTGTAAGCCAAAGGAATAGCGTAAGTTTTCCCCCGAAATGGTGTGTGTTCTTTTACTTTAAATAAATATTGTAAGCCTTGTATAGTTCCCGTGTGATGACTAAACACTGTAGCATGTGAAGTCAAAATTTGGTGCAGCTCTTCTCTTGCAACGTCATCTGGCACTTCAGCTTTCTTAACCTTTTCATTAATCAGTTCTTCGCTATTAATTATATCATCCATCGCGTCTCTGTATCTATTGTCGTTGTCATGAATAAACACACTGTCGTCATAATGCTCAACGAAAACATCAGAAGTAAGAAACCTTAAACATTTTGTATCTGACTCAGATCTTGTTAAACACTCGAAAAATTTCAAACATTTCGGCATTCCGGCAACAGTCAAATTCACACTTCCTTCTTTAAAGTTCAAAATTGCCTTATGTGCGTTAAGAAACTCCATACCTAATATAATTTGTGTACTGAGCAATGGAACAATAATAAAATTAGCAGAAAATTCGTATCCTTTACAACTGAAATTTAGGTTGGTCTGTTGTTTAACTTCTACACCTTTTCCAGAAATCGCTCCTCGAATTGTAGTTTTAGAAATAGGTAACACAAGACAGGCAATAGTCCTTTCACATATACGAAAAACTGATTCACTAATGACGTTCAATGGGCTCCCAGAATCTAAAACTGCAGTGAACTTATTCTTACCCACACGTACTTCAATAACAGGATGTAAAAATGCGTCTACATTATTTTCCTTTTCGTCTAACAAAATGTCTCTCATGTCTTCCAGGCGTACGTAGTGTAAAGCCGTAGTGTCATTACTTTCTGAACCGTCTATATTGCTGCCAGAAGCCGAAGCTGCTAGTCATTGTCGATTGTTTGCGTCACGTCTTTCATTATTCGCGTCATTTCGCGGATCCATTTCTACGATTTGCACTTGTCTCTCTGAAGATCTGTCACGTGGAGGATGCCAATTAGGTCCCTCCTGTCTGTTAGATACAAATTCTTGGTTGTGTCTGTTATTAAAATTTCTGTTTTTCCTGTCTGTCTGCATAACTACTTCTTGTGTAATTTCAACTGTCACTTCTGAAATTATTGTATCTACTACCCGGATTATTTCTGTAGTAAGAATTTCTATTACTGTTTGAATAATTTCTGTCTTGATAATACCGATTACTGTTTCCGTATGATTGATCATTCCGGTACGAATTACCGTTATTATAATTGTCTGTGTAATTTCTGTTAGAACGCCTGTTATTGTCATAAGGCTGGTATCTACTGTCCTGTCTGTTTCGTCTGTCATTCTCAAAATTACCGCTATAACGTCCGTTCCGATCACTGTCCCTTTTCTCTGAAAATCTATCATAATTACTGTTACTGAAAAAATTACAGGTAGTCCCGTCGTCATTGTCGTACTCGAGTTCTTGTAGCAAAGTCTTAAAAGTCTCAATGTCGTCTTTACATCTTCCGGCTAAAGCAATTTGTCTTATGGATTGTGGCAGCTTGGTTAAACAAATGCGAATTAATTCAGTCGGGCTATAAGGGTTGGAAAGGAACTGATTCTTTCGAATCATGTCTTCAAAATATTCCGCTGGCGTGCGGAATTCAGACTGTTTGAAATTACGCTGCATGATAAGACTGTGTTTGACTCTGTCTTGCGTGTTTTCGGACCAATATGCCGATAGAAATGCATGATAAAAGTCATTTAGGCTATTACAATCTCTAATGATTGCGCGCATCCGCGTCGCCGGTTCGTTTTCTAAATACCCACACATAAATTCCAGTTTGTGACTTAGTGGCAAATTTGACGGAAGTGCGTACAGAAATTGAGCTAACCATGAACATGGATGTATGTCATTCTTAGAATTGCGGAAGATCTTAAATTTCCGAACAGTCAAAAAGTGTTTATAGTCAAAGTTTTCGCCTCGTGGCGACAAAGACCTACCGCGTTTGTCCCAGTCCCAAGGTCGATTATTGTCAAGTTCGCGCGCCTGGCGATCTCTTGTTGCATCCCGTAAATGAAACAAATTATTTTCTTCAAACCCCTCTGCTATCTGTGATTCTAAATTTCTTCTACTGTCTTTACCTACAATTTCGCCTTCAATTTGTTTCACTTGCTTTCGTAATGCCTCAACTTCCCTTTTAACGCGTTCATTAAATTTTCCTTGATTTTCAACATGTTTACTTATGCTCTGGTACTCTTCGGTTTCTGAAAATGGCAATGGAGCTGTGTCATCTGAATCTCTGTCCCCATTTAAACTAAGATTTGTCAATTTATCTGAAATCTCCTCCACTCTTTCCGATAAATCACCTATTTGTTCTTTCTGTTTATTTACGTCTTCCGTAAGTGTCGCGACTCGGGTTTCATTATGGTCACATTTAGTAGTTAACTGTTCATACTGTTGTGTTAGGTTATTTATTCTGTCATTTGGTACGGATTTCTCGATTCTTTCAAGTATTTCTTCCTTATCGTGTGCACATTGTAAATTTAATTCTGAAAATTTCTGTACTATCACGCGATCTCTTTCCTCCTGTTCTCTATCCTGTTCCCTTTGTCTAATCTCTACTGCAATTAATCTATTATTGTGAGAATTCAAAATCGGTTGTACTTCTTCTCTGATTTCTTTCTTTAATTCATCTTTCATATTTTTGAAACATGTCCCTATTCGTGAGTCTAACCGTGTTTCCAAAGTTCCCCTATCAGTTTTAATTTCAGATCGCAAAGTTGCCATCTCTGTTTTTAATTCAGATCGAAAATTTAATATTACACTCATCAACTGCTCCATATTAACTTGTTCGAAATTCTTTTCGCCCCTAACATTTCCCACAAAACCACTTCCTTCTGCATAGCTGTAAGGCTATCTCTGTTCAATACTACTTCAGAATCCTCTATCGTTAATCTCGTATTCTGTGAATTTTCTGATTGAGAAAAATTTTGAAATGGTTCCGAACTATTTTCCCGACTTATTACATTGTTTTCCACTTCATTATTCATCACACTGTTTTCCTCTGTTGGCGAATTCGCCATGTCAACAATTTCGTCATTCTCACTATTCATCATTTTTGCCTTTTTTATTGATCGCGTAATCATTTACAAAATATACAAAACTCGTCACTATACGAAATTTATACACAATGACACTTTATCACCAACAATATCAATCACAAGAAATGCTTCCTTCAAACACGATTGACGAACAATTGAAATAATTGCACTAAATTGTCAAACGTGTATACAAGACAACAAAAAAAATAAATTTTGAAAAATACCATTAGAAGAATGACAATTACAAAATCTACACATGCAATCTAGACTACAATTACTAAACTACAAATTACTACAACAATACTACTGTCTACTATTTTTCCAATCAGAAGATTCCAAGGGACGATCCGAAGCAGCGGTCGCCACGTGCATGGGGGCTTAATTAAATGAAATGCAAATTCTTTTTAGTAGCTGTGAGTCCGTTACGCAAGTCTCGTAAACGGATGGCCCTGACTAGTATTATTACGCTATCTGACTGCATAGAATGACAACAAAGAACATAAGAAAATTTCAGTTAATACAATTAATTAATTAAGTCCCCAGCAACTATAAAACCCACGAAACCAACAAAGCACAAGTGTAGCTGTTCTGTATGTGGTAGTATGACTCAACGCACATCTGGCACGGTTCTTCTTCAACAAGACAAGAATTTTTAAGTAGCAATTATACTGACGTGATAAAAGAAAATTACAAATACTATAATTGTGCAAGAAAACCAAAATTACACTCTAATACAAGAACACACGCCAGATGCTTTGTTGACTGAACCTGTAATGAAGCATTATTCATGACACACAAATAATAAAAAAAATAAAGAACAGTAGTTAGTTACCTTAATTTATATTGACGAAAAGCACTCAGATCATTACAATATCTCCATTAGAATAACATCTGCTATCTCTCCCATCACATATCTGCATAACATGGAACAACACTCACTACTACCCCATCTCATTCCAACTTCAGATACAAGCAGTGTCCACCACGACTGCTCGGCAAGAACTGCCTGCCGCTACCTCTCAACACGCACTGCCAGTGGAGGCGGCGGAACAATACTCTCTCTGGCGCGATTTTTGGCGCTGTGGCTCAGTGTAGCCACCTTTCAAAATGAACAAATTTATTAAGAAATATCACCGAAGACCCATCAGAGAAGTGGCTGATGATGCTGATATAACCATGGATTCATGCCATAAAATGTTTTGATTAGGCATGGTTTTACGGATATGAGTTGAAACTAAGGCGCAGCTGTCCTTGAGGAAACGTTATCGCCAAGACAGAAAAGCGTTCTGTAAGTGCGGTCGTGTGAGGATGTCATGCTCACTGTGTTGCTAGATTTTAGCCGCACAGTTCTCTTTGGGGTTTGTGGTAGAATCGCTTTATAGTATTTCGTGACTTTAATTACTTATAAATGATATTTCAGGTAGATGAAAAGAGAAATATAAATCCAGTTACCTACTGTCAGTGTAACAATCCGTTTACTCTCAAAAATGATTATTCTGGGTAATATTTTTCACTTTGCTAAAGAAATCTCCACTTGACGTTGCGTAGAAATTCTGTGTGTAAAGTCGTGCGAGTGGCACTAAATTGCATATCATTTATCAGATTTTACACAACTGTTACTTAAGATGGAAGCACTTTTCTCTATCAAAAGGAACATTTACTCACAAAATACTGCCCGCGCACAACACTGACGTATGTCTCCTACTAAAATATTTCATGTAAACCGTCCGAAATAATTAGGCTTCATACATTAGCAAATAATAAATTGACATTACGTAACGTGCTGCGAGCACTGTGTTTAAATATTCAATCTGAGTTGAATTCTGTCTTTTAAAGTAGATTCGGGGCCACCGGTGCACATTTATTTCCATTCATTTACATCTAACAACATTTATGTTTGTTAAAATTCTCGATTCAAAACTGCCGCCGAGATATTTTTGCTAAGATGGCGGCAGACAGACGATAGTCACTTTGTCTATTGTTATTCTCGATGTCTTTTATATCAAGTTAATATATTTAGATAAAAGTCTTTAAGCCTTTTGCTCCCTATTCTTTAGCATTTAAAATTATTCTCAATGAAAAATACCTCATATTTTTTATACCAGCTACTAGTAAACTCCGCTGTAAGTTACTAGCGCTAATGGCTGCGCTCCTAATTGCGGAGCTGAAAATTGACACTTAAAAACAGTAATTAGATTGGATTACAATTGAAATAAATACAAATCCAAGTCTAGACAACAACGACTCTATTTTTCAAATAATAATTAACAGTATAGTTACAGGATTTCTCTTTACAGACCTCACACGTCTCACGTCCGAACAGTTCATCGGTTAGCACCGGAAGAACAACTGAACCACAATTATCACAGGTAATACAAATGTAATGTATTGCGAATACACAGAAAGAAGGATCCTTTATTGTATGATTATATGATAGCGGAACAAACACTGGTAGCAGTTACTTCTGTAAAATATCTGGGAGTATGCATGCGGAACGATTTGAAGTGGAATGATCATATAAAATTAATTGTTGGTAAGGCGGATACCAGGTTGAGATTCATTGGGAGAGTCCTTAGAAAATGTAGTCCATCAACAAAGAAGGTGGCTTACAAAACACTCCTTCGACCTATATCAGATCGGGTTGACGGAGGAGATAGAGAAGATCCAAAGAAGAGCGGCGCGTTTCGTCACAGGGTTATTTGGTAACCGTGATAGCGTTACGGAGATGTTTAGCAAACTCAAATGGCAGACTGCAAGAAAGGCGCTCTGCATCGCGGTGTAGCTTGCTCGCCAGGTTTAAAGAGGGTGCGTTTCTGGATGAGGTATCGAATATATTGCTTCCCCCTACTTATACCTCCCGAGGAGATCACGAATGTAAAATCAGAGAGATTCGAGCGCGCACGGAGGCTTTCAGACAGTCGTTCTTCCCGCGAACCATACGCGACTGGAACAGAAAAGGGAGGTAATGACAGTGGCACGTAAAGTGCCCTCTGCCACACGTCGATGGGTGGCTTGCGGAGTATAAATGTAGATGTAGATAAAAAAAACGTAACGTTAGCGAAAGCCCCGGACGGTGCAGAAGTCCCGCCCAATCACCCCCCTCCACACCAATCCATATCCTAAGCTCCGCCCATGGTGTGCCGCATGTTCCAACGTCAAAGTTGTTCGTGTCACAGATATGCCAGTCATAACAAGGAAGAAAATCAGTCGTTAGTATGAAATACAGTTTTTCCGGTACCATTGTGAAAAGAATTAGAAATATGTTCATTGAATATGCTAGTTGAAAAATCATCAATAAGAAAGAAAAAGAAAATTGGTATCCACACTGTCTTTTTTATTTCAAGAGCTTTCATCTGCACTACATCAAAAAATCTGATATTTGTTAACTGCAGTGAGCGCAAATTTCCGTCACCTCGCGTAGTGTAAGAAATTCTGTTGGGAAACAGAATGCTGTCCATTATCTCGATTGTCTAAAGTCAATGTTGTGCATAAACAAGACAAAGTCGATGTCTTGGTTTGTTTCTGATTACCTCATTAAGACTAAAGAATGTAAGAGTGGGATAATGTAGAAATGCGTAATGCAAGCAGTCAGATATTTATACAGTGACATTCTTCATTAATATTTGCCTGTGTAATGGGTGAATTTTTACTTGTGAACTCTTATGACTGCTTGCTTATAGCAGACACGAAATTACTTTGAGTTCTTCTTCAGTGTTTGAGAGCTTTAGAGCTGACTATTGTTAAACATATGTACATAATTTCGTCAGTGTCATTCCAACACATCTTATCGTACTTTAATGTGTGTTAGATATCAGTTTTGACAGCAGTTGGCCACAACACTCAAGATTAGGTACCTTGTGTATGATAACTTTATTGACAGTGCATATCTATGTTTCATTTTGACAGTATTACACAAACTGCTAAGAAGTACTAACAGCACAACACTGCTAGTATGAACAACCGCGGTAAAACACAAAAACGACGAACAAAAACACGACAGCGACGAGGACTACCAAAGATCATATTGATGCGCTTTTGGTTGGTGTGGCGGGGGGTAGGTGTGGAGGGGGGTAAATGGGCCGGACTTGTGCAAATGTCCAGGGCTGTCGCTAACGTTTCCGTCAAAAAAAGATTATAAATTGTCGTTGTCCATGAATGTAGTTCTCGGATAATAGTTTTAATTCAAGGGAAATTAAATTACAGAAATAATGAAACAATTATCGTCATTTTTACACGATACAGTCTTTTTACTCGTAGTATCGATAATATTTGTTGAAGTTTGTACACTTAGTTCATTTTAATATCTTGTGGCTAGAACATAGTGTCGTGGATATTACAGGCTATGCGACCAGAAAAAGTTATAAATTTCGTTTGTTGTTTAAGTAGCAAGATAACTATATGAAATTTAGTGCCTTTGTCTGAAAATGCGTAATAAAATTATTTTAAAATGTTTGAAGTATTTTGGTCATAAACGTAGAAGCTACATATATGACGTCTGGGTCACAATGACCTGATACAGATATTATTTCTCTGATGTCAAATATTTCATACTTTTCTGTTGTATTTAATGGTAATGATGATTCTTATTGTTACAGCTTACTCTGTGCAGTCAGCAAAGCCTCTACGTTTACAGCAATCTCCTTGTTTCTTGCCTTTTCCAAGAAATCGTTTAGTGCTTCTCAATTATTTGAATCTTTATACGTTTCTGTGGAGTTTGAATTGTAGCACCATGGCATTTGTGCCGTTGACTCGTGCTGAGTTGGAAGAATTAGTGAATTCC
This sequence comes from Schistocerca cancellata, assembly GCF_023864275.1. Lineage (NCBI taxonomy): Eukaryota > Metazoa > Arthropoda > Insecta > Orthoptera > Acrididae > Schistocerca > Schistocerca cancellata. The sequence goes on along the minus strand of NC_064626.1, from coordinate 1,282,504,439 downwards.
TCAACTGACGTGACCGCACTTCCAATGACCGTGCCGAAGATGGCATTTCAGCGGCGAGGCTTATACGATTGAGATTGTCGCAGAGGTTCAAATGGTTCAAATGGCTCGGAGCACTATGGGACTTAACATCTGTGGTCATCAGTCCCCTAGAACTTAGAACTACTTGAACCTAACTAACCTAATGACATCACACACATCCATGCCAGAAGCAGGATTCGAACCTGCGACCGTAGCGGTCACGCGGTTCCAGACTGAAGCGCCTAGAACCGCACGGCCACACCGGCCGGCTGTCGCAGAGGGCTGTCCGTGACCCCCTGATGTGCTCGCTTTATACCTCTGATGTACCTAAGACGGGGTGAGTGTCGTTGACACGCTATGCGGACGACACCGTTCCTTACGCGCGGCTCTTATACAGTAGATAGATGTCCTCCGCTGTCGCCTGCAGACGACTTGTAACGTACTTCAAGCTTGGGCTACGAAGTGGAGCTGAAGTTTAGTTCCACCTGGAGCCGGGCTGTGATTATTAGGCTGCGCTGAGTGCCTTTAGGTCTTCAGCTGGTGCGGATCATGGGAGGCTGCACCCCACGGTCATGCACTACGATCTTGGCGTGACGCTACACAGTCGCCTCACCCAGGGGTCGCATGTCAGAGAGATTACCCACTATTAAATGTAGAGCCAAACGTCCACGTTGCGCAATCACGCTTTATTTGGCACTAATCCGATCAGCGCTGGAATACACAGACGTAGTGTGGGAGAATGTAGCCAACACGTATATCCTTCAGCTCCAAGGTTTGCAAAGTAGAGTCTTACGCCTCGCTATGCACGTACCGCGGGATTTCTGGCATTACTGGTATCCCCAAGTTACGGGACACTTTCAAGCTCATTACGCGGTCGTTCTATGCCACCTTGCATCAGTCAGCCAATAGGTTAATTTCAACTCTGTGTAACCAGACTCACAGAAGTGAGAACCACCACCACCACCACTACCACTAGGCAGCCCAAACTGCTACGACAATAACCACTCTCGACTCGATAGTGTTTACTTTCGGCGCGAATATAGCTTTCACATGAGAAAACACAAACACTCTACTGAAGAGAAGACACACATTATACTTTAGGACACAAACAAAATACAGGAAATGCACAAATAATGGGCACAATTAATCTGCGCAACCTAAAAGCAGTTGGGACTGTCTGCTGAGTTTTGAGTGAGTGAGTGAGTGAGTGAGTTATGGCGTTTACGTCACTGAATGATGCTGAGTTGGAAGAATTAGTCAATTTCTGAACAGATAAAGGAATACTTCCCACGTCTGAAGACCGTGGAGAGAACTTACCTCAACACAAGTGTCTGTTTCGACAGTTGACAGTGTGCACAAAGTACTGTACAGTCTTTTCTTCCTGAAAATGGGAACACATACTAGCAGTATCACTCACCAGCATAACATGGCCGCCTATAAGCTTCGAATCTCATGAAGAGCACCCCCCCCTCCCCCACACCAGGAGTTACCAGATGGAAAGGTCAGATATTGAGAGTTATTGTGTCGTTGGAGAAACGTGGAAAGTCACTTGTAGCAGAACACACTGCATAAAGGAAGCAATTCCCACGACTCGAAGGTTCTCTGAGAATGGTCAGGTGCACCCAAAACCATGAAGGTGCGTCAAGTGCGTCAGAATCAGTAACAGCAAGAAATCCTACCAAACGTGCGTGATGTAAACAGTGTCCGGACAGCAATGACAATAAAGCAAACATGCCGCGTGAAAAATGTAATAAACTTGTTTGCAGAACACGTGTCACCTATGGTAATCGAAGAAAATTCCATAAGCCAACATCGCTAAAATAGCGTTCTATTGGATGAGCAGTCGCCAGCTGGTGATGAACATTTGTAATCGGCGCAGTACAGTTATGTTTATGTTTGTACATAGGAATTTTACATTTGCGAGGCAGATTTATATTGGTCTTCATGATGTTAGAAAGTGTACATGTAATGTAAAACGACTTCCTACACTGGCGGACAGTATGCTGTAATACTTTTAAGTATGGCTCTATCGAATCTGGTCATCCAATGAAAAGCTTTTTTAGCGATCTTGGCTAGTGAAGTTTTCCTCAGTTACCGTATGCTGCAATCTGCCCCCACACTGATGGTTCCAGGAATAAATTACATGTTACCTACGTGTGTTCAAACTGCAGTTAGTAAAGTAACAAAAAAAGTATGATAAGAAAAATAATGTAATGGTTTCTACGAATGATGACTTAATGAGAAATATCTGTAGTGCCAAGTTTACCCTATGCGTATTTTAAAATAAGAAGTTTTCTTACATAAAGTTATGAAACATCCCCTTAGAAAAATTAGTGAATTACTGTGCTGATAAAACTCTTATGTTATTTCATTTTCAAACAGCTGAGCAAAACTGAACGTACTCAGACATTTCGCTCTTTACTTATTCTGATAAACACTAAACTGACACAATATTTTTAGCGCAATGCAGTCTGACTTTCAATAATCTCTACAAAAGAATGGCCCTGACTAACAATAACCTATACCTATACCTTGCCTCACAAAAATCTTCGTTACTCAAACTACTGCAATACAGCGTGCTAATACAGTCAGCTGAATAAGAGATTCTAACTACTGAAGGTACTAACTACTGATAGGCGTAGTTAGCAAATGAAGGATTTTGATAGGTGACAAACAATGTATTTACCTTAATAATGTTCAAAAGTCATCATATATATGTCAGTTATGATATCCAATATTACAAATTTACTCTTTGTGATGGACACACGTCCGGATCGTCCGCTCTCAAAACTCCTCCATCTCTCTCCCCACATCCACCACTGCTGGCGGCTCACCTCCAACTGCGCAACGCTACGCACTGTTCACATCCAACTGCCCAATACTACAATAGCGAATGTTCCCACAATGCCAACCAGCCACAGACTGCACACAACACAGTCAGTGATTTTCATACAGAGCGCTACGTGGCGTTACCAACATGAAAACCTAAACAACCTAATTACAAAGTTCGGAATATAATTACTGTTATTGTTATTGTTATTATTCGAAGTTAATTCTCTAATGCGAATTCTTAAACATCAGCTGTGTTAGGTATAAATTTGGTACTTAATGTAGCTAATGTTAAAGACTTTGCAATCAGAGAATTAATTTCGAATTATTTCGTACAGTTGTGAATCCTCAACAGTATCTGTTCTTTCAGATATGCATTTAAGAATTGTTGTTATTATAAGAATTATTAATAAATTTCTGATTATTGTTATTATTATCAAAACATATTGGTGAAAAAATCTTGGTATATAACAATGTTAAAATTTGTACGAAAAGTGTGTGCTAGTGGAAGTTTTTGCAGTACAGTAGAGCGTCGAGTATCGGAACGTCGGTCAACAGAACGACCGCTTTACCGAACTGTGTACTCGCTCGCGCCTGTTACTCTCCCACCCTACCGTCCATCATCCCCCTCACTCCCAAACCATGTTTCCCACAGTAGTCGCCGCACTGTGCCACCGCTGGCGGAACATTGCTTCTAATGCGGCCTTCACAAGGCGCTGCTGACCGGCCAAGCCGCCAGTCGCTGTGTTTCAACAATCAGCACACTTCTGTCGGCTCGGCACTGGCAGTAGAAGTAGCGGCAGTATCAGAGCTGTTCACAGCAACAGCTGCGCCAGCTTAAGAGTTCAGGGGTGCCGCTCCGCGCAATTTGAAGGATTGCGCGCCCCCAAGAAGAGCTTCTCACGGTGCAGTCACTTTCTGTTCTCTGTTACGACTACTTGTGTGCTGCTGCGTGAAGAAGTGAACTTGACGATACAAAATGCTTAAACGTAAACGTGTTGTCCTTTCTATGAGGGACAAGTACGAGATTATTAAAAGGTTAGAAGAATGTGAATCTGCAACCACTTTATCCAATTTTAATTTTGTATACTGTGTGTATTGTTCATGCAAAATGCGTAACTAATATGTATATATTTTTGTTTCATAAACTGTTCCACATACTATATATACCTACTGAAGTTGCCTTTGTATGTTACTTTGTAATACTAAAAGAGATGCCTGTTTTTATGAATAAATTTACTGTACAGTACTTCTTTTTGGCAAATAAACATGTACAGTTCGATTATCCTAACAAACCAGTTTTCGGATAATCGACGATCTACTGTATTTCTATGTCGAGTAATACTGCACCGAAAAGTGCATTCGTGTAGCAAAAGCGAACAGAACACCAAGGCTCATGGCGCAATAGATCAAGAGTTCTTTGTGACACGGTCAAACGACCAATAAGAAGTACTAAGGACAAGTTCCACTGTGCCTGTGCGAAATCAGAAAAAAAAACGCCAGGTCTTTTTATACATACATACATACATACATAGTATCGATAATATTTGTTGAAGTTTGTACACTTAGTTCATTTTAATATGTTGTGGCTAGAACATAGTGCCGTGGATATTACAGGCTATACGACCAGCAGAAGTTGTAAACTTCGTTTGTTATTTAAGTAGCAAGATAACTTTATGAAATTTAGTGCCTTTGTCTGAAAATGGGTAATAAATATGTGTATAAAATTATTTTAAAATGTTTTAAGTACTTTGGTCATATGCTTAGAAGCTACATATATGACGTTTGGGTTTTAATGACCAGATACAGATGTTATTACTCTGATATCAAATTTTTCATTACGCACTCGTTGTATGCCACCTTGCATCAGTCAGCGAATAGGTTAATTTCAACTCTGTGCAACCACAGGAGGAGGACCACCACCACCATTAGGCGGCCCAAACTGCTACGACAATAACCACTCTCGATTCGATAGTGTTTACTTTCACATGAGAAAACTCTACTGAAGAGAAGACACACATAATACTTTAGGACACAAACAAAATACAGGAAATGCACAAATAATAGGCACAATTAATCTGCGCAACCTGAAAGCAGTTAGGACTGTCCGCTGAGTTTTGAGTGAGTGTGTGAGTGAGTGAGTGAGTGAATGACTGAGCTATGGCGTTTACGTCACTGACTGATGTTGAGTTGGAAGAACTAGTGAATTTCTCAACAGATAAAGGAATACTTCCCACGTCTGAAGATCGTCGAAGGGACTCATCTAAACACAAGTGTCTGTTTTGACAGTCGACAGCCTGCACAAAGTAGTGTACAGTTTTTTCTTCCTAAAAATGGCAACACAGGCCGGTAGTATCACCCACCAGCATAACATGGCCGCCTATCAGCTTCGAATCTCATCAAGGGTCGCCCCCCCCCCCCGCACCACCACCACCACCACCAGGAGTTACCAGATGGAAATGTCAGATATTGAGAGTTATACTATACTTGGAGACACTTGGAAATTCACTTGTAGCAGCAGAAGCAGTACACATTGCATAAAGGACGCATTTTCTAAGACCACTAGGTTATCTGAGAATGGTCAGGTGCATCCAAAACCATGAAGGTGCGACAAGTGCGTCAGAATCAGTAACAGCAAGAAATCCTACCAAACGTGTGATCTAAACAGTGTCCAGAAAGCAATGACAATAAAGCAAACATGCCCTGTGGAAAATGTAATAAACATGTTTGCAAAACACGTGTCACCTATGGAAATTGAAGAAAACTTCATAATCTAAGGTCGCTAAAAAAGCGTTTATTGGTTGAGCAGTCGCCAGCTGGTGATGAACATTTGTAATCGGCGCAGTACAGTTATGTTTATGTTTGTACATAGGAATTTTACATTTGGCAGGCAGATTTGTATTGATCTTCATGATGGCAGGAAGCGTACATGCAATGTAAAACGACTTCCTACACTGGTGGACAGTATGGTGTAATAGTTTCAAGTATGGCTCTATCGAATCTGGTCATCCAATGAAAAGCTTTTTTAGCGATCTTGGCTAGTGATCTTGGCTAGTGAAGTTTTCCTCAGTTACCGCACGTTGCAAGCTCCCCCTACACTGATAATGTCAGGAATAAATAACATTTTACCTACATGTGTGTAAACTGCAGTTAGTAATGTAACAAAAAAGTATGATAAGAAAAATAATGTAATGGTTTCTAAGTATGATGACTTAATGAGAACTATCTGCTGTGCCAAGTTTACTCAACGCGAATTTAAAAATGAGAAATTTTCTTACATTAAGTTCTGCATATAATTACTTTTAATATTATTGTTATTATTCGAAGTTAATTTGCTAATGCGAATTCCTTAACATAAGCTGTGTTACGTATAAATCTGCTGCTTAATATAGCTAGTGTTAAAGACTTTGCAATCAGAGAATTAATTTCGAATTTTTTCGTAGAGCTGTGAATTGTCAACAGTGTCTGTTCTTTCAGATATGCATGTAAGAATTGTTGTTATTATAAGAATTTTTAATAAATATTTCAGTATTGTTATTACTATCATTAACAAAACATATTGGTCATAATATATTGGTAAATAACAATGTTAAAAGTTGCATGAAAAGTATGTGCTAGTAGAAGTTCTTCGCAGCTTTTCAATGTCGAGTAATCCTGCACCGAAAAGTGCAGTCGTATACTAAAAGTGAACAGAACACCAAGGCTCATGGCGTAATAGATCAAGAGTTCTTTGTGACGCGGTAAAACGACCAATAAAGAGTACTACAGGCAAGTCCCACTGTGCCTGTATTAAATCAGGAAAAAAAAATCGCCAGGTTTGTGGAGGAACAGTTCATGACTTTCGCACCACAATACCGAGCCTGCTCACACTTCGTTGCTTACACGTGAATTTTGCCTAAGAAGTACAATCTAATGATGCCTCAGCCTCCATGTTCGTCAGACTTGGTCCCATGTGACTTTTTTCTCTTCTCAAAAACAAACAAAACTTTAAAGGGAGGTAGTTTTATAGCGTAGGTGAAGCCCTTGGCACGAGAACGTGGAGGGGACATCGGCCCGTCTGCAGGTAGAGAGGGGGGGGGGGTAGCAAGTACACCAACCTGGGCCCCTCTCTACCACCGATAATGGTCTCCAGATCAATTGAGCCTGAGTGAATCTGGAGCCGTCGCAGAGGAACTAGAACGAGGGAAAGTTCCCGCCCTTATGTGGGCCGCAGAGTCAAGTGCTGTATCCGCACAGACGAAATTAAAATCGCATCCGTCAGAGAGCTGAAAGCTGCTTTGTCTGTGTAATCCAATGACGGCAGAAGTTCGCGTCGGTAGCTGAGGGGTCAGTGCGGCATACTGCCTACCGAAGGGGCCAGGTTTCGATCCCCAGCCGTGTCGGAGATTTTCTCCGCTCGGAAACTGGATAGTGTATTAGTCTGATCATCGTATCGTCATAACTGACACGGAAATCGCCTGCATGCCATCACAAGTATAAGCAGGGTACGGCTTGACCCTAATGTATATTCTAAACCAGGGGTCTCCAAACTACGGCCCGCGAGGGCTGGCAAACTGGCCCGCGTTAGCTGGCCGGACATCCCCGGTATCCGGCCCGCCAAATATTTGAAGTGGTGCCTATACTGACAACAACTGAGTTTCGAGGCCTATCACGACCAATACACCGCGACATTGTCGGAGCTCTATCTTTACAAAGCGGAAGTTCATGATTAAACTTGTGGCTATCCACAATAAACACACAGACCATTCTCCGTGCGATAGTGAAAAAAAAAGAACGGTTAAAAGACTAGTTTGGCAAGAACATTTAGAGTAAAAAAATTCTTTGCATTTTGTTCTACTCACGAGTTTGGTGCAAGTCTTTCAAATGGACGCCACTTCGGCGACTAGCCTTAGTAATCAATCATTATGGAAGATGATTCTCAAGCGAGGTTTCTTTTGATTACGTCTTAAAATACACATAGCAAGTCAATCGTATAAAATATTTTTACTTAAAGGCAATTTAAAGAAAATACAAGACCTGGTGTACATAATGATATTGGATATTTTAGTTGTAACTGATGTATAAAAATAACTATAATTAATTTATATCTTGAAAACTCAGTGTTAGAATATTCACATAAAGAAATTTAACATCTTAGTGATAATTAGTGACTTTTATGCAGCTGTAACTTTCCTTTCATAATTACCTCCAGTTGTGGCTCAAGTTTACTGGTAGAGATAATCATCAGCGACTTCAAATGCTCATTACTTAATTTTGATCTATAAATACTTTTTGCATGTTTCATTTTGGAGAAAGTTTTTTTCACACAAATAAGTAGTGCCGAAAGCTGAAAAAAAGCCACGGGCAAATTTATGTTAATTTGGAAACTGTGTGGATGGTAGACACTCATAAAATTCCAGTAATGTTGACTTTGAATGTTTTTCTTTAAATAAGTCGCTACATTGCAAATCAATAATTTCAAACTGAAGGTCTGCAGGTAACGCTTCTATATCGACGTCAAAGGGATTTTGTAATATCTTGATATCGTTTGAATTTGCATCGATATCTGAAAGATTGTGCCATTTAATACTAATAAAACTAGGGAGTAGTCTGCCTAAACAAAATGCAATGAATTTATTTTTAAGGTACTTTAATTACTAAATTAAATACTCACAATTACACTGTAGTTCCACTAAAAAATACAGTGAAAAAATACTCAAGTCGTGCTATACGTATTTCGATTATCAGATTTTCATTGTCTCTTCGAATTCAGACTTTGAATTGTCTCACACTTCGCCGTCTCACCTACTAGTACAGCGCATAAAACACTAAAAAACTCGTGTGACACTCGCAAAATAGACACAATCACGCAACAGAACTATCAAATATATGCTCTGGCTCTGCTACTCGCTACAAAACTAAGTAACTAAACTTATTGTTGTGCCTCTTGAAATAACAATGCGTTGACATACTCTACCTCTGTTACGTCTTGCAGTAATAGTGTTGCTAACAATCATTTTGAGATTTCGTTGACTTTTCAGGACGTGTTCGTGAAGAATGTGCAGTGACATACTTTTTTGCCGGTAAAATTAGCCAGAATAAAATACGCCAGAATTTCGGTCAGGTACGTCCACCAATCAAAATTATGTAATTAAATAAAAATCGTAGTTCGTTTCAGTGCTAGCTATTCCCACAACCTTAGATTTTTGCGATTTCATCTTTCCTTTAGCCTTACATTACGGTGATCATGGAGTGCTAGGGTACTTTAATCCCACTAGGTAGATCGTGGCACTTATTACTTCGTGGAGGAGTCAATGTGGCCCGCGGACTAAAAAGTTTGGAGACCCCTGTTCTAAACTGTCGAAGTGCACTGTCGTATCGTCTTTCGACTGTTGATACGGCTGTATGGGAACGTACCAAAAGCCAATTAATAAAAAAAATTACCTGTACAATAAGTTTCAATCTGGTGTCCCTATTTTCAAGTTTTCGGAATATCCTGTTATATTTATAGAATGACTGACCAAATCCTTCTGTAGTACATGGTAAACTGCGATCCCATCAGCGGACTTCTCTTGGCTAAAGCTAGTCGATCCGCTGCTGCTCCAAGCAAATTATTCCACGTGAACCGTACACTTGTTTGAAGTATATGACGTAGAGCAATGCCGAACGCCTTTTAGAAATATATCAGAAGCCTGCACCGACTAGTTACCGTGTACGGTGAACTAAAAAAGCTATCCAGAAATGTTCAGGCACACGTCAGCTCTTTGAATCTTAATATGCAGCACGTCACTCGCATCTTGTATCTCCAAGGGGCTCCGTTCCCCCTAGTTAGACGTCGCGCCGCTTCAAAGAGACATCTCGCTGATTATATTTCACACACGTGTCAACCTGAGTAATCAGCCGTGCCCTCGAGGTTAACGTGTATCTTCGGCGCACATCGCCACCTTTCTGATATTCTGTGAACAGCACCGGGAGTCCCCGACAGGCGCCTGCCGCACAAACGATGAAAGACGCGTCGCCGTGCTTGGACGCCCTTCCATATACACCGACTTCAATGCATTAAAAAGAGAGAGACGTGTGTGGAAGCTGACTGCAGCGAGCGGCCGGCTTACCGCTTCTCTTTGGCTTCTGACGTCACAGATAACGCCGCCACAAAGCCCGCCGTACAGATGGCTAATGAGCGAATCCCGGGGGATTCATTTAAATTTGCGAAGCAGGCGATACATAAATAACGTGCGGTGAAGGTAAACAAAATTCCAAAATTAAGGTCCGGCAGACATATCTGTACTACTCGTATCATGTAACTTTTGGATCCTTTAGTTTCATGTAATATTCCTGAAACACCCCCTAACCCTGCTGGGCACAACAGGTAATTAGGATTATGGAAAGGGCCAAATAAGGTTGGGGCCAGTTTCACCATCTAATTGTAATTGACTGTAATTTAATAACACATTTAAACCGAAGCGGCACATAGCGAAGCCTTTACCAAATGCTACTCTTTCACGGCTGAAGGCCTTTAAACAAGAAATATTAACAAATCAACAATATAAAAATCCAATTAAAATAGAAACAAAATAGTTTAAAAAATCTATCACAGCTAGGTGGAAATCCTCAAAGAAAAGTAGGTAGAACAAACATATGCAAGGTGCCATACAAATGGTTGAAGGCCACAACTAGGTTTCAGAATTTTAGAATATATTACTATAGACTTTCAAAGGCAGAAGGACACAATGTCTAAAAACAAGAAATCTTAAAAATCAACAAGACAAAAATGGAATTAAAAAAGAAAAGAAAATAAATAAAAAACATGTATCACGGCTAAGTGGAAAGCCTCAAGGTAAAGCAGATAGAGCAAACATATCCAAGGTGCAATACCAATGGCTGGATACCACAATTAAGTTTCAAAATTTTTAAAATATTTTACCACCATCTTTTAAAGGCAGAAGGCCGCAATGTTTAAGCTTGAAAGATAATTTCAAGAATAAAGTTGCAAGACTGAGAACCCACAATTAATTTTGCAAAATTTTTGAGAAAAAGAGAAAATAACCATAAGTCTTAAATTTGAAGTACCTGAAAACAGATAATTAAACACCGGTGGGAAAGACAATAAAGACAACGGCATTCAGAAGCCTCCAGGGAGGTCGGTCTGCCCTCGTTCACTTAGGCGAGGCAGGTGGTGAGCCCAGCTACACTTGATCTGTCGGAACCCAACAAGGGGACAGCCACGGACCGACCGACACGACGACTTGCCTGCCATCAGTCAGTACATGAGAACTCAATCACAAAAGGTTACGAACGTGATAATCGACAATGATGTATGTATTAGCTGTCAAAACTACACACCCTGTTGAAATGCGTCAACAGGTGAGAAAAGGGCGCTGCCTGAAATTAGGTAAGTGGCCACGGCAGGTAACTGGAACACTAACGGCTGCAAGGCAGAAAATACCGCTGGTAAGCTTGAATTTGAAATATGGTAATGTCGTTAACATCACCGAAAAAGAACACTGCCTGAATTTATTTCAGTGGCCAGGGCAGGTAACCGGAACACTAACGGCCACAAGGCAGAAAATTCCTCTGGTGCACTCGTATTGTAGTCAACTAATATGGTTAACTGCATCCCATGGCGGCTAAATTTCAGCAATAGAAACAGTCGGTGTAGGCTGTTTAGGTTTTTATGTTGGTAACGCCACATAGCGCTTTGTATGAAAATCACTGACTGTGCTGTGTGCAGTCTGTGGCTGGTTTGCATTGTTGGAATACTTACTATTGTAGTGTTGGGCAGTTGGATGTCAACAACGCGTAGCGTTGCGCGGTTGGAGGTGAGCCGCCAGCAGTGGTGGATGTAGGGAGAGAGATGGCGGAGTTTTGAGAGCGGATGATCTGGATGGGTGTCCATCAGAGGCAGTAAATTTGTAAGACTGGATGTCATCAACTGATATATATATATATATATAATGACTTTTGAACACTATTAAGGTAAATACATTGTTTGTTCTCTATCAAAATCTTTCATTTGCTAACTATGCCTATCAGTAGTTAGTACCTTCAGTAGTTAGACTCTTTTATTCAGCTGGCAGTATTGGCGCTTGCTGTATTGCAGTAGTTCGAGTAATGAAGATTTTTGTGAGGTAAGTGATTTGTGAAAGGTATAGGTTAATGTTAGTCAGGGCCATTCTTTTGTAGGGATTATTGAAAGTAAGATTGCGCTGAAAATATTGTGTGTCAGCTTAGTGTTGATCAGAATAGGTAAAGAGCGAAATGTCTGAGTACGTTCAGTTCTGGTCAGCTGTTTGAAAATCAAATAATGTAAGAGGTTTATCAGCACAGTAATTCACTAATTTTTCTAATGGGACGTCTCAGTGTGTAATTTACTGCTACAAAATAATACTCCAACAAGTACGAGCAGTTAAGAGCAGAACAGCAAAAATACCTAGTGAGCAATAGACGGACAGGTAATTGATCAGAATCACTAGTAGAGACAGGAAATCATACGTACTATGCGATCAAAAGGTCCAGACACCCCAATCCAGTACGGAATTGATCACAGGACGGCACAGCGGAGTATCCGCGAATTGTAAAAAGAGGCCAGAAAATTGTGTCGTCGGTAGAGAAGGTGTAACACCAAAATGGATCGATCAGTTGAGCGCAGTTACTTCTAATATGGGCTAGTTATTGGATGTCACTTGAGGCATATCAGCCCTTTTACAAATGCCCAAGCGGACTGTTGGTGATGTGACTGCGAAGTGGACATGCGAGGTAACAGCCGCAGATAAACCAAAACAAGGCATACCTCACATTCTGACGGACTGGGACCATCGAGCGCTGACGAGGGTGGCTGTAAACGATTCGGATGGAATCAGCGGAAGGAATCACTCGCGAGTACCAGAATGCTGGCAGGAGCTGCCACCTTGACTCTGCGTAGGGAGTTAAGGATGGCGTAAAATGGTCCAGCGGCTCCTCAAAAGCCTCACATTTCTGTGGTCAGTGCTAAACGACTCTCGATGTGGTGTGACGAAACACGGGACTTGACGGTAGATGACTGGGAGATACGACTCACGCTATAACCTGTGGTAATCCGATGGAAGGGTTTGGATTTGGCGGACGTCTGCAGAACGTTATCTGCCATCATCAAATGCGGAGGAGATAGTGCTACAGTATGGCGGCGATTTTCGTGCTTACGCTGTGGTTCCCTTACTGCACTTAAGAGACCGCTAAATGCCGAAAAATATGAACGCATTTCACATCACTGTGTACTGCGTACAGTAAAGGAGATGTTCGGAGTCAATGATTTTGTCAGCTTGACAATATATCTTATCATAAAGCAGCATTTGCCGCGCGGGATTAACCGACCGGCTGCCGGCAAGGTAGCTCAGCGTGTTCGGTCAGAGAGCTGGTTGGACTCTGTAATAAAAACAACTGAGTGGAAGGATCACCAAACGAACTTTAACGGATGGCTTGTGACGTCCGCAACGACCAAACACATCGATTAACAACGAACAAAATGGAAAAAAAGAGTTCTAAGGCGCTGCAGTCTTGGACTGTGCGGCTGGTCCTGGCGGAGGTTCGAGTCCTCCCTCGGGCATGGGTGTGTGGGTTTGTCCTTAGGATAATTTAGGTTAAGTAGTGTCAAACGTTAGGGACTGACGACCTTAGCAGTTAAGTCCCATAAGATTTCACACACATTTGAACTTTTTTTTTTTAAAGCAGCATTTGAGAGGCAATTGTTTATGGACCATTAGGATCCTGAAATGGACTGTCCTGCCCATAGTTCCAATGTGACTCTAATGGGACACCTTTCGGATGAGTTAGAAAGTCGACTTGGTTCGAGAACACAGCGTCCACCGTGAGGAAGAATGGGCTCCTGTTTCTCTACAGACATTCAGCGATTCAGAGCAGCGTACTTCAATCGGTCACAATGGGGAAGGGTGGACACGTCTCATATTAATGTCCAATAATATGGGTGTGCCTGCTTTTGGGCCGGCCGCTGTGGCCAAGCAGCTCTAGGCGCTTCAGTTCGGAACCGCGCTGCTGCTACGGTCGCAGCATCGAATCCTGCCTCGGGCATGGATGTGTGTGATGTCCTTAGGTTAGTTAGGTTTAAGTAGTTCTAAGTCTAGGGGACTGATGACCTCAGATGCTAAGTCCCGTAGTGCTTAGAGCCATTGGAACCAATTTGAACCTACTTTTGGTCAGATAGAGTAAACAATCAGGAAAACAGACTGGAATTGGAAAGGTAACTATGTCTGCGACGAAAGTGTCTGAAGCTTGAGCAGAACATGAAGTAAGTGAATGAACGGTAAAAAATCGACGAATTGGCCTGATTCAAAGAGACAAAAAAAAAAAAAAAGGAAGCGGCGGTCTAACGGAAGGTGAGTGGCCATCAGATATCACGCAGTAGTAAAATGGATGACGCAAGGTAAGGGCGATAATGCATATAAATATCTCCAGGAGGTCATTATCCAACTGCGGATGTCAAGTTGATGATGGTGATGATTGTGGTGATGATGATGATGACGATGACGAGCTGACACGTAGAGTATGAACAACACATATATTTCTGTTGCTTGAAAGATTACTTTTTATGTTTTCCATAAAACACTCTATGTAAAAAAAAATGAATGGTACAAATGGCTCTGAGCACTATGGGACTTAACTTCTGAGGTCATCAGTCCCCTAGAACTTAGAACTACTTAAACCTAACTAACCTAAGGACATCACGCACATCCATGCCCGAGGCAGGACTCGAACCTGCGACCGTAGCAGTCGCGCGGTCCTAGACCGTAGCGCCTAGAACGGCTCGGCCACTCCGGCCGGCAAAAAAAAAAAAAAAAAAAAAAAAAAATGGAGATAACCAGAGATCTATTTTTGTCAAAGATTTGAACCTCCTTGGTAATTTTGTAAAGCTGCTACTCTGTTGTTTTTAACAAGCGATTGTGTAACTTCACTTGTCCGATAAATGTTCATGTGCCCTTTTTCTTGTGGGAGCTCGAAACATTGGAGGTAAGTCGTATGTACCCCCAACTGCTGGAAACAACTTATTTATTATATTTAATCGTATGTAATAAGCGCAAAACCAATTACGTTCATTTTCACTGTCGTTAATATAGTTATCATTGTATTTCATTTTCAGCGGCCGTTGGCATGAAGTTGGTAGCGGATTGTTCGATGATGAAACGAACGAACATTGTTCGTGTCCTATCGTTGACTCTTCTTTAATCGAAGACTGAACACTCTCTTCACCCTCCCCTGAGATTGATTTGCCGATCGTTTACTTTATCTTACATTAATTTCCGCGTAAGATTTTTTCTCAGCTGACCAGTCACACGTCATTGAGCAACGAAGCCACCCCCACATTTTTCTTACTCACCATAGTACATTTCCGATTTATAATTTTCATTTTTCAGAAATATCAATTTAATTTCATCTGAAGGTGCTTTCAAAACAGGTTTTTTCCCACATTGAATGAGATCTGCTCTCTTGTCGCCGTAATTAGCTTAGGTTAAGTCTTATATTATTCGCAATAATATTTTTTTAGCGTCGCTTGTGGAGAAACTTTTCATTGAAATACTTCAATATCCAAGAAAGACACGTTTCATGCACTGCACTGTCTCAATCTCAGTCTCTAAAGTTCAGAAAAGTGTTTACGTTTTTTTCTGCGAATTACGAGCTTCTAAAAAAACAGTCAACGGTGCCAGAAAATGACGCAGCATTTTCGATGACACCACCTCCCGAAGAAACAAAAAGTAGCCAGTTCCAGTGTTCAGAAGTATCAAATGGAACTATAGACTGAACAGCGGTTTGACGACGAACTTGTCGCTTCGAAACAGGTAATGGCCCGACTTGATTTACACTGAAGAGTCAAAGAAACTGGTATACCTGACTAATATCATATAGAGCCCCGCAAACACGCGGAAGTACCACAACACAACGTGTTATGGACTCGACTAATGTCTGAAGACGTTCTCGTGGGAATTGGCACCATGAATATGGAGGGCTTGTAACGCCGGAAATGCATATCCTCCTATTTCCATCTATTGCACTGCAATGTTTTTTCCTTATTTTGTTACCTGAAGATATAACATTTCTGTCTCTTTATATATTGTAATTGTTTTACTGTTTGTGTCTATATATATATATATATATATATATATATATATATATATATATATATATATATATATATGCATTTATGTTGGTTTGTTTTGTGAATATTATTTGTATTTATACGCTGGGTCTGGCCTAGGGAAAACTATGCTATCGAACGAATACATCGATAGGTCGTGTGGAGAACCAAAGTGTTTAGGATCTTTGGTAGTGTTAACTCTGCTGCGTGGAGCGCGGGCACAGCGGAGTCTGGCTGGGGTGATGCAGTGGAGCAGGTGTGTTGTGTGACGCTCCCGCAAGTTGCCGCGCTTTCGGGGTTGGGCAGCATGTACTTGCGCTCGACTTGCTATGATAGTTTCTGACACGGTGTCGCGGACGGGAAGCATTAGCTGGCGCACATCAAGAGCCCGTTTCGCCTGGCGACCATATCGAGAAGAAGGCGCGCCAACATCCAGCTTCTGCAACAGCGACGGCCGACAATGAGTGACTGTCGCCACCTCCTCGATCGACGACTTCAAAGCTCCAATCAACCAACAAGAAAGACTGGAAGCACTGTATGGCAGACCTCAGCTTTTCAAACTGTTCCATTTCTGTAACTATAATTACAGCAACTTATCATGAACGTTTGTTGCTCATTGTCCCAATTGCAATACCAAGCAGGGTCCCTTCCTTTTCCGGAATGAACCCGAGTGTCGTTGAAATTCAAACGCCAGCATCATTCGATTTCACTGCTTTAATTTCAAAGTTCAGTTAAGGTATTCATAGCTGGCTACAATATTCAGATTACACAAGCACAAATTAAGAGTGTGAGTTTTGTTACCGTATTTTAGCTTACCTGTGACTGCAGCTCAGCTTGGTACGTACTAAATTTTACTATTGTTAATTGTTCAGAATCATATAATTCAAGTTCAAAGTTAAATCTCTTATTTCTAAATTGCGTAGATTCAAGTAGCTTTTGAAATGATTGTTGAGGTAGTCCAAGACTAACCGTATTTTACTGAATTTCGATGTGCTCCAGAAAGAAAGCTCACTATTAACTTCAGTCACTAAATTAACTTCCGATTTTCCGGTTTTATTAATTCTTATGCTAAATTAAGTCAAAGTGTAGCGAAATTTATTACTTCTGACAAACTTTCAGTTTTCACACTACACGTGTCAACCTTCAGTTGCCACGCTTCTAGTGCTAATTATATGTGTAATATCCTTTCTTTTTCAGTTACTATAGTAATTGTCCTTAGGACTGGCGACCGTAATTTCCCCCAAATCTCAAATATCTAATTACCGCTAGTTAATTGTTAATGTAACGGCCGCACATTTACTTTCTTTATTAACTTTACCCCTTTTCAAAATTAATTTCCACCAGTTTCATTAGCATTTTTCTTTTCATTTAGATGTAACCCTTTCTTCCCTCTTTACCGACAAATTAACTTCGGTGACGATTGCTTTTCCCAAATTTCCATTAGGTACATGCGGTTTAATTATTCACTGTTATTAAGGTCGATAAGTGAGGGGGAGGTTACAGGCTGTCCATAAATCCATAAGAGTACGAAGGGGTGGAGATATCTTCTGAACAGCAAGTTGCAAGGCATCCCAGATGTGGTCAATAATATTCATGTCTTGCGAGTTTGGTGGCCAGAGGAAGTGTTTAAATTCAGAAGAGTGTTCCTGGTCCCTCAGTGTAGCAATTTTGCACGTGTGGCGTGTCGCATTGTCCTGCTGGAACTACCCAAGTCCGTACGTGTCACCTGTCACGAGTCGTTTCTAGACGTATCAGGGGTTCCACATCACTGCAACTGCACATGCTCCACACCATTACAGAGCCTCCACCAGTTTCAACAGTCCCCTGCTGAGAAGCAGGATCCATGGATTCATTAGTTTGTCTGCAAACCCGTACACGTCCATCTGCTCGATACAATTTGAAACGAAGCTCCTCCGACCAGGTAACATGTTTCCAGTCATGAACAGTCCAACGTCGGTGTTGATGGGCCTAGATAGCGCGTAAGGCTTTGTGTCATGCAGTCATTAAGATTACACGAGAGGACCTTCGGCTAAGAAAGCCCATACCGATGATGTTTCGTTGAATGGTTTGCACGCTGACACTTGGTGATGGTCTAGCATTGAAATCTGTAGCAATTTACGGAAGGTTTGCCCAACTAAACAATAAAAAACTAAACCCAAACCATCTCATCCTAACAAAATTCTAATCAAATTAGGATTAATAATTAAAAAAACCTATAGAAAGAATAATTGTTAAAACAATAATAATAAAACGATTTATATTCTTTTCACCTGCTAATACGTATGTAATAATAAAGTGTCATTGTAATTAATACGACTATAATGGTTGTAATAGTTGTTGTTTTCTATTAATGATTGTATTACAATTCATTTTGGTAGAAATCCAAGAAATGGTGGTAAACCACCTAGAGATAGGAGAGATAGAAATAGTATGAATTTAATTTCAGTTTTTTTATTCCTGGCTGAATAAATTTGGTTTATGAAAAATAATTGTAGCAATTTATGGAAGGTTTCCACTTCTGTCACGTTGAACTATTCTCTTCAGTCGTCGTCTGTCCCGTTCCTACAGGATCTTTTTCGATGTTTTACCAGTACACGGTACACTCATGAAATGGTCGTATGGGAAAATCCCCACTCCATCACTGCTTCGGAGATGCTGCGTCCCATCAGTCATGTTGTAACGTCTACGCTCGGGCGTACGTTAACTCTTTAAAGCCTGTACTATGGTAAGTTGACGGGCTTCACCTTATAAGAAAGGATTTTAGTAAATATGTTGACCACGTGTACCTGAATGGAGGCAAAATCAGACTTACACCCACTCAGTAACAACAATGATACGTCAAGCAAGTCGAAAGTGCAACTACACATTAGGACGGGCAAGAAACATACACAGCAGATGCTACCAATTGTTAATAATATGGTCGCCAGCCCAATTAGGCATTAAGTGAGTTTTTTCCCTGTGCAAGTGGATGTACGTACAAGCATAACAACGCGTAGTAATACTGCATTATATGGTAAACTTTAGAACCAGAAAAATCTACTGAACTAATATTTTCACTTTCTGTACTAATTTAGACAAGCTATAAATACACAACATTACACTATAATGATTACTACAAACTGCGTTTTGTCTATTGATCCGACTGAAATCGGGCATAGGTTACCCTAGAAACAGCACTTTTGAAACACACATACAATGTCAATTTTAAGAAGGGTAGAACACTGATAAATTTAGGTTTTATATTGACTTTAACTTTGCTGGTCAAAGCAGTTCAGTACACTTCAGGATTAAAATGAATAGAAAAGAAAGAAAGGAGAAGGGGGGGGGGACCCTGAAGCTGTTATGATCACTGTAGTGAAAGTTTGATCATTGAGAGCCTTAAGCATTCTAGATTTCCAATATATGATTTACCACTCTTTTTGTCTTATTTCCTGCTCATTTAACTACCGTTATTTTCGTCTCAATTTAAATAAACTTCATTACTAAACCAATTTCAATATTATCTTCCAACTTGGTCAGACCTATATTATTCGTCCAGTATTTCATTAACAACAAAGTTCTTTAAACATCATTCTAACATAGATAAGTCTGCAGGTAATTATTATTAACATAAACTGTAAATCTTCATCTTGGGATACTCGGATTGCACAACATGTGGAAAGCACCCTGTCTAGGTTAGTTGTGAGGATAATTAATTGATAGGACAGTTCTGGTAAAATTTAAGTTATTATTGAACAGTATGTAGCAAAAGTGACACTGGTCCACACGAATACAGTACTGAAAGTTTCAACCTGTTCGTATCGATGAGGTGGTCGGTAGGCGGCGAGATGGCGAGGCACAAAGCACACGTGCAATTACAGCAATGGCTCATGAAATATCGGCACTTTACTTCTTCATGGCGTCGCAATGCTTTTCCATTTAGTGCCTATGGAATATTGTCATGCTGTATAGACGTCGGAAACAGCGCATCCGAGGCTCAACGAAACCACTTTTTCCAGGAGAGCCTCCTCGACCCGGCACGTGTTTCTCAGATCGATGCCCAACTCCGACTACTACTGCTGAGCCCGTTATATCGTGCAGCGTCCGTGTGCATTTTCCCGCGCTCGCCTGTCTCCACCTTTTACCGCTCCCCTACAGACAGGTTATTCACCAAACGTTTTTCATTCCACATATTCTAATACATTGCCTACGTATGGACCAGGCGTACAAATACAACTTTCACATCTTACAATAGTTTCAACATTAGGTACACTTCCCTTCGATTACAACATTGCTTGAAATTTGACATAAATATTAAAATTTACATCGAAAATTGTTTATAGCTTCTTCAACATAATGGCATGAAACAAAAAAAATGAAATCGGAACATCGATTATACTAATTTATCGAAATTCAAAAGAAATCAAATTATTATATATACAATAGTATAACGTTAGTGTTGTTACACATGCCCCTGTTTCCATTAAATTTCACTAAGTGCAAATTTGATGGGAACACTGAACTTCATATTTATACAGTGGTTGTGAATCTTTGTGTGATTGTCCCATCAAAAAAAAATTTATACCACTATCTTCCTTTCACTCACTTTACATAAGTCTATACATTTTTTTTAACATATCAAGAACATTTACCTATCGTTTGCTTAAGTGCCTTTGGCACAGTTCAACCTCCTATCACAACATTATTTAAGTAGCAAACTACTCATCATTGTTCAATTTCTCAGACAAATAAAAACCAAATTTGGAACACAAACACTTATTTACAAAAGCAAATACAAATATCTATATACACTATAAAACAATTTGTTGCTGCTTGCATTGAATGGCAGTCCATTTCCTTATTTACTAAAAAAAACACACACAATAACATTTAGAAAATTACTACACACATTTGCTGCCTATTATTCTGATTTGGGAAGTCCTTTTCACCTCATATTGTCACATCTCCTGTATCACACTTATAATTCTCCTTTGACTATTTATCTGCCTCTTTGGTGTTTGGCAGTCCTTTATATTATGGCTCATACACTGCCAATTTTCATTTTTGACAGTCCCATCTTTTATCTGGCTGACAGCATTTATCCTTTCTTTTCAGCCCTCTTTTTCCATACCTCTTTACATTTATAGTACAATTGGTAATCTGAAACTCACATAATTACATTAGTACACTGATATTGGTCTACCTAAGTTACAAAGGTTTGTTACATTTGGCATAAATTAGCTTCAGCATAATATACATCATATTTACTGTAAATTGTTTTCTGATTGTACTTAGTTCACTCACTTCTAGGAACATACAGTTTCAGGTCCACAACATTTCTTACACCTAAAGGTCTTTTGGATTTTGGGTAGATCAGGTAGTAAGTATTATCGTGTGGAATGTTCTGTATTATATACGATCCATTATAAATATATTTAAATTTGGAAATTTCATGGTTCAGTTCACTAGATTTTTTGTGGGTTTTTAAAAGAACATAATCCCCAATTTTAAATTTTGAAACTTCCAGATTTTTATCATGTCTTTTAGATTTCGATTCAACTTTTTGCTTTGCCCTTTTTCTGACTAATTCTTTCTTTTGACTCAACCCCAAGCTTGTACAAGGCGGAAACTCTAGTTTTTCCTCAATTAAACTTTTACTTCTGCTGCCTAACAAAATTTCTTCCGGTTGGAACCCAGTAGATTCATGATGCAAGGTGTTCAAGACATTCTCAAAGTCCAATATAAACTTGCCCCAGGCCCTATGGTTATGACTGCAGTACGTTCTACACAATCTTCCGATTTCTCGCATGCACCTTTCAACCGGGTTGCTAGCAGGATGATAAGCTGAGATATATTTAACCTCCACACCATTTCGCTCCATTCCTTCTTTCCAAATTTTGGATATGAACTGGGGTCCATTGTCAGATAGGACTGCCTTGGGTTTCCCGATGGTTCGGAAGTATTCGACCATCCTACTAAATACAGCTTTTGCTGTTGCTCTTTTCAAGGGGAATAATTTCACAAACTTTGAGAATACTTCCAAAATTACTAAAATATATGCACAATTACCCGAAGTCTTTGGGAGGGGACCATATAAATCTACTGATAATAATTCTAGGGTGTCTTCAGGTAATGTACTTTGCATTGGACCTCTATTAGTTCTGTTCGGTACTTTGGCCGTTTGACAAACATCACACAACTTAATTCGTTCCTTTACCTTCTTACTGATACTACCAGCAATCACTATTATATTATTCAATTTATCCAAACATTTCTTTGGACCACTATGCCCCAATGCTAAATGAAAATAGTCTATAACCTCGGTATCGAACTGGTATGGCCAACATACTCTCCATTCCTCAGTGGCTAATTCTTTCCTCCTATATAAAATGCCTTTAAAGATTTTGTAATACTTCTTAATTTGAGGATACTGCACACTGTCAAAATTTACTTTCACAGATTTCCATGTCGGATCCTCATTTTGATGGTATCTCATATTTTTACATATTTGTTCCATTTTCCTTTTTCCTGAAACCTCTTTCATATACCTTATCTGAAAAGTACCCTCTTCAGCATTTTCATTGGGCACTTCACTCATACCATTAGGCAATCGAGATAACGCATCTGCCACATAATTCTCAGTACCCTTAACATAGCAAATCTCGTAATCAAATTGTTGCAGGTACAAAGCCCAACGAGTCAGCCTGCCATTAAGTAAATGACAATCCTTAAGAAAAGTTAAAGCTTTGTGGTCAGTATGTATGATGAGTTTATGGCCCCACAAATAATTTCTGAATTTCTTTAACCCCCATATAATGGCTAAAGCTTCCTTTTCTGATATAGTGTAGTTTCTCTCGTATTTTGTCAGAGTTCTACTTGCAAATGCGATAGTCCTGTGTTCGATTTCCTTGCCATCACAGATTTCTTGGAAAACGTATATACCAATTCCATAAGCACTGCTGTCAGTACTCATATGGAAAGGTTTTGACAGTATGGGGTGATGCAAAATATTGCCATTCAAAATTTCACTTTTTAAATTTTCAAAATCTCTCGTGCACCCTTCGGTCCACACAAAAGCGCTATTTTTCTTCAGTAGATTATTCAGATGAGGACTATTAAAAACTTGCCCCTTGACGAATTTTCTATAGAACCCACATAAACCCAAAAAGGCTTTCAACTGTTTTCTATTTCTAGGAACTGGACATCCTGCTATTGCACTTAACTTTTCCGGGTCCTTGCCAATACCGGTCGTAGTAATAATGTGCCCCAGAAACTTTATTTCCGACTTCACAAATTCACATTTCTTCCACTTAAGCGTCATGCCACCTGCTTGTAAAGCAACAAAAACTTTCTGCAATAATTCACAATGCTCTTGCCATTCTTCTGTAGCAATCAGTAAATCATCTACATAAATGATTAGCCGGGAACTCAATTCTCTCCCTAATACAAAGTCCAGTGCCCTAATAAATACTGCCACCGAAGTGCTAAGCCCAAATGGTACTACTTTATACTGATAGCATTTCCCGGCAAATAGAAAAGCGGTATATTTACTGGATTCTTTGCTCAAGGGAACTTGCCAGTATCCGGTGGTCATGTCCAGACTGATTAAATACTTCACATTATAAAATTTTTGGAGCATTTCGTCCAGATTTTCAGGTCTGTCTATTTCCTTTTTTACAATTTTATTCAAAGTCCTGGCGTCAATAACTACTCTTACTCCCCCATCCCTTTTGTTCACGATGATAAGGGGACTATTATATTCGCTTCTACTCCGTTCGATTACACCCCATTCTATCATTTTATCTATTTCCACTTGCACAGCCTGCCTCATAGATATGGGTATCGAAAACGGTCTTACAAAGAAAGGTTTATGCTCTATTGTCTCAATCTGTTATTCAAATTTCATAACTAGGCCAGGTTTGTCCGAAAATACGGTGCTGTTACTTTCTAAAATATCAAGCAATTCTGTTTTCTGTTCGGGAGATATTCCCTTCAAATTTTCCACCATTTCTTTAAAATCATGCCCCTGCTTGTCACTCTCATTTATTAACCTCTGGACACGGTGCACCTCATACTTGTTTGTCAAACCATCATTGCCTTGGTCAATTTCCAACAATAAAGAATCAATTTCTGAATCGAACACCTTCCCATTTTCCTCAAATTTTACTTCTAAATTCCTAGATGCACTATCAATTTTGATCACTTCCTGGATACAATCAATAATAACCGTTTCTTTATCCAACCAATTTATTCCCAGAATCATTTCAGTACTCAAGTCTGGCACAACCAAAAAATCGTGTTCAAAGTTTTGTCCTTTTATACTAAATTCAATCAAAATCTGGTTCTTTACCGGCTTGCTAGTCTTGCCAGTAGCACCAACAATTTTTACACCCATCACTGACATAATTACTATTCCAGGCTCATCACAAATGTGTTCGAAAAACGCCTGAGAGATTGCGCTTATCTGAGATCCCGTATCAAGAAGTACCTGCAATTTCACATTATAAATTTCAACTGGTATTATAGTTTGTTTCACCGTCGAATGTTTTTCATTGTTGTGATCTTCCCTAAGCAAATCCGGGTCGACGATAACTTCGTCCCAAGATATGCTTTTAACATTCACCCCACCTATATCTGGCGGTTTCTTTGGTTCCGGGAGTTCAAAGTCATTGATTACTTGAACTCTTTGTAAAATAGACCCTGAGTCGTCAGGTGGCTCTTTCTTTCTTTGTTCGGTCTCAACATCTGGATTTTGTTTTGAAACTTCGTCATCATTAGGTATAATATCGCAATTAACTATATTTCTATTATTTCCACTAGTACCGAAATACTCGTCCTCTGAACTGTCGTCCAAATCCGACCATTCTGGATCGCTTTCAGGTTCTAACATAAAAGCTTTTCTGAGACAGGCACTAAGTTCTTCCTCTGCGTTTTCGTCAGGTTTAGATTTTAACTCAGTATCCTCTTTCGGCAAAACGTCCTTATTATCAGCTTTACTCACATCTACTGTTAATTCATATTTCGTGTAATCCTCGTGGACTTCAATTAATTTCAGGTAATTACCTGCTCCTTCCTCATGGTGCTTTTCGGTAGCAGCTGGTACTGTTGGCGGATCGTTAACAGAAGTTACTTCCTTGTCATGCTTAGTATTTCATCCTCCAATTCCTTCCTATCTTTAATCATCGTCCTATCGGCAGCACGCGTACTCAGCGCGGCGCTGTTTACTCTCTCCCCTTCAACTTTGGGCCACGTCACCTTATCGACGTCCCTATTATCTCCTTTTTCACTAATCAACTTCCTTGCCTCATACTCCTTCTTAAAATCCTCCCACTCACATTGCTTTAGGCCCTTGTACAGATCGTCGATCTGCACACACCAGTCAGTTACTTCTGCTAGATCATTCTCGCCATTTATTTTTTTGCTAACACTGCTAACCGCGCCTCTCTGTGTCTCCACCGTTTCATCTACTATTTCCTTCGCCACGGAATTACCACCCGTAATGTATTCATCAGTTCTTACGGCAATGTTCGTATCTAATGCTGCCACATTGCTATCGGTTTCTCTCTGAACAGCTGTTCTGCTAGGCTGGGCCGTTGCCCTTTGATGCTCCACTCGCCTGTTAACATGTAGCGCTCTGCGCGGCAACGATGACTCATTTATGCCCGCACCTGACGCTTGTTTCGCAACAACACGTTGCGTCGTTCCACGCCTGTCTCTAACCTGTCTCATAACTTTACTGTTGGTCCGGTAACATTTCTTAAATCGGGGCCGGTATGTACTGTCCGCTACCGTTTGGCCCGAACGTTCGCGGAAATCAGTTTCCCGCGTCATTATTATCTTGCGCGGTATACCCTCTACCGTGACCTAGATAACTTCCTCCTCCTCTGCCTCTGCCTCTTCCTCTCTGTATCACGTTGACGCGAAACCCTTCGCCGTCATTTCTCTCGTCATTATTGCGATTATTCCTGTTACCAAAATTTTGATAATTGGCGCGACTTTCGCGCCAGTGGTCTTCGTCTTCGACCCTTTCGAGAAATGCTTGGAAGCTACGACGATTGCTTCCCACATATCTCTTTGAATCTTCTGGAAGCTTTTTATATAGCTCCCATATGATTTCTGAATCGGATCTTCTCCCTCTTAAATGCGTCAACTTTCGGTACCAATATTCGCAGAAATCTTTCAAAGAATTCCTGCCCCTGTTATCATGAAGTTTGGCCATGATAAACTCGCGCCACAAATGATCCTGTTTTTGTTCGGACCAATATTCTTCCGTAAACCTTTGCTTAAATTCTTCGAACGTCATTCGTTCGGTATTCAAATTAATTCCCCAGCGCTTAGCGTCACCTGCTAAGGCGCTAATTACTACGTTTATCTTTTCCTCATCAGACAAGTGTTCAGGAAATATTCTCTCGCAATTTTTGATGAAATCTAACGGATGCCATCCGTTATGTTTCTTGGCGGGATCGAAGCGCTCCTCACCTTCCAATAGCTTCGTAAGTGGTGTACCATTACAGACAACGCCAGGCCTATCTTTAATTTTACCCTCAAGATCGAAAATTTTGCCTTGAATTTTCGATGTATTTTGTTCACACTTTAGTACACATCCGGTCACCTTTTCGCCTAATTCTCTTTCAGTGTCTGAAACTGCCTTTTTCAACTGTGATATTCCATGTTGACATTCGTTTACGATCTCAGTTTTAAGACCGAAACTTTTTCGTCTACTTTCGTTTCAACTATAGGCTCTACTTTCTCTTGGATGTTGAGAATTTCAACATGAAACCTACTGTTAATGTTGTCAATTTCCCCCTGCATAGTATCCATATTTTTGTTAATTGTGTCAATTTCAAATTTCATAGTATTTACTACAGAGCTCAAACTACCCACTTG
The DNA here is from genome assembly GCF_023864275.1 of Schistocerca cancellata. Classification (NCBI taxonomy): domain Eukaryota; kingdom Metazoa; phylum Arthropoda; class Insecta; order Orthoptera; family Acrididae; genus Schistocerca; species Schistocerca cancellata. Next base: position 1,282,477,624 of record NC_064626.1, on the reverse strand, counting down.
TTGTTCTACCTGTTCTATTTGTTTACTAATTTTAATTCCTTGCTCTTGAACCTGTACTTTAAGCTGACCAACGTGTGTTTTAAGTTGATCATTCTGTGTTTTGAGCTGATTACTTTGTGTTTTAAGCTGCTCGTCAATGTGTGTTTTAAGCTGACTAACCTGATTACTGACTTGTTTTTGAAGTTGATCGTTCTGTGTTTTGAGCTGACTAACCTGATTACTGACTTGTTTCTGAAGCTGATCACTCTGTCCTACAATTTGTTTGGTTAATTGTTCAAATAAATCGTTCATGCTTAAAATTTTCACAATGTTATGTTCTACGGAATCGGTGTGTTCCGATCCTACTTCAAAAGTTTCTTTCGGTTCTTTCTTTATCTGTGGAGAATCAAACATGTCAGTGGATTCGTTCACGTACCCAGTATCGTCTACAAAGTCATCCCCTACTTCTTGTTTTATCTCTTGCTATGTTCGAGGGAATCTCGACATTTCAATCTGTTCATTAACATGTTCGTGATATTGTATATACGCCAATTGCCTTTCGCTAACGCCATCTGTTATCTGGCCGCATAAACTCCTGCTATTGCCATGCGCCTCTTCCATTACGCTCGGCACATCTACTCTGTCTACTCTCCCGTCCATACTGAATATAAAATTGCACTATACTATCGTATTTGACATTCACTGTTATTTATTTTACTAAATAATATTGCAATTCGTGCCACTGAACATCCACTGCTCGGTATTCACATTAATTTGTGACCAATAACAATTGGATATCCTGTCACTGGGATGCCACTTGTAACGTCTACGCTCGGGCGTACGTTAACTCTTTAAAGCCTGTACTATGGTAAGTTGACGGGCTTCACCTTATAAGAAAGGATTTTAGTAAATATGTTGACCGCGTGTACCTGAATGGAGGCAAAATCAGACTTACACCCACTCAGTAACAACAATGATACGTCAAGCAAGTCGAAAGTGCAACTACACGTTAGGACGGGCAAGAAACATACACAGCAGATGCTACCAATTGTTAATAATACGGTCGCCAGCCTAATTAGGCATTAAGTGAGTTTTTTCCCTGTACAAGTGGATGTACATACAAGCATAACAACACGTAGTAATACTGCATTATATGGTAAACTTTAGAACCAGAAAAATCTACTGAACTAATATTTTCACTTTCTGTACTAATTTAGACAAGCTATAAATACACAACATTACACTATAATGATTACTACAAACTGCGTTTTGTCTATTGATCCGACTGAAATCGGGCATAGGTTACCCTAGAAACAGCACTTTTGAAACACACATACAATGTCAATTTTAAGAAGGGTAGAACACTGATAAATTTAGGTTTTATATTGACTTTAACTTTGCTGGTCAAAACAGTTCAGTACACTTCAGGATTAAAATGAATAGAAAAGAAAGAAAGGAGAAGGGGGGGGGGACCCTGAAACTGTTATGATCACTGTAGTGAAAGTTTGATCATTGAGAGCCTTAAGCATTCTAGATTTCCAATATATGATTTACCACTCTTTTCGTCTTATTTCCTGCTCATTTAACTACCGTTATTTTCGTCTCAATTTAAATAAACTTCATTACTAAAACAATTACAATATTATCTTCCAACTTGGTCAGACCTATATTATTCGTCCAGTATCTCATTAACAACAAAGTTCTTTAAACATCATTCTAACATAGATAAGTCTGCAGGTAATTATTATTAACATAAACTGTAAATCTTCATCTTGGGATACTCGGATTGCACAACATGTGGAAAGCACCCTGTCTAGGTTAGTTGTGAGGATAATTAATTGATAGGACAGTTCTGGTAAAATTTAAGTTATTATTGAACAGTATGTAGCAAAAGTGACACTGGTCCACACGAATACAGTACTGAAAGTTTCAACCTGTTCGTATCGATGAGGCGGTCGGTAGGCGGCGAGATGGCGAGGCACAAAGCACACGTGCAATTACAGCAATGGCTCATGAAATATCGGCACTTTACTTCTTCATGGCGTCGCAATGCTTTTCCATTTAGTGCCTATGGAATATTGTCATGCTGTATAGACGTCGGAAACAGCGCATCCGAGGCTCAACGAAACCACTTTTTCCAGGAGAGCCTCCTCGACCCGGCACGTGTTTCTCAGATCGATGCCCAACTCCGACTACTACTGCTGAGCCCGTTATATCGTGCAGCGTCCGTGTGCATTTTCCCGCGCTCGCCTGCCTCCACCTTTTACCGCTCCCCTACAGACAGGGTATTCACCAAAGGTTTTTCATTCCACATATTCTAATACATTGCCTACGTATGGACCAGGCGTACAAATACAACTTTCACATCTTACAATAGTTTCAACATTAGGTACACTTCCCTTCGATTACAACATTGCTTGAAATTTGACATAAATATTAAAATTTACATCGAAAATTGTTTATAGCTTCTTCAACATAATGGCATGAAACAAAAAAAATGAAATCGGAACATCGATTATACTAATTTATCGAAATTCAAAAGAAATCAAATTATTATATATACAATAGTATAACGTTAGTGTTGATACATTGCGCCGGCTATAACACCACGTTCAGACTCATTTAAATCTTGATAAGCTGCCATTGTAGCAGCAGTAGTCGATCTAACAACTGCGCAAGACACTTGTGTTATATAGGCGATGCCGACCGCTGCCCCGTATTCTGCCTGTTTACGTACCTCTGTACTTGAATATGCATGTCTATACCAGTTTCTTTGGTGCTTCAGTGTAAAAAAATAGCATTATTATTATTGTTTTTGCTTTTTTTATGACTGAACTGTGTCTTTTCAAGGCCACCATACTTTTTGATAAAGTAGCACAAACAGTAGAAGCAGAAAAATACATCCCGCAAAATACTTTCACAAAGTTCTGACGTTATACTCTGAAAAGTAACGTTTATCATTGCATATCTGTGTGAAAGATCCGCGGTTATTCGCTAAGTGGAGCGGGCAGCTTGGTATCTAACATCAGCTACAACCGTTTTGGCAGCCCGTGGTCTGCTAAAAATTTCCGCTATGTGCGTCTGATGCCCTCATCCGACAGCACAGTTTTCACAGTGCGTGACTTTCCTCTGCCCTGCCAAAAAGTTGCTTCGAGGCGAACAGACGCAACTTTTGCTCCCCGCCCTTTCTGAGTCACGGAAAAATCTCAGCTTGCTGCACAGACTGGCTACTGTCCCTCATTGTAGATAAAAGCTAATTTGAGCACTTCCCAAAATGTAAAACCACTGTATCTTTTGACTACAGGATAATGACTCACAATTACATCACGTCACGTCATGTAAATGTCATCATCGAAATAATTGCTTAGTTCGGTTTTCCAGGGTATTACTTGTCTGCCTCTTCCGCTTTCTGCTGTCCATTTCTTTCTTCCCTCTTCTTCAGCGATATTTTCCTTCATCGTGTCCAACAACGGGGTCTGCGTCGTCCTACGGGGCGCTTTCCTTCCAACCTTCTTTCCAAGCTTTTCGGGCCGCTCTTGTAATCTCCAATCACAATAAATGTCTGTACCGCCGTAGTCTGGACGTCCCGATTCTGCCTAGAAGATACGTGTTGATACCGAGTTTCTTCCTCGGCTCTTCATTCCTTAAAATACACGTCTTGGTCCGCTGGATGGTGGATCAGGTTCTTCATTAGAATTAGAGTTTTACAAATGTTGACCCCAATATATGGGTTAGTCTTTTCCTCGGTTAGTCTTTTACTTTGTTTACTCTGTGAGTTAATGAGTTCACTCCTTAGTAAGTAGGATGTTTGGTTAGTTAGTTAGCTAGTCAGATCATTTGTTTCACAGTTAAAAGTTGTGTGGCCTCATGACTATGAAACAAACAAAACTTATCTGAATCTGCGGAAAAAATTAATATTTGGGTCAACATTTATAAAATTCTAATTCCTCTCTCTTAAACCCCTCGCTATGGGGTTTTAGTTTTAGCGCATCAAACATTCCGAAGTAAATAATTTTTTTTATTTATCCGTAACCATTTTCCGCGCAAAAATGAGAAAATGGATTTTTCTGAACTACAGCGCCAACTACCAACAATCAAAACAAATTGTTAAGACAAAATGTACGAAGTTTTTATGTAGAATATGATTCTGCAATAAAAAATGGGGTTTCCATTTCAAATTTTGAAGCTGCCTCCCACCCCACCCCCAGGGGGCAGGGGTGGCGGGCTAATTTTAGCACCAGCAGATGTCCCCCTCGAAATTAATCAACTTTGTATTCTACAAATATTTTCGTATGAAGCTTATATTTCGAGTTATTCTGGTTTATCAAATTAAATTTACACCCTGTATAATCAGCATTCAGCACAAAAGTACATGGCTATGTTACAGTATGTTTGCAAAAATCTGGTTAAGAGACTGACTTACCAACAACATCGTGTGAAAATGTATTTAGCGTGGCGTTTGATATTGCACTGGTTGAGTTCAGAAGTGAAGCTGAATGAGAAAAAGTTGCTTTATTCAGATGTGCACATTGTTATGTTCCACTTTGCTTTGACTACTTCATTGAAATTATGCCCCTACATTTTCAAGAGAGAGGAGTTACGCAAAATAGCAGTCACACACGACATTGATATATATATATATATATATATATATTTCATCATATTATATCGATATTTTGTTTATTTCTTTTCCTCGTGTTATCGAAGTTCTTATCTTCAAACCTGAAGATGTGACCAATAAAATGTTTCTCGGGGTAAAAAGCGCAGGTTTGTGAGCGAATGACTCATTTCAGTGGTTCTGAAATGGACGATTTATATTCTAAGCATATTTTCTTCCTTTACTGAGCGTTCAGGGACATCCATTTCCCTATTCAGTGAGCAATGCTATTTTGTTTATGAAAAGTTGGGAAAAGTTAGCTTAATAACTTAAAGAGTGCACTGTTCATTGCATCATTCAAAACTTACCACTGCATAGCTGACTTAAGTACGACGACTATGCTGCCACACATCTATTACAACTCTATATCTTCCCTTCTGATTGAATCAAAATACAATCCCCGCTCCCTCCCCCCTCTCCCACCAGGTATCCTCCCAGTCCCACCCGACAGTCAGTGAAGAGATAATTGTTGGCCTCAGGGTGATGATGACAGACTAGTACTACGAATCGTAGGCTTCAGAACATGATTTCGCTGTAAAAAGGGTTCACTGACGCCGAATACCTCAATGTCACAGAGGTATTCCAGTCATCGCTTTTTATAAACCCCTGTTTGGGTTCTCTTATCTTTAACTGTGTACTATGCTTCATTTATGATGTACGTTTCGATTGGGAAACTACAGTCTACTTAGAATTGCGCATAGAATACTCTCACGACCCACACATGAATAATGTTGACGTTTGTCGTACATTACCCGTGCGAGCGTGCGGCATCGATAATGTGTGTGTGACTGTATCTTTGCTCGACTCGCGAGGACATGTTTATCTTCTTTGCCCATAGGGGGCAACCGACCAGAGTTGTGGTATCTACAAGAGTTGTACGCATACGAGAATTTCATCCTTTGTACTTGATACAAGGCTAAAGCAAGTATCGTACGCAAACACACGAGAATTTTGCCTGGGGCCTAGGTTTGTATCAAGTATACGTTACAGACTTTGTTGGTTGGTTGGTTTGGGTGAGGGGATCAAACAGCGAGGTTATCGGTCCCATCGGATTGGGGAAGGATGGACAAGGAAATCGGCCGCGCCCTTTTCGAGTGAACCATCCCGGCATTTGTCGCAAGTGATTTAGGGAAATCACGGAAAATCTAAATCAGGATGGCCGGACCCGGATCTGAACCGTCGTCCTCCAGAATACGAGTCCAGTGTGCTAACCACTGCGCCATCTCGTTCGTTCACATTTGCTGGGGAAAAAATTAATTCACCTGGTATATTTCATGAAATGCACGTTAAGTTGTTACAAACTATTCATGATTAAGGACAATGCGGTCTCTGTCAGTCAACAGCCTCAGCCAGAGAGGCTGAGCGCCAAGCAGCCGAGTCTGACTCAAGAATTAAAGTCGAGAACGAGGCTTCAAAACCTGACACCACAAAATAATTCAAAAAACTGACAATAACGATTCACTTCGTTTTTAATAACGTTTTGCACTCAGTTCTGATTATCAAGTTTCAGAAACAGACCAGCCACCTGAATCTCAAAACAAGAAAACAATTAACAGTAATTTACCCTACAATACTTTGGAATCCCTAGTGCAATTGTTAAACAGAAACAACGGTCATGGAAATGTTAAATGTCAGTTACACTTCATAAAAACCATAATCAAAAACAGATTGCAAACCGATACATTGAACGGAGCGCTTCTTGCCTCAGAGTGTATTAAAGATTATCCAGAGAACAACGGCACATGTGTCACTTTTCAATCAACACGTGAAATGTACCAAAAAATGAGTTCGGCTAGTCACTACAACACGAAAAAGAAAGGAAGAAAGAAGAAGAAGAATAGTGGTCTTCGAATCTGAACCATAGGTACAAAATCTTGTTGATATTTTTAGTCTAGTCTCTTGCAAATCAGGTGCGTTTTTAGGGAGTAATATACCACGAATACAATATTTTTTTTAAAAAAAGTAAGAGAATTTTTACTAAAATAAGAGAATTTTATAGGTTGCTACGAGAATCGCACGCGCTGGGTATCACAACCGTGCAACCGGCGTATGCCGACTTAATCGGAGCGCTCGCCGACCGTGCTGGCCGAGCGGTTCTAGGCGCTTCAGTCCGGAACCGCGCTGCCCCTACGGTCGCAAGTTCGAATCCTGCCTCGGGCATAGATGTGTGTGTTGTTCATAGGTTAGTTGGGTTGAAGTAGTTCTAAGTCTAGGGGACTGATGACCTCAGATGTTAAGTTCCATAGTGCTTAGACCCATTTGAAGCTTTTTTTTCGGAGCGGTCGTGTTCGCCAAAACGTTAGTGTGGTGGAGCAAGATGGGAAAGAGTCTCCGTCCATGTATTATACGTGGTACTTGGTCATATCGGTTCGTGTTGTAGCCGAGTAGGAGGCTTCTATTTGGGGCCTGTGGTTCTGGTGCTTTATCTGCAATCCACACGGGGCTATTAACTTGTTGGTGAAAACTTCCTTTTAAACTTAATTTTCTCATTGTGAGTATATCGAAGGGCGATCTGTTTTAACTGTTAAAACCCATTCAAAAGCCAAGATAGCACAGAATATTTTTCATTCCAGACATCCGGTTCCAACCGTCTTAGCTGTAATCTTCGAGTCTTAAACATGTTTTTGTAGTGAACCATGTTCATTCCATGTTCATTTTACGTTGAGCTCATGCACAAGATGTCAAGTTTTATCCTTGTAAAATGAACATGTTTAAGACTTAAAAGATGACAGCTAAGGCTGTCGAAATCGGTCGTCTTGAATAAAAATATCTTTTGCGGTCATCGCTTTTGCATGGTTTTTAACTTACGTTGGACATTTTCTTTCCGACCTCACCGGCGAGTGTCAATGGAACTTAATCATTGCTGTCTAACACGGTGGACATTACGTGTTTGTGTTCACCAGTGTCATTTACTTTGGCAAAGGGAGGCCATGACGTTCGGAACACGGATTTACTTTAATCTTGGTGTCTTTTACTAATTAATCAGGACAACATAAAGTGCAGGTAGTACTACGTACAACTTAGTACCTTTCAAATGTAAAACATACGGAATAATAAAACTAGTGTTGAAAACAATATAAACTGGAAAAACTATATGAGCGGGACTCGATCCAGCGAGCCACCGATTACGGAGCATACACCCTAACCACATGAGCCCCGTGAAATGTACTTTCACTTCTGTTTCATGTTGTGGCTTATCAGGCCACAACAAGCAGGAACTGCGAGGAGATCCTGCCATTCGACGCGTGAAACGTCTCTCGCAATTTCTTCGAAATCACCAAAATAGTAAGCCAAACAACTTGCATTTCATGTTGTCCTAGGTGAACCATTAAAAGTGCACAAAGTGTGAAGAAAGTACGTGCTCCGAACGTGGCGACTTCTTCTGTCTTGTGAGTGATAACACCTATTTTAATACATGTAAGTAGGCTGTTTAGGTTTTGTTATTGGTAACTCCACGTAGTGCTCTGTATGAAAATCACTGGCTGTGCTGTGTGCAGTCTGTGGCCGGTTTGCATTGTTGTCTGCCATTGTAGTGTTGGGCAGCAGCAGCTGGATGTGAACAGCGCGTAGCGTTGTGCAGTTGGAGGTGAGCCGCCAGCAGTGGTGGATGTAGGGGAAGTGAGATGCCGGATTTTTGAGAGCGCATGATCTGGAAGTGTGTCCATCAGAAACAGTACATTTGTAAGAATGGATGTCATGAACTGCTATATATATTGACTTTTGACACTATTAAGGTAAATACATTGTTTGTTCTCCATCAAAATCTTTCATTTGCTAACTATGCCTATCAGTAGTTAGTGCCTTCAGTAGTTTGAATCTTTTATTTAGCTGGCAGTATTGGCGCTCGCTGTATTGCAGTAGTTTGAGTAACGAAGATTTTTGTGAGGTAAGTGATTTCTGAAAGGTATAGGTTATTGTTAGTCAGGGCCATTCTTTTGTAGGGGTTATTAAAAGTCAGATTGCGTTGCGTTAAAAATATTGTGTGTCAGTTTAAGCACAGTCATGTATAATTTTTCTAAAGGGACGTTTCATATGTCGACCCTTAGCTGAGGATACCTCACTTAGTGTAGCTTTTGTTTATTGCTAGCGCGAATTGTAGAGAGAATCTCCTTTGTAGTTGCAGTCTTTCATTGTTGTACAGTAAAAAAGTTGTGGTACGCATGTAGATTTGCACCAAGTATTTCGCAGCTGCACTTGCAATTAACTAGATATTATTTTCAGTGCTATGTTAATGTGTTCTCTTATTTTTGCTCTTCAAATTGTGCTTTTCTGTGTTATCGTGTGAAATATTGTGACAATAATGGCGTGTGAAGAACGTAACACTAGGCTCCAAAGTAAACTGAGAAATAATAGTGACGACGAGCGTAGCTTATCAGCACCACTGTGTAATGAATTAACAGACATTCGAAGTAGTAATTTTATAATTGTGCATAGGGAAATGGAGCATGCGACAAATAACGGCGTAGACAGTGAAACAATTAGTGAACAGGGAAGCATTATCGATCGATTGGTCGGCAACACCTTTCCTCAGGAATCCGAAATGACGGGACACAATCTCGCAAATACTGTAGATTCAGGTTTTTGGTCCTCACCGTTTTCTCAATAAGTCAAAACACATTTTCTGCTTGTCAAAATGTGAATGTTGCTGGTGCAAATTTGCTGCCGAAAAGCACTGAGGAACATGTTTCAGACACCAGTGCATTTTTGTTACAATTAATACAACAAATGGGACAAAAGCTTCAAAAGTTAGACACAATGGAACAAAATCTTCAAAAGTTAGACACAATGGAACAAAATCTTCAAAAGTTAGACACAATGGAACAAAATCAGAGACAAACACAGCAACAGCTTCAAAAGTTAGACTCATTGGAACAAACACTTGAACAAACACTTAAAATCGAATCGAAATGTCAAAAAGTCTGTAATGACGTAAAAACACAAATTTGTGAGCATTTTCAACCTATTTTTTCGCGGCATGAAAATGCATTACAGAATCACGAAGCAGCCATAAAAGAACTGCAAACTATTGTTCACGAAAATAATGAGACCTTGCAAGCTAAAATTGACTCAGTTGCATCTACTGATTCGGTTACGCAACTTGCAAAAACTCAGGAAAACTTAAAGGACACAGTAGATACTCTGAAAATTGGTTCAGAAAGACACATGGGGGAAATTATTTCATTATCAGAGAAAGTAGTTGAACTTTCGGATCAGCTAAATAATTTATCTACGAAGGTAGATGATAATCTGAATGACACAAAATCGGTAGTCTTTAATGACACAGAAGAGTGCAAACAAATTAGGAAATTCAAACAAAATCAGAATCAAATTAATACGCAACACCAAAGAGAAATCCGGGAAGTACAAGATCAGCTGACACAGGTAATACAAGGATTACGTATTTCAGAGGACACTCGCGCTCCAATACGGGAAGAGGGACATAGAAATACGGAACAGCCACAAAATAATAACACGGGGTACTTCGGAAATTATGAAAGAAATAGGCAAGGTACACCGAATTTTGAGATAGAACCGCCGAAACGAAGTAACAATGACCGATATGCGACTCGCCGACATGATGATTTTGACTATAAGTGTTTATCACTACACGTAAATTCAAAACATTTAAGAATTCCGGCAACGACATTCATCCACAAGCGTGGCTTCATCAATTCTGTCATTGTTTTTGTCCCAACTGGTCTTTAGAGCACAGATTAGAATTTATGTGCGGCTATTTAGAGAATGAACCAGCTGTAAGAATGCGATCGGTCATTCACAATCGCCACAGTGAAGGAGAATTTTATCATGCCTTCCTCTCAGCATATTTGTCTCAAACTACACAAGACCGAGTAAAACAAAGCATCATAATGCTGAAACATTTCGAACAATCTGAATTCTCCAGTCTTGTGAAATATTTTGAAGACATGTTGCACAAGAATCAGTACCTGTCAAACCCATACAGCCCCTCAGAACTCATCCGCATTTGCTTAATCAAATTATCTGAACATTTACGACATATTATTTTGGCAAGACGTTGCAAAGACGACATTGAAGCTTTTCAGGGACTCTTACAAGAATTAGAAATTGATACTGACAATCGCGGAACGCAAAAACAGGAACACAACAATTACAGGTCACATCCGTCGCAATTCGGCGATGAAAGAAATAATAACTAGACACGACAAGGCTATTCTCACAACACAAATCATGACCAAAACAGACACCACCCGTATGACAACTGTTGGCAGAGTAGTAATAACTACAGGGAAAGATCACATCTCTGTGGTAGTGACTATCACAGAAACAATCAGAGAAATAGACAATATGGTAACCAAAATAATTATTATCAAGGGAGACAGAATAACTTTAGATGCAACAGTCCAGCACGCAGTTACGATTCAGGGAGAAATTCTCCACCACGTGACCGACAAGAAAGAAACTATGGAATCTACCTACATGATGACAGACGATAAGATCGTAACGACAGACCTGAATTGCATCAGAACTGGCAGGATTCAAACAGGGCAGGGCCCTCTCGACAAGGTGAATTTGTAGAAGTTAGGTCTCCAAATCCCAATAACGACGCACGCCATCAAAGAGACAATAGGCAATGACTCATACCGCTGGCAGCCACAAAACGTACTTATGAAACTGACGACGCAGCTCGCAGCTGCCGTAGATAGTAATAACGTAAAAATGGAAGACATTAGGGACATCTTACTCCAGGAACACGACGTAAAACATAACAACATTGCATATCCTGTGATTCACATTACAGTAAATGACGTAAAATTTATGGCAGTACTTGACTCTGGCAGTCCCATTTCAGTAATTAGTGAAACAGCCTTTAGCAAATGCAACAAATCGAACGATTGCCCCACACTTCCATTACGTAAGATTAAATTACAAGGTGCAATCTTTGGAAAAAGTGTAGATGTACGCCAACAAACCAACTTAGAATTCTTTTGTCAAAGTCACAGCTTCTCTATGAACTTTCTTATTGTTCCATTATTGTCGACGGAAATTATATTGGGAGTAGACTTTTTTAATGAATGCAAAGCAATCTTAAACTTTCACTATGCTGAAATAAGTTTAGAGAAAGAAGGTAAGCCAATAGCTTTCAAATTTGAACATTGGCTCTCAAACCATGACGAAGAAATTAATCGGCTTTACCTCCTGTTAGACAACAGTTCGGAATTTTCGACGGAACTTGACACTAACAATCACTCTGCAAGTACTGACAGGGATGATATCGACAGCGCATTTGATACTAATGAGTTAATTCAGAATAAAGTTCAAACAATTGAGAATTGTAATGACACTGATAGGCAAGGCCTTTTTGGGATTTTACAAGCACATACCACAGTTTTTACTCACAAAACAGGAATAATCAAGGGATTTCAATACCAATTTCGTGTTCGTGACCATACTAAATTTTGTGTTAGACCATACGTAATTCCGGCACATTATAGGGACCGTGTTAGAACAGAAATACGATCTATGCTTGACGATGGCATTATTGAGCCTGCAGTAAGCTCATACAACAATCCATTACATGTTGTTGAGAAGAAAATTGGATCGATCAGGCTTGTCTTAGATTCGAGACAAATCAATACTATCATCATTCCTGAAACAGACACGCTGCAAACGTTGGAAGAACTTCTTCAGAATTTTAATGGTGTAAAAGTGCTGTCTTCTATTGATCTCAGATCCAGCTTTTATCAGATCGAACTTCATCCAGAATGTAGAAAGTACACAGCTTTCCTTTGTTTCGGCGTTTGTTATCAGTTTCGGAAATTTCCTTTTTGTTTGAACATTTCTTCGGCAGCATTCATTCGCGAGCTAAATTCCATATTACCTGAGTTCTTAAAACGTCACATCATCTTATATGTGGACGATATTCTGATAGCAGAAGCCTCATGGGAACAACATAATCGCATCCTCAACAGCGTATTAGATATTTTTGCAGAATCTGGAATTACAGTTAACTTGGAAAAGTCTGAATTCAGTAGGACAAAGGTGAAGCTTTTGGGACATATTATTTCTTCTGAAGGCATTCAGCCGGATCCTGAAAAGTCAGAAGCAATCAGAGCCATTCCAGTTCCATCCACAGAAAAACAGTTTTCTAGGTCTCGTAAATTTTTACCGTCGTTTTCTGAATATGCAAATTCTAGTTACACCAAAACTTTGTTCCCTCACTGGAAAAAATACTATTTGGAACTGGGACGAACAAGCACAGTTGGAATTCAATTCTTTGAAAGAATCGCTACTTAACGCGCCAATACTAGCTCATCCAGATCTGTCACAAGATTTCTGCCTTAGCACGGATTCTTCTAAAGTCGGTCTTGGTGCTCATTTATTTCAAGAAGCCACAGAAAATGACACTACTCTTAGAAAACCATTGCTTTTGCTAGCCAAGTGCTAACAAAATCTGAAAAAATTTATTCCGTTACTGAATTAGAAGCCATAGCTATCGTTTGGGCATTTAACAAATTCCGTTTCTTTCTTTCTGGTAAGCACGTAAAAGTATACAGTGATCATCGTGCATTACAATTTCTTATGTCTTCAAAATCAAATCATGACAGGTTAAAACGTTGGGCATTGTTTCTGCAAGAATTCCACTTCACAGTAGTCTACATTCCCGGCAAGGAGATCATTGTTGCGGACGCACTGTCAAGCGCACCGGCTGGGCTTGAGAAAAGTAACACAGAAGGCAACCTCGGAGAAAAATTTCAGTATTCTTTACATTCAGAAAGTTGCCTTTGAAAACATCATCACCACATCTTTAAAGGACATTGCTTATGAACAAGATAAAGATCCGATTTGGAAAGACATCAAAAGTAAATGGCATGAAAAGACACACACTCACATTCGGCATTATTATCTGGTTAGATACAACATACTCTTCAAACGCTGCACTGTTGATGACAAGCTATGGGTACTTTGCATTCCAGATGATTTTGTTAATAAGCTCATTTGGTACATTCATTTGAGCTACGCACATTTTGGTCCACGAAAATGTTATCATATTCTTCGAACGACTTGTTATTTTAACAATATGGAAAAGAGAATTCGAAGAGTCTTGTCTATTTGTAAACTTTGTCAAAAGGCGAAACCATCTACTAACTCACATCGTGCTCCGTTGTTTACTATCATTCCTTCTAAATTAAAAGAATTTGCTGCTGTTGATCTCTTGGGACCCCTTGTCAGAACATCGAATGGATTTTCGTATGTTGTGGACGCTGTTGAACTTACTTCAAGTACTGATGTACTGATGAATGTAGAACCACCGAGCAGAATCAGAGAGCTTGTACCTTTCCCGAATACACGTAAACTTCGACACAAAGACATAATTGATTTGGCTATTAAAAATATAAAATCTGCAGCTGACAAAAGGAGAAAACTACACGGTAAAGCAAATGCAAAGAAATTATATATTGGCCAGAAAGTTCTCATTAAATCTCATTCATTGTCACATAAGAAGAAACACTTGAGTCACAAATTCTTTCTAGTTTACAATGGACCTTACAGAATCCGACATATACCACATGATAATTGCGTTGAAGTTGAAACTCTGCGTACTAGGAAGGGTAAAGGTTTACACCACATTTCACATGTAAAACCGTTTATTGAAAGATAATCTGCTTTTTAACTTTGTCTTTGCCATAAAACTTTTCACTTCACATTTCTAGTATGCTTTGTCAGACTTAAGAAACTGTTACCATGCAACAATGTTTGAAGTTAAAAATCGAGTCAAGAACCAAGAGAACTTATTTAAACAGAAATTACGAATGCATTGTTATAGTGAACAGACGACACAGTGTTGTTATTTGTACATTCTTGCTTGTTAGGTGCACGATTACGTAACGACTATCAGGCTTACATACTTAGAACATATACTGCTAATGAGATTTTAATGCAACATTTTGGTACTTGAAAAGATTTTATTTGAAGTACTTTCGGTGAGATTAAAGATGACTTAGCATTTGGTTTCTTTGATAGCTACACGATTATATCACGATGCTACTAATATGCGACACAATTTACGTTGTTACTTTTGCAGTGTATCTGTTTTATATCTACACAGTTTTTCTGTATTATTCTCGAAAGTAAAACATGTTTTAGTAGTAACTTTTGTGATATAGCTACAGTGAGACAGCCTTTTTCGTAGCACAACAATATGTTACATTATAGTACTTTCTTGATAACTTTAAGGTATGTAATAACTACGATATCTATACGCAAAGCATTTCACTTTCGTTTATGATGAGGTAAGTACATTGACGTCAGCAAAACTTTGCTTACAGAGGACGATAAGTACGACACTTCCACAGAATTATCTTACAGCAAGACGCATATTTAATGCTACAGGACACGCATTTGAGTGATTAATTTTCTACTTAAACCATTTATTTTCAAGATTTTTGAATTACAAAGAAAGTTTCCCGTGATACATTTCATTCCATTGCTGTAATCTGTAACACCTGAGGGTATAATTACATTAATCCTCAGGGGGTACACACTTACTTTGTGTACCATGTGTCTGGCAAGCACAAGGAGCCTTAGCTAATATGGTATTTGCTTATACAACTTTACACATCAGTACCATATTTCTCTAACACATAAATTACACAGCTATCTGATCATTTAACTGAGAGATAAACATTTTTATTACTACATCAGTGACCGATGTTTACATAATTACACAGTTGGATAGCTTCACACTTACGAAATTGTATTTTGTCTGTACTTTGTGAGCTGTTCATATTTTTTTGGAACCATTGTGATACTATGAGAGCTTTGAATGATATATTTGGTATGGGATCACGATTTTTAAAGTACGTTTGAGGTAGATGACACTATTGAAATGAGCAGAGAATGTTTTTTTTAGGTTTTGAAATTATTGCAGAAAGCTAAGACGTTTTTGAGATTTGACTGAGGTGTTATGATGTTATTATTACGATGACGACGTGTATTATGCTGTTGAGGTATGTTTATGATCAATAAGCTGATGCTATATGAGGAATTTGATTATGCTACGTATTTATTACGATGAAATATTGAAGAAGTGTCGACGAATATGTATATGTGCAATAAGGTAAGGAGTAATGAGTAGTGGTTAGGGACTCTTATTTGTGAAAAAGGATGTTGGAAATAAAGAATCGTACTTTAAGAGTTATGAAATGTGTGTAAATGCGTGAATGTATCACAATGGCGGCGAAAATTTTTTGGACACTGTTATATATGAGATTTTGTTTCTACACACTTCTAATGTAAATTTCTAGCCTTTGAATTTTTTTTTATTTTATATGAGACTGTCACTGTAGTGGAAACTGCTGCCATAAATATTTCAGTAAAGTAGGTAGATGACCTTCACGTAATGTGCTGCGGAGGCCCATCCGAGCGACAGTCACCTGAAAAAAAAGCCATTAGTGTGTGCCTTTCAGAGGCGCAGGTGGAGAAAAAAGGAGGCCATTAACCTCGCTATTGACATTCCTTTGTAGAAAGCACCGCAAATACGACAAGCTCATTACTTGGAAACATTCTTACATCTGCACACCTGATCATGACAAGTGTCTTTCTACGAGAGTTGAGAGAATTTCTACTAACTTATGAAATGCCACATGACTATTGAATGATATTTTTATGCTTTACTTTGTACATATGCTCATTTCGTTTAATATCGAGTTTCTAGCTGCACTGCAGGATTGGTTAAAATAAAATTTAATAGATGTACTAATATCACTATTTTCTGTCTACAGATGCAGTAAAGAATAATGTTGTGATGTACTTTCGTAGAAAAGAGAGCACAAATAGACATTTCTCTTCACAGGAATTGCAAAAATAATTTTTTAACGGTTTGGTAACTTGTCTGCTAGAGTAAGTCAAGATGATGCATCACTCTAGTGTTAAGATGTGACATAGGTATTAAACATGGCCATTTTTACTGTAATATTTTTTCTGCCTGAGCTTTGTCATGTTTAGATATAAGTTATAGCATTTGCTGCTGTTGTTTGCCAGGCATAGTTCTACTGAATTTTACCTTGTGTTAAGCCAGTTTTGCTACTGATTTATTTTTCTTGTTTGCTGCACATTGCCTCATATTAGTTGTAATATTGCAATTGCTTTGCTAATTTATATTTTTTGCTGCTTGCTTTGGCAATTTCCATTTTTTTGTCATTGCTGTTTGTGTTAATTTGTTATGTGCTGCTGCATTGCCTCGTCCCTTGGTATATATATATATGAGCTCAGTAGATTTAAGTTAGCTTAAGAGGGGGCAGACTATATAAGAGAATGAGTTGCAATGAATTGGAAGAAATACATTGAGAAGTTGTACGAAAAAATACAGAAAGCAGGTATAGATAGGACTTTTTGGGAATAATGAAGAACGATGGGTGATCTCCAAGAAGTAAAGAAAGTTTTGTTTGCAAAAGACTGCAGTACCAAATGTTACACTGAAAACAAACCCTGCCCTTTCTTCTTGTGATTTTCTGCTATGTGTTTGTGTACCCTTGTGTATTTGTGTTTTCCTATCTTTATGTGTTTAGCTGATGAGAGTTATGTTGTAGAAATTAAATAATGTACTATTTTACCTATACAAAAAAACTTTATAATTAATGTAACAGTATCAACTCAAAAAAATCAATGTCTCTGTACTAGTGTAAAATGCATTTCAGTTGCGTAAGTGAAAGTATGATCCTTTCCAAATATAGGACATCTTCAAATGTTACGATATATCATAGCATCTTTGATACTCATATGTTTGTAAGCTCTTTGTATGTATCTAAATATGTGGGGCGTGGTAGAAATGTGTGCAACAATAAGAATGCAGTGGGAATGTATTCACGTCTGTTGGACTAATGTTATGAAAACAAACACTCCAAACCGACATCTCACGTACATCACATGCAACGAAAATGTGTAACGCAACCATCTGTGTGTGGCGTGCTTATAATTAGGTATTATTTACATTTTAGGACAATTAATCTGTAAAAAACACACCACAAGTTATAAGGAAAACGTGTAAACCGTCTGAAGATGAATCACAACGATTCGAAACCGGTAACCGTACCCTTTGAATAAAGGAACTGAAAGTAAATTTGTGGCTGGTTGCTGTCCCAACAGCATCAACTTTGTTGTCAGTCTGTCTGTCTGTTCGACTGTTAAAAAACCTTTTCTCGGGAACGGATAGAAGTACCAAGTTGAAATTCATGTCAGATTCTAAGGTGAACGGTCCCTGCGAGGTGTAAAACACTTGAGCTTCTAAGTCAATGCAGTCGAAGGATACGTGTATTTATGTCACATATTTTAATACTCGCAAACTCACTCATCAAAACCTATAGATGATCTCGTATATACACAATTAGGTTTGTACGGAATCCTTCAGAGTACGGATCCTTTTCGCACTTGTCCGGTCTTTAAAACGCAGTTTCTGTTGCTGAGAAGCGTGTTTTCATTTGATTTTTGAACTTACCGTGAGTTATATTTGCAAAGTAACGGTGCGAAATGCATCAACGCGAAATCTTTCAACAGGCGTAAATGACGATAGTTGCGTTATGAAGGCTTGAGGCATGCAGACTTGGATCTGGATGGAAACTGAGTAATTAATTATAAGAATAATTGATATTATATTTACATTTCGTATATAAATGCAACGTCAAAACTCAAATACACTGCAGATCTCTAAAGAACCTATTCAGAAAATATGACGAACCGTCTCTGTGGCAGATTTATTCAGTTCCGTACACTTGTTTCCCACGGAATTCCTTTAAATAACATAAGGCAAATACCAGATGAAACAGAAGGGCACTTGCGGTCATTCTTGCCACCCTCTATCTGTAAATGGAACGGGAACAAACCGTAGTAAAATATATCGTACAATAAAAGTGCTCTCTGCAGCGCACTTTTTACTGATTCGCAGAGTAAGATGATGTAGAAGGGTTCTCAGTGAAGGCAGAAGCTTTCTCACAGAAGGCTGCCAGCGTGGACGACAAATGCCTTGCGATGCTTCCGCACGGCCTACCAGCCATGTGGCTGATGTGAACGCTAGTGCAGCACATTACGCCCTCTCTCTCTCTCTCTCTCTCTCTCTCACACACACACACACACACACACACACACACACGCACACACACACCAACTACCTCGTCCACTGTCCGGTCACAGTCCGGCCGCAGGCCCCGCACTGCATACAGAATCGGCCGCGGCCACCGGTTGTGAGTGACCCCGTGTCATTGGTCACCGCCGAACTGATCACCAGCTCCAGTACGTTCGCTCTCTCCAGGAGCAGGTGCCTCCAGGTCCCATGACATGCAGGGGGAAAATACTCCAACACATCCTCACCCATAACTCTCACAGACACGACGATTCTTCAAACGGTTTGGCGCGCATTTTTTCACCTTTTTTGGGTGCTCAAGACATTAGCCTGAGTGAAAACTACATGAAGCTGTCTCATTTCTCACTAATATAACATTCATAATTCAATGAAACTATGCATTCGTTTAATGTCTACATTTACGTACTCAGGGCGAGGCAAAGAAGGCAGGCCATCCCAAATACAAGGTGATTCATCTGTCCCAGCCCTTTTTCTCTTTTCTTTGAGTGATCAGTCTTCTGGCTCGTAAGATACAGCCCGTCACGGATTCCTCTCCTGTGTCAACCTCTACAGCTCAGAGTAGCACTTGCAACCCATATCCTCAATTATTCCAGTATGTATTCTAGTCTCTGTCTTCCTCTACCAAATTTTGCCCTCATGTCTTAACAGATGTCCTACCATCCTGTCCTTCTCCTTGTCAGTGTTTTCCACACATTCCTTTCTTTTCGGATTCTGTGCAGGACCTCCTCATCCCTTACATACCAGTCCACCTAATTTTCAACATTCGTCTGTAGTATCACATCTCAAATGCTTCGTGTCTCTTCTCTCCCGATTTTCCCACAGTCCATGTTTCACTACCACGCAGTGCTGTGCTCCAAACGCACATTCTCAGGAACGTCTTCCTCAAATTAAGGCCTATGTTTGATAGTAGTAGACTTTTGCTGCCCAGGAATGCCCTTTTCGCCAATGCTCGTCTGCTTCAGATGTCCGCCTTGCTCTGTCCGTCGTTGGTTATTTTGCTGCCTAGGTACTACAGTTCCTTAACTTCACCTACTTAATTACCATCAAGCGTGATGTTAATTTTCTCGATGTTCTCATTTCTGCTACTTCTCATTACTTTCGTCTTTCTTCGATTTACTGTCAATCCATATTCTGTACTCAATACACTGTTCATTCCATTCAGCATATCATGTAATTAATCTTCACTTTCACTCAGGACAGCAATGTCATCAGCGAATCGTATTACTGATACCCTTTCACCTTGAATTTTAATTCCACTTCTAAACCTTCCTTTTTGTTTCCATCACTCTTCTTCGATATACAGATTTAACTGTAGGGGCGAGAGACTACACCCCTTTCTTATACCCTTTTTAATCTGAGCACTTCGTTCTTGGTCGCCCACTCTTATCATTCCTTCTTGGCTCTTGTATATATTTTATATTACCCGTCTCTCCCTGTAACGTACCCCTACTTTTCTCAGAATTTCGATCATCTTGTACCATTTACACTGACGAACCAATTTTCTAGGACGAGAAGCCCTATGAACGTGTCACAATTTTTCTTTAGTCTTACTTCCATTTTCCACCGCGTCAGAATTGCCTCTCTTGAGACTCTACCTTTCCTAAAGTCAAACTGATCGTCATCTCCCACATCTTCACTTGTTAGAAACTTGGATGCATGACCTGTCAAGCTGATTGTGCGATAATTCTCGCACTTGTCAGCTCTTGGATTCTACGGAATTGTGTGGATGGTATTTTTCCGAAAGTCAGACTGAATGTCACCAGACTCATACATTTCACACACCAACGTGAATAGTGGCTTTGTTGCCACTTCCTCCAATGATTTTAGAGATTCTGATGTAATTTTATGTATCCCTTCTACCTTATTTGACCTTAAGTCCTGAAAAGCTCTTTTAAATTCTGATTCTGATACTGGATTCCCTATCTCCTCTAAATCGACTCATGTTTCTTCTTCTATCACATCAGACAAATCTTCCTTCTCGTCGAGGACTTCAACGTACTCTCTCCACCCATCCGCTCCCTCCTTTGCATTAGCAGCGGAATTCCCGTTTCACTCTTAATGTTACCGCCTTACTTTTAATTTCACTTGAGGTTGTTGTGACTTTCCTACATGCTGAATCAGCCCTTCGGATAATCGTTTCTTTTACGATTTCTTCACATTTTTCATGTAGGAATTTCGTCTCAGCTTCCCTGAAATTCCTATTTATTTCATTCCTCAGCGGCTTGTACTTCTGTATTCCTGAATTTCCCTGAATATTTTTGTACTTTCTTCTTTTATCGATCAACTGAAGTATTTCTTCTGTTACCCATGGTTTCTTCGTATTTACCTTCTTTGTACCAACATTTTTCTTTCCAACTTCTGTTTTTGCCCTTTTTAGAGGTGTCCATTCCTCGTCAACTGTACTGCCTACTGAGCTCTTCCTTATTTCTTTATCTATAACCTTACCTGCCCCTACTGAAGTCGCAAATCGGAATGTTATATCTGGTCTTCAAAAACCACACGCGAGATTTTCATTTTCGTTCGTCATGCACAAACGGTTAATCCGACAGAAAAAATGAACGGGACCTTTTTGTAGCAAATTTAATGTAGTCAAAATTTGTATCGGGTTATATTTGACTAGATGCCGTCGTTTTCGAGTTATTCAAGATAAGTGTACAAAAGTGATCTTCAAACGCACGCCCAGCCCTCGTCGGTCGATATTTCTAGTATACTGTAGAAGGCACTCCCTCCTATCACTGTACAAAAATTAGCGGGTGCACGAGTTATTTCCCACATTCGTGCTTTTTCTGGTCTTTGTGACTGTCCTTTATTTTGGCACCGGCTTAGCCTAGCACTTACAAATCGTAAAACTGATGTTAGCGTACATTTTACTTAACAAATTTGTGAATTTTGACCGCTTAAATCAAATACTAAAATTCGTCAGGCCTTGTGACTACGAAACTACTGTGATTTTAATGATTAAATTTGAATCGAATTTTTAACTTGATTATTTTCAGCACAACGTTTAAAAAAGTTGTTTCCTTTTCATCCGTCTCATGGGCACGTTTTTATTGATAACGTTAACGAAATGGTCGACTAAGCTCATGGCGCAATAGCCCAATCAATAGAGACCATGAAAGGGTCACATATCGGGAATAGTATAGTGGTAGGAGTGAGAGCCACTAACAATTTGCGAGGGTTTCCCAGAAAGTAATGCACTGCATTTATTTTCTCAGCCGAAAACAATGCTACGAATACGAAACGTTACGTATGTATTATTTGAAGCGTCCTGAGCGAGCGCGCCAAGTTTCCGTCACTTTCGACAGATAGCGTAGCTGCAAAACAGTTTCAAAATGGCGTCTGTAGGTGATGCACGTTACAAGCAACGTGCCCTTATTGAATTTATCACTGCAAAGAAAGAACCTGTTGGGAATATTCAGAAACGCTTGTCCAAAGTCTGTGGAGCATCTGCAGTCGACAGAGGTTCGGTTGGGTTGTTTGGGGGAAGAGACCAGACAGCACGGTCATCGGTCTCATCGGATTAGCGAAGGACGGGGAAGGAAGTCGGCCGTGCCCTTTCAAAGGAGCCATCCCGGCATTTGCCTGGAGCGATTTAGGAGAATCACAGAAAACCTAAATCAGGATGGCCGGACGCGGGATTGAACCGTCGTCCTCCCGAATGCGAGTCCAGTGTGCTAACCACTGCACCACCTTGCTAGGTTCGACAGAGGTACAGTTGGTCGCTGGGCACGGAGGGTGAAGTCATTAGAAGGCGATTCGGCGGAGCTCCACGATTTGCAGCAGTCGGGGAGACCATCCACGGCTGTCACACCTGACATGTTGCAGCGAGCTGATGTTATCGTTCACCATTAAAGGATGCCATTCGTGGAAGACATTTTGAGGTCGATGAGGAGGCGATTCACACAGTGAAACACTGGCTCAGCGACCAGGACGAGGATTGGCACTGATAGGGCGTATAAGCGCTTGTTTCGTGCTGGAGGAAGGCCATAGAGCGGGATACAGATTACGTGGAAAAATAGGGTGCGTAGATAAAACACCATTCTCTCGCGTGTGTAATTCTCATTATGTTCAATAAAGAATTGTTGAAGAAAAAAATGTGGCATTACTTTCTGGGCAACCCTTGTACTAGAAATCCTGACTGCTGAGGGATGATAGTGGGGGTTCGTTTCAAGGTCACTTCTCAACGTTTTTCCAGAAAAACTTGAAAAGTATGGCCTCTAGCGAAAGCGTATCCCAGTACAAAATTTAACCATATTAAATTTCCTACAAAACGGTCCCATTTTTTCTGTAGAACTAATTGTCCGTGCGTAGCAAGGGAGATAATATGAGAATCTGACACGCAGTTTTTGAAGACTAGGGGTTGCGTACAACTACTTCGGTAGGGGCAGCTGAATCACCCCGTATATTTAGAACGACTAAGGCACCGGGGTGTGGTTTTCCCTAAGACAGAGCGGAGAAGGTGGAAAATTTTCTTAGGTACGGAAGTATATATGATAACGTTTACCGCATACACCTGTGTTGCAATTAGTCCGGAAAATATTCAACTTGCAGTACTGATGTTCGGAATCGCCGTGTAGAATGTATCAGTGTTCAATATCGACACTTCGGGCACTCGATATGATATTCTTAATAATAAGCATACGATCCTTACCTGAGGTACGTGTTTGCTTACATTTGGTACAGAACGGTAGAACTCTGTAGGACCTGAATTTGTCTTAGTACTATTTAATCAACTTACGCACTTGTTATGTTGTTGGAGTCATTCTCCAAAGTCACAGATTACAAATAGTTCCACGAACAAAAGGAATTGTCATAAATCTGAAGCTATAAACATTATAAAAGTTCTAGCGTGTTTCAGAGAACTTGTCATCTGTCCAATATAACTTAACGAAAATCGTGCCACGATATACAGGCCTGGCAAAAAACGGGAAGTATCCAGAAGACTTGTTCGGATGTCGCTGAAACTTCTTAGAGGTACGCACCATCGGTGGGTAGGAAACGGTTAGAGTTACAGTTTCTTCTGACAGATACAGCAGCCAGCAGGGTGCGTTAGTGTTGTTAGTGTTTAGTGGTGTTACCGGTCTTGGTAGGGTGTATAAGGGGCGTCGCATGTTGAGAGATCGCTGAGAGGGTTTGGAAGGGTCCTCATTGGGGATCTCGATCTGGCCGGCTGGCCGAATCGTGCAGTATCCAGGTTTATGGGGCATTCGGATTTGACACGGTCCGGTTTTGGGCTACATGCGAACGTGAGGGGAGCATACTCGTGATCAAGGCTACGATCGACCTCGTGTGACCATCACAAGGCAGGATCGAACTCGTAACCTTTTCACAACTGCGCCTGTAATCCTGGAACATGTCCCTCCAAAATTCTCCGTCATTCGGCACCCTACGGTGCAACAACCGGTCTAGGGAAGCCGAACTATGGTATTACCGTCCCATGTGCAAGCTCTCGTTAACACCGTATCACGAACTGCTGCGTTTAGAGGAGAGTCGTGACCGAAAAGTTGGGATTGCGTCGCTCTGTGTTCAGCGATAATACGGTTCTGCACTTACCCAGATGATCATTGCCGATGAGTATGTCGGCAACCTCGGGAGTGGTCCCTTTCTTCCAGTGTCCTGAAGAGGCATAACCGTGTTACCCCCTGGCGTCATCGTGCGGGTAGACGTCGAGTCAATGGCGGCAGTGACTGAGGTAACTCTGACGGAACAACAGTAAGTCACGGACACGTGGCATGAGTCTCTACGAACTGTTCGCATGGCGGGGGATACGTCCGTGGCCAGGAAGATCCTCTTATGTGTCCCTACTAGAACATGTGCGAAACCAGTTTGGATGTCACCACCAACCTAATGGCATTATTCTGGATACGAAGAAGCAGTTACAACGGCTGTGGGGCAGCTTGCCTCATCTGAGAATACAACGGTTTTATGATACACCTCACAACCGAATCGGTGCAGGCATCCAGGTCAGAGAGGCAGAAGGTCATACTGATAAGTGTGTTCAGGTTCTTTGTGAATCTGACTCGATACTGTAATCACTGAAATAACATCACATTCATACGTGAAAGATCCGCCTCAGTTGCGAAAAGTTACTTTTCTTTACCCAGGTTTCAGCTAGAGTAATCTAGCCTTCTTCAGAAGCATAAAATAAACTAATACATGCCAGAATATGGCACGATCAAACATAAAAAACTGAAGTACCGTGGTACCACGTCAAGCTGCGTTACTTAGATGAGGAAAGACCCACTTCATGGAAAGGGGTCGGTTAGTCCCAGACGCTGCGTTGAGCTGAAACCTGGGTAAAGACCAGTAACTTTTCGCAACTGAGGCTGATCTTTGACGTATTTATTTATCACAGCTGCTGATAGGGCTGCAAAATGTTAAAAATTCTTAAACATCACATTCTCTCTCCACCTGTGAAGTTCCATTTCGCTTCCTCCTCCACTTCTGGCTGCTTCACTTTTTTCGTTAGGCAATGTATGTACTCGCTCTGGCTATATTTTTGATCACCTGACTTAGCTACTTCACTATACACTAAGTGGCGGAGGGTACTTCGTAAAAATTTATCTGCATTTCTATAATATTCGACTGTCTGTAAGAGATGTGACTGACTACATCAGCAGCCTGATCACTAGCACCTTATTCTCACAATCACTACGCGGGATTTAGGATTCTCGCAGCAGAATTTAAGCACAGTTTTCCTACAACACAGGCTGTCTGAGTTTAAGCAAGAGTGGTTCGTTAGAACGACGTCTTCTGTCTTCAAAGGACGGAGGGACTTATTCAGCATATAGAAAAGTCAAAATAACCTTTGGTGAAATTAAAAGCAAGGGCGGTAACATTAAGAGAGCAATGGGTATTCCACTGTTAAATGTAGAGGGGAGAGCGGATAGGTGAAAAGAGTACATTGAGGCATCTATCAGAAGACGCCTTGTCTAATGATGAGATGGAAGAAGACTCGGGAGTCGATATAGAAAAGATAGACTGATCCAGTATTAGAAACAGAATTTAAAAGTATTATGCAAGAGTTAACATCGAATAAGGCAAAAGGGATAAATAAGATTCCATCAGAGTTTCTAAATTCATCAGGGGGAAAAGCAACAAAAGGATTATTCACGTAGGTGCGTAGAGTGTATGAGTCTAGAAATATAACATCTGGCTTTCGAAAGCATATCATCCACACAATACCGAAGACTGCAAGAGCCGACAAATGCAAGAATTATCGCACAATCAGCTCAACAGCTCGTATATCCAAGTTCCTGACAAGAATAATGTTCTAAAGAATGGGAAAGAAAACTGAGAATGTGTTAGATGGCGATCAGTTTGGCCTTGGGAAACATAAACGCATCAGAGACGCAATTCTGAAGTTGCGATTGATAATGGAAGGAAGAATAAACGGAAAAAATACCAAGACATGTTCCTGGGATTTATCGACCTGGAAAAAGCGTTCGACACTGTCAAATGGTGCAAGATGTTTGAAATTTTGAGAAAAGTAGGGATAAGCTATAGGGAAAGGCGGGTAATATACAATATGTACAAAATCCAGTAGCGAATAGTAAGAGTCGCAGACAAAGAACAAAGAGCTCGGATGAAAACAGGGTGTAAGACAGAGACGCAGTCTTTCGCCCACACTGTTCAATCTATACGTAATAGAAGCAGCGACGGACACAAAAGAAAGATTCAAAAGTGGGATTAAAAAGGATGGTGGAAGGATTTAAATGATAATATTCGCTGATAACTATCATAATCAATGAAAGTGAAGAAGAATTACAGACTCTGCTGAATAGAATGAACAATCCAATGATAACGCAATATGAGTGAGAATAAATCGAAGTAAGACGAAAGTAATGAGACGTTGCAGAAATGAGAACAGTGAGAAACTTAACATCAGGACTGGCGATAATGAAGTAGATTAAGTTAGGGAATTCTGACACCTAGGTAAAAAAATAACGCATGGCGGAAGGAGCAAGACGGATTTAAAAAGCAGCCTAGATCGGGCAGAGATGTCATTCCTGGGCAAGTGAACTCTACTAGTATCAAACATAGGCCGTAATTTGAGGAAGAATTTTCTGAGAATGTGCGTTTGGAGCACAGCACTGTATGGTAGTGAAACATGTACTATGGGAAAACCGGGAAAGAAGAGACTCCAAGCATTTGAGATGTGATTCTACAGAAGAATTTTGAAAATTGCGTGGACTGAAAAGGTAAGGAATGAAGTGGATCTACAGTGAATTGGCGAGAAAAGGAAAATATTGTCAACAATGACAGGGAGAAGGGAAGGATGGTAGGACACCCGTTAAAGACACCAGGGAATATCTTCCATGGTACTAGAGGAAGCTGTAGAGGGTAAAAACTGTAGAGGAAGACAGAAATTCGAATATATCCAGCGAACAAATGAGAGCGTAGATTGCAAGAGGCACAGGAGAGGAATTAATGGCGGGCAGCATCAAACCATTCAGAAGGTTGACTCAAAAAAATAAATAAAAATAAAAAAACGAACCTCATTTCTACTTCCTTGGTGTCTTGTAGTCAGCCATGCTTCAATCCCACTAGTAAGGGTTGGTACTGATATGGTTTTGTGAAACTACAGTTAGGTTTCATTCTTGCCTTCACCTCGCAAATTCTTTACAATCGTACAACATATGGAAAAAATTCCCGGTTTCTATTATTCGAGACTATTTTACGCCGATGAGCCAAAACGTTTTGACCACTTGTTTGATAGCGTGTTGTTCCACTTTTAGAACACAGCACAACAGATTTTCTACTTGGCATGGATTCCACAAGTCCTTGGCAGGATTCCAGAAGTGTGTGGCACCAGATGTGTACGCCCAGGTCAAGCAATTCCCGCAAATTACGGGATGGTTGTTTATGGGCACACAGTTGGGGCTCGATATATTTTCCAATGGTTACAGGTCAGGCGTATTTGCTGACGAAGACAGCAACGTGAGTTCACTGTAATGCCCTTCATACCACGATTCTCACCTTTGAATACGTGCAATTATTCTGCTGGTAGATGTCATCGCTGTAGGGGGAGACTTCAAGCATTAACCGACGCAGGTGGCCCGCAGTAATGTCCACGTACTTCACTGCTGTCATGATGCGTTCGATTATCACCGCAGATCCCACGGAAGCACAACTCGGTGTACTCCACAGCATAATTCTGCTCTCACCGGCCTGCATCTGTGACGCGGTGCATGTTTCTCGCAGCCATTCGCCTGGAAAACGGCGTGTATGGACCCGACCGTCGACCTGGTGTAACAAGAGAAACGGGCGACACTTTGCTATCGATCCACTGTGAAAACTCAGCAATGCTGCGCCCACTGCAGTCATAATTCACGATGTCGTTCGGTCTACACAGAGAAATATAGGAGTCGTGTAACGTGGGGCTCTATGTTCAACAATGGCCTTTGAACGGTGTGCTCCAAAACAGTTGTGCCATTCTACTCTCCCCTTCAGATCTGCCACAGAGCGCTGCCTACCCTGTATTACACAGTGGGGGATCCTCCGACGGCTACGCATTGTGATGACACGTGATCGTCCAACACGATACGGCCTACTGGTTATTTCACAATCCTTCAACCACATTCCATAGGTGCTCACGGCAGTAGTACGACAACAGGCGACCAGCTACGCTTTTTCAGAGATTCTCGTATCCAGCCACAGCGCCACCATAATGTGCCCTTAGTCAAAACCCCTTATATCGGTGGATTTCCGCATTTATGGTCCGTATCTTCGCCATAATGACTGCCCATCCGCCTCTCTTCTGCTTACATTCTTTCCTTACTGCGTCACATGCCCGTAATACTACGAGGGGACATACAACCTCGCTGCGGGCGGTGGTCGTAATGTTTTGGCTTATTAGCGCTTATCTTACTGGTTGTACGCCTAGAAATTTCATCTCTTTCATTTTGTCTACAGAGAGTTTTAGGTTATATTGAGACGCTATTGCTGTAACTTGCAGACCCCAATCCCTAGGTCACCCTCAGTCTCTGCAATGAATGTCGGCTGATCTGCACATGGGATTTAATTTAGTCTTGGATCACGATCTAACAACATTCCTTTTTTATACATCGATTCCATGTAGTATACCAAAAGATGTCGTGGAAATGCAGCTCGCAAGTGTTACCGCTTTCTTTATGTTCATTGGCCTGATGATACTGTTTCCCTCATCTATAACAATTTCGGGTACAACATTCATGAAATGAGATAGTAACCTCGTTCAGCCATTATGTTAGATACCACTTCCCTGTCCACATTATCAAATGCTCTTATAAACTCTCTAAAAGCACGACGGTTTCCCTATTCAGTTCTCGTTTCTCCCTTAATATTACCGCTTGATATTTACACGATTACACTTGCTGGATATATTTTTAACCTTGTAGTCGACTGCTGTTGGGTTTTTTCTCTTTGTTAAGGACATTATCTTGCATTTATCCACATTTAAACAGAGGTGCTACTCATTATACTGAGCGGAAATTTTTCCAGTGTTTATGAGTTCTTTATGTGGTCCAATTTCGACAATTTCCTGTGAGTAATGGCATCATCAGGTAACAATCTGATAGCGGTTAACATGAAAGTTTTCTGCTTGTGGTACCGCGTCATACTGTAGATAACTATCACTGATGAAACCCACGTTACAGTGACCTGCTTCTGGGTTGACCAGTAGACCCAGAAGAAGGCCAGTGTAACCGCCGCCGAAACGTTGGTTTCATCAGTGATAGTTATTTACAATACGGCGCGCTACCATATCCAAAAAACTTTCACGTTAAGTGACTCTGCTTGTGGCAGTTATATCTGATAACAATGCTCACCACACAGGATGAATCTACGTATACTGCCTCTATTACGAGTTCTATTACATTTCTTAGCAGAATGCGCATTGTTCCTCTGAACACGGGCCGTCCAGCGTAACGTTCCGATTTGTATTATCCAAAAATTCTTGAAGACAAACATATATCTGTGCACATACTTCAAATATTGTTATGTTTACTAGGAAGCAGGTTTCTTTCACTTCGTCAACATTTGCTACATAAGGGATAATCAAGGTTTTGCGACTGCGAAAGAGAAGCTACGGGCTCTGTGGCGCTTAGCGCTTCTCTCTGGACTTGGCGAGCAAATAGTTAAAGTAAGTGAATACACTCCTGGAAATGGAAAAAAGAACACATTGACACCGGTGTGTCAGACCCACCATACTTGCTCCGGACACTGCGAGAGGGCTGTACAAGCAATGATCACACGCACGGCACAGCGGACACACCAGGAACCGCGGTGTTGGCCGTCGAATGGCGCTAGCTGCGCAGCATTTGTGCACCGCCGCCGTCAGTGTCAGCCAGTTTGCCGTGGCATACGGAGCTCCATCGCAGTCTTTAACACTGGTAGCATGCCGCGACAGCGTGGACGTGAACCGTATGTGCAGTTGACGGACTTTGAGCGAGGGCGTATAGTGGGCATGCGGGAGGCCGGGTGGACGTACCGCCGAATTGCTCAACACGTGGGGCGTGAGGTCTCCACAGTACATCGATGTTGTCGCCAGTGGTCGGCGGAAGGTGCACGTGCCCGTCGACCTGGGACCGGACCGCAGCGACGCACGGATGCACGCCAAGACCGTAGGATCCTACGCAGTGCCGTAGGGGACCGCACCGCCACTTCCCAGCAAATTAGGGACACTGTTGCTCCAGGGGTATCGGCGAGGACCATTCGCAACCGTCTCCATGAAGCTGGGCTACGGTCCCGCACACCGTTAGGCCGTCTTCCGCTCACGCCCCAACATCGTGCAGCCGTGCCGGTGAGGTGAGCGCCACAATCAGGACTGCATACGACAGAGGCACACAGGGCCAACACCCGGCATCATGGTGTGGGGAGCGATCTCCTACACTGGCCGTACACCACTGGTGATCGTCGAGGGGACACTGAATAGTGCACGGTACATCCAAACCGTCATCGAACCCATCGTTCTACCATTCCTAGACCGGCAAGGGAACTTGCTGTTCCAACAGGACAATGCACGTCCGCATGTATCCCGTGCCACCCAACGTGCTCTAGAAGGTGTAAGTCAACTACCCTGGCCAGCAAGATCTCCGGATCTGTCCCCCATTGAGCATGTTTGGGACTGGATGAAGCGTCGTCTCACGCGGTCTGCACGTCCAGCACGAACGCTGGTCCAACTGAGGCACCAGGTGGAAATGGCATGGCAAGCATCCAGCATCTCTACGATCGTCTCCATGGGAGAATAGCAGCCTGCATTGCTGCGAAAGGTGGATATACACTGTACTAGTGCCGACATTGTGCATGCTCTGTTGCCTGTGTCTATGTGCCTGTGGTTCTGTCAGTGTGATCATGTGATGTATCTGACCCCAGGAATGTGTCAATAAAGTTTCCCCTTCCTGGGACAATGAATTCACGGTGTTCTTATTTCAATTTCCAGGAGTGTATAATTATACGACGGAGTAGAAGTGTACTGCGTTTTGTACGAAGCCAGTTGAATATATTGTTGAAGGTCAGCCAACGCGCGGATTTTCGACTTCTAAAAGTTGATGAACTGACAAAGTCGAACTAAGTTAAATTCGAACACCAATTACTGCTGCATAAGAAGAGTATAGAAAAATACATCATTGTTTAATTTGAAAAGGTAACTACGATTTTATTTCAAGTCTGACAATAAATATGAATCCCGATGTGTTGCATATCGGAATAGATTTTGGGAAGGATGGACTTTGGTACCAAATTCTCGACTCTGTGCACGAGCAGAACTTTCCTGGGAGAATTTTTATTCACCGCAACAGGTTTTTCCTCCTTTTTGAGAATTTACTTGGACACATAATACTACCAGATTCCAATCTAGGGTGCTGTCACTGCATAGACAACTTCCAAATATTCTATAACAAGAAACGTAATTTCTTTTGGAGTTAGAGCCTACGACAAACTTAGCAGCGGAACATAGAGCAGCAGGAGACTAATTTCTCGGAGCTTCAGAAACCAAGTACCAGAAGGAAGTGCCACTTAATAAGCGAATTGATAATTACACAGACATTACATAAATACTTCGGACATTTTTTCTGATATTGCAATAAAATTCCAGCTAACAGATAGCACCAAAAATATTAATTAGATTAAAATAATTTTATGGTGTATTTAAACTCTCAATCCGTCTCCTATGCTCAGATCCCGTAATCCTTCACTTTCTCTAAAGATAGCAATGTCAACAGCGAATCTTGTCATCGGTATCCTCTCACCTTGAATTTTAATTCCACTTCTGAATCTTTCTTTTATTTTCGTTATTGCTGCTTTTATGTACAGACGGACTGTAACAATGGACCCTGTATGTCTTCCTTCACCACGTTGAAAAGTCTGCCCTCTCGTAGAGGCCTTCAATGTGCTGTTTCCACCAATCCAACACCCCCCCCCCCCTTCTCACTCTCTCTCTCTCTCTCTCCGTATAAGAGTGGTATTTCTCTCGCACTCTTAATGTTGACACATTTGCTTTTAATTTCACCTTAGGTTCTTTTGATTTTTCTGTATGCTGAATCAGTCCTTTCGGCAACTATTTATCTTCCGATTCTTTGACATTTTTCCTAAGATCATTTCGTGGTGCCTTCCCTGTACTTCCTATTTACTTCAGTCCAAAGTGACTTACACTGCTGTACTCCTGCTCTTCCCCAAACATTGCCAGCCGCTGTGGCCGAGAGGTTCTAGGCGCTTCAGTCCAGAACCAAGCGGCTGCTACGGTCGCAGGTTCGAATCCTGCCTCGGGCGTGGATGTGTGTGATGTCCTTAGGTTAGTCAGGCTTACGTAGTTCTAAGTCTAGGGTACTGACGGCCTCAGATGTTAAGTCCCATAGTGCTTAGAGCAATTTGAACCCCAAACATTTATGTACTTTCTTCTTCCGTCGATCGGTTTAAGTATTACTTCTGTTACACAAGATTTTACCGATGTCTGTGCGTCCAGTTTCTATGACTGATCTTTTTAGTGATGCTCATTGCCCTTCAACTGAAGTACCTAAAGTGCCATTCATTCACACAGTATCTGTAGCCTCAGAAAACTTCAGCAGCATTTCACCATTCCTTTCAGTATTCTTCTTCTTTGTATCAATAAATTGATTTATGATCTCTTAAACTTCATCCTACTCTTCATCATCAGTAAATTGCGATCTGATCCTATATATGTTCCTAGATACGCCTTACAATCCAATACCTGATTTCGGAATTTCTCACCGTGATGTAATCCAGCTGGAATCTTCACGTGTCCCCGGGTCTTTTCCAAGTACGTGTATTTGAAATTTATAACAGAATTCAGTTTCTCTTTCTCCTCTCGTATTCCTACTACCAAGTCGCTCCCGTAACTTATTCTACTGTTCCTTTCCTTAACACGGCATTCCCCTTGATTATTAGATTCTCGTCTTCTTTTAGTTACTGAAATTATCCCATCAGCGTCTTCATATACTGACTCCACCTCTTCGTCTTTTGCTTGGGCTTTGTGCCTCAACTGTTGTTATCGGGATTAGTTTACTGACGATTCTGATAAGAACAACCGTATCGCTGAACTGTTAACAGTAACTCATTTCTTTTTATACCTTCTTATTCATAATGAAACCTACTTCCTTTATACAATTTTTTGCTATCGCTTGTATACTCATATATTCGTCTGATCAGAAATCCTTATCTCCTTTCCATTTCTTTTCAGCGACGCCCACTGTATCAAGAGTGAGCCTTTGTATTACTCTTTTCAGGTTTTCTAGCATCCTTACGCCCTTTAAATTTCTGACACTGCACTCTCTGATTCGTAGAATGTAACCCTTCCGTTGGTTATTAAGATGTTTTGCTCAGGTATACAGGTAGGGAAGGGAGACGAAAATTTAATAGTCATGGGTGACTGGAATTTGAGAGAAGGAAAAGGGAGAGAAGGAAACATAGTAGGTGAATATGGATTGGGACTAAGAAATGAAAGAGGAAGCCGTCTGG
The DNA here is from genome assembly GCF_023864275.1 of Schistocerca cancellata. Classification (NCBI taxonomy): domain Eukaryota; kingdom Metazoa; phylum Arthropoda; class Insecta; order Orthoptera; family Acrididae; genus Schistocerca; species Schistocerca cancellata. Next base: position 1,282,443,917 of record NC_064626.1, on the reverse strand, counting down.
TAGAATTTTGCACAGAGCACAACTTAATCATAGCTAACACTTGGCTCAAGATTCATAAAAGAAGGTTGTATACATGGAAGAATCCTGGAGATACTAGAAGGTATCAGATAGATTATATAATGGTAAGACAGATTTAGGAACCAGGTTTTAAATTGTAAGACATTTCCAGGGGCAGATGGGGACTCTGACCACAATCTATTGGTTATAAACTGTAGATTAAAACTGAAGAAACTGCAAAAAGGTGGGAATTTAAGGAGATGGGACCTGGATAAACTGAAAGAACCAGAGGTTGTACAGAGTTTCAGGGAGAGCATAAGGGAACAATTGACAGGAATGGGGGAAAGAAATACAGTAGAAGAAGAATGGGTAGCTCTCAGGGCTGAAGTAGTGAAGGCAGCAGAGGATCAAGTAGGTAAAAAGACGAGGGCTAGTAGAAACCCTTGGGTAACAGAAGAAATATTGAATTTAATTGATGAAAGGAGAAAATATAAAAATGCAGTAAATGAAGCAGGAAAAAAGGAATACAAACGTCTCAAAAATGAGATCGACGGGAAGTGCAAAATGGCTAAGCAGGGATGGTTAGAGGACAAATGTAAGGATGTAGAGGCTTATCTCACGAGGGGTAAGACAGACACTGCCTACAGGAAAATTAAAGAGATCTTCGGAGAAAAGAGAACCACTTGTATGACTATCAAGAGCTCAGAAGGAAACCCAGTTCCAAGCAAAAAAGGGAAAGCAGAAAGGTGGAAGGAGTATATAGAGGGTCTATACAAGGGCGATGTACTTGGGGACAATATTATGGAAATGGAAGAGGTTGTAGATGATGATGAAATGGGAGATATGATACTGCGTGAAGAGTTTGACAGAGCACTGAAAGGAGTCGAAACAAAGCCCCAGGAGTAGACAACATTCCATTAGAACTACTGATAGCCTTGGGAGAGCCAGTACTGACAAAACTCTACCATCTGGTGAGCAAGATGTATGAGACAGGCGAAATACCCTCAGACTTCAAGAAGAATATAATAATTCCAATCCCAAAGAAAGCAGGTGTTGACAGATGTAAAAATTACCGAACAATCGGTTTAATAAGTCACGGATGCAAAATACTAACGCGAATTCTTTACAGACGAATGGAAAAACCGGTAGAAGCCGACCTCGGGGAAGATCAGTTTGGATTCCGTAGAAATGTTGGAACACGTGAGGCAATACTGACCTTATGACTTATTTTAGAAGAAAGGTTAAGGAAAGGCAAACCTACGTTTCTAGCATTTGTAGACTTAGAGAAAGCTTTTGACAATGTTGACTGGAACACTCTCTTTCAAATTCTAAAGGTGGCAGGGGTAAAATACAGGGAGCGAAAGGCTATTTACAATTTGTACAGAAACCAGATGGCAGTTATAAGAGTCGAAGGGCACGAAAGGGAAGCAGTGGTTGGGAAGGGAGTGAGACAGGGTTGTAGCTTCGTCCCGATGTTATTGAATCTGTATATTTAGCAAGCAGTAAAGGAAAAAAAAAAGAAAAATTCGCAGTAGGTATTAAAATCCATGGAGAAGAAATAAAAACTTTGAAGTTCACCGATGTAATTGTGATTGTGTCAGAGATAGCAAAGGAATTGGAACAACAGTTGAACGGAATGGACAGTGGCTTGAAAGGAGGATATAAGATGAACATCAACAAAAGCAAAACGAGGATAATGGAATGTAGCAGAATTAAGTCGGTGATGCTGAAGGAATTAGATTAGGAAATGAGACACTTAAAGTAGTAAAGGAGTTTTGCTATTTGGGGAGCAAAATAACTGATGATGGTCGAAGTAGAGAAGATATAAAATGTAGACTGGCAGTGGCAAGGAAAGCGTTTCTGAAGAAGAGAAATTTGTTAACATCGAGTATAGATATAAGTGTTAGGAAGTCGCTTCTGAAATGTGGTGCAACAGAAGAATGCTGAAGATTAGTTGGGTAGATCACATAACTAATGAGGAGGTATTGAACAGAATTGGAGAGAAGAGAAATTTGTGGCACAACTTCACTAGAAGAAGGGATCGGTTGGTAGGGCATGTTCTGAGGCATCAAGGGATCACAAATTTAGCATTGGAGGGCAGCGTGGAGGGTAAAAATCGTAGAGGGAGACCAAGAGATGAATACACTAAGCAGATTCAGAAGGATGTAGGTTGCAGTAAGTACTGGGAGGTAAAGAAGCTTGCACAGGACAGAGTAACATGGAGAGCTGCAGCAAACCAGTCTCAGGACTGAAGACCACAACAACAACAACAACAACAACAACCTGCCTCTTTGCAGTGTCCTCCCGGAGGTATCAATAGAGGACTAATCTGTAATCTTCCGCTAGTGTAGGTCATCATCATGACAGTTTTTAAATTGCAGGTCAGATGTCCTGTATCTACATTCTAAGAGTTTAATGAAGAGGTTTCCATTGCCTTCTGTACTTTCATACAGTTCATCAACACTGAGTCTTCCGCCTTTTGGGGAAATTTACCAGCCCAGAGGCAAACGCTTGCCCTGAAACTTCTACTCCCTCCGACAACGCAATAGGGTATTTGATTCTTTTCTGGTAATTGTCTTGAATGATTAAATACGTCATTTTATGCTCCTAACATGCTTTTCTTCCTCTTTAATTTCAGTAATCTTCAATAAAAACGGAAATGAAATTCAAATAATTTGAAACCCCGCTAAAACTCTCCATTCGAGTCATGTGATGCCTGTGACGTCACTGGCTAGATCGCTATTCCTACTGTCGTAATGCTAGTACACAGTGAAGTCTTGTTTTGGAATTTCCGTTTCGGAAAATGGGTTGGAAATGGAGTGTAGTACCGTGCTATACAAATACATTTACAAAAACACCTGAAAAGTTGTTTTTGACTGTTCCAGACAATGAGAAAATGCGTAAGTGCGGTTGTACTGCACCGGCAAATTTCCACTACGTCGACGCACGAGTTCACTAATTTAATTAAAAATATATTGCACTGTAAAGTTAACATTAACTTAACCTCCTACGGTTACAAAGAAGGATAGCGCCAGTCAACGAAATTAAACTCCTAGCGAAAACTGTCGTTTTATCCAGCCACTCCTCAACTGTTCGGTAGTTCACTTGTTAGAGCGGTAGACCGTCGAATTTTTCGAGTTGATGTCCATAGATCGCTGCTTCGAATCTAACACGAAAGAAAATTTTAAGTTATTTGTAAAACGATTTGGCAGTCCGCACTAATATGATAACCAAACCACAACCACAAAACTTCACCACACCGATCAGAAATAGAATATTATTGTGTTTTCCTTGCTGTCTATATGCACTTACATTTTGCAGTCGCTGTTCACGCAATTTAAGTTCAAAAATATATTTTCTAGTTAATGTTTGACACACTACTTACTTTATGCGAAACAATGTTTTTATCTTCGTACTGTCCAGCTAGGATCCTTATTGTTTAAACTTTTGCTGTTTTATCATCTTACATAAAGATGAAGTTAGTCTTCTTCAGATGCCAGCGTCAGTTAACAATCACAAACATCATAGCCTTTATGTTTCGGTCACCTGCATGTTGTACTTGCTTTCTGTCTCTCCCTGCAACCTCATCGTCCCACACCTATTGTACAGTGGGCGTGTGGTGATATATTCATTACTAGCTACTTTCCAAAAAAGTGAATTGTTTGTTCGTAAAGTAAATGCGTATATGCTCCGTTGTGCATTTTTCAGACGAAGACTAATATGAAGCTATATATAACACATCCCACAGTTGAAACAACTGCTACAATCAGTTCTTGCTAACACTATTTTCATATTTCGTTTAAAGCTTTTCAAAACACACGATCTTTCCAGGATTCGAACATGTGACCTCTTTCTCTGCAGTCGGATGCGTTACCCGTTGGGCCATCCAACGCTTGATAATACGAAGTTCTCTGCTTATTGTCTTCTACAGAGGAAACCAGCTTTAAGTTTTGCCAAGAATAATTTTATTGTGCCTTGGGTCGTAGTTTATGATCGATAGTCGACAATCTAGCTACAAGTTCTGAGAGAGTTTAACGATGTTGCAGAATGTCTGTCGTTTCACATATCGCCGCTCTAAACGGGTGAAGCGTAAGCACATCAACTTTCGCAAGGCTTCCACAATCAGTGTTCACAAAATTCATTTCTATTGTTACTTAAAGTTGTAATTGCCTTTTCCACTACTAAGTAACTAAACTGTTTGCAGAAAAAGTAGTTAAAAACCTCGTAAATTCGGCTAACGCTCCTATAACACAAGTAATAGCTTCGTCTTACTCCCAGCCTGTGACGTCACTAGAGCATCGGCCAATAACAGAGCGTTTTGGATCACGTCACCAGATCTTGGTATTTAATGATTTTAAAGCTTTAATTACACAAAAATTACAGATATTTTGTGAGAACATTGACCGTAAATGCTATTTAAACGTTACAATAAATCAGAATAACAACAATCCGGACCATATGTTTAATACAGGAAAATAGCCTGTTAACACAACCGGGATGACTCCTTACATCGGAAGCCTACTTCTACAGCACGCGCAAGTACGTATGATTTTCACAATCACTGTTGGCCAAAATATTAAGTATGATAGTTCAGTGTCTCAGTGGTCTCGTTACTCTTTTGTTTATGCTATGTTTCTTTGTCTTGACAATTGTTTACTTTTTCACTCGGCTACTACAGACCAGTCACGTCTACATAAACAAGTTTTTTTTAAATATTTGTTACTCTATCAACTTGCCTTTTCGTATAAATTCCACTAAGGATTTAGCGTAGCATCAGAATATGCTTTTCATAATCTCCTCGTATTTTTCAGTGGGTTTGTCACCATAAAGACATTAATCAAAAATTTCTTTGCCGTGTATTGTTCTCAGATGAACCAGTTTTCAAAAAGAAAGTGCTGAAATCAGTGGACATGTAAAGTATTAATGGTGCCCAGTAAACCTGAACTGTCTTTATGAAGTTGAATTTGAGCATACTTGATCTGTTAACATCTGTTGTAGGATAGTTGCTGGAAAACTCATTGGTCCATTTTGGTTTGGGCCATTTTGGATGAAATATTTAAGACAAATCCTCAGATTGACTGAAAATCTTAGCCTTCACGAAAGTCGAATTACACTCCTGGAAATGGAAAAAAGAACACACTGACACCGGTGTGTCAGACCCACCATACTTGCTCCGGACACTGCGAGAGGGCTGTACAAGCAATGATCACACGCACGGCACAGCGGACACACCAGGAACCGCGGTGTTGGCCGTCGAATGGCGCTAGCTGCGCAGCATTTGTGCACCGCCGCCGTCAGTGTCAGCCAGTTTGCCGTGGCATACGGAGCTCCATCGCAGTCTTTAACACTGGTAGCATGCCGCGACAGCGTGGACGTGAACCGTATGTGCAGTTGACGGACTTTGAGCGAGGGCGTATAGTGGGCATGCGGGAGGCCGGGTGGACGTACCGCCGAATTGCTCAACACGTGGGGCGTGAGGTCTCCACAGTACATCGATGTTGTCGCCAGTGGTCGGCGGAAGGTGCACGTGCCCGTCGACCTGGGACCGGACCGCAGCGACGCACGGATGCACGCCAAGACCGTAGGATCCTACGCAGTGCCGTAGGGGACCGCACCGCCACTTCCCAGCAAATTAGGGACACTGTTGCTCCTGGGGTATCGGCGAGGACCATTCGCAACCGTCTCCATGAAGCTGGGCTACGGTCCCACACACCGTTAGGCCGTATTCCGCTCACGCCCCAACATCGTGCAGCCCGCCTCCAGTGGTGTCGCGACAGGCGTGAATGGAGGGACGAATGGAGACGTGTCGTCTTCAGCGATGAGAGTCGCTTCTGCCTTGGTGCCAATGATGGTCGTATGCGTGTTTGGCGCCGTGCAGGTGAGCGCCACAATCAGGACTGCATACGACCGAGGCACACAGGGCCAACACCCGGCATCATGGTGTGGGGAGCGATCTCCTACACTGGCCGTACACCACTGGTGACCGTCGAGGGGACACTGAATAGTGCACGGTACATCCAAACCGTCATCGAACCCATCGTTCTACCATTCCTAGACCGGCAAGGGAACTTGCTGTTCCAACAGGACAATGCACGTCCGCATGTATCCCGTGCCACCCAACGTGCTCTAGAAGGTGTAAGTCAACTATCCTGGCCAGCAAGATCTCCGGATCTGTCCCCCATTGAGCATGTTTGGGACTGGATGAAGCGTCGTCTCACGCGGTCTGCACGTCCAGCACGAACGCTGGTCCAACTGAGGCGCCAGGTGGAAATGGCATGGCAAGCCGTTCCACAGGACTACATCCAGCATCTCTACGATCGTCTCCATGGGAGAATAGCAGCCTGCATTGCTGCGAAAGGTGGATATACACTGTACTAGTGCCGACATTGTGCATGCTCTGTTGCCTGTGTCTATGTGCCTGTGGTTCTGTCAGTGTGATCATGTGATGTATCTGACCCCAGGAATGTGTCAATAAAGTTTCCCCTTCCTGGGACAATGAATTCACGGTGTTCTTATTTCAATTTCCAGGAGTGTATTTGTTACACTTACGTTGGTTGCCCATCACAAAATGCCTTTGATTGCAGTTACAGGAGATGTTAGAATAAATTGGGCAGCTTCATCATAAGGTCTCGTATCTCCGGATTTCTTTTTTTGCGATTTCATAAAAGGAAAATTGTGCCCATACCAACGAGCAGTTCAAATATGAATGAACATGTCACACATGATACATGACAGTAGAACTGACCGTGTGTACAAGAATTGTACTTACGTCTGTTTCTCAGTCTAGGGCAGATTATAGCGACGTTCTTTCGGCAAATTTGTTATTTTTAGATGTATTGTTTAATAAACGGGAAGGAGCGCCTGGTCCCCGGCACGAATCCGCCCGGCGGATTTGTGTCGAGGTCCGGTGAGCGGGCCAGTCTGTGGTTGGTTTTTAGGCGGTTTTCCGTCTCCCTCGGCGAATGCGGGCTGGTTCCCCTTATTCCGCCTCAGTTACATTACGTCGGCGATTGCTACGCAAACAAGTTCTCCACGTACGCGTACAGCACGATTACTCTACCACGCAAACACAGGAGTTACACTCGTCTGGTGTGAGACGTTCCCTGGGGGGTCCACCGGGGGCCGAACCGCACAATAACCCTGGGTTAGGTGTGGGGCGGCGGAGGGGTGAAGTAGGCTGCGGTAGTCGTCGTGGGGTTGTGGACCACTGCGGCTGCGGCGGGGACGGAGCCTCTCCGTCGTTTCTAGGTCCCCGGTTAACATACAACGCAATTGTTTAATAAAACTGTATGTGTTGCATATGAACTTTGTAAGGTTTTTCACAGGGATTAATCCCATTTATATTAGTCACGAGCCGCAGGTTGACTTAACATTACTGTATACTCATGGACCGCTAATGTATTATATTCGCTGTTACATAAAACGGCAAGTGGATACAGTAAAAAAGATTTAAAAGCCTTCTTTAAGTAGCTGTAGCTGGTCCACACCAACCGGGAAATAACAGTTAACAAGACAAAGAAGCACAGATTAAAGCAAAGATTAATCCACCGACTGAGACACTGAGCTATCCTTTGGGCTTGGGTAGAGGTCCCATGCACACGCAAAAGGCTAATAAAACTTTTTCCATGCCCATCCGATTGTAACCTAAAATAGCGGGAATGGTGTTTTCTCGGCCTATTACCAGCTCTAGTTACGAATGTGGAACACGTAGTGTTCACTAATGATTTCTACCACCAGAAGGGGTCACCAGGTTTCAGAGTGCAACGTCTACTGTTTAATCACGCTGAACTGAGTGGCTGAGTGGCTGTTGGGTGAAAGGGGGGGGGGGGGGGAGGGGCGAGATTGTTTAGTTACTAAATATTTAAGGTAACTGAATAAAAAGTTAACTTGATATTAATATTGACTTACGAGTAATACGCTCTAGTTTTTTGTGTTATGTTGTTCAAACTAACGTATAAATTTTCTCCTCGACAACACGATAATGTAACATCCAAAGACAATGAGGTACCACTTTACTGTCGATGCAAGAGTCCCGAGATCTGTATCTGGCAGGCCTTCAGCCTGGATTTCCACGTCGGCACCCATCAGAATGACACTGCCTTCCCTTGCCATTGCAGTACGCGGAGGGCGTTTTACGCCATGTCAAATAATTACTTGTTCCGAATGGTATGATGGATCCTTAGCGCACGAGATCGGAAGAGTAAATTCTTGATCGACGGCCATTAGAATCGTACACAGCTCTGTGTCATACACCGCGAACCCGAATCGTAAAGACGCACTGAGGGAGAACACCGGAGCAGTCGGAGTGTCTGTTTGCTTAGATCCTTCACTGTAAACAAGTGGAAGTTTCTGTGATGAGCGCTGTACCGCTACCGTCCCGGTCCGGACACCGTTTCGAGTACACTCACGGTGTGCCTAACGAATGTGACGAAACCTGTGTAAGAAGATCTTACCGCCTAACTTTACTTATATGTACGCCAGGCAAGAGCGTGAATAGAGCACTTACCTGGCGGAGCGGACAGTAGAAAGAATCATGATAATATGCGGGACCGGAATCTATACTTTCATAAAATATTTCTCTGAGCTCTGATTATTTAACAGCGTGCAACTCACCGCCTTTTTAACATAGGATTGCGTGAGACGGTTTTAGAATTTGTTAAAACTGATGTCTACGAGAAGCGTTCATACTGACGAAATAAAACGTAAACATAATCCCAGTAATTATATTTCGTGTTATCACATTAAAATATTGCTGCAGGACATCTTTACTGTAGTGAAATTTAATTAAAAGAAACCTTTTAATGAATGGAAGTATTCCCCCTTTTTTCTAAACGTAATGATCTTTGTCTTGCCGAGAAGTGGCCAATATCTGAACTTAACTGAATGTTGTTAGTTTTTATCTTAATACGATATAAATTAATATAGTCACTTTCTTTTCCTTAATAATTATGATACGAGTCTTTTGAAGCGTTCGTTGAAGACGGAACGCAATGTAATTATAATGAAATTATTCCTATGCCAGATGTCTGCCAAGAATGGTCGATTGTTCGGCCGTTCTTGTTAATTCTCCAGCGTACTGAAAACCTTACAAATACTATTTTTACTTCTGTATGAAGGTCACTAAGCACATGAAAGAAAAAATGCACGATCAGCATAAATTACCATATATTATTTAAAATTTACAACTTACAGTGCGAAATGGCTGCCGTAGCGTGTATTAGCTTCGACCCTAGAACAGTGTGTGAGTAATAGCTAGTGCTCGGATTTATATGCACTGAAAAGTATAAATATATGCATGCATCTATGCATTAAAAGTCTGATAAATATGAATATATGCATGCATCTATGCATTAAAAATCTGATAAATACGCTCTAAAAACTTTAAAATATGCATAATAAATAAAATTCATTATTTCAACTTTCTCACGTCTTTTAATCTTCCTAAAGTAATCTGATTATAAATCATTCTTAAAACATTAATTGATAAAGTTAATAGTTATTACTGTCTGTTTGTCTCTTTCTCTTAGTCTGTTTTAGCATCAGTTGCTTTTATCGCAATAAACAATTAAATATTTTTCACAGTTTTCTGTAAGAAATGATTTCCTTCTGTCACTTAAAATGTTTTTATACGAAGAGAAAGATCTCTCTACATCACACGAAATCACAGGACAGTACCGAAAAGAGGCTATGTCACTTATGAAACAACCATTCAGCTGTTTTTCAAATTCTCCTTGTAACACCTTACTCACATTTCGAAAAAAACATTGAACTTGGATTACTTGCTTCAGTTTTCTCAATTCTGTTGCGAAGACACTTTCCTGTTTCTCCTGGTATGTCTCCGACGACAGCTGTTTCGTAGACCTCGAGGGCAGAAAATAGAGGCATTGCTTTTTCTTCCATACATGTGATTGTGGCTGGGAATGTACTGAAATAGATCCTAATAAACACTAATTTACTCTGGAGACTCTCCTCATTGCAAGCACTAATTGCAGCTGGGATACTTGCTGCTTCGTTTCTCTCCATCACATCCAGCACCCTTTTCACGTCTTCTAAATGCTCACTGTAATACAGAGCTGCTTCTATCCATGTTCCCCACCTCGTGATGATCGGCTGTGGGGGTAAACGAATACCTGGCATCATTTCAGTAAATAATTTTACTCTTGATGGCGCCTTCACAAACACTTTTTTCATAGAGGAAATTAAGGCATTTACTTCTGGAAAATACGCTCGAATTTCTTCAGCCAGTCGTGAAGAGCATGTACTAAACAAGTTATGTGAACTGCCATGGGATAAAATACCTGCAAAGCTTTAGCAGCCTTACTCATACATGCTGCTGCATCTGTAACTGTCACCAGGAGTTTTTCCTCGTTTTCTTCAGCGGGCCACAAAACGCGTAATGCATCACGAACAACCCTAGCAATAGTAGAATGATTTGTTTTTTTCCAGTACTCTGGAGACAATGAGATGAGGTGTTCCTGGTTCAGATTCCGCCATTTTTCCGACGACAACGTTGACAATATATCTCCCACATGAGTCAGTCAAATGGTTCAAATGGCTCTGAGCACTATGGGACTTAACATCTGCGGTCATCAGTCCCCTAGAACTTAGAACTACTGAAACCTAACTAACCTAAGGACATCACACACATCCATGCCCGAGGCAGGATTCGAACCTGCGACCGTAGCAGTCCCGCGGTTCCGGACTGAGCGCCTAGAACCGCTAGCATGAGTCAGTCGTTTCATCTACAGATAACCACACGTTTGAATCCCCAATATCATCTCTAATCTCTTGTATTACTTGAAAAGAATTATGTTATTGAAAATTTGTAAAGAACGGCCATGGTAATAAGGGGGTCACTTTTTTGGGGGGGGGGAGGGGGGGCGGGGAGAGCACAAGTGTAAAATGGGGGAGGGGGAGGATAAGTATAACAAAAGATATTAAAAATGTTTCTTGATCGTAAACCCGTTGACACTACAGCCCACACGAAATTTTATGTTTCGATTTTAAAATATTTTTGCGTAATAGATTTAAAACTCTTAAAAAAATTGAAAAGTTTTAATGAAACTTAAATGGAGGGTGGGGGATATGGGGGTAGTTGACTTGCAAACTCTTTAAATATTTAAACTTACCTCTTTGTAAACTTTTCCAAGATAGTTTTTCCTTATTGTTGATTCATCATGAACTTTTAGTTTGGTATATTTTTCGAGGAACCCTCGAAATTCTACATTATTTAATTTATTGAAAAGGATTTTGGATGAAACTAAAGCCTTGCAGAGATCTTTCAAAAATTATCATTGCCATCATTTCCACTTCTGCTGGCAGAAAATGCTGCTGGTAAGGTTGTCTGGATGTTGGAGATATTTTTATTAGCAGCATTTCTATGAGCAGCTGTTTGTAAATGTTGTGTAATCTGGAATTTTTTATCACAGGGCACCTATAACAATGGTATAAAAATAAAGTGAGTTTATTTTCATTAAATAATAAACTAACTCGAAAATCACATTGATTTTTAACTTTGAGAAAGCAAAAATAGAACTTACGTGCTTCTCACACACTTGGCACAATACTACATTTCTATCTGTTGCTAGAGTAGGATTTCCATCAATCCACTGTCGAAGTAAATAAGCTTTACTGTTCTTCTCCTTCTGCATTGTGGTAATATGGTCTCCTCCTGCGCACACTTCAGAAATCATGAATAACAGCACACTAGTTACTGATTTAGCTGTGAATGGAACTTTTTCATTCATGGAAATGTGATTGTTGCCGCCGGCGGCTTCGTTTGTTACACAACACAAACCGTACTGACTTTTACGACGCGGCGGCCGACCGAATTTTAAAGGTTTGCCGCATGATTGTTGATCGCTATTTAGTTTTTGTTAAGCTGTCGAGAGACATATTTTTATAGTACAGGAACCGCTCATTCCTGATTGCTTCGTTCGGCTCATTTTTAGGCGCCCTTTTATGGATTTGTAAATATGACAGAAGTAATTCTACACAAACAGAGCAATAACAGAGAAATTTGCTCAGGTCTTACTCTTCTGCTTGAACTATTGTGGTGAAATACTTGTATGTCAAGAATCATTGCCGCAAAAGTAAAATATATGCATAAATATGCAAAAGTTTTTTATTTATGCAATAGCCCCTTAAATATTCATTTATAGGCACTACCACGCAAATATGCAAAAATCCTAGCTCTAGTAATAACACTGGTCTTTTTAATTTCTTGTGCCAGTGAGTAAAATTACCACAAAGATCCTATACAGTTATCTTATAGAGTCTGTTGTACCATTATTATTTCATTTCATTATAAATTACCGTTATGGCAGCTAACTGCACACGCATTTTCAGAGTTTTTTTACAATTTTCATTTTACTTTGTTTTTTGTCTGACTTGTCGTCGCACGATTTAATATTTTGTACCGTGTATCGGTACAGCACGTTAAGCGAAACCAAACATTGGAACGATGCAACGTTCAATCAATAATCCACGGAAATACGAACCTACTCAAGATTTGTTGGTGCACTTTTGCAACACAATGCGTCAGCAGTTGTGCGTGCAATGGATTCGACAAGTCCTTGGCATGTTCCCGAAGCTATGTGAGAGCGGAGATGGCACGCGATAGCAAACTAAATGTGTACCATAGTGTTTAGATCAGGCGAATATGGTGGCCGAGACGACTACGTGAGTTTACTACATGCTGCAAAAAGTAGTAGAACATTTCTGGTCTTGTGACATGTACTTACATCCTGCTGGAAGATGCCATTGGCGACGAGAAAGATATTAAGAATGGAGGAGTGCAGCTGGTCCGCAATAAAGTCCACAACTGTAATATACCTGATTTACTAGCAAAAGTATAAGCGAAGACTTGGTGAACGTCCCCCAGAACATAACACTTCCACCCTCGGCCTGTATATGTGTCGCAGCGCACGTTTCGAGCAGTCGTTTGAATTTACGACCATCGATCTGTTGTAAAAGGAAACGTGATTCATCGTAAAAGGCGACACGATCTAGTCTCAAAGACCCTGTGTCAACCACAATCGTAACTGAGGATTTCGTTGGGTCAATATAGCAACAGGGAAGGATCGTCTGTTACAGAACCCCATGATCACTAATAAACGCTTATCAATGTTATTGGGAGTGTGTCTGCACCAGCATTACGTACTGTTGACAAATTTTCCAAAGAACGCCGCCAATCCTGTTTCACAGAGCGGGCAAATCTCCAGTCTTCACGTTCTGTGCTCAGGCACCTCATCGCCTGCTCGTGGTATTACCACTAGCTTCGCCGTTTCTGAGATACTCGTTCCCAAGTGGAACCGTAAACAATCTGCCATATGTCAGTGTCGTCGTATGTCAGCGGATTTCGGCATTTGAGGCTCGTATCGACGCTAAAATGATTCCCCAGTCGCCTCTGCTCTGTGTAAAAACACTGTGCAACACAATTAAAGCCGGCCGCTGTGGCCGAGTGGTTCTAGGCACTTCAGTCCCGAACCGCGCTGCTGCTACGGTCGCAGTTTCGAATCCTGCCTCGGCCATCGATGTGTATGATGTCCTTAGGTTAGTTAGGTTTAAGTAGTTCTAAGTTCTAGGGGACTGATGACCGCAGATGTTAAGTTCCATAGTGCTCAGAGCCATTTGAACACAATTAAAGGACCACTTATTTGAAACCGCATTAACTCTCTCGTGTTGCGAGATAGCACTTCGAAGTTTGACTCAAAGATTTCTACAACCTTCCTCCATAACAACGGAAAAGCATGCCGCGTTGAAACGTCAACCTCGTGCTCGACCACTCTTCAAACAGCAAAACGGTAACACATGAGGGAAAAAGGCCAGCTCTCAGGTCACGTGACGTAATATGCGGGTTAATGGTGTCACATTGACATGAAATTTCATCAAAATTCTGTCCAACGTCACCGGGACGAGTCACACGATGGAAGGTCGTCAAAACTTCTCTTACCAGCATTTGAAGGGCTTATTTCAATAGTGGTACAAGACCATTTTTGTTCATTCTGAGAAACAGAGTCCTAAAGTTAAATGAGCGCTGAAAGATCTGCAGTTCAGATACCAGAAATATTCAAGTATATATACTTACTACAATAGTGGTACAAGCCATTTTTGTTCATTCTAATATACAGAGTCCTACAGTTACATGAGCGATGAAAGATCTGCAGTTGGGATACCAGAAATATTCAAGTATATATAATGTGTAAAAACAGTGTGCAACAATTAAAGGACCACGTATATATACTTGAATATTTCTGGTATCTCAACTGCAGATTTTTCAGCGCGAGGACTCTGTATCTCAGAATGAACAAAAATGGACTTGTACCACTATTGAAACAAGCCCTTCATTTCTTTCTGTCTTTTGACACCTCACCTCTGCGAGTGAGGTTGGAACCGCCTCGCATAGCGCTGAAATCACGCGGTTTTCTTGTGAGTGGTTCAGGAAAAATTTAAGACAAACCACCGCTCACTGTCGACACGGAAACATCTCAGGGGGGGTGGCACAAAAGGCGTCAATGAAACTAACCCTTTTCTTGGGGCGTTGATTCCCACTCATTTCGCGGTCGAAGACAATGTTTCTCAGTAAGATGCGCAGCAGGACGTCGTTCATGACAACCTTTAATGCTGAAGGCAGATATTTCAGCCTCTCTGTAAGGACATTGTGGAGTTGCATTGGCACTGATCGCTCCCCTTTGGAGTGCAGTGCGACTGCAATTTCTGTTCTCGTGTACAGGTTGGAACCACTAGTGACCGTTCAAAACCATCATCATCATCATAATTTAAGACTGATTATGCCTTTCTGCGCTCAGCCTGGAGCATAGTCCCCCTTATAAAATTCCTCCATAATCCCGTATTCAGTGCTAACATTGGTGCCTCTTTCTGATGTTAAGCCTATTACTTCAAAATCATTCTTAACCGAATCCATGTAGCTTCTCCTTGGTCTACCCCGACTCCTCCTACCCTCTACTGCTGAATCCATGAGTCTCTTGGATAACCTTGCTTCTCCCATGCGTGTAACATGACCCCACCATCTAAGCCTGTTCGCCCTGACTGCTACATCTATAGAGTTCATTCCCAGTTTTTCTTTGATTTTCTCATTGTGGACACCCTCCTGCCATTGTTCCCATCTAGTAGTACCTGCAATCATCCTAGCTACTTTCATATCCGTAACCTCAACCTCGTTGATAAGGTAACCTGAATCCACCCAGCTTTCGCTCCCATACAACAAAGTTAGTCGAAAGATTTAACCGTGCACAGATAACTTAGTCTTGGTACTGACTTCCTTCTTGCAGAAGAGAGTAGATCGTAGCTGAGCGCTCACTGCATTAGCTTTGCTACACCTCGCTTCCACTTCTTTCACTATGTTGCCATCCTGTGAGAATATGCATCCTAAGTACTTGAAACTGCCCACCTGTTCTAGCTTTGTTCCTCATATTTGGCACTTAATCTGTTTATATCTCTTTCCCACTGACATTACTTTCGTTTTGGAGATGCTAATCTTCATACCACAGTCCTTACATTTCTGATCTAGCTCTGAAATATTACTTTGCAAACTTTCAGTCGAATCTGCATCACAACTAAGTCATCCGCATAGGCGAGAGTGATTATTTTTTTGTTCACCCAGCCAGTCTATTGTTTTCAACATATGATCCATAAATAATTTGAACAACAGTGGAGACAGGTTGCAGCCTTGTCTTACCCCTGAAACTACTCTGAACCATGAACTCAATTTACCGTCAACTCTAACTGCTGCCTGACTATCTATGTAAAGGTCGTGCGGAAGCGTTCTCGCTTCCCACGCCCGGGTTCCCGGGTTCGATTCCCGGCGGGGTCAGCGATTTTCTCTGCCTGCTGACGACTGGGTGTTGTGTGATGTCCTTAGGTTAGTTAGGTTTAAGTAGTTCTAAGTTCTAGGGGACTGATGACCATAGATGTTAAGTCCTATAGTGCTCAGAGCCATTTGAACCAACTATCTATGCAAAGACCTTTAATTGCTTGCAAAAGTTTCCCTCCTATTCCAGAATCTCGCAGAACAGTCAATAACTTCCTCCTAGGAACCCGGTCATATGCCTTTTCTAGATCTTCCACTCGAGAAAATTTGATCGTGATCCGAAGCAGCCCCACAATGTCCTTAGCGAGAGGCTGAAGCGTCCGGGGGCGTCAGCAGCTTCAAACGTTTTCGAGAACGTCGTCCGGTTCCTGATCTCACTGAGGACGTTTCCGAGCGCGAAATGTGCGCCCGCAGAGGGGTGGTTTCATTGACGCCCCTTACGCCACCTCCTGAGGCGTTCCTCTGTCGATTCTGAGCGTCGGTGTGTCTGAAATCTTTCCCTCGGCCACCTAAGCGAAAACCGAGTGATTTCAGCGCTGGGTGTCACCGTTATGACCTCGATCGCAGAGGTGTCAAAAGAAGGGGCGAAATGTGGGTCACAGGGGGTGTGACTGACGACCTTCCCACCGTGTAACACGACCACGGTGGTGCCCGGCAGGTTTGTGGTGAAATCTGGCGCCAATGTGACGTCATTAACCCGGCTTATACCTCACATGACCTTCTGAGCTCTGGCCTTTTCTTCGCACGTGTCGGCGCCTTGCTGTTTGAAGCGCCGTTGAGACCGAGGGCGATGTCACAGGACACCACGCTTTTGCGCCGTTAGAAAGGTGGGCTGTAGGCAGCTTTGGGCCAAATTTGAAACTTATACGTTATAGTGTCAGTTAACTACAGTGTTTCGAAAATGCTGCCCTGCAAAAACGCTGCCCTGTAACTGTGTACTTTCCTTTACCACGACTGGTGTCCGCATTCAGTCTCACGAATGGCAATGGTCATAATGCTTTGGCTTATGGTGTACATTAATGCCGCAGCTACTATGGGACTTCATCAGAAAGCTGACAAAGTTGGAAGGGAACGGGAGTCACGAAAAGAGATTCGGAATCACTAAAAGTATCGGAAGTATACGTGAACAACGAATGGAAGATTGTAATATTCGAACTGGTGAGACTACTGAGAATATAATGGATAGAAAGACGGACCAACAAATCAATGCTTCAAGAACTTAGGGTGGGGAAGAGATTATCCAGTTTTTGTATCCAGTGAATACTGCAATTCTTTGGTCACACAGTTCGACGGCAGGAGGGTAATTCCGAAAAGATGATCATCCAACGTAAAGTCAAGGGAAGAGATTGCTGGGAAGACCACCGAGGCGATGGATAGCACACATAAAGGAGAAGACACAACAAACATGGGGCCAGCTACTCTCAGATGCAGAAGACAGGAAAAAAAGAAGACAGACTGTTACGAGGACGGTGTGATGCTCCACCGTCTTTCAACTATGAAAGACGGAGTGTTGCTGAGTAATGCAGTTTTGAAGCTGTGCATGTGTGCTACCAAAACAATTGCAGGATGACCAAAACATGTATAAGCATCATACTGAACAGAACAAGTGAAAATTAACCATGAAATCTAGCAATCATTGATTGAGTCAAGAACAGAGACCGGATAGTTATAGGCTGGATGGTTGGTAAAAAGAAATAAACAGAAGAGGAAAAATATCCCGCACATGCTTTGTAATAACAGGTATGGTTTTCAAAACAACATGCGTTTGGAAAGGAAAGTTGACTATATGTGTGTATAGCCATTTTTGACTGAAGAAAATGACACATGGACCTTTAATGCACATAGGGAATTGCTAGGGGACACAGAAAAGACTGATCAGGGAACATATCAGAGTAGAAGGCGTACGTATTGCCGTAACGAAAATTAAATGGATGCACGGATGCTTCAATGAAAGATGGAACAAGGATATTCTTTCCGGATTCCAGGACATAAGGAAATATCCGTACTACGACCTGTGATTGACGATGAATAGATGACATTAGAAAACATATAATAGTGAAACGTCCCCTTTGAACAATTTATACATACGAAACGTCCACTTTGAACAACTTGTACAAGCCTGTGCTTAACCTGACACACAATATTATTTAGCGCAACGCAATCTGACTTTCAATAACCCCTACAAAACAATGGCCCTGACTAACTTTAACCTATACCTTTTACAAATCACTTACCTCACAAAAATCTTCGCTGCTCGAACTACTGCAATACAGCGAGTGCCACTACTGCCAGCTAAATAAAAGATTCAAACTACTGAAGGTACTAACTACTGATAGGGATAGTTAGCAAATGAAAGACATTAATGGAGAACAAACAATGTATTTACCTTAATATTCATAATTGACATCCAGTATTACAAAACTCCGCCATCTCTCTCCCCACATCCACCACTGCTGGCGGCTCACCTCCAAGTGCCCAACGCTACGCGCTGTTCACATCCAGCTGTAGCAGTTCATGACAACAATGGCAGACAACAATGCAAACTAGCCACATACTGCACACAGCACAGCCAGTGAGTTTCATATAGAGCGCTACGTGGCATTACCCATATAAAAATCTAAACAGCCTACTTACATAGCCCCCATGCTCCCCACAAAAAATTTTACAAAATATTTTTGGGCAGTGGCCAATAAAGATTTGATAAAATTTTTCATAATTACAATAACAAAGATATCAAATGCACACACTTATTGATACAATGTTGGTCAACAGCTAAAATTTTTCACAGTCAATGAAGACAGTCCTGATCATTCATCATAAGAGTAAACCTGCAGTTTGTTTGCTCAAAGTCTGAGCAGTAGAATACAATGCACACGGAAGTAGTGGATTTCCATGCAGTCTTGAAGAAGTAGTATTGTCCTTCCAACAGTAAGACAGTGCTGACTCTTGACATGCTGACAGGTAATGGGCCACAACAGAGCAAACCCACAGCAGAGTCAGTCGACGTTTCGAAGAATATTGGTAGGTAGGTCATCACAGAGTAGACCCACTGTAGTCCTGGTAGAGATTGTGGTATTTGTGGGCCACCAGAGGTGTAGACCCACTGTAGTCCTTGTAGAAAGTGTGGACAGGCCCACTGTAGTCCTGGTAGAGATTGTGGTATTGGTGGGCCACCAGAGGTGTAGACCCACTGTAGTCCTTGTAGAGATGGCCAGCAGCCATCTGTTGCGACTGTGCAGGTGCACAATCACCATTGAAGAGTCTTGCGGATAATAGAGCAAGACCATAACCACCACTTGTGCACTCACAAAGTTTTTGGAATTGTCCTTAGAACCAGCAATGCTGTTATCCAGTCCCTTGCTGAATTATTAACACACGTGCAAACACTAACAGTCCCTACTTCTCACATATTGTCCATATACTATGACCAACAGAAACGTGTGCAGTGAAATGGAACTTACAAGTTACTTGATGAACTGCTGTCAATTACAATTTTATAACATAAGAATACGATTACAAAGGTACAAAATACATCATTAAAAACATAACAATACAGATAACATTTGTAGTACCGGCTTTACAAAAGAATAGAAATAAACATATACGTCAGTGTTACAGGAATGATGACATGAGTACAAAAATAAAAGATCAGAATCACTTTTGAAACGTCAACTTCACACATGAGCATTAAAACAAAACAGAATAAATAATGTCTAAGCATCTTTACAAAGAAAATAACAGAGTATTAGAAAAATTCTACAACATAGCTCTCATCAGCACATAAACACATCAACACATAAAGACAGGAAAAACACAAATACACAAGGGTACACAAACATATAGTGGGATAACACAAAAGGAAAGGACAGGGTTTGTTTTACTGCAGTATTTTGCATGGAGATCTCCCTTCGTTCATCATTATTCCCAAATGTTCTATTTATACCTCCTTCCTGTATTCTATTCATATTTCTTTCAAACTAATTATTTCTGATTGTACAATACTCATTGGGGCCCAAATCTTTCTCATATAACTTCGTAATGCATTCTTTACCTATTCTCCATAGTCAGGTTTTTTATATAGTCTACCCCCTCTTAAGCTAACTTAAATCTACTGAGCTCAGATATATATACCAAGGGACGAGGCAATGCAGCATCACATAACACAGTTAATATAAACAGCAATGAAAAAAAACGCAGATTTGCGAAGCAAGCAGCATTAAGAAATTAGCAAAAGTCAAATTCAATAACACTATGCCTGGCAAACAGCAGCAACTTATACCTAAACATGACATAGTGCAAGCAGAAAAAATATTACAGTAAAGACAACAATGCAGAAAAGGGAAATGTCTATTCACATCTTAATATCTATGTAATTAAAGTGGTCATCTTAATGTCTATGTAATTAAAGTGGTGCACCACAACAACTTATTGTAAAAAAATATTACCATGTACTTGAAAAGAAAATTATGTGTTACTGTTACTAGTTCCTTCTTATTGTTCTTTCCTTTCCAAGTGCTCCTTTTTTAAAGAATGTGGATCATAAAATAATTATTTAATAGATCTGTTGACAGAAAGAGTTCACATTAGCAAATGCATCTAAGTTTATTTTATAAAACTAATGCTGCAACACAGCTGGAAACCAGATATTAAATGAAATAAGCAACTATGAAAAGCAAAGCATAAAAATATCATTCAATAGTCATGTGGCATTTCGTTTCATAAGTTAATGGCTCTCAACTCTCGTAGAAAGACACTTGTCATAATCAGGTGAGCAGATGTACGAATATTTCCCATCAATTCATAAGCATTTCAATAATTAGCACAAAGTGCGAGTAATCATATGTTTTTAAGTAACGAGGGTGTCGCATTAGCGATGAAAGGCACATCCTAATGGCTTGTTCTCCAGGTGTTTGACACAGCTGTGTGCCCACAACGCATTACAAAAATCATATGTTTTCAAGTAACGAGCGTGTCGCATTAGCGATGCCCTCTACAAAGAATTGTCAACAGCGAGTTTAATGGCCTCTCTTTGTCCTTCTCTTCCACCTGTGCCTCTGGCACACCCTAATGGCTTTCTTTTCTACCTGAGCGTCTGAAAAGGCTTGTTCTCCAGGTGTCTGACACACCTGGGTGCCCACGTCACATTATGTGCAGGTGGTCACTTAACTTTCTTACGGAAATATTTACGACAGTAGTTTCCGCTACAGTGACAGTCTCATATAAAAACATTTCACAGGTCAAGAATTTTATTGACATAAACATACTTCAACAGCATAATACACATCGTCGTCGTAAAAATAACATCATATCACCTCAGTCAAATGTCAAAAACGTCGTAGCTTCCTCCAATAATTTCAAAACCTAACAAAATTCTCTGCTCATGTCAAAAGTGTCATCTGCCTCCAACGTACTTTAAAATCTTACTCTCTTACCAAATACATCATTCAAAGTTCGCATAGTATCACAATGGTTTCAAAAAAATTATGAACAGTGCACAAAGCACAGACAAAGTACAATTTCTTAAGTGTGAAGTAATCCAACTCTGTAATGGCGTAAACATGTGTCACTGACGTAGTAAAAAGATGTTTGTTTCTCTGTTAAATGATCAGATAGGTGTGTAATTTATGTGTTAGAGAAATATGGTACCGATGTGTAAAGTTGTATAAGCAAATACCATATTAGCTAGGGCTCCTTGTGCTTGCCAAACACATGGTACACAAAGTAGGCGTGTACCCCCATGAGGATTATTGTAATTATACCCTCAGGTGTTACAGATTACAGCAATGGAATGAAATGTATTGCGAAAAACTTTCTTTGTAATTCAAAAATCTTTAAAAATAAATGTTTTAAGTACAAAATTAATCACTCAAATACGTGTCCAGTAGCGCTAAATGTGCGTCTTGCTGTAAGATAATCTCTGGGAAGTGTCGTAGTTATTGTCCTCCGAAAGCTAAGTTCTGCAGAAGTCAATGTACTTACCTCATGATAAACAAAGTGAAATGCCTTGCGCATAGATAACTTAGTTATTACGCTTATTGCCGCGATGAAGGAATTATTGTGCTGTAAAGTATTGTTGTGCTACGGAAAAGGCTGTCTCATTGTAGCTATACCACAAAAGTTACTACTAAAACATGTCTCACTTTATAGAAGAATTCAGAAAAAACTGTGCAGATATAAAACAGATACACCGCAAAAGCAACATTGTAAATTGTCACGCATTAGCAGCGTCGTGATAAAATCGTGTAGCTGTCACAGAAACCAACCATTGTCTCATCTGGTATCTCACAGAAAATACCTTAAATCCAGAATCCACTCTCAAGCAAACCAAAATGTTGCATGTTAACAGTTTCTTAAGTCTGACAAATTGTACAAGTAGCGTGAAGTGAAAATTGCAAAGACTAAGTTAAAAAGCAGATTATCTGTCAATAAATGGTTTTACATGAGAAATGTGGTGTAAACCTTTACTCTTCCTAGTACGCAGAGTTTCAACTTGAATGCAATTATCGTGCGGTATTCGTCCGTAAAGAATACTGGAATTTTGCTCAAGGTTAGCGTCAATGTTATTTTTCCCTGAGCCAGCGGGCGCACGCGGCTGCCTGCGGTGTGAGTCATTGTCTGTTTCTTTGTTGGCGCGCGCCGTTACTGGGATTAGGAGGCCTAACTTCCACAAATTCGCCTTGCCGAGAGGGCCCAGCTCTGTTTAAATCTCGCCAGTTCTGATGCAATTCAGGTCTGTCGTTACGATCATATCGTCTGTCGTCATGTCGGTAGGTTCGATAGTTTCTTTCTTGTCTGTCACGTGGTGGAGAATTTCTGTCTGAGTCGTAACTGCGTGCTGGACCGTTGCGTCTGAAGTTATTCTGTCTCCCTTGATAATAATTATTTTGGTTCCCATATTGTCTGTTTCTCTGATTGTCTCTGTGATAGTCATTACTGCGGAGAGGTGATCTTTCCCTGTAATTATTACTACTCTGCCAACGGTTGTCATACGGGTGGTGTCTATTTTGGTCACGATTTGTGTGGTGAGAATAGCCTTGTCGCGTCCAGTTATCGTTTCTGTCGTCACGGAATTGTGACGGATGTGACCTGTAGTGATTGTTTTCCTGTTTTCGCATCCCGCGACTGTCTGTGTCAATTTCTAGTTCTTGTAACAGTCCCTGAAAAGCTTCAATGTCGTCTTTGCAACGTCCTGCCAAAATAATATGTCGTAAATGTTCAGGCAGTTTGATTAAGCAAATGCGGATGAGTTCTGAGGGGCTGTATGGGTTTGACAGGTACTGATTCTTGTGCAACATGTCTTCAAAATATTTGACAAGACTGGAAAATTCAGATTGTTCAAAGTGTTTCATCATCATGATGCTATGTTTTACGCGATCTTGTGTAGCTTGTGACCAATATGCTGAGAGGAACGCATGGTAAAATTCTCCTTCACTGTGACAATCGTGAATGACAGATCGCATTCTTACAGCTGGTTCATTCTCCAAGTAGCCACACATAAATTCTAACCTGTGCTCCAATGACCAGTTGGGAGGGAAACAATGAGAGAATTGATGGAGCCACGCTTGTGGATGAATGTCGTTGGCAGAATTCTTGAATGTTTTGAATTTACGTGTAGTAATGAACAGCTTATAGTCAAAGTCATCGTGTCGGCGAGTAGCATATCGGTCATTGTTACGTCGTGCCGGCGGTTCCATCTCAAAATTCGGTGTACCTTGCCAATTTCTTTCATAATTAGCGAAATGCCCTGTGTTATTATTTTGTGGCTTTTCCGTATTTCTAAGTTCCTCTTCCCGTGTTGGAGCGCGAGTGTCCTCTGAAATATGTAATTCTTGTATCACCTGTGTCAACTGATCTTGTATTTGCCGGATTTCTCTTTTGTACTGTGTATTGATTTGATTTTGATTTTGTTTGAATTTTCTTATTTGTTCATACTCTTCTGTGTCAGTGAAGGCTACGGGTCTTGTGTCATTCAGATCATCATCTACCTTTGTAGATAAGTTAGTGACCTGATCCGAAAGTTCAGCTACTTTCTCCGATAGTGAACACATTTCCTCAGTGAGTTTTTCTGAACCAAGTTTCAGAGTGTCCATTTGTGTTGAAATCGAATCTACTGTGTTCTTTAAGTTTTCCTGAGTTTTTGCCAGTTGCGTAACCGAATCAGTAGATGCAACTGAGTCAATTTTAGCCCACAAGGTCTCATGATTTTCATGAACAATGGTTTGCAGCTCTTTTATGGCTGCTTCGTGATTCTGTAATGCATTTTCATGCCGCGAAAAAATAGGCTGAAAATGCTCACAAATTTGTGTTTTTACATCATTACAGACTTTTTGACATTTCGATTCAATGTTATGTAACTCAGCAGTTAAATCTTCACGTGTTTGTTCGAGAGTTTGTTCCAATGAGTCTAACTTTTGAAGATTTTGTTCCATCGTGTCTAACTTTTTAAGATTTTGTTCCACTGCGTCTAACTGTTGCTGTGTTTGTCTCTGGTGTTGTTCCATTGTGTCTAACTTCTGAAGCTTTTCTCCCATTTGTTGCATTAATTGTAATAACAATGCATTGGTGTCTGAAACATTTTCCTCAGTGCTTTTCGGCAGTGAATTTGCACCGGCAACATTCACATTTTGACAAGCTGAAAATGTGTCTTGACTTACTTGAGAAAACGGTGAGGACGCAAAACCTGAATCTACAGTATTTGCAAAATTGTGTCCTATCATTTCGGATTCCTGAGGCGAGCTGTTGCCGACCGATCGATCGATAATGCTTCCCTGTTCACTACCTGTTTCACTGCCTACGCCATTGTTTGACGCCCGCTCCATTTCCCTATGCACAGTTACCAAATTACTACTTTGAACATTAGTAAATTCATTACTCGGCGGCGCTGATAAGCTACGCTCGTCGTCACTATTATTTCTCAATTTAGCTTGGAGCCTAGTGTTACGTTTTTCACACGCCATTATTGTCACAATATTTCACACGATAACACAGAAAAGCACAATTTGAATAGCAAAAATAAGAGAACACATTAACATAGCGCTGAAAATAATATCTAGTTAATTGCAAGCGTAGCTGCGAAATACTTGGTGCAAATCTATATGCATGCCACAACTGTTTTACTGTACAACAATGAAAGACTGCAACTACCAAGGAGATTCTCTCTACAATTACGCGCTAAAGCTACACTAAATACACAAACTACAAGAAAAAATCAGAAGATTCCAGTGAGGTATCCTAGGCTAAGGGTCGACATATGAAACGTCCCCTTAGAACACTTGTACATATGAAACATCCCCTTAGAACAACTTGTACAAGCCTGTGCTTAACCTGACACACAATATTATTTAGCGCAACGCAATCTGACTTTCAATAACCCCTACAAAACAATGGCCCTGACTAACTTTAACCTATACCTTTTACAAATCACTTACCTCACAAAAATCTTCGCTGCTCGAACTACTGCAATACAGCGAGTGCCACTACTGCCAGCTAAATAAAAGATTCAAACTACTGAAGGTACTAACTACTGATAGGGATAGTTAGCAAATGAAAGACATTAATGGAGAACAAACAATGTATTTACCTTAATATTCATAATTGACATCCAGTATTACAAAACTCCGCCATCTCTCTCCCCACATCCACCACTGCTGGCGGCTCACCTCCAAGTGCCCAACGCTACGCGCTGTTCACATCCAGCTGTAGCAGTTCATGACAACAATGGCAGACAACAATGCAAACTAGCCACATACTGCACACAGCACAGCCAGTGAGTTTCATATAGAGCGCTACGTGGCATTACCCATATAAAAATCTAAACAGCCTACTTACAATAGTGACATGCTTGCCAGCAACTGAAGAGCGTAACAAATCTAAAAGTAAATGCTAGGCCTTTATCCAGCTATGAATGCCAAATTAGCTAACGATGGAGTGCAGAAGGAAGGAAGATTGGAGTACCGTTGATAACGGGGTCAAGCAGATGAAACCAGTCTCGTCCTTTTAAATGAGTCACAGCGACTTTTGTCTTAATCGAATTGGGGAAATCGTAGTAACTCTTTATCTCTATGGCCACACTAAGATTCGAAACACTACTCCTTGAGGATTCAGGATTCAAGTCCAGTTGTAACAGTCGTATGTTACACGATGAGTTTCTGAAAGCAACACTTTCCACGAAAATGAGATGCCAGGTGCAAGATACACGATCAATTCTGAATACAACAACCTCGCCAACTTCTCCTAATATAACTGGAGGCAATTTGCTTGTTTTTTATCATGTAAAGATGACTCGTCTTTGTCCCGATTGGTTTCTTCTACGGGACCGCCGACAATAACATACATGCAATAAACAGTGTATAAAATAATGGCAAATGAGAAAGTCTCAAGGTAACTATAATGATATTTGCAAAATAGTAGGATATCACCCGTTTTGTTTTTTTTTTCAGCCAATCATAAAATCAGGAAAATCAATTCCAGAGCCACTCTACCACTGACGCTCACAGCAAAGTTTCGAGATACTAACCATCATTTCTCGAGCACCGTAAAAAGTCATAGAAAATACTTCACACGGCCTTAAGATTGACACAGGATCGCACATTTGCATTTTGCGAGGCAACATTTAAAGATTTGTTCCCTTTTACGCGGAAATCGCACTTCACACACGGACTCACGTATTGCCTCTTCAGAAGTCGCAGACGCCTCGTGAACTAGCTTACTTGTTTAACGCCTGCCCACACAGGGCGCGCTTGTGGTTGGTTGATTCCGCCCACCAACCATTATCAACATTAAGTGAAATTTGCAATTAGTTTCTGGTACTGAGGTCTGAGTTCTTGAAATTATTGTTAACGAGTTGTTAATGCGGCAATGTCATCAGCACAGCCGGAGACGTAGATCAGTATTCAAACATCCAATCTAAATAATAGAAGACACGCCTTTTAGCGCCATGCCTCGTAGCTGGATCAAAGCTGTCATTATATGTTCCAGCACGAGGCAGCTTCTAATCACCCCATCGTTCTCACAGTCGCTTCATGGGACGGGTAGGTCTAATGACGCCAACTTCTTAGTAGCTTAGAGCGACGTGGATCTTTCTGTACTATACATTAAAGCGTAATAATAAAATGAAGGCAGAGACGTCGCATAAAAAAAGCTTACAGCGACGTGGATCCTTCTACACTACTCATTCATCATCATCATCATTCACGCGATCAGGCCCAGAGGACCGCGCGCCACCACACTTAGAGCTCTCCATCCGTCTCTGTCTTCTGCTATCTGTCTCCAGTTTTCCGTGACTCCCAGCTGCAACAGGTCTTCTCTCACTCCATCGATCCACCTCTTTCTAGGTCTTCCCACTGGTCTGCTGCCTGACGGGATCCAGTCCATTGTGATTTTGGGCCATCTTGTTGCCTCCATTCTAACAACATGTCCAGCCCATTGCAGTCTTCTGCTTCTCATCACTCCCAAGATGTTAGCTGTACAATACAGCTCTTCTAATTCAGTGTCATGGCGTCTTCTCCATTCTCCAGTAGTCTGATCTCTGACTGGTCCAAATATTTTCCTGAGGACTTTCCTTTCAAATGTTAGCAGTTGCTTAAGGTCTTGTTTTCGAGTGCTCCAGGTTTGAGAACCATAAAGTACTACTGGCATTATTAAAGTCTTATACAACCGTAGCTTTAGTTGTTGCGAGACACTTCTACATTTTAATATAGGGTCTAGAGAGTGATAGCATCTGTTTCCCGCCTGCAGTCGTGCTTTTATCTCTGCTTCAGTTGATGTTAATTCTGTAAAAAATGATCCAAAGTATTTGAACTCTTTCACATGTTTATACCTGGTGTTGTTCACAATTAAATCTTGAGAGTTCTGGATCTTTCTTCCTATGGTCATATATTCTGTCTTTTCAGAGCTAATTTGTAGACCGATCCTAGCTGCCAATAACTCCAAGGTCTGGATACTTCTCTTCAGATCTTCTGGTGTGCATGCTAATAGTGCAATGTCGTCTGCATAGGCCAAATATGTAATGTGTCCATTACCAATTTGAATGCCCTTGATGTTTTCTTTGTTGAAATCCCGCATTACCTTCTCAAGTGCCAGGTTGAAGAGGACAGGTGATAGCCCATCTCCTTGGCGTAATCCTGTTACTACTTGGAAGCTTTCTGTCATTTGATTGCCTACCTTAACCTTAAGTTTTGTGTCATTTAGGCACACCTCTACCAGTTTGACCAACTTCTTTGGTATACCAAACTTTGTCATAGTTCTAATCAGGCTAGGTCTATGTATACTGTCGTAAGCCTTCTTGAAGTCTACAAGCAGGAGATGTATTCGTACATTTTTTCACAGACCTGTTTTAGGACAAAAATCTGGTCCGTGGTTGATCGCCCTGCCTGGAAACCTCCTTGGTATTCTCCAATTATGTCTGTTGCTACAGGTTTTATTCATTCTAATAGACAGTTGGAGAAAATCTTATAACATGTGTTGAGTAGCGCTATGCCCCTGTAGTTGTCACATACGGATTTGTCTTTCTTTTTAAATATGGGGCATATCACAGCTACCTTCCATTCCTCTGGTATTTCATGTTTTACCCAAATTTGCTCGATTAGCTTGTGGATTTTGAAACAGAGGATTTCGTCTCCAGCCTTGAGAAGTTCAGAAGGAATACCGTCCTCACCTGGACTTTTACCATTCTTAAGGTTTTTAATCTGGTTCCTTATCTCTTCAATGGTGGGTGGAGGATATTCTGGGTCTACTGTTACTGGTTCATCAAACTCAAGTAGTTCGGTTGGTTCATCAGAGTTAGTAATTCTCTGAAGTATTCCATCCATCTTCTTCCAATTTTTTGATCTTCTGTTAACATTCTTCCATTGGCATCTTTTATGAATCTGTTTTGATGGTATGGCCCTCCTTTAAAACTTTTCGCTTTTCTATAAAGTTCTTTATACCTATTTCCATGAAAGTCTTGTTCAGCTTCCTCCATGATACTTTTAACATATTTTCTCTTTGCTTTCCTCAATGTGGCTCGGGTCTGCCGTTGTGTTTCTTCAAACTTCGATTTTTCTTCTTCTTGCATATTGCTTTGTATCCACAGTAGTTTGGCCCGTTGTCTCTCCCTGATAGCTCCCTCACACTCCTCATTGAACCAAACTCTTTTTCCCCTAGTTCGCTTTGGGATTACTTCTTGGGCTGTTTCTTTAATGGTCTCTGCAATCGCCTTCCAGTTCTGATCTTCTACACTACTGGCCATTAAAATTGCTACACCACGAAGATGACGTGCTACAGACGGAAATTTAACCGATAGGAAGAAGATGCTGTGATATGCAAATGATTAGCTTTTCAGAGCATTCACACAAGGTTGGCGCCGGTGGCGACACCTACAACGTGCTGACGTGAGGAAAATTTCCAACCGATTTCTCATACACAAAAAAGCAGTTGACCCGCGTTGCCTGGTGAAACGTTGTTGTGATGCCTCGTGTAAGGAGGAGAAATGCGTACCATCACGTTTCCGACTTTGATAAAGGTCGGATTGTAGCCTATCGCGATTGCGGTTTATCGTATTGCGACATTGCTGCTCGCGTTGGTCGAGATCCAGTGACTGTTAACATAATATGGAATCGGTGGGTTTGTAACCTCCCCCTCACTTACCGACCTTAATGACAGTGAAAAATGAAACCGCGTGTACCTAATGGGAGTTTTGGAAAAGCAATCGTCACCGAAGTTAACCTATCGGTAAAGAGGGAGGAAAGGGTTACACCTAAATGAAAGGAAATGTTCTAATGAAACTGGTGGAAATTAATTTTGAAAAGGGGTAAAGTTAACAAAGAAAGTAAATGTGCAGCCGTTACGTTAACAATTAACTAGCGGTAATTAGGTATTTGAGATTTGGGGGAAATCACGGTCACCAGTCCTAAGGACAATTACTATAGTAACTGAAAAAGAAAGGTTATTACACATATAATTAGCACTAGAAGCGTGGCAACTGAAGGTTGACACGCGTAGTGTGAAAACTGAAAGTTTGTCAGAAGTAATAAATTTCGCTACACCCTGACTTAATTTAGCAAAAGAATTAATAAAACCGGAAAATCGAAAGTTAATTTAGTGACTGAAGTTAATAGTGAGCTTTCTTTCTGAAGCACATCGAAATTCAGAAAAATACGGTTAGTCTTGGACTACCTCAACAATCATTTCAAAAGCTACTTGAATCTACGCAATTTAGAAAGAAGAGATTTAACTTTGAGCCTGAATTAAATGATTCTGAACAATTAACAATAGTAAAATTTAGTACGTACCAAGCTGAGCTGCAGTCAGAGGTAAGCTAAAATATGGTAACAAAACTCGCACTCTTAATTCGTGCTTGTGTAATCTGAATATTGTAGCCAGCTAACTGAACTTTGAAATTAAAGCAGTGAAATAGAATTAGCTATATTACTTTAGTGCTGGCGTTTAAATTTCTACGACACTCGGGTTCATTCCGGAAAAGGAAGGGACCCTGCTTGGTAATGCAACTGGGACAATGAGCAACAAAGGTTCATGCTAAGTTGCTGTAATTTTGCGAGGCAAATGGAACAAGATTAAAAGCTGAGGTCTGCCATACAGTTCTAAAACTTTACTTGCTTCCAGTCTTCCTTGTTGGTGGATTGAAGGTTTGAAGCCGTCGACCGAGGAGGTGGCGACAGTCACTCATTGCCGGCCGTCGCTGTTGCAGAAACTGGATGTTGGCGCGCCTTCTTCTCGACACGGTCACCAGGCGAAACGGGCTCTTGATGTGCGCCAGTTAATGTTTCCCGTCCGCGACACCATGTCAGAAACTACCATCCCAAGTCGAGCGCAATTACATGCTGCCAAACCCCGAAAGCGCGGCAACTCGCGGGAGCGTCACACAACACACCTGCTCCACTCGCTACTCCCGCCACACTCCTTCTCTCAGCCCGCGCTCCACGCGGCAGAGTTAACACTACCAAAGATCCTACACACTTTGATTCTTCACACGACCTATCGACGTAATCGTTCGATAGCAGTTTTCCCTAGGCAAGACCCAGCGTAAAAATACAAATAATATTTACGAAACAAACCAATTATACATCGACATAAATGCATAAATATACAAATAGTAAAACAATTACAATATACAAAGAGACAGAAATGTCATATCTTGAGGTAACAAAGCAAGGAAAAAAAATAGTACAATAGATGGAAATAGGAGGATATGCATTTCCGGCGTTACACGTGCCCCACATTGTCTGAGGATGTTCGTGCAACGTAAACAGACTCAGAAAATGTCCCAAAAAAAGAAACAGCGGAAATGCATATGCTCAAAACATAACAAAATTTAGCATTCGTCTAATTAATCGTAAACCAATTTTGAGACGATAATAATTGAGTGGAGACACTCCTAATCTTATTCCACTCTGTCATCTTGCACAAAATAAAACAGGTTGACAACATATCAAAATTCACAGAAATCATAGAAAATGGTTTAGCTATTCCAAAATCATTAAAATTCGTAACACTATAAGAAATGGAATACTATTTGCAAAATTAATCAGAGTACATGGTCATAAAAAACAGGTGTATCAAAATACGCAAACTAATAATTAATTACATAGAATACACATTTTTATGTAACCTTTTCATAATTAATATTCTCGTCATGTCCAATTAACGCTAAACAAGAAAATAATATACAGCAGATCGAAGAAAACATAAATATTGACAGCAGAATTCTTTCACATCAGCTGCCCGGGTAAGAAAAGCAACTCCACATTCCGTACTCGCGAGTACAAAGAATGCCGACAGCGGTACAAATGCCGACAGCGACACAAGAGCCGATAGCGTCTTCGCCTCGCAAGTATTGTTGCGCCCGCCTGTGCGGCACGCTTGATCTCACTCGCCTGCCTAACGGCATTTCCAGAACGTCCGTTTCACTGAATTCTTTCGGAAAAACTCACTCGCGAGTAATCTCAAGGAGTCCATAAACA
Source organism: Schistocerca cancellata (assembly GCF_023864275.1). Lineage (NCBI taxonomy): Eukaryota > Metazoa > Arthropoda > Insecta > Orthoptera > Acrididae > Schistocerca > Schistocerca cancellata. The sequence goes on along the minus strand of NC_064626.1, from coordinate 1,282,412,129 downwards.
CTATCACAGTGGATAACTCAACACTGTCCATCATCACACGCATGTACTAGCCTGAAACTTAAAACAGCGTCTAAGTACATCGGCAATGACTAATAAAAACACACTTTCATGAAATATTACAGAAAGTTACAAAATCATATTTACATTCCTTAATCTACTGTGACTCAGCTGAAAACTTAAACTAGCAGCTTGGATTTTTCAGATGATTACTAATCAGTTACTCTTAAATCATTTAGTCAAAATTAATTACTTATTAATTACAACTTCTTTAATGACCTCTAGGTCAGGCAAAAGCATCGTAACATGGCACATCCTTAAATCTTACACTCTATATTTACATACTGTACAAATTACCCATTGTGTGGTATTAATCGATCCTAGGTTGGTACAATTTCAAGTCTACAATATTCCGAATACCTAATCGTTTTCCAGAGCTTGGATACTCTAAGCAATAAGCATTTGTGTGAGGTATACCAATGACTTTATATGGTCCATTATAAACAAACTTAAATTTAGAGATTTCATTGTCTATCTCGCTCGATTTCTCATGAGCTTTTACAAGTACTAAGTCTCCGATTGCAAACTTAGCAAAACGCGCTTTTGCGTCATGACGACGTATGCGAGCATCGGCTTTTAGCTTCATTACTTCTCGCAAACGATCTTTTTTCACACCAATACTAATGTCAATCCGTGGAGGGAATTTGATTATCTCTTCCAATTCACTTTCTACACTTTTGTCACTGCCGATATTCCTCACGTTACGGCAGTTCAAATTCATTCCTACGTCAATGTCATCCGGCCAGTTAACAATGTGTATAGGCTGGTATTGCTTATGCACACCGTCTCCTGCCTCGTCAAAACTAACTACTATCGTTTTATCTTGTGACGTACATGTCAAAGTTTTGCTTTCGCAATTAATCACTGCACGGTACTTTAATAGCCAATCTAACCCGATAATTACTTCCGTAGTCAAGTCTGGCACGACGACAAACTCTTGTTCAAATCGTGCCCCGCCTATCTCGAAGTTGACAAAAATCTGTTTTGTGACCGGTTTACTGGCCTTCCCAGTAGCACCGATAATTTTCACTCCTGTTACTGGCATAACTACGATGCCGGGTCTGTCTTTCAGTAACTCAAATATTTTCCCAGATACAGCACTCAATTCTGCACCGGTGTCAATCAACACGTTTAGTTGTAGGTCGTGCATATTAACAGACACTACTATCTGTCTACACTTGTCCTCGACTGTTTCTTTATTTTCCCACAGTAAATCCTCGTCTATATCCAGGTCATTCCAGAAAAAACCATCCGGCTTTGATCCTAAATCCGGCTTATCTGGCGGCTTTTTCAGCCTCTGTTCAAATACAGTTTTAATTTCAACACGTTTGTCCTGAGGCGTAGTCTGTAGCTTCGCCTCCAATACCGAAACCTTTTCCTGTAACTCTTCAACTAGTGAGTGTTGCTTTGCTATCAATTCATTAATCGTCACCTTCGTTGATTCCACTTTGGTCAGATTAATCTCATCCGCCAAACTACCTGGAGAAATGTGCCCAGTAGTATCTGCAATTACTTCCTCTGGATCTGCGCAACCCACACTGCTACCGTCTGACCGTATAACGTCAGCTCTAACCTCATACACGTTGTAATATATGTGCTTTTCTACCAATCGTGTCCGGCTATCACTAAAATTTTCGCAATCTTTCTCCTTAATACTCTCGCAATGTTTAAACTGGAGGTTTGCGTCGGATGGGTCGGTTACTTCTACCACTGAAACTTTCGGTAAGGTCTGCCGGTTAGGGCCAGAACTTTCCGTTACTACTTCAACATCTAACTCCTGCGGGACGAAACACGACGAATCTTGCTCGTGCTCCCCCTTAACATCAGCTATTTCTAGTAAAGTCTGCCGATTAGGGTCAGAACTTTCTATCATTTCACAAACACTATCTTCCTGCGGGACGAGACGCGGCAAATCCTGCACGCGCTCCCCATAAACACTTCTCCCATACAGACCCCTATAATCTCTTAGTTCGTCGTATAAGCGACCGAACTGCCTTAACCAGACCTCATCCCTCTCTGCATCCCCTCGCTCGATGACGGACGTTTTATCCGACATCTGACCTTCTCTCAACAATTGCGAATCATTCTTAAACTCAATCTCCAGTTCCGCTGTGGGTATTACAGCTGCCACTTTATAATCGATTTCCGGAACACTACTTAAATTGTTCTCACTGACAGTGAATGTACTACCTACTGCCGTGTATACAGCTGATCTACTACTTGTGGGCGCACTCCTTTCTCCTAACACTGGCACACTCTCCCGCCGTTGATTATTCCACACGGAATTTTCATAATGACGATACCTGGGTTTCCTCCTGTTATTGGGCCGCCAAAATTTCTCCACGCCCGCTCGGCCCCTCACCGGCGCGGCTAATGGTTTCCCTGTCTCGTCCCAGCAGATACGCTCCACGGATGCTGCTGAGGCGGCTGATCACACCCTCTGGCGTTATTACTATTCTGCGAAGCCCGTATCACGCTAGTGTGATACTGGTTTCCGTCATTCCTGTTATTATTTGCATTGTACCGATTGTCATTACGGTCCGAACCATTATTGTTATTGCTGTCATGGTTTCGGTATGCATTATTCCCATGGTTATCGTTGTTGTGGTTGCTGTGGTACCCGTTGTTGTTACCACGGCCTCTACCACTGTCACGATTATTGCGCCAATTGTCCTCGTCCTCAACTCTTTCCAGGAAATCATTCACTGTCCTATAATTGCTTCCTACGTAGCGTTTTGTATCATCTGGAAGCTTCTTGTAGAGTTCCCAGACTATTTCGGATTCCGTGCGGCGATCACGCAAATATTCCAACTTGCGGATCCAGCCCTCACAAAACTCCTTCATCGAGCCGCGCGAATTCGCATCGAAAGGCCTCGATACGACAAATTCGCGCCAGACACTTTGCTGTTTTTGCTCTGACCAGTATTCAGCCAGAAACAAATTTTTAAACTCGTCAAAAGTCAGGTTCGTAATGTTGAGGTTTAAGCCCCAACGCTTGGCATCACCAGCCAGCACATCAATAACCGCATTAATTTTTCTCTCATTTGTCCATGATCTGGGTAAAACTCTTTCACAATTTTTAATGAAATCCGTCGCGTGTATACCGCCCATTTTCAAGGGGTCGAACCGCTCCTCTTTCGTCAACAATTCCGAACTATGTGCACAGATTGGCACATAGCTCTGTTTTTCGTCAAGTTTCTTTTCTAATTCCGACACTCTCGTAATAACTTGGCAAGTGGTTGTCGCAAGCGTTTCCACTTTTTCTCTTCGCAGGTATTAGCCTGCTCCCTCACTTTAGTGTCTACTTCGGACACTAAAGCCTTTAAAGTTTCCACCTTCTGTTGATCCTCTTTTTTCACTAATTGAATTTGTTCCGTCACCTTATTCTCGATGATCGGAGTAACTGCTTCTCCTACACTTTTCTCGATTCTGCTAATTTCGGAATCAAAACGAGTATTTATGCTCGCAATTTCCGCCTGAACGCCTATCATTTCCTGTTTAAGATTACCGATTTCGGTATTAATTACAACAATATCTTCTTTGATTTTATCAACTTTTGTATTAACAACTCCAACATTGTTGTTAACAACGTTAATAGCTTTGATCTGATTGTCTAGCATCCGTTCAATTTTTTCAGACTGAGCTTCTTGCTTGGCAGCCTGAGCTTCTTGCTTGGCAGCCCGAGCCTCTTGCTTGACAGCCTGAGCTTCTTGCTTGGCAGACTGAGCTTCTTGCTTGGCAGACAGAGCTTTAATTTCTGCCGACTGACTCTTGATTGCGTTAATCAAAACATTCAATAAATCAGTTAAATTCCCGGAAACTACCGGTTTTACTTCCGTAGCGGCTTCCTCTTTAATTGTCCCCCCGAATTCGTCTTCAAGGGTTTCACATCTGATTTTCACTTCCGATTCCGAAACATTTTCTAAAATGTGGAATTCCATTTCTGCTCTTTGTTGCGTTTCGGCGGTCGCGTCTTTCATGCTAGCCGCCTGCCCCTGAACAATGGGTACCACGGTGCGCGTTTCCCACTGTTCGACCGATTGTTCCGTATCCAAGTCTACCAAATTTTGGCAATTGTTGCCTTCACTCATTTTAATAATTTTCAATATAAATGCCAAACCTCAAATATAATTAGGATTACTCCCACTACTTATTCTCGCTGACGTAGCGGCCTGTACGTAACCAGTACTTTGTTACGAGATTTGCACAATGCAAAATTCGTGTCCAGAACAACCTCAAATCCGAAGATTGTCCTGTCACCAGGTCGCCACTTGTAACCTCCCCCTCACTTACCGACCTTACTGACAGTGAAAAATGAAACCGCGTGTACCTAATGGGAGTTTTGGAAAAGCAATCGTCACCGAAGTTAACCTATCGGTAAAGAGGGAGGAAAGGGTTACATCTAAATGAAAGGAAATGTGCTAATGAAACTGGTGGAAATTAATTTTGAAAAGGGGTAAAGTTAACAAAGAAAGTAAATGTGCAGCCGTTACGTTAACAATTAACTAGCGGTAATTAGGTATTTGAGATTTGGGGGAAATCACGGTCGCCAGTCCTAAGGACAATTACTATAGTAACTGAAAAAGAAAGGTTATTACACATATAATTAGCACTAGAAGCGTGGCAACTGAAGGTTGACACGCTTAGTGTGAAAACTGAAAGTTTGTCAGAAGTAATAAATTTCGCTACACCCTGACTTAATTTAGCAAAAGAATTAATAAAACCGGAAAATCGAAAGTTAATTTAGTGACTGAAGTTAATAGTGAGCTTTCTTTCTGAAGCACATCGAAATTCAGTAAAATACGGTTAGTCTTGGACTACCTCAACAATCATTTCAAAAGCTACTTGAATCTACGCAATTTAGAAAGAAGAGATTTAACTTTGAGCCTGAATTAAATGATTCTGAACAATTAACAATAGTAAAATTTAGTACGTACCAAGCTGAGCTGCAGTCACAGGTAAGCTAAAATATGGTAACAAAACTCGCACTCTTAATTCGTGCTTGTGTAATTTGAATATTGTAGCCAGCTAACTGAACTTTGAAATTAAAGCAGTGAAATAGAATTAGCTATATTACTTTAGTGCTGGCGTTTAAATTTCTACGACACTCGGGTTCATTCCGGAAAAGGAAGGGACCCTGCTTGGTAATGCAATTGGGACAATGAGTAACAAAGGTTCATGCTAAGTTGCTGTAATTTTGCGAGGCAAATGGAACAAGATTAAAAGCTGAGGTCTGCCATACAGTTCTAAAACTTTACTTGCTTCCAGTCTTCCTTGTTGGTGGATTGAAGGTTTGAAGCCGTCGACCGAGGAGGTGGCGACAGTCACTCATTGTCGGCCGTCGCTGTTGCAGAAACTGGATGTTGGCGCGCCTTCTTCTCGACACGGTCACCAGGCGAAACGGGCTCTTGATGTGCGCCAGTTAATGTTTCCCGTCCGCGACACCATGTCAGAAACTATCATCCCAAGTCGAGCGCAATTACATGCTGCCAAACCCCGAAAGCGCGGCAACTCGCGGGAGCGTCACACAACACACCTGCTCCACTCGCTACTCCCGCCACACTCCTTCTCTCAGCCCGCGCTCCACGCGGCAGAGTTAACACTACCAAAGATCCTACACACTTTGATTCTTCACACGACCTATCGACGTAATCGTTCGATAGCAGTTTTCCCTAGGCAAGACCCAGCGTAAAAATACAAATAATATTTACGAAACAAACCAATTATACATCGACATAAATGCATAAATATACAAATAGTAAAACAATTACAATATACAAAGAGACAGAAATGTCATATCTTGAGGTAACAAAGCAAGGAAAAAAAATAGTACAATAGATGGAAATAGGAGGATATGCATTTCCGGCGTTACAGGTTCATGAGGGTAATACGGAACGCCGTGCTGGATCCCAACGGCCTTGTATCACTAGCAATCGAGATGTCAGGCATCTTATCCGCATGGCTGTAACGGATCGTGCAGCCACGTCACGATCCCTGAGTCAACAGATGGGGACGTTTGCAAGACAACAACCATCTGCACGAACAGTTCGACGACGTTTGCAGCAGCACGGACTATCAGCTCGGACACCGTGGCTGCGGTTACCCTTGACGCTGCATCACAGACAGGAGCGCCTGCGATAGTCTACTCAACGACGAACCTGGGTGCACGAATGGCAAAACGTCAATTTTTCGGATGAATCCAGGTTATGTTTACAGCTTCATGATAGTCGCATCCGTGTTTCTCGACATCGCGGTGAACGCACATTGGAATCGTGTATTCGTCATCGCCGTACTGGCGTACCACCCGGCGTGATGGTATGGGGTGCCATTGGTTTCACGTCTCCTGAAATCTCACCAACTGAAAACGTTTGGTCAATGGTGGCCGAGCAACTGGCTCGTCACAATACGCCTGTCGATACTCTTGGTGAACTGTGGTATCGTGTTGAAGCTGCATGGGCAGCTGTACCTGTACACACCATCCAAGCTGTGTTTGACTCAATGCGCAGGAGTATCAAGGCTGTTATTACGGCCACAGGTGCTGGCCGTAGTGGCCGAGCGGTTCTAGGCGCTACAGTCTGGAACCGCGCGATCGCTGCGGTCGCAGGTTCGAATCCTGCCTTGGGCATGGATGCGAGTGATGTCCTTGGGTTAGTTAGGTTTAAGTAGTTCTAAGTTCTAGGGGACTGATGACCTCAGAAGTTAAGTCCCATAGTATCAGAGCCATTTGAACCATTTGAACGGCCAGAGGTGGTTGTTCTGGGTACTGATTTCTCAGGATCTATGCACCCAAATTGCGTGAAAATGTAATCACATGTCAGTTCCAGTATAATATATTTTTCCAATGAATACCCGTTTATCATCTGCATTTCTTCTTGGTGTAGCAATTTAATGGCCAGTAGTGTATATTGTACGTTAAAGTGTAACAACAAACTGTAATAAAACATAGGTGGAGATGTGCCATAAATGCCACACACTGCTGAAGCTCTTACGCCATCTCGCTCTTTGTATGTGGAGAATACCAGCCGGATTTAGAACTGCCATTATTTGTGAAAGCAGTACTCGTTTCAAAGGGAAGATTAGGTCTCGAGTTTGGTCATTACTCATGGCATGGGAATAGTGTACAGAATTCTACATAATGCACAGAATGTACGTAATTCTGCTGCTCATAAAGACGTACAGAGACGAGTGATAAAAAACTATGAACCCGTTTCTCTTTCTTCCTTTTAGATGGTATGGCCCGCGCTCTCTTTCTAGTCTTCGCGAAAGGTTCTTTGCTAACGGAATGTGTCTTAAAATCTGAACATATTGTATATTTTGTGTAGAACTTTACGAGACATCGTCGGCCCTTTTACATTGTAGAGGTTACAGTTACCAGAGATGATCTTCAAGATCATTAACGTTTACGTCACTCATCTTTGCAATGTGTGAATGTTGACCGTAAGCGACAGGTTTTTAGGCACAGTATAGACAGTAAACGTGAGACGACAATTGCCCGTTTGCACGATACCAACAAATCCTTACCTTGTACTGGATAGAGTAGGCCAGTCTGGTTAGCTGACAGATCCATTGTTTGGAAATGATTGATTTGTTGCACCCCAAGAAATTAATTTAACAAAACATTTGCAACGTACTACTTCGTAATTGAAGAAACAACTTTTCACTTCGCAGTATAAGCCTTCATCGCTAACATGTTGCCACTTTAAATTATAATAAAAAATCGCCTAGTACACAGAGATCACAAACGCACGACACCTCAGCACCAACCGACTTTTCTCTCTGAAGCGGTGTGGTGTACCGTCACTTCCGCCCACTTATTCAAGTATTCATTTATTTCAATATTCTCTGTGACCAAGTGTTGCCTTCTCTTATACAGGGTGTTACAAACTTTCAGGAAACATACCTCACATACAAATAAAGAAAAGATGTTATGTGGACATGTGTCCGGAAACGCTTACTTTCCATGTTAGAGCTCATTTTAATTTCATTCCAACGTGATAAAATTGCAAATTTTCACAATCAACGTGTGTGGGCTTACGAGAATCCGCACGCAATTGTGCAATCACGTCATCAACACAGATTTTCTGTGAACGTTTGGGCAGGCATTGTTGGTGATGTCTTGATTGGGCCCCATGTTCTTCCACCTACGCTCAATGGAGCACGTTATCATGATTTCATACGGGATACTCCACCTGTGCTGCTAGAACACGTGCCCTTTACAAGTACGACACAACATGTGGTTCATGTTCGATGGAGCTATTGCACATTTCAGTCGAAGTGTTCGTACGCTTCTCAACAACAGATTCGGTGACCGATGGATTGGTAGAGGCGGACCAATTCCATGGCCTCCATGCTCTCCTGACCTCAACCCTCTTGACTTTCATTTGTGGGGGCATTTGAAAGATCTTGTCTGCGCAATCCCGGTACCAAATGTAGAAACTCTTCGTGCTCGTATTGTGGACGGCTGTGATACAATACGCCATTCTCCAGGGCTGCATCAGCGCATCAGGGATTCCATGCGACGGAGGGTGGATGCATGTATCCTCGCTAACGGAGGACGTTTTGAACATTTCCTGTAACAAATTGTTTGAAGTCACGCTGGTACGTTCTGTTGCTGTGTGTTTCCATTCCATGATTAACGTGATTTGAAGAGAAGTAATAAAATGAGCTCTTACATGGAAAGTAAGCGTTTCCGGACACATGTCCACATAACATATTTTCTTTCTTTGTGTGTGAGAAATGTTTCCTGAAAGTTTGGCCGTACCTTTTCGTAACACCCTGTATACAGGGTGACCCAAAAGTCCATTAACATTTGAAAATGCAATAATTCATGCAATAACGTAGGTAGAGAGGTAAAAATAAGACGCACATGCTTGAAATGACATGGGCTTTTATTGAAACCAAAAACGACTAGCAAAACTGGCCAACAGATGGCAGCAACACGTCAGTGACGCCGTATGAGAATCGTGTATAAAGTGAGCTGTAGTGAGAGTGGAGTCGGTTGGAGTTGGCTTTAACATGAAAAGCACTTTTAGTGAAGCTCTACTATCAGAATGGAAAATACGCTACTACAGTTTTACGATCCGATCACCAAACGATGGATACTCTAACGTGTAAACTGTGACAAGTGTCGCTGTGAAGAAAATAATCACGAAGTTCGAAGCCAGGGGTTGTTTAGACGATCGGCCGCGCAGTGAGCAAACGCACGCAAGCGCTACTGCTGCTCACACATTTCAGGAAGAAATATAGAACTTGTCGGGTTCATCTCCGCATGGTGAAATCGACGCTCGTGAAGTCGAACATCGCATCGGCGATCCATGCACCACTGTTTGAAAAGCACTCAGTCGTACCCTCCAATGTTATCCGTGCAAAATGCAGCGTCATCACGAAACTGTTAAAAACCGATATCATGGCGCGGAGAGAATTTGCGGTGTGGACACTTCGAAAAATGGGGGAAGATGGCGATTGGTTGTCTAACGGGTTGTGAACCTACGAAGCACATTCACACTCCGATGGTCTGTCAACACCCAGAATAACAGAATATGGGCAAATACAAAAACCTAGAACTGTTGTAGTAACCCACTGTATGACGAGAAGGCCACGCACGGTATGGCGTGTATCTACATCAATGGTGATCGGAGGGAATGCGGAGTGCTGCTTTTCAGACTGTCAGCGTGACGGCTCCGAGGTACATTGATACGCTGCAGAATCGCATCATCCCTAGCCTGGCTGATTAACATCATTACGACTCTTTATGCAGGACGGCGCTCCACCCTATATTGCTACACGTTGAAAGGTCTCTTGTGCCCGTAGTTGGTGAGGATCATTTGCTGAACCGCCACGTCCGACATGCTGTCCCTCTCAGATCCACAGAGCTCAATTCATGCGGTTATTACGAAGTCGAAATTCTACCGCGATCGTCCGATCTCATTAGGGATGCTGAGAGATATCCGGCGGCAATTTCTCACCTACGAGGGCAGTTCAATAAGTAATGCAACACATTTTTTTCTGAAACAGGGGTTGTTTTATTCAGCATTGAAATACACCAGGTTATTCCCCAATCTTTTAGCTACACAACACTATTTTTCAACGTAATCTCCATTCAATGCTACGGCCTTACGCCACCTTGAAATGAGGGCCTGTATGCCTGCACGGTACCATTCCAGTGGTCGATGTCGGAGCCAACGTCGTACTGCATCAATAACTTCTTCATCATCCGCGTAGTGCCTCCCACGGATTGCGTCCTTCATTGGGCCAAACATATGGAAATCCGACGGTGCGAGGTCGGGGCTGTAGGGTGCATGAGGAAGAACAGTCCACTGAGGTTTTGTGAGCTCCTCTCGGGTGCGAAGACTTGTGTGAGGTCTTGCGTTGTCATGAAGAAGGAGAAGTTCGTTCAGATTTTTGTGCCTACGAACACGCTGAAGTCGTTTCTTCAATTTCTGAAGAGTAGCACAATACACTTCAGAGTTGATCGTTTGACCATGGGGAAGGACATCGAACAGAATAACCCCTTCAGCGTCCCAGAAGACTGTAACCGTGACTTTACCGGCTGAGGGTATGGCTTTAAACTTTTTCTTGGTAAGGGAGTGGGTGTGGCGCCACGCCATTGATTGCCGTTTTGTTTCAGGTTCGAAGTGATGAACCCATGTTTCATCGCCTGTAACAATCGTTGACAAGAAATTGTCACCCTCAGCCACATGAGCAAGCAATTCCGCACAGATGGTTCTCCTTTGCTCTTTATGGTGTTCGGTTAGACAACGAGGGACCCAGCGGGAACAAACCTTTGAATATCCCAACTGGTGAACAATTGTGACAGCACTACCAACAGAGATGTCAAGTTGAGCACAGAGTTGTTTGATGATGATCCGTCGATCATCTCGAACGAGTGTGTTCGCACGCTCCGCCATTGCAGGAGTCACAGCTGTACACGGCCGGCCCGCACGCGGGAGATCAGACAGTCTTGCTTGACCTTGCGGAGATGATGACACACGCTTTTCCCAACGACTCACCGTGCTTTTGTCCACTGCCAGATCACCGTAGACATTCTGCAAGCGCCTATGAATATCTGAGATGCCCTGGTTTTCCGCCAAAAGAAACTCGATCACTGCCCGTTGTTTGCAACGCACATCCGTTACAGACGCCATTTCAACAGCTCCGTACAGCGCTGTCACCTGTCGGAAGTCAATGAAACTATACGAGACGAAGCGGGAATGTTTGAAAATATTCCACAAGAAATTTCCGGTTTTTTCAACCAAAATTGGCCGAGAAAAAAAATGTGTTGCATTACTTATTGAACTGCCCACGTACTATGGACCAGAGGTTTAAACACCAGAACCTACACTAGGGGAAGTGATGCAAGCCGTTAAGACCTTAAAAAACAATAAGGTGCCTGGAGAGAACCAGATCCAGGCCAAATTTCTGAAATATGGTGGGGAAAGGCTGTAGAAAACAATTCATAAAATAATACTGAATATCTGGCAAGAGGAGAGCATGCCAAAGGAGTGGAAAACAGCTATAATGTGCCCCACACATAAAAAAGGAGATACGTTAAACTGCCATAACTATCGAGGAATCTCCCTGCTAAATACTACATACAAAGTTTTCTCCAAGATTAGAACCAACAGGCTCACTCTATATGTGGAAGAGGGAGTTGGAGACTGTCAGAGCGGCTTTAGAAGAAATGGGTCAACAACTGAGCAGATATTCACATTGCGTATAGTACTTGAACTATGTTACGAACATCAAATTAATACACCAGCTTTATATCTACTTCAAACAAGCCTATGACAGCATCTCATGAGTGGCATTGCGGAATTTAATGGAAAAGGCTGGAATACCTAAGAAGCTCATGAGACTTTCTATGATGACCCTCAGAAAAACCAGCTGTGAAGTAAAAATATAGGGCGAAATCTCCAGAGAAGTGGATGTGGGTTCAAATGGCTCTGAGCACTATGGGACTTAACATCTGAGGTCATCAGTCCCCTAGAACTTAGAACTACTTAAACCTAACTAACCGAAGGACATCACACACATCCGTGCCCGAGGCAGGATTCGAACCTGCGACGGTAGCGGTCCCGATGTTCCAGATTGAAGCACCTAGAGCCGCTCGGCACCACCGGCCGGCGAAGTGGATGTGAAGAAGGGACTTAGACAGGGTGACAATATCTCCTCATTGCTATTCAACCTTTGCCTAGAAAAAGGCATAAGTCAGGTAGAGTTAAATAAAGGAGGAACCTTCTTCAATCGCTCACTGCAGTACTTAGCGTACGCCGACGATGCGGCATTACTCGCACGTAACACTGCTGTGCTAGGCGAAGCCTATCAACAAAAATGGTTCAAATGGCTCTGAGCACTATGGGACTTAACATCTGTGGTCAACAGTCCCGTAGAAGTTAGAACTACTTAAACCTAACTAACCTAAGGACATCACACACATCCATGCCCAAGGCAGGATTCGAACCTGCGACCGGCCTATCAACAACTGGAGAAAGGTGCAAGGGAACTTAGCTTGACAGTCGATGTCGGAAAGACCAAGTATATGGCAATGACCAACCAACAAAACCTGCCAAATCTCAGCCGACAGTGAGTTTCAAAGGGTGAGAGACTTGAAGTACCTTGGGTCGACTATGACTGAGACAAATGACATTGGCAGTGAGGTGATAGCCAGAATTGCAGCAGGTAACAGATGCTACTTTGCCGCATTACCCATGCTTAGGAGTCCGCTTCTATCACGAAAATCCAAAATCCTCTTTCACAAAAAATTATAAGACCGGTTTTATGTATGGTATCGAAACGTGGACCATGATTGTAATTGAGGAAAGGATCCTTAACATTTGGGAGAGACAAGTGCTACGTAAAATGTATGGCCCAATATATGATCAAGAAGGTTGGCGCATTCGTACGGATGCAGAGCTACAACACCTTTTTGAAGAACCTGACATTGTCGCTAACAGTAAAATAAGAAGAGTGTGGTGGGCAGGCCACGTGGTCAGAATGGAAGAAGACAGAGCGTGTAAGAGGATTTTTGATGGCAAGGCTGGAGGCACACGGCGGAGGGGACACCCCAGAAAGAGATGGGTGAATGAAGTTGAAGAAGACATGAAGAAGCTTGTTGTCAGTAGACGGAGACGTAAAGCCATGGATGGGATAGAATGGCAGGATATTGTGATGCAGGCCAAGGCCCTTCAAGGGCTGTAGAGCCGAGGAGTAAGTAAGTAATTTCTCACCATACCTACTCACATGTCGCACAGTGCAGCTCACATTGCCCCTCTACTACAGGTGTTGTTGATGAATTACGGCCGACATAATTTCTTTTTAATTTTTCGTTTCAATAAAACCTATGGTCACCACATGCACGTGTGACAATTTGTACCTCTCTCCCTACTTCCGTGAAGAATTTAATTTTCAAATGTTAACTGACTTTTGGGGCACCCTGTATGTCCGTATTGAGTTTCGTGTGGATACGTCTTCCTGTTGAGATGGGCCAACTTATTCCGGTATTCGTTCATTTCAAAACGCTCTGTGCCAAGTATTGGCTTGCCTTATGTTGAAGCCATGATACGGGCGTCTGATGTTATTGTCTCTTCAGGACGTTTCGGGATCCTCGAGCTACGCTGGTGGCTCCGCGAGGTTTCACCGGCGCTACAGCGAACCGAGGAATGCGCGGCTGCACCAGCAGCTGCAGGCAAGGCAGGCGGGCAGGCAGGCAGGCATTCGTCCCAAGGCTGGCCGCGTCTGGAAGGGGCAGGGCCCAGCCTGGTAGGGGCGTGACGTCACGCGACAGGTAGAGAGAGCGCCACACGTGGGCCGCACAGCCAGTAGGCCGGCCGCCTTCCGCTCGCGAGGCAAGGCGAGCTGCACCCCGGGCACAGTGGGCGTGTGACGTCACGCAGATAGTCCGCCGCGCGTTATCTGCGGCCGCGGGACAGGGGCTAGCCAACAGGTGTCAGTGGCGAGTGCAGTGTGTGTGAGTGCCGGCGCCAGCAGCAGGAGCGGGAGCGGCCAGCGCGGGGTGAGTGGACGCCGCGGCCCGTGTCAACACCACACGCCGACTGCACTGCTGGCCTGCGTCAGGTGTTCTCTTGGTACAAGGGCGGTAGGCCTCTCTAAAAGCCCGTTTCCACGAGCCTTTTCTTGTCCCAGTCGACTACTCGTGGCAAGTGAGCTGCTAAAACTACGTAGTCCGCGCGCTAACCTCGACTAATGTCAACACCTGTCGCAAGCGGATCGTGGGAAGTAACAATGGCGAGGCAGCTGATTTGACTTGGGAGGTCTGCGTGGTTGAAAAAGGATGCTGCACGCATCGCATGCGCAGGACCCTTATCCGCGTGCACAGAAATTAAAAGTTTTGTCAAGCAATTTAAGCCGGCCAGAGTGACCGAGCAGTTCTAGGCGCTACAGTCCGGAACCGCGCGACTGCTACGGTCGCAGGTTCGAATCCTGCCTCGGACAGGTTAGTTAGGTTTAAATAGTTCTAAGTTCTAGGGGACTGATGACCTCAGAAGTTATGTCCCATAGTGCTCAGAGCCATTCGAACCAAGCAATTTAACGACAGAACCGTCGACGGGACACGTTTGTCAGACAGCAAAATTTTAATCGTTCTCCCTCTTGGGTTAAGAAGTGGACTTTCAAATCCAGAAGTGTACAGCAATTTCACTCTGACACTGGAGTTTTTGTTCGCTGCTGTGCATGTGCCAGTCCACACACACGTCCCGCTGCCACCTATGTAGAGATGGGCAAAATGAAACACATAACTGGAAACAAATGAAACAGTACAATGTAATGTTTCGATACGCTGTTTCGAAACAGTGAAACAGTTTGTGTTTTGTAATCTAATATCCCTACACATTTTATCATCTTGAATGTCTACTGTATAAGATGTCCGTATAAACGCAAATGAGGTGCGAGAGCACTAATCATATCGCAGAAAGTATGAAACTATCACTTAGGCGTCTTGGCAGTTTCGTATTTCCTGCAGCAAATGCGCTGCTTTCGTGTCGTGTGACTTTCATACTTTTCAATTGGTTGAGGCCAGCCGTAGCTGAAGGTAGAAGAACCACCACGAATGGAACTGGAGGTGGGAGCAAACTGCAGAAACAACGGATATGCTACGGGGATTCCCACATTCCGTTAGTATGGGCAATATACCCATCCTGATAATTTCCATGCACACAAGGGGAATAATTGTGGATAATAGGCACAGTGACTATAGACTCACAAATAACGCCAAATAATTCGAATAAATAACAAAATATAACAGAAAAAAATTTTGTCTTTCAAAGTGTTTCGAACCGTTACTATAAATTCACCATACTTCCCAGCCCTTCCCCTTCACCATTACACTATCAGTGATATGTCAAACAGATTGCTTGCAATTATACCTACATCAAATTTATGTATATGTCTGATAAGTGTCACTCTACACCTTTTTTTATTCAAAATTTTGTAGGCTTACTTGCGTTTCTTAATATGATTATTGCACATGAACAGAGAAGCGTATGTTATAAAAAAGTGTAATTTAACTAAATGATTTTCACATATTTATTATCTTGAATGTGAATAGTATGCGTTGTTTTATTGTTTTGTTTGTGTTTATAACGCAGATGTTACGCCGTTACGGAATAGGACAGTCAGCTAGAAACGAAGCTTTATTTTCGGATATCTTAAGCTTCATGCTATTTCTTGTCGAAAAGATTTCGACACTCTTGAAAGTGTTTCATGAAGTGGTATGTTGCGTTTCAGTACCTGTGCCGAGCCCGAATCTCGTCCGACACAGAGCGGGATGAAACATCCCTGTTTCGATACAATTAGTCCGTTCCAAGCACAGGTGGACTAAAACAACCTTATTTTGAAACAACGATACAGTTTCTGTGTCTGGCTCGAGATCGAATCCGGTCCGGTTATCCGAGACAGGGGCGGAATGGAACACCACTGTTTCGAAACAGTGAACCACAGCCGTTCCGAAACACTGAAACAGTTCCACGTATCGATACACTGTATCGAAACATAGAAACAGTGGCCAAGTCTACACCAATGTAAATTCAGCATTGAGTGAGACCTGGCAGTGGGCAGGCTTTCGAAATTTTGAGACGATGTTGCTTAATTAATTTGAAAGAAATATTTTTTTGAGGGGTCACTGCGATCCTGGAGTACACAATGTGTAAATGTTCTGTCGCGTAGTGTTAAGTTCATTTATGTAGAAACGGCACCTAGGAATGACACTTTATTAACGGAAGACGATATGCGGGAAGCATAGTTAGAACTACTCTGTCATGAATCTGACATAACTGATTTTCGTGAAGAAAACGATTCTGAAGGTGGATGCTCCTGCAGCAGATATGGACAATAGCGAAACTGATCAGTCTGCCGAATCTTCAGACAGCGACAAAGAAAATACATTCGTCTTGCGTAAAAATGGTCATTGTTGGGTCACAGCTGTCGCTAATAGGTCAGGGCTGTTGATAACATTGTAGTTTATCTTCCAAGAATGTGGAAGTAATGGTTGAATGGCTTTATGAATGATTTAGAACACCTCAAAATATTCGCGTAATATCTGCACTTCATAGAATGAGTAGTACCTTCGTCTAATTAAACTGCAAATAAAGCCTTTAGATCCGGAACACTTTCAAGTTCCTACAGTGAAAAGTTTCCTTGACGGCCTTTACTTCGTCTCGAATTTTGGGTGCATTAATATTAACAGTGACTGAAAAAGTACACCAGGAAAGTGAAATAAAGTGAGTTTAGTACATGAGAATAGAATTTGCTCAAAAAAAATTCTATTTCTCAGGCAACTTCTCCAGCAAATAATTGAGTCACTTTGACCCTGGTGCACACTTTGTGTGAAAGTTTCAGAGGTGTGCACTACAGGGGTTAACGTTTCTTGCTTAGTTCATTTTGAATTAAATGTCAACGCCGTCAGTTGCATAGTTTTCAAGAAAAAACACGAAATACGTAGACATTTTCGGCTACACATTGTTGGTAGCCCTTATTCGGTCTGCTGCTGCAAAGCGGATGTGAAACTGTAAGTGCGGCGTCTTTGACGGCATAAAACTTCACATAACACACAGGCGCTGTGAAGTAGTTCAAATGGTTCAAATGGCTCTGAGCACTTTGCGACTTAACTTCTGAGGTCATCAGTCCCCTAGAACTTAGAACTAATTAAACCTAACTAACCTAAGACATCACACACATCCATGCCCGAGGCAGGATTCGAACCTGCGACCGTAGCGGTCGCCCGGTTCCAGAGTGTAGCGCCTAGAACCGCTCGGCCACTCCGGCCGGCTGTGAAGTAGTGCTGCATCACTAGTCGCCGGATGAGCAGATATCAGGTTTGATAAGTGATATTGAAGAGTCTGAATTCGAAGAAGGGTATTTAGACGTATTTCAGCTGATTCTGATGTAAAACTAAGTATAGCACGGAGCTCCGATGAATCAGAGGGCAGCAACTAAGATACTGATGAATGTTCATTTATGCTGTACGCAGTAGTTGAGAGTATATTGTTGTTTTCCCAGTTTTTTTTTTCATAGCAGCTGTTTTCATTCCATGAATAACGCTCATTACACTTACCTGTATGTGCCACCTCATCCAAAGGTCAGTCATGTCGTCTCGGTAATAGAGAAGATAGTTGAGGCTGTTTTGCCACAATGGTTGAAGGTAAGAATCATGAACGGAGTATGGCTACAAGTAAATGATGCAAAACTGAGCCACGCATATGCTAAAAGGCGTCGTAATTCAGGTAAAAATTGCTCGATAGTTCGATTGTCGGTACAGATATTAAGGCTTCTGACGGACCAAAGTGGGGAGTATTTCCTGTTAGTACTGGTATTTCTAGAAGGAGCGGAGGGTCGACAGAAGCGTCCGATCCCACGCGTCGGCTTTGACCCGTGACGTAAGGGTGTTGTCGTGTGTGACGTCATGACGGCGCGGAGTTTGGTTTGAGTGTGGCTGTCTCCAGTTCTGTTTTATCTTATTTTATTTACTTTTCTGATCTCTTCGTTCTATCTCGTGAGATTTTTTTTTTAATTTAAAAACACTTATTACTTATTTTAATTATCTGTTTCCTGCAATTTCTGTTTTAGTTTATTATATTTATCTTTCTGATCTGTTCGTTCTATCCCGTGAGATTTTTTTTTTTTAAAGACAAAAAACACTAATCAGCTACTGGAGCATCTTTATCTTCTATGGGTTGTAGGGGTTACGACCCCTGGGGAGGTGGGCGGGTATTCATGCATGGCTGTCTTCACTTACACGTTGTAGCTACATAAGGCGTCTAACTTTGTTTATATTTAGTTTGTCCCCCCACCCAAAACACCCCATTTCCGGCGCTTGTCCCGTTAGTATCATTAGGCTTCTTGTGGAAAGTGTGTTTGTTTTTGTTTCCGCCATATTTGTGACGTCATGGGTCAAAGCAGACGGGCGGGATCGGACGCTTCCGTATTTCCGGAGCGGAAAGCAAGATAATTCTGGTCATTCTCCATATGCTTAATGACGTGTCATTAGTGATTTTCCGTCTGATGCTTGGCGCTTGTTTCTTGACAAATCGGTAAATACACATTTTTAAAAAAAAAAAAAAAAAAAAAACACTGAAAGAGAGGCCCGTAGACCGTTAGAAGGTGCAGAATGGTCATTACCATTAGAAGAGTCCGTCCCGATAGCTGAATGGTCAGCGTGACGGACTGCCGTCCTAACGGGCCTTGGTTCGACTCCCGGCTTGATCGGGGATTTTCTCCGCTCAGGGACTGGATGTTGTCTTCATCATCATTTCATCCCCATCCGGCGCGCAGGTCGCCCAATGTGGCGTCGAATGTAGTTAAGACCTGCACCTAGGCGGCCGGGCCTGCCCCGTTAGGGGCCTCCCGGCCAATGACGCCAAACGCTCATTTCCATTAACCATTAGAAGAGCTGAATGCATTTCTTGCTATTCTGCATGTTAGTGGTGGCACTGTATCCAAAGGAGTGGAAGTGGATGTTCTTTGGTCAGAGAAAAGAATCTTTAGGAAAACCATGATATTCCTCACGTCTGATTTAGGAAGAATGGAAGTTGCTCTCATGTCTCACATGTGCGGGAGAAGAACAACAAACTGTCAAAGTATTCATGGTGGACAAGAAGCAGTCCCAATGCAAGTTTAGATGTCAGTTCACTCATTTCATTGCTACCTAATACATATGGCTGTCCTTAAACGTTATCAGTATACGTTGAATGCTCTACCATATTTCGATAAAGACGAAACTCGCCCTGGTGGTGAACGTAAGTAGCTACCACGACTGTACGTAATGTTCAGAAGTGAAAGAAAATAACTATTAGAGTGATTATCTATTATAAAACTACTCATTCCCTCAAATTAAGAAAAAAGTTGGACGTGCTGTAAACGCACCAACTAGAGCTGCGCCATTTTTGTCCAGACGGCAGTTTTAGGAGGTTCAAAAAATCCGGCGGTTCTAGTGTGGACTGACAGAAGGCTTGTGCCTCGCCAGAATTTTTGTCTACTTTCGTGTGAATTAGTGCTGAGCATTTTTCAGTGACTGTCATACCAAATATAAACTTATTTCCTCTGTATATTGTAGTGTCACAATAGCTGCTTGGTCTTTTTTTATGTAGAAAGGCATTTGAAGAGACCAAGTTTTCAAAACATTTTATGCTCTAGACTGGTAATGTAAATAATCATTTTTAATACAGCATGGCCTGCCGTATTCTTAATACGGTCGACAAATAATAATATACAGTCATAATTACTGAAACGTATTTTGCGCATTTCTCTGTGGCTCATGTGGGAAATCAACGAAATCGTGGTACAAGTTGTCAATTGTATATTGTTAAAGTCACGTAGTTGTGACCCCTTTCCGTAGTATGGACGCCGGGAAAAAAATGGCTCTGAGCACTATGGGACTTAACATCTGAGGTCATCAGTCCCCAAGACTTAGAACTACTTAAACCTAACTAACACACATCTATGCCCGAGGCAGGATTCGAACCTGCGACCGTAGCAGCAGCGCCGTTCCAGACTGAAGCGCCTAGAACCTCTCGGCCACATAGGCCGGCTGGACGCCTTATCGAACGTTCGTTAGTTCAGTAGCGATTTGTCGTGTAATTTAGAACGGGTGAGTATTAAAGTTTTCGAGACATCCACAAGTGCCGCTTAGTATGTTTTATTGATCGATTTAGGCTCTTTAATGTATCAAGAGCATCTTCAGAGACTCTGAAATTTACATTTTAAAGTACAGTAATTGGCTGTTAAACCAGTCAGTAAAACATGATCAGTACGATTTGTGGCTCTACTGAAAATCTTAATTTCAACAGTCGCTGTTTTCCCTGCAGGGTTTCTGTTTATTGTGTTTAAAGACACTGGAATAGAGTGAGAGCATTAAAATTGATAGTTTTATCGTGAACGGGGCTGTTTATGGGCTCCTGCGAACTGCGATTATAAAACAAACTGAAAAGACCAGACGCTTGGAGGGAAATATCTCAGTTATTAGAGGTGAAAAGGAAAACGTTGGCTTTATTGACATCTTCTTGCCGCGAACGATAAAGAGAAACAAACAAACTGGGAGTGACTGTTAACTTTCTGCTGCAGGTTCTTAAAAAGATGTTGTCTTTCGAAATATTGGGGCGTTCATAATTCAACAACAGATCACCAACGCCAACGCTTTGATGTCACCGGCAGCAGACGGAACCGCAACCAGGGTTGGCTGCGAGTTGCCGCCCGTACACACTAAGCAAATCTCGGGCGACGAAGCGCTTAGCTGTTGTTGCTAGTGTGTACGCATACACACGTTGACATGTTCAAATGGCTCTGAGCACTATGGGACTTAACTGCTGAGGTCATCAGTCCCTGCTGAGGTCATCAGTCCCCTAGAACTTAGAACTACTTAAACCCAACTAAGCTAAGGACATCACCCTCATCCATGCCCGAGGCAGGATTCGAACCTGCGAACGTAGCGGTCGCGCGGTTCCAGACTATAGCGCCTAGAACCGCTCGGCCACTCCCGTTGACATGTTCACTGATTTTATAGCGAACGTTATTTGTTGCGTATGTGAATAACAAACAGGAATGAGAGTTATGTGCGTTGAAGAATTCCAAAGAGCAGCTTCGCCCAGAAGAGCTTATTTATCACGTGAATGCTTTCAAAGTTGCATAATTGAGTTCTGTTGCTTCAAAAGAAACAGGAATTACTTAGATGTAAGGCAGCAAGGCCACAGCCAAAGGGGGGTTCCTGGGCGTCCGGATCCCCTGTCCCCCCCCCCCCCCCCCAAAAAAAAAAGATCACCTGAATGAAATTACACACGGCATAAGAAGGAAAAGGGTTGCGCACTATCGGCAGTCAGCAAGGCCAACGATGTACTTAAACTATCTATACAACAGTAGGATTATCGGTTATCGCCTATGCATATGTTAACCAAGACCAGTTATAGGTTTTGTTTGAGCTCATTAGTAGTTTTGCTAAACAGTTCAGCTCTTACCTACAGTTGAATTTAATGTAAGTGCTACGGTTTATTGTTTTCGTGCTGTGTACTGTTGTGGTAGTTTCCAACTGTGGAAAACTTTGTAACAGGGAAGAAGAGCAAAATTAATTTCAGAATGAGATTTTCACTCTGCAGCGGAGAGTGCGCTGATATGTAACTTCCTGGCAGATTAAAACTGAGTGCCCGACCGAGACTCGAACTCGGGACCTTTGCCTTTTGCGGACAAGTGCTCTACTATCTGAGCTACCGAAGCGCGACTCACGCCCGGTACTCACAGCTTTACTTCTGCCAGTACCTCGTCTCCTACCTTCCAAACTTTGCAGAAGCTCTCCTGCGAACATTTCTCATTCTGGAAACATCCCCCAGGCTGTGGCTAAGCCATGTCTCCGCAATATCCTTTCTTTCAGGAGTGCTAGTTCTGCAAGGTTCGCAGGAGAGCTTCTGTAAAGTTTGGAAGGTAGGAGACGAGGTACTGGCAGTAGTAAAGCTGTAAGTACCTGCCGTGAGTCGTGCTTCGGTAGCTCAGATGGTAGAGCACTTGCCCGCGAAAGGCAAAGGTCCCGAGTTCGAGTCTCGGTGGGGCACACAGTTTTAATCTGCCAGGAAGTTTCAAAATTAATTTCGATTCACCTGCTAGTGTTATGCTAAGTTAAAAATTAGTACGCACAACTACAATAGCCTAATTATGTATCTGTAACAGTTTTATGGTAGCACTGAATTCGTTATTTAGAGGCTGATAGAACTTTAAGAGTAGCAATATTTCAGTGTTTCACAAGGCAGCGTAGCGGTAAATATAATTACAAACGACATCACATTAAAATCAGTGCATAGAAATATACTTGGATTTGTCTGTGTCGAGCACTGAATTCGTTATTTAGAGGCTGATAGAACTTTAAGAGTAGCAATATTTCAGTGTTTCACAAGGCAGCGTAGCGGTAAATATAATTACAAACGACATCACATTAAAATCAGTGCATAGAAATATACTTGGATTTGTCTGTGTCGCTCAAAAAACGCGTTCATCAACAAAAATATCAACCAAAAGGCAATGGTTGCATTTCTTTTAAAAAAAATCGTTAGTAGCACAAATGGCAAAATATCGCCCAATCTGCTCACCTGGACGGTACTCAGTTACAAAAACCAGTTCCGATGCGGGAAGACGCGGAGGGGGGGGGGGGGGGGGGAGGTTGGTGGGGAGTGTAAGTTGTACGGGATGACAGCAAACTCTGCAGTTCGTTCGTTTCCAAAAGATTGCTTCAGCGGACTGCTTGAAGTCGTCCGAACCGACCGCGCTCTGCATCCTTCCCAGTCGCTTTCGTCTAGAATCTATTTGCGCTCTCATAACACGGTAACAACTCAAGACAGCAATTCCACACACAATTAAATCTTAAAATATGCATGCGTCCAAGGGCTATCAAATGAGTCAACATGCAGAAGTAAAGGAAAAACTTGCAGTGTCAGAATTCAGTCTTCCGTTGACATGAATTTTATTTTATTTTGAAACAATGTTCTTCCAAATTCTTCCCCGAATTTGGGTAGCTCTGAGTACTGAGCCATTGAGATAGCAATTCCTGGATTCGGGAAACGAGGTGATTTGAATCCATCCGCCAGCAGCGTTAAAAATTGTTTTGTGATGTTTCCCATCTTCAGTTTAGGCAAATGCCTGGGTTGATTCCTACCTATAGGCCACAACCAATTCCTTCCAAATACCTTTCTTTCTTGAAAGATTCTAATTCTCATAAAGCTGCAGCCCCTCGACTTTGATGAAAAGAGCTGCATCAAAGGAAACTCCCAGCACTAAAAACCGCATGATAAATAATAATCCAAATTCTCCTCATTTAGGCTCATACATTTGCCTGCGGCGCCATTCTTTAATACAGAAAATGTTCTTTCTTACGTTGCAAGAAGAGAGAGAGAGAGAGAGAGAGATGCATACCTAAACGTGGAACTTCGTGAAAGTGTAAAGCTCAATAAATCCGGATCCTTTGCATTTTCGCCATCAAAAATTGTTCTTTCTCCTCTGTCGAACGTACATCTCCTTGTCGCTAATTATCATAGTGCCCAAAAAAATTAGCTCTCGTCCTTGCCTGTTCACTTCCTAAGCTCAAATTCAGACTGAGAGAAGAAGAGAAGTGTAAAATTACCACAGATGGTGAAGAGAGACGGAGCATTACTGCCTTTTTAGTGATTTGCCAAAATACAACACTGATAAATAAGGAAATTATATCTCCGCTTCGTGAGGACTCAGAGATCATTATCGAATAAAATGTTTTATCGTTATGAAAATTCTAAGAATAAATTAAAAACATGAGTCTTTGTAAGGTCATTTTTAACAAATCGGAGCCCCCCCCACATTTTTTTTTTTTTTTGACAAAATCCTGCTTACGTCCTTGAAGGCAGCTGGAATTAGAATGCACATTTAAGAGTGTGGAAAACCAGGAAGAGGACAACGTCGCCGTTTTTAGCTCTTATGGGTGTTGACAACGCATGTAATCAACTTAATGTTGGTTCTTGTTCTCAGCGGCTTTCAGCCCATGTGGTGCGGGACGCTAAGTCGGCGATGATGAAAGACGCGGCAGGCAGATCACAAGGCTCCGCTATGCCCGCGCATTTGATTGTTCGCAGCAAGCGACAATTCCTCGAGGTGTGCGTGCCCTTTTCATCGTTCACAGAGAGCAACAATGCTCCACGAGCAGGAACATTCTGGTCTAGAATAGTTTTACTGTCAAGCATATTAAGAGTTTAGGTAGGCACATAACAAGTTTAGTTTCGTAATACCGCACATCTCTGATTTTGAAGTTAAATGTTCTTCTAGGTAACAGTAAAAATTTTGACAATATTTTGAGGGAGTTCTCAAATGTAAACTGTAAAAACTGTAAAAAGGAGGTAGCAAATAAATAGTAGCTGTACAGGTACCTATTTAGTTGCGAAGATTACTATTCAGGAAGATGAATACCTTCAATCGTCTGTGGCTTCAAATAAATGCGTTGGCCCAGAATTAATCATCCCGCAGTAGAGAAGCTCCTCTCGGATTGCGCGCTGGATGCTGGAATGCAGTGTATAAATTATGCCAGTTCGGAAACGTGAGCACACGCTTTCACGTCTGCGTCACCAGGCTATTTGATCCGCAAATTGGAGTTTGCCGTTGATATATCTGGAAAATTCATTTGCTGCAACGCCGATGTCACTCGTAGATTCATCCTCCGACGGCTCTTCAATTTTTTTAAAGGAACACACGCCATTTGACTGTTTTCTGTTTATATAAGTACAGCCCAGATTTCGGCCTTCTATGCCATTTTCAGGTATTTAATTTTATGCCATTAACATGTTGCCAAGCTCGAAAGTTGGCCATAAATTAAGAAAAATATTAGCTCCCATCGAAATGGCAGATGTAAAATCCCAATGTTGTAACAGATCGGTAAATAATCGTGGTTGTGCAATGATTCCCTGAGGTATTACAAGGTGGTGATTTCACATCTGGCATTTCGCGGAGAGACAATATTTTACTTAATTTATGGCCAACGTTGAGACTGACAATATGTTAGGTGTCCTGATGTATATGTTAAACGCATAAAATAAAATACCTTAAAATGCATAAGAGGCGGAAACCTGGGTCGTACTTTGATAAACAATAAACCAGTCAAATGACGGTGTGTTCCTTTAGAAAATATTGTATGATTGTTGCTCAGCAACTTCAAAAATATTCTAATTTGTTGAAAAATCCATCAGCTTCATGTTTCTTTCCATGACCTTCAGATGTGGTTTTTTTTTTTCATTAGTTTTGAGCTGTGGACAATTTCTTGCAACTTAATTCCGAACTTCCTTTATAACTTCATCTTCCTCTGCAATGTAATCTTAAGCTTTTGTATTTAGGATTCAAAGACGTTGCAAGTTAGTACGTAGTTATTTCTCACCTATTGATTAGAAGTGATTTTCCGTTAGTCTTTTGATATGTTAGAAATTCTCACCAGCCTTAGTCTTGTTCCTAGACAGGAGAATAGTTTCAAATTTCCGTAATGCACATGGATACTGCGTTGGTATTTTCGAGGCCTCGAGATCGCTGTGGCGTTAATAAATGGTGTCAGGGAGCTTGTTACACTTTCCAACTTCTTTATT